>NC_084558.2:21183327-21815827 GCF_033978685.3 Nerophis lumbriciformis | reverse complement strand
TATACACAACTACTTTGGGACAAATTATGATCCAGAACCTTTATTTTTGAGCCTGAATATATGTACGATGAGCTACAAAATTTAGAAGCAGAGTGATAAGCAGATCCTGCAAGTAGCACTATTGCTCAATGAATGATACATAAGAAATACAAAGTATGAACTTAATAAAACAATCACTTACTGTACAATTTCTGCTCTCAATGGGATACTAACTGATGGGGTGTTCATAGCTCACTGTTTAGATGAAGAATTTATCATAATCCTAACACAGGAAAAAAAAAAGTTATGCGCAAATTAGTGTCTTTTCGTGTCTGTTTAAGTTGAATTTCAAAGTTGACCAACTTCTCAGTTTATGATCACAACCTTCTACTATACATGTGAAATGCATGATTGCATGCATTCAAGATTTAACTTGTACCACCTCAAAGGCGCTGCAGTAGCTCACCTGCACAGTATGTCAATATAGCCACATAAGTCTGCACGCGTTAGTGCTAATAATAACAATATCGCTAATACTATAGTTAATATGCAGATCACGAAATGTAAATTAAGTATTGTTGCTCTTTTTTTTTAAAAGGGCTTTATTTCACAATTACCTTTGCAGCAGCAGGACCCCAACGCAGAGCAAACAAATAAATAAGAATAATAACAACAAGAGCACTCAAAATGGAGTGAGGGAAAAATAACTAAGAATGCACACTTAAGAATAACATAAATAGCACAAAGAAGGTGTGGGAAAGTAACAGTTAACACTACGACGCCACGCCAGGACTGAGCAACAGGGAACGAGAGATGAGTGTAGAGCCAAAGCAGAGGAGATGTACATGACTAGAAGGGTGAACCATCAGGAAATGTACTGGTGCCGAGTGAAGGAACTGGAGAGCTTAAGTAGTCAGGAGGAAATGAGCACTGGGTGTGTGCGCAGTTGGCTGCGCCACGTGACCCAGAAACCAACCATTTCAACAAAAAGAAACACAATAAAACATCCTTTGATTCAAACTTACCAGTCTGAAATGACCATGAACACACCAACATCTACCAGGTGATGGCGTTAAAAGTCATGTTTGGTCGTCTCACGGCTGCTATGCAGGCTATTCGCTGACTCTTTATCAGCTTCATAGCCCGACTTCTTTCGGCTTTGCGTTCATGCAGCACATGAGAAAAATCTCTCCCAATCTTTTTTCCCCCTGAAGTGATCATGATTATGATCATGATTGTGCAGTTAATAATGTTGCACATTCACGCAATGTTTTGAACTTGTTAAAAAAAAAAAACTGAATCAGAGTCTTCCATTCAACCATATAAATAAGCGTCCAGCAGCATCCACAATACAATGCGTTTCCACGTCACACTTTCAAGCCTTGTAGTATAGTGGCCAAACGGAAGATATTTCTTGGTGGAGTGGCCAGGCAGAAGCCATACTTTCATAAAATTCTGCCAAAATGCACCTGAAAGACTCTCAGACCATGACAAACAAAATGATCTGGTCTGATGAGACACAGATTTAAGTCTTTGGTGTGAATGCCAGGCATCATGTTTGGAGAAGGCCAGGAACCGCTCATCACCAGGCCAATACCATCCCTACAGTGAAGCATGGTGGTGGCAGCATCATGCGGTGGGGATGTTTTTGCAGAGCCAGGGACTGGGAGACTTGTCAGGATAGAGGGAAAGATAAATGCAGTAATATATAAAGACATCCTGGATGAAACGCTTCCCATCCAATCTGATAGAGCTTGAGAGGTGCTGCAAAGGGGAATGGGCAAAGAGGAATGGGCGAAACAGCCCAAAGATAGGTGTGTCAAGCTTGTGGCAATATATTCAAAAAGACCTGAGCCTGTAATTGCTGCTAAAGGTGCATCAATAAAGTATTGAGCAAGGGTTTTAAATACTTAGGTAGATTGGATTTTTTAATGTTTAATTTTTTATACATTTGCATTTACATCACATTGCCATTATGGGGTATTCTCTGCAGAATTTTGAGAACAAAAATTAAGCTATTCCATTTAGGAATAAGGGGGTAAACATAACAAAATGTGGAAAAAGAGAAGCGCTGTGAATACTTTCTGAATGCACTGTATATCACATTGTAACTGTATGCATGTTAAAAATAAACTTAGACAACAACAACTAACTTAATGTAAGACAAGCTACATAGTGGCTATTTTAGCTCATTTATTCATCTTGTCTAATTTGCTGTTTTGTGCTTCTTAGTATTGGCATGATGAATTAAACCTGTGAGCAGGTATCTCACACTTGCACAATCGGCAGCATGCCCTCAAGACATTTTCCACACACATTTTCCACACCTACTGCCACTAATTCTCACTGATTTTTCTCACTTGTTCCTCTGTCAGTCTGGGCTTTGGTGTAGTTGCTTGTGCGTCATTTGCGTGAGTGTTTTTGGGCTTGTGCCAGGTTGACCGTGGGCATGAAAAGCAGGAAATGTGTTCAAAGGTAAACTACGAACCAGCGTAGTCATGTTTTGCTTCATGGCAGGGACAGTAAAGCAAACCCAAACACAACCTGCAACACACCAAATTTCGAAGGCTCTTTAGAAAAACAACAAGGCCAAAGTCGCTTATACCAAGTGGAGTTGGCAACACTGCCCACAATGGCTACATCGCCTTGTGGGGCAGAACATGTTGACGGTGATTTTGTGGTCTGTTTTTGATTTTACAACTGCAGAGAATGAAAATCAGGGTGCTACAGATAAAACAAGTCAGGAGAAACAGACATTTTAGAATTGGTTGATGCTTTTAATTTGAAACAGAACGTCACTGGACCTACACAAATGCACAGACACACTTAAGACTGACCTTGTCTTAACATATTTTAACTTATTATTAACTGTTGACAATGTATTTGTGATTAATACAGTATTTTCAGACCATGTTTGACTGTTATTTGACTGTTATTTGATTAAGAAGGATCATGTTTCCAGGCACTAATTTAGTTTGATTTCTCAAATAATTTAACTCTAAAGAAGCATTATACAACACATGGAAACACCTTAATCTGATCGTGTTTGGCTTTTGAAAAGTTGGACTAACACACCTCGATTATGCGAAAACCAGATGGGGTGTGTGCTGCCACAAGGGAACCCCTTCTGTCGCGCATGCGCCAGTCTCAAAGTGCGGGATATAACCCGAAAGCGGATCCCCTTCAATAAAAACATAGGTAAAAACTGCAGTAGGTTCTAAAATGTTCTACAACCCATACGCATCCTAAAGCCTCACGTTTTTATCTGAGACAAGTGGCGTTCTGTGCGAGTCAATGAACAGCTTTCATAGCTATTGGCTTGCTTTGTCCATCCGACTTGGTCTGTAGCAAAACTGCACCTTGTCCTAGTGTGCTTGCATCACTAATGTCTACTGTGGGTGCAACTAATTTAAAATAGGCCAGGCATGGCTCTCTCACCAATGCTTCTTTGATTGCTTGAAATGATTTATCAGTTTCACTTGTCCACTCCCACACTTGTTCTTTTTTAGTCAGCTTCAGTAGTGGCTCCGACAAATTTGCATAATTTGGAATGCATTTTATAAATAATGTACAGGTGCTCAGGAGTGAGTGTAGTATCTGGACATTCTCAGGTCTGAGTGCTTTGCTGACTTTCTCAAATCTGGTTTGATACATGTCCAAATATATACTTCTCTCTGTTGAGTGTTAGAGCTCTGTCCCTGAATCCCTGGAAGACTTGTCTCAGTCCCTTTTCAAGTTGCTCTTTGTTCTGTCTGAATCACCACATCAAACAGTACCAGGCATGCCACATAACATAGAGTCCATAGCCTTCTTTTAGGCTTTCGGTGCACTTGATAAACCAAAGGGAACTTTTCTGAAGCGGTAGCATCCTCTGTGTGTGATGAACATTGTTAGTGGTCTGGATTCTGGGGCTAAATCACACTACAAAAACCCTTTTTGTGCATCTAGCTTAGAAAACACTTTAGCTCCCTGCACTGCCTGTAAGATGCTATCTACGGTTGGGGTTGAATGTCTTTCCCTGATCTCTGCTCTGTTAACTTCTCTCAGATCTACACATAGCCTCCTCACTTCTTTAGAGTCTTTCTTGGGTACAAAATATATTAGAAACCCATTCTGACCCTTCATTTACTTCCTCTGTTATACCTTGTTCAAGCATTTTGTCTAGCTCTTGGTTTACAGCTTCTTACATGGGATAAGGGACTCCCCTTAAACCCTGCGCTACAGGCGGGACTTTTTCATCGACTGTAACCTTATGGCCAGGGCCGGCCCGTGGCATAGGCCGTATAGGCAAATGCTAAGGGCGCCGTCCATCAGGGGGCGCCACGCCAGTGCCACAAATGTTGGAGAAAAAAAAAGAAAAAAAAGAAGTTGGTACTATTATTTCTAAATACAAAAAATAATCCCACGTTAATTAAAATGCAAAGTAAAGCCTATTTAACAGAAATATTATTTGTTACAACATTACGCCCCCCCCCCCCCCTCCTCCCCCCGCACGGTGCGCCCCCTCCCTTCCCGTATCATGACTCTTTTTGGACAGCACCACATCAAAAAATCAACACAAGATGCCAAAACTGTCAGGTGCCCAGGGAAGAAAAAAGAGAAAAGAAGAGGAGGAGAAACGAGAAAAGACAGAGGTAGCAGGTAGGTAACGTTAGCCTACATGAAATTATTTGTCTGTTACAGAATGTGATAGTAACCTGGCTTTTTAGCATTAAGCTAATGTTACATGATTCGGCAATTGCTAATCAATAAATAGCTAGTTCTGTTTTAACGTCGGGTTAATATTGTGGAGGGGGCTAAATTGTTATGGAAAATAATAATGTAACGTTAGGTAATTACAGTACTCCCACCTTACATTCCTCAGGGACATTTCTTTCTTTCTTTAGTTTATTTCGAACATGAACACACTTACATCATAATACATCACACAATTTCATATCATTTCATTTTACATCATGCACGAAAAGGAGTAGGAAGAAGCAAAGCTTATTTAATCCTACCCCTTTCCCATTTCAAAGCGTTTACAAATATATAGAATCATTTATTGACCTTTTTATATAATAAAATAACATCTATGAATTAGTATACAACAGTTTTGTAATATGTAATTAATTAATTAATTCAGTCATTATTAACATACTGAGATGAAGAATATCTTATTTTCAATAAAGTTGAAAGTATTTCTCATAATTCTTCTTCTTTGTACTCTGTAAGCACTATTATTTTGAACAACCTCTTAAACTGGATCATATCAGTACAATTTTTAACTTCTTTACTTAATCCATTCCATCATTTAATTCCACATACTGATATGCTAAAAGTTCTAAGTGTTGTACGTGCATATACATGTTTGTATTAGATCTTTTAAGCAGGTGTTTTTTGTTTACATTGTTATTGCCTTCTGGTTAGCTAATGTTTGCCCTGCAGGTAATCGTCACTTTTCCACCCCTTTATATATTAGGTATAGTTGTAAGTAAAAAAAAAAGGTCAAAGACAAAGCTATTCGGGTTCTTGTGAGTATATACACTTCACTGCCGATGTGGGGGGGCGCCACCTAAAATCTTGCCTAGGGCGCCAGATTGGTTAGGGCCGGGCCTGCTTATGGCTGTAACCTTTAATCTTACCTAGTCCTTTAAAAACTAGTAGGTACTCTTTAACGAGCTCGCTGAATCTTTCCTACTGCCCTATTGTGTTCACTTTTTCTCCTGTGTTAAGTATTCTTAACTCAAAAGTTGTTTTTCTGCCTAGCAATGCTTCTGCACGTCCCTCCATCACTGTCTTTGACTATTTTGTCTTTCCATTTAATTTCCGCTTCAAAATAACCTACACATTTAAGTGGAGTAGTCTGAGCATAGGCATAAAATCAATTTTTGGTTGGTTTAAGTTTTGTTTTATCTAACATTGTTCTCTTATACAGGTCTTCTCATATAATGTTTCGACTATTTCCTGGATATATGATAATTTTCAGCCATAGTTCATATACCTTAACTGTCTCATTACCTTCAGGATCTACAGCATGGATAAACTCGTCTGAATCTGAGTCAGAAGCACCCTGTATTACTGCTCTCACTGGTTTACCTGGTTTTGTCTTTTTTTCCTCTTTATTCCTCTCCTTACCTTTTTCATTGACATTTTTTGCTTGTGCTCTCTTTTTCTTCTTGAAACATGCGTGCATAATTTCCCGTTTTCTGACAGAAAAGACACATCGTTGTCTTGGCACCGCACTTATCTGCTGCGCGAGTGAGTGTTCATTCTGCATCTGTAACACGGGGCGTCCCTGCTGCCTTGCTAGTGGTTGCCTTTTCCTTCTCGCGCCTTCCCGGCTCTCCCTCCATAATCTGCACATGCACTCTTGTAAGTGAGATGGACTTAGTTATCGCTTGCTCCCAGACCAGCACTCTCCGTGAAAAGTTTAGATTCTGCCTTCATAAGTAGTTGCAGTTGACTTTTTCTAAAGTCAGTCTACCTGCAACATTTTGTCGTGCAGATTTTTCATGGCACATTTTTCTACTATCTGATCTCGTATCATGTAGTTCTCCAGTGTGTCAAAATCACATGATTTTGCCAGATCTCTTGAAGCATTCACGAAAGCGTCCACTGTCTCACCTGGGCACTGATCTCTTTGCCTAATCATGTGTCTCTCCAGGACACATTTCTTCATTGATTGAAATATGTGAAATATAGAGCGGCAACAGTTTGTGCATATGGACCTTTAGTTCCCGGTAAATTAGCGAAAATCCTTTTGTGTAGGCCCTCCTATACAATGCAACAGAGTGGCTCTCCTCACCGAATCATGTGCGTTAATTGTCCCACTGGCAACTTTGAAAAAGCTGTATTGTTCTTCCATAGGTTATACTTTGTGAATAAATCAGATACTCTAAGATTCAGCGGAACCGACTGGGCTAGTTGAGGGTAGCTAAGTCCTGGTGCTGCGGGTGCGGCTCCTTGCTGCTGCCCTTCATTCGACATAGTTCTGCTGTTTACGTCCCACTGTTTCATATGGACATAAAATCCGAATCGTCCTTTTTTGGACTTGCTCAGTGGCCTTGTGGTTAGAGTGTCCACTCTGAGACTGAAAGGTCGTGAGTTCAAAACCCTGAGTCATACCAAAGACTATAAAAATGGGACCCATTGCCTCCCTGGTTGGCACTCAGCATCAAGGGGTGGAATTGGGGGTTAAATCACCAAAATGATTCTCACTGCTCCCCTCACCTCCCATGGGGTGAACATGGGGATGGGTCAAATGCAGAGGATAATTTCACCACACCTAGTGTATGTGTGACTACTGTTGGGACTTGAATTTGAACTTTTAACTTTGTCTCTGGGTCCTTGGAAAAACAGTCTCCTCATCTCCACATTGTTGTTTAAAATAGGCAGTCCTTTACTTTGTTTTTATGTTTTCTTTATAAACACATTATGCTCAGCAGTTATACTCGGTTTTCCTCTGTTCTCTACTACTCCCGTTCTGGCTGCTCTTGTGATATCTCTGTATTAACTATACTGGAGTAGTAATTATAATGACAGTTTAATACAATGGAGCACTGACAACTCACTGTAATACACCACATCCCTCTCCTCCAAGATTGGTAAATGCGTAAAAAGATGTCGAACCTAACAACTTTCAAGTGACTTCTTTGGATCACTTCGAATCCGAATTCTTTAGTTTTAGTGTTTACAATATGCAAACATTATGAACATTCAATTAAGCATTAATGTACAGAACTAACTTTATTCCCCATCTACTCTTTTTTTTGATACAGACACACAGAAGCTTGAGTCACATGGATTAGGAAAAGACGGTCCTTAAAATCAGTCTCAGAACCTGGCAGGGCGTCTCCCTGCCACTTCTCATGTCATAGTTAGGCATACATTCCATACTCACAGGACGAGTATTGTTTATTGGAAAGTTCGGTAGCGCTGGTTCAACTGTCTCAGGTGTGTGTGAAGTTTGTACCTCATGGTCTACATGTCCATCCTGGCGAACATTAGTGTACAAACTTGGATATATCTTCCTCACATGTCTCCGGTTACTCCTGTGTGCCCTCCCTGTAGGTGTCAGCATGGTGTAGGAGCGTGGTTCTTCTCGTTGATGTATGACAATGCCGGCTCCCAACCGTTCCGTGTTTGCATGTTGACGTTGTCCCCTCGTGTTCAAAATGTTGTTTCTGTTGGTGTTGCAGGTGTTGTATTCTGCTAGCCGCTCAGGCAAATGATTTTGTCTAAAAATGCATTTTCCCATCGATAATGTGACATCATTGCGCTCTTTCAGTCAATTAGTGCACAAGGAGATATATATACAGTATATATACAGCCCGGCCCCCGGCCAAATTTTTTTTAACCCAATGCGGCGCCCGAGTCAAAACGTTTGGGGACCCCTGATTTATGCTATGGAGCCTACCACAGATTTATTCATCTATTTTATTAATATTATTAATGATATTTTCTTGATGCAAACAAATATCCCCAAAGACATTATAATGTGGTCATCCGTGTGAAATAAAGCACTTGACTTTCCTGCACAACAACAATTACTAAACTTTTAGTTTGTGTTATGGAAATCGACAACGAAAATACGGTGGATTGGACCAACAATCACAATATTTATTACTAGGACTTAACATGATGTTAGTTTATTTTCACCAGCAGGTCTTCGTAGTTCTATTTAGGAATGCCATCTCTTGTCCTTGCTTTACGTTTAGTTTTTCTATCAAACACTACTAATATAGTAGAGAATAAACTCGATTGCATCACAGAAAGTTTCTCAAATGTTCAAACAAACATTTACAAAGTGATCACTGCAGACACGAGCATGGTCCGATTGTATTCCACAAGATGATGAAACTGATATTTTTAAGAGCTCACTTTTGTTTTTCCCCTGACATTTACTTTTATGAACCACTTCTTTCGTAACTCTATGAAAGCTCTTTCCTATCTATCTATTTGAATGACTGGAACACCCAAGAACAGAACAGCAATACGGCATTTTCTGCTCAAACTCTACATTCACTCTCACTTGTTTTGATGCTACACCCAAGCTGCTCGACCACTGTGTGGATTAAGCCACGAAGAAGAAAAAAACGGATGTGACGTTATATGCCACCCAGCTATACACAACTTTGAAAAGAGGTTATTCTTACCACATTTGTGAACTACAGCTCCATATGCAGGACAGTGATGAGGTTCATACTCGTTGCCACATTTGGGCCACACAATCTGTTTATTAAGGTTCATCTGTCACCTGTCCATGTTTGTCCTGTAGTTTTCCTTTCCCATCTACTGAGGTGTCATGGACATGGTGATGACTGCATGGCTAATGCAACGAAATTTAATTCTTATCTGTACTGTAAAGTTCAAATTTAAATAACAATAAAGGAAGTCTAAGTCTCAGCTTGTATTTGTGTTTTTGGTAGCTCTGCAGATCTACATAAATCTATGGCCTTACGCAGAGTAAGCTCACTTTTGCTTAACATTATTTCTTTTAGATGTGTCATTCTTGCTGAATACTGGTTTATCTCTTATGTCATAATTAGTACGGCCAAACTCCCACAGTTTGTTCTTTTGGCACAGCTCCGTGACGAACCAGTCCACAGTCAGTCTTGTAGACATTGTGTGTACCAAAACTGATGGCGCTCAAAAGCAACGTTCTTTTGTGGGCTGCAGTAGGCCTTGAACGCTTTGAGAAGGTCCTCCATTGCAGTTGTGTCAGCTCCCTCGGCTGGTGTTTTAGTCAGTTGGTGTACAAACAAAAGAAGAATGGCTTTTTTAAAATCTTCTTCTTTCTCCAACGCACTTGTAGCAACCATGTACAGCCGAAACCTCTATTCCCATCGGTGCCTGTTGTTCACGAGTTTGCCGGTGAGAATCAGTGTCGATGGCGGCTTGAACTGTTCTATGCTGCACTTGTTAGCAATCGTTGGCTTTGGGCTAATCTTCAGTTAGCTTACTGGCTGTGCTTTCTTTGGCTAATCTAGCAACATACACTTCTACAAACCATGTTGTATCTTTAGAGATAGCATGCTCTTATAGAAACACTGTGGGTTTATATTAAGAATACATACAGCATACTTGCCAACCCTCCCGGATTTTCTGGGAGACTCCCGAAATTCAGGGCCTCTCCCGAAAACC
Organism: Nerophis lumbriciformis; assembly: GCF_033978685.3. Classification (NCBI taxonomy): domain Eukaryota; kingdom Metazoa; phylum Chordata; class Actinopteri; order Syngnathiformes; family Syngnathidae; genus Nerophis; species Nerophis lumbriciformis. The sequence continues at coordinate 21,805,723 of NC_084558.2, read as the reverse complement.
TCCTGGGACAAATTTTCTCCCGAAAATCTCCCGAAATTCAGGCGGACCTGGAGGCCACGCCCCCTCCAGCTCCATGCGGACCTGGGGTCCGCTATTGAGCAATGTTGTTGTAATATATTGAGTTGGAGGCAATAAACAGGTGAGGTGATGAAGTAGGTCTCTTTACTGTAGACTTCAGAACAGACTCACACACTTGACGTCAGGTGCGCAACACCACGTAAATCGTTGGCCAACCAAAAAGTAACCCCAGTACGCTATAGCCAACATTCACCAGGAGATGGCAACAGACAAACATAGATCACTCTATTACATTCCTCCCCTTTTAGAAATGTAGAAGTTACTCAAAAGAAATAAACAACCCAACCAAAAAATGCAGCAGCTCAATTAAAAAACTACTTAAGCCACATTCTTTTTTTTTTTAGTACTGAACTCTTAACCCTCATTTGTAAACAATAACATGCTTATTATACAAACAGTATTTGTACATCTTTAACACAGATTTTTATACTGTCTTCAGAGATTCTGTTTTTTTGGTGGTACTCGAAACCTTTCTGGGTATCTGCGGATCACTGGTGGGGTTTTTGTTGTGGGTGATCTGGGTTCTGATGATGGCAACTCAGCAGCCCTTGAATCTGGTTCAATGATGAGACTAGTTTGTGTCTGACTCACTGATGGTCCTGGTGATGGAACTGAAACAGCACTGTCCAGTTGTACTGATGGCACATTTTCTGCAACTGGTGGAGACTATATAACTGGCAGTCTCTCCATGTTTTCTCGCCATGGTATCATGTGATCCACATGCACTGTGTGCTGTCTCTGTCCCTCTTGATAGATAGATAGATTGATATACATATATATATATATATATATATATATATATATATATATATATATATATATATATATATATAAATATATCTATATATATAAATAAATATATATATATATATATATATATAAATATATAAGAAAATACTTGACTTTCAGTGAATTCTAGCTATATACAGGTATATATATATATGAAATACTTGACTTGGTGAATTCTAGCTGTAAATATACTCCTCCCCTCTTAGCCACGCCCCCAACCACGCCCCCCACCCAGACCACGATCCCCCCCCACCCCCACCCCCACCTCCCACCTCCCGAAATCGGAGGTCTCAAGGTTGGCAAGTATGACATACAGAGAGGAGGTAGAGGGAAGGGTCCAGTGTTTTTACTGCAGCTTCAAACATAAACCGCTGTATACCATTGCTACATTATGACACCTAGTGGCGACAGTAGTGATTACAATGACAGTTTAATACAATAAAGCACTGACAACTCACTGTAAAACACCATACACTGCCTTGATTAGCAAACTGAGAGCTTGCCTTTCTCCCACTGACCCTGTCACGCTTCTCTTTTTCTAGGAGGTATGGGCACACTTTTGGCCCCATTGTGAAGGATATAGTCAACAACAGCCTAACTTTTGGTGTTGTGCCTTCTTGTTGCAAAATTGCAGCTGTTGAATCTTTTGTTATGGTCTAGACCAGTTGTGCCAAATTTGGCACGTTGAGTCGCTTGGTTTGGCCTGCCAAAAAGTGGTTTCTCAAATGTTAAACATGTTCATACTGACCTCTTTCAAGAGCACTAGGGTTGTCCCGATTGGATATCAGTCTGATATAAGCAAAACATACAAGTATCAGATTTTATCGGCTTGCATGTAAAATGTTGGATATAAGCTCCGATACAAGCCGCCCTGCAATGTGTTTACTTGTGCAAAACTGGACAGCCAATTAACATCCAAAAATGTCCTCCATTAAGCACACATGGTTGGTCTTTTCTTCTATTTTAGAGAAATCATTTTACAAAAGGTAAACCTGGTAGACTGCAGGCTACTAGGAGCTTGCAGCTACACAACATATAAGCACATAATAGCACACAAGCTAGAAATACATAATACGTGTCCTTAAATTAACATTATTGTAGTCTAAAACAACACCCATCCATACATCCATTTTCTACCACTTGTCCCTTTTGGAGTCGCGGGGGGTGCTGGAGCCTATCTCAGCTGCATTAGGGCGGTAGGTGGGGACAAGTCAGCACCTCATCGCAGGGCCAACACAGATAGACAGACAACATTAACACACTAGGGCCAATTTAGTGTTGCCAATCAACCCATCCCCAGGTGCATGTCTTTGGAGGTGGGAGGCAGCCGGAGTACCCGGAGGGAACCCACGCAGTCACGGGGAGAACATGCAAACTCCACACAGAAAGATCCCAAGATCCCGAGCCCAGGAACGAACCCAGGACCTTCGACACATTTGTCAATATTAATAAATAATTATAGTGGCATATTACTTACAGATACAAGGTCTCCAAGGCAGAAGCGTATTAGAAAGTATCCAGTAAAAAACGTGTCCTCATCATTCAACTTCCTGCTTCATGAACTTAATTTGATAGATTATTGTGACCACTAGGTGTCACCCCCAAAAAAAATAAAAAAATACCACTCCACTTCAACTTAAAGAAAGCATAAGTCCATTTCAGAGGCTTAATGATAAATATAATAGTGTTTTTCATACCTACATACTTGTTCTAGATTTGACTAATTTCACTTCGTTAAACCTTTTATAACATTAAACTCTACAAAATAATACAAGTATGAATGATTCTTCCAATATTGGTATTGTATCGGAAGTCAGAAAGTTCAGAACACCACTAAAATTCACACAATCACTGATGGCATATACGCAAGGCTAACTAACTACTTGCCATCTCTCATTGTTATTTGCACTAAATAAAGGAACTTTATTATTTACATTTAGGCTATTTGTGTTTCACGCCTAAAGTGGCTGTGTTTGGCCTATGACCTTTTGGCATATTTTCACTTTGGCCATTGGAGGCAAAAAGTTTGGGCACTCCTGGTCTAGACCCTTCTATTTTTTCCAATGACCTGCCAATTTCAAAGCTTCCTTTTATATCAAAGATTTTAGAGGTTTTGCACAGATACTGCATTTTTTTTTAGATGACGGTGGCATTATAGATACTTTCCTGTCAGGTTACAAAGCTTTCCACAGCACTGAGTCTACACTCTTAAATGTCTTTAATGACCATGCAGCTTTTAATGACTGATTCTGGTAGTTGAGCCATTTTACTGCTTTTAGACTGAACTGCTGCTTTTGACACAGTTGACGACATACACAGTCTCGATTGAAAGACTGTGTGGGTGTTAGGGGGACTGCGCTGGAGTGGTTCAGGTCATACCTGTCAGGGAAAGCTTCTGTATAAGATTGGAACACTTTACTTCATCCACCGCACCCCTTGACTATAGAGTGCCCCAGGGATCAATGCTTGGCCCCATCCTGTTTGCCCTTTATATCATCACATTTAGTGAAATATTTAAAAAAGCATGTCATCTATTAACATTTTTATGCTGACTGCCAAATATACTTTCCAATTTCTAATGACCTGGTTGGCTCAGAATTTTTTAAAGCTTAAAGAGGGTAAAACTGAAATTGTGCTGCTTGGCCACAGTGACCTTCTGCTAGACTTGGACTTTCTCAGGGACTTTGTACATCCCCCAGCTACCAGCCATGTTGTCATTACAGACAATGATTGAAAGTTAGACAAACATATCAACGCTTTTATCAAAGATCAAAACTATTTTATATTTTAAACAATTTGAACAAGTCATGCACACTTTTATCACATCACAACCGGACGACTGTTATGTACTTGACACTGGATCAGTCACAATGCACTTTCACGTTTACAGTTAATCAAGAACTCTGCAGCAACAACAAATTCTCGCTTCCCTGAATTGGCTTCATGTTCGTTTTAGAATTGATTTACACATTTTTCTGGTTGTTTTTAAAGCTTTGAATGGACTCGCCCCAAAGTACACCACAGACCTTATCCAAATGTATTCTCCAGCTCGCGCATTCAGGTCCGAGGCCCAGTTCCAACTTGTGGTGACGAGAGCAATGTCATAAAGGCCCCCATTGTTTTAGGTCTCGTCTTAAAACCCACTTTTTTTTCAGTTTTTTAAAATCGGTCGTGTGGTCCTCTGTGTCTTTTATTGTTTTATTCAATTTTATTTTTATGTTTTTAACTTATTTTTATGTTTTTTTAATTGATTTTATCTTTGTGTTTTTATATGCTTTTAATTGAATTACTTTTTATTGTTTTGTATATTCAGCACTCTGGAAACAGTTGGTTTGTTAATAGTGCTATATACATAAAGTGGATTTGGATTTGGACCTAAGTCAGTGGTTCTTAACCTGGGTTCGATCGAACCCTAGGGGTTCGGTGAGTCGGGCTCAGGGGTTCGGCGGAGGTCAAGACACACCCGACTCATTGTGGAAATAAAAACTTCTCCCTATCGGCGTATTACGAATACGGCAATAGCAGAAGTCAGACTGATTTGCAGGTGTGTAATTTGTTGTGAGTTTATGCACTGTGTTGGTTTTGTTCTTTGAACAAGGTGATGTTCATGCACGGTTCATTTTGTGCACCAGTAATAAAACATAGTAACAAAAAACTCTCAATTAAGTCTTTGTTACTTAGAATATGTTCTCCACACTAAAGTGCTACCAAAAACATATAACTTTGTCTTGAATTTGAAAAAAAAACCTACATTTTATTTTTCACTAAAGAAGGGTTCGGTGAATGCGCATATGAAACTAGTGGGGTTCGGTACCGCCAACAAGGTTAAGAACCACTGACCTAAGTGATGAGGGAGCAAATTCAAGTTCAAGCATCCACAAAGAAGGGGACATCAGTAAGGATGAGGGTCCCATCCTTGTTTTGGGTTAAAAAAGAGGCAGTGTGTGTGTGTGTGTGTGTGTGTGTGTGTGTGTGTTTGTGTGTGTGTGTGTGTGTGTGTGTGGGTGCGGGTAGAGCTTTATGCCTCCAACGCCCCTGGCAATATTCCAGTGAATGTTAATAGTTCGTCCACATCAAACCAAATATCCATAAAGGCACTGCTTTATATGGCCATTATTTTGATCAGACGCTTGCGCATATTTTCCATATATATTAACAGACTATACACACTAATTAATGATCTCTCAACTGCAAACTTTACCACCTCTCAATATACAGCTGTTTACCCTGTTGGCTTTGGCATAATAGCTAATCAACTTCTGTGTTTAAAACAGTAGCAGCCACGTGCGCAGCGCAGGTCAATTACATTATGATGACTGATGCATTGAACATCCAATTAAATTGTGAAAACATATTTTTTTCACACAATTATGCATACAGCAGATCAGTGGAAGCGCCTGTCGACCATCAGTCGTGGCAGTCATCTCCTAATCAAAAAGTATTAGTTTTCAGGCGGTAACTTTTTGTTTGATTTTTCCCCATGCGGGATCAATAATCTTTCCTATCGCTACAACAAATGTTCGTACGTAAGAGTTATTTGTGAAATACTGCAGTGTAACTGAATTTTTCCTTTATGTATCAAGTACTTTTTGTTCATGCTGTAAACGTTTTGTTACTGAGGTAATCTGCATTTGTCTGATACAATACTAATAATAATAATATTACTGAATAATTTTCCTTAAAACCCTATTGGCTATATACGTATTAAACAGCCATATATTAACTTATTAACCTGTGTGTGAATGGGGGGACGTGTCTGTGTTTACTAACAAGACATCATGGCGGAGCTGAAGTCGAGTTTCTTAAGATGGAGATATTCTCACATCTTTTTTTTTTCAAGCACAAAAAAAAGAACATTTTAGTTAAATGTAAGTTGTGTCTTGGATCAAAGATCCTATCTACTGCCAAAAACAGCAATTCAAATATGCTGAAACAGCTACAAAAGCAACATGCTTCAACAAAGCTAGTAAAGAGAGACACAGACTCCGATGCCACTTCACCTCCACCTAAGGATTTTAACCGAGGGACTGCTAGCCAAGACAACATTGATAGAGCCATTGCAGCGTATGTGCTAGAAGACATGCAGGCTATTTCTACAGTGGAGTCACCCGATTTCAGGCAGCTAATTAGCATGATACTGGCGCCAAACAGCAAATGGCACGGAAAACATTTTCCACGTACCTGGACACAGTGGACAGTGAGTACATAAAAATAGAAATCGAGCTAAAGAAAACTCTCCAAACTCTGCCTCTGCTCATCATTCATCACTGAAGGGACACACACTCTGTCAATTGTCTTATATACTGTCGCTCTTTCATTCTAGACTTCTCGAGTGTTTGATTATCACATCACTCTAAATGTATAGACTATAAAGTTCACAAACATAAAGAGGGATTCTAGTGGGCCAGGCCAATTTTCCTTATCTCTAAACTAAAACTGGGGAAATGTGTAGAGTGTTCAGGGCTTCAGTACAGTGTTGATCTCCTGAAGACATGATTTTATGTCAGAATTCCTTGAGAGAAAAAAATGCCTGGTTAGGCTTTGTGTATGTCATGTGTGCCTTCCTTGGGTGAAGCCAGGTTTACAGCTATGTTTTTATTATGCTGTTTGTTACTTATGTATGTTATGTTGCAGCTATTTAAAATAGTTTTGTCAATTTGTTCTGGCCTGAAATAAATTGGCCCTTTGAAACATATCTTTGTCTTTGTGTGTTGTATGTAGACCACATTGCTTAGCAGAGTTCAGTGATGCAAATGCATGTCAAGTTGATCAACAGATTGTATTATTCTCCAGTGCAATAACAGTACTGAAATAATGAAAGCTAAAAGGGCATTAATGGGAGTTAAAAAAAAAAAGAAGAACAAAAGAAGTAACTAAATAGTTACTTTTCACAGTAACGCATTACTTTTTGGTGTAAGTAACTGAGTTAGTAACTGAGTTACTTTTTAAATAAAGTAACTAGTAACTGTAAATAGTTACTGGTTTTCAGTAACCAACCCAACACTGGTTACCAGTAACTTTGCCAAACAAGTAATTTACCGGTAATTATTTACTTGGGAAATAACTAATTGCTTTGTTATAAAGATCTTCAAATATCTGACGTTGGGAGATATTTCATGAGATCGGATTGTGTGCCTTTAAAAGGCGATGCCTGTTGCCTAGCGACTTGTGACTTCAGCGATGCAGAGTATCATTAGACGCGTTATCTCAGCACTGGCAGTCCACAGTACATGTAACTGGTAAAAGGTGTTGCTGACGGCTGAATGTGTGTGAATGTGTTGACTGCAGGATGTTAGCGCTAGTTAATAAAAAGCGAATGAACGTGCTCCAGTGGCTGTGCCTCTCCTTCAAACAGGGTATTGTAGGATGACATGGTTATCACTACATTGAATTGTTAATTATTTGCTTGTAGTAGTTGTACAGTAGTTGTGTGATGACACGTTTGCTGTGTGACTGTGCCTCGTCCTATGTGGCACCAAGTTCATTTGCTTGCACGAGTTAAAAGCTACTTCCTGAAGTGAAGTTGCTGTGCTTCTGGGGTTGTTTTGTTAATTTACAACTTAGTGTTCTTCCGATACCAATATTTTGGTACCGGTACCGGTACCAAAATGTATTTTGATACTTTTTGGTACTTTTCAATACTTTTCAAAATAAAGGGGACCACAAAAATTTGCATTATTGGCTTTATTTTAACAAAAAATCTTACGGTACATTAAACACATGTTTCTCATTTCAATCGAAGAACAATTTTGTCCTTAAATAAAATAGTGAACATACAAGACAACTTGTCTTTTAGTAGTAAGTAAGCAAACAAATACTTCTAATTTGTCTGCTGACATATGCAGTAACATATTGTGTTATTTTCCATTATATTATTTTGTCAAAATTATTCAGGACAAGTGGTAGAAAATGAATTATTAATCTACTTGTTCATTTACTGTTAATATCTGCTTACTCTCTTTTAACATGTTCTATCTACACTTCTGTTAAAATGTAATAATCACTCATTTTTCTGTTGTTTGGATACTTTACATTAGTTTTGGATCCATCCATCCATCCATCCATCCATCTTCTTCCGCTTATCCGAGGTCGGGTCGCGGGGGCAGCAGCTTAAGCAGGGAAGCCCAGACTTTCCTCTCCCCAGCCACTTCGTCCAGCTCCTCCCGGGGGATCCCGAGGCGTTCCCAGGCCAGCCGGGAGACATAGTCTTCCCAACGTGTCCTGGGTCTTCCCCGTGGCCTCCTACCGGTTGGACGTGCCCTAAACACCTCCCGAGGGAGGCGTTCGGGTGGCATCCTGACCAGATGCCCGAACCACCTCATCTGGCTCCTCTCGATGTGGAGGAGCAGTGGCTTTACTTTGAGCTCCCCCCGGATGGCAGAGCTTCTCACCCTATCTCTTTTTTTTTATTTTTTATTTTTATTTTTTTAATTTATTTATATTTTTTTTTTTGTGTCCTGTCCAGCTTCTCAGGCAAATCATATAGTTGATGTAGATGCCCATGTCGGCTGTTCAGATTTACTTTACAAAAGAGAAGTGTAGGATACTTCTCTTGTTGCCTTATTTGTATTTGACTTTATTAAATGTATTTATATTATCATTTAGTGCAGCCGGGCCGGAGCAGGAGGGGATAGAAAGAGAGAAAAAAAGAAGACAGAGGGGGAAATTGTGGGGACAAGAGGGGGATTAGACAGAGAGACAAAAACAACAACAGCAAACAACAACAACAACAACAATAGAGCAACATCAGCAAATATGACATGTACAAATATGATGGTAAAAGTAATAGCAAATAAGCAGTTAGCGAAAAATAAAAAATAATACAGAAATGACAATGAGCATTATTACACTACAAATGGATTAATACAAATACCAATAGAAATAGCGCTATTGATAATGAACAATACCAATAATTTACCTTTATTATCAACAATACAGTTGTTTAAATGCAACAATACATATACGTAATGATAACTTGAGATACGAAAGAATGCAGAAAAATGGAGGGGGAGAAAGAGAAGCAACCTACATTAACCTTGTAGATTGTTATAGTCACAATAGGTTAAGCTTTGTCAGTGTGCCATGTGTTACACCCAGTTTACCCTAGGGCAACAACGTTAATATATGTTTGATGAAACGTGATTATGTGCATGAGTGTAAGTATGCATATGTACTTGTATATGTACAGAATGTGTATATGTGTTTGTACAATGAATGTATATGTACAGAATGTGTATATGTGTTTGTACAGTGAATGTATATGTACAGTATGTGTATGTGTATGTTTGTATATTGAATGTGCGTGTGGATGTACGAACATTAGGTAGGTAAATATGTACTGTATTTGTGTATGTATGTGGGAGCGTAGGTACCTATGTACGTATGTGAGCATATGTGAATTTGCATGTACAATACATTCGACTCCCAGAGTGCGTGGGAGCCAGAGCACGGCCCCATCACCCCCGAGAGCCCAACCCACAAACAGGAGGCGTGGTGCCCAGGGAACCAGGGACCACCGCCCCCACGCAGCCAAGCCGGCCAGCGACAGGAACCCCAGAGCCCGGCCCACCGTACCGCCCACAAGGGCCAGCAGCAGGCCGCAGACAGACGCACCCGGCAGAGGACAGGGCACGAGAAAAGCAGGGGACAGCCAGACCCCAAGCCAGCGAGAGACCACACCCCACACGGGCAGAAAGGCGAGACGCCCCGCCCGAGGGACCCAGAGACTCCCCACAACCGGACGGGAAGACCACCCCCGCCCCACCGGCAACCGGGCCCCCACGAAAAAAAAGTTATGAACAGAATCGGTGACAAAGGGCAGCCTTGGCGGAGTCCAACCCTCACTGGAAACGTGTCAGACTTACTGCCGGCAATGCGGACCAATCTCTGACACTGATCGTACAGGGAGAGGACAGCCACAATCAGACAGTCCGATACCCCATACTCTCTGAGCACTCCCCACAGGACCTCCCGAGGGACACGGTCGAATGCCTTCTCTAAGTCCACAAAGCACATGTAGACTGGTTGGGCAAACTCCCATGCACCCTCAAGGACCCTGCCGAGAGTATAGAGCTGGTCCACAGTTCCACGACCAGGACGAAAACCACACTTTTCCTCCTGAATCCGAGGTTCGACTATCCGGCGTAGCCTCCTCTCCAGTACACCTGAATAGACTTTACCGGGAAGGCTGAGGAGTGTGATCCCACGATAGTTGGAACACACCCTCCGGTTCCCCTTCTTAAAGAGAGGAACCACCACCCCGGTCTGCCAATCCAGAGGTACCGCCCCCGATGTCCACGCGATGCTGCAGAGTCTTGTCAACCAAGACAGCCCCACAGCATCCAGAGCCTTAAGGAACTCCGGGCGGATCTCATCCACCCCCGGGGCCTTGCCACCGAGGAGCTTTTTAACTACCTCAGCAACCTCAGCCCCAGAAATAGAAGAGCCCACCACAGTTTCCCCAGGCACTGCTTCCTCATAGGAAGACGTGTCGGTGGGATTGAGGAGGTCTTCGAAGTATTCCCTCCACCGATCCACAACATCCGCAGTCGAGGTCAGCAGAACACCATCCGCACCATACACGGTGTTGACAGTGCACTGCTTCCCCTTCCTGAGGCGGCGGATGGTGGTCCAGAATCGCTTCGAAGCCGTCCGGAAGTCGTTTTCCATGGCCTCGCCGAACTCCTCCCATGTCCGAGTTTTTGCCTCCGCGACCGCTGAAGCCGCACACCGCTTGGCCTGTCGGTACCTGTCCGCTGCCTCCGGAGTCCTATGAGCCAAAAGAACCCGATAGGACTCCTTCTTCAGCTTGACGGCATCCCTCACCGCCGGTGTCCATCAACGGGTTCTAGGATTACCGCCACGACAGTCACCAACAACCTTGCGGCCACAGCTCCAATCAGCCGCCTCGACAATAGAGGCGCGGAACATGGTCCACTCGGACTCAATGTCCAGCACCTCCCTCGTGACATGTTCAAAGTTCTTCCGGAGGTGGGAATTGAAACTCTCTCTGACAGGAGACTCTGCCAGACGTTCCCAGCAGACCCTCACAATGCGTTTGGGCCTGCCAGGTCTGTCCGGCATAGTCCCCCACCATCGCAGCCAACTCACCACCAGGTGGTGATCGGTAGAAAGCTCCGCCCCTCTCTTCACCCGAGTGTCCAAAACATGAGGCCGCAAATCCGATGACACAACTACAAAGTCGATCATGGAACTCCGGCCTAGGGTGTCCTGGTGCCAAGTGCACATATGGACACCCTTATGCTTGAACATGGTGTTTGTTATGGACAATCTGTGACGAGCACAAAAGTCCTATAACAAAACACCACTCGGGTTCAGATCCGGGCGGCCATTCTTCCCAATCACGCCTCTCCAGGTTTCACTGTCGTTGCCAACATGAGCGTTGAAGTCACCCAGTAGGACAAGGGAATCACCCGGGGGAGCACTTTCCAGTACTCCCTCGAGTGTATCCAAAAAGGGTGGGTACTCTGAACTGCTGTTTGGTGCGTAAGCACAAACAACAGTCAGGACCCGTGCCCCCACCCGAAGGCGGAGGGAGGCTACCCTCTCGTCCACTGGGTTGAACTCCAACGTGCAGGCTTTGAGCCGGGGGGCAACAAGAATTGTTACCCCAGCTCGTCGCCTCTCACTGCGTGCAACGCCAGTGTGGAAGAGAGTCCAGCCCCTCTCGAGAGAACTGGTTCCAGAGCCCTTGCTGTGCGTCGAGGTGAGTCCGACTATATCCAGCCGGAACTTCTCTACCTCGCGCACTAGCTCAGGCTCCTTCCCCCCCAGCGAGGTGACGTTCCACGTCCCAAGAGCTAGCTTATGTAGCCGAGGATCGGACCGCCAAGTGTCCTGCCTTCGGCTGCCGCCCAGCTCACACTGCACCCGACCTCTATGGCCCCTCCCATGAGTGGTGAGCCCATTGGAGGGGGGACCCACGTTGCCTCTTCGGGCTGTGCCCGGCCGGACCCCATGGGGACAGGCCCGGTCACCAGGCGCTCGCCATCGTGCCCCAACTCCGGGCCTGGCTCCAGAGGGGGGCCCCGGTGACCCGTGTCCGGGCGAGGGAAATCTGAATCCTTGCTGTTTCATTCCCATAGAAGTCTTCGAGCTGCTCTTTGTCTGATCCCTCACCTAGGACCTGTTTGTCTTGGGAGACCCTACCAGGGGGCATGAAAGCCCCCGGACAACATAGCTCCTAGGATCATTGGGACACGCAAACTCCTCTACCACGTTAAGGTGGCAGCTCAGAGAGGAGTAGTTTTGGATGATAACACAAATTTAGGTATCGATCCGATACCAAATCGTTCAATTAATCAATCAATCAATCAAAGTTTATTTATATAGCCCTAAATTACGAGTGTCTCAAAGGGCTGCACAAGCCACAACGACATCCTCGGCTCAAATCCCACATCAGGGCAAGAAAAATCTCAACCAAATGGGATACAATAAAAAACCTTGGAGGGGACCGAAGATGTGTGATTTTGTTTTTTTTTCATTCTTGAATAAGTAGTTTTCTTCTATTCACCCCACTGCTGCTTCATTGTTACACATATGCCTCGCTGTTGCCCCCTGTAGAGTGGCGGAAGTACTGCATACAAGAGCAACCCTAGTTTGAATGGTTTCATCAAGTCTACTTGGGTGCTGTTCGGCAGGCCAAATGAAAAGCTTTGGCGGGCCGAATGTGGTCGGCCTGCTGTCCTTCACACATAGTTGACTTTTTTAAGACTTAAAAAGCAGGTGTTGATAAAATACTTCCCTGCTGTGAGATGTTACATGATGTTGGTGGTGTACAACCTCTTGTGCTAATAAAAATGGTCATACATTTTTATTTTTTTCTTCACATTTTTATTCACACCACTTTAATATAGTACTGATAAGAGTACCGATGAATACCGCTATCGATAAGGAATACACGGCTGTAAGAAAAGAGGTGATCTCGCTGCAAAGACACGATGGACATAGAATCCTCCATCCTACGTGTCTGTCAACATATACTGTATAGACTGTCAGAAATAAAACAAATATTAGACATATTGTCTATTCAGTACAATCATTTAATGATTATGTAGCTGCTGGCTGATTAAAATAAATTAAATGAATGCATTTTGGTGTCAGCTGGCGTTTTTTTCCCCCATATTTTTTGTTGTATTCATTTAAAATTTAAAATTATTATAATGTATCTCCGGCCCTGCGATGAGGTGGCGACTTGTCTAGGGTGTACCCCGCCTTCCGCCCGATTGTAGCTGAGATAGGCTCCAGCGCCCCCCGCGACCCCAAAGGGAATAAGCGGTAGAAAATGGATGGATGGATAATGTATCTCCTGTATAAAAAAAATGTCTTTCAGTATGTATTTTCTTGCGTTTGGACTGTTCCACACCGTCAGTGTGCATAAAATAGTTTCTGTTGTCTAGATTGTGATTCTATATTGCAGAAAATGTCTTTCAGATGAAATATGTGTGCTGCTAGTTTAACAACATTGCACACAAGCCTTAGATCATAGTAACCTGAACGTGCAGTAAATGAGTGTTAGAGCACAGGCAAAAACCTAATTTAAATAGGGCGATCTGCACCAGTTATCAATTGTACGTGCAGTCTTAGTGGATCACACGCAACACGCCTACTCATAGTCCACGCAATTTTATAGATTGCATACGCTGTTTAGCACGTGGTATTTGGATATTAGTAGATCAGGCCCATAATGTCAGCTGAATGGATACACTTGTTGTAAATACAGTATATGACACATGTCAACACAAGCTGAAATAAGGTGTACAACCTGAGTAAATGTCATCTTGTATTGTTTTGTGAAATAAAGTGTGTAGTCTTTTTCCGACACAAACTTTGCAAGATGTTCATGTCGCACTCAGTTCACCAAGAAGGGATGTTTTCAGTGTGGTTTTATATTTTACTCAGTATGTTTTTATATTGTGTGATTTTATATTTTTATACAATTGGAGAGGTCAAGGGGCACGGCCGCCTTCTGGATTCCTTCCCCCCCCAGCAAAGGAAGGCTGCTGGAACAAATTCCATTGGACAGAAAGAGCTGAAAACTATTATAGTTGACTTTTGTCTTTTTAATCTTCTATTGCGCGCTTTTTATCATTGTTTTTATTGTTTACTTTGAACCATCCTGTTTAGTTACTTTTTTAGCTTGAGTTAAATAATTTAAAACTGTTGGTATCTTTATCTTAACAGTGGAACTTTGCCTTTTAATTGCTGGTAGATGTAAAAAGACATTTACACAGCAAACCGATAACCTGCTAGGTTTTTAACTTGTATAATAACTAATTTGGGTCAAAATGAAGTTGACAGAACCGTAAAAGAGTCGTTTTGCAAGGTCTGCATTATGTATATTTGTCACCTCTTCATTTATTACAGTGAAGGGCAAAGCTTGATATTTGAACGTCTCGCTTTTAAACAGCTTTACAAAATATATTATTGAATACCAACATGTGTCTAATATTTTGAATTACAAACAAGTGAAGAATTGTAGCATTTCATTAACTTCCTATCCTTTGAGAGACTCTATATTGCATTTATTTTCAACACACTCAAAAAGTGCATGAAGGCCTGCAACAATTCTGTAAAATGGTGCGTTAACTTATAGTTGTTGGCGTCCAAAAATAGGCACAAAGCCACTTTTGTTTCAGAAGTACCAGCATCACAAAACAAAGTCCCCAAAGTCATGAATTTATACAATTTGAACTCATTTGGTTAGTTAATTAGACAATTCAAAGGGTAAATGTGGAAAACAAGCAAGCAGTCCAAGGCCATGCAGAATAACTTTATAACACATATTGCACAAACTTAGCACCGTTTGGAAGCTAACATTGAGAGCTGATGAAGCAAACAGAGATGAGGAGTAAAACACCCTGGTAATCAAGTAAAAACAAAAAAAACAAAAAACAAACGAACTAAGCACAAACTCAAACAACAGCAATCCAAACAGGAATGCGACTTGTTTACTAAGTAGGCCTGTTATATTGGTGGATTTTGAAGGCAACAAGGGCCTGATCTACTAAGATTACTTACAAGTGCTAAATAGTGTGTAAAAACTATTATATCGCGTGTACTATTAGTGGGCGTGTTGCGTGGGGTCCGCCCGGGCGGAAGAAGCGCTCTGAAGTCTTACTAGAAAAGATGGCAACAGCACTACTTG
Organism: Nerophis lumbriciformis; assembly: GCF_033978685.3. Taxonomy (NCBI): domain Eukaryota; kingdom Metazoa; phylum Chordata; class Actinopteri; order Syngnathiformes; family Syngnathidae; genus Nerophis; species Nerophis lumbriciformis. Next base: position 21,790,689 of record NC_084558.2, on the reverse strand, counting down.
TAATATTTCAAAGGTTGCTATTTCATCAAGAAGAGGACTTACGAGCAATATGCTGAAACACTTGAACATACAGCATGCAATAACTATAAAAGAATGTCACATTTTAGGGCCGCGCCGATCTCATACCAGGTAGCAGTCATCTGGCGTAAATACAACAGGTACTAATACCGACTATAATGTTAGCGCTATTACCTGTTGAATTCAAATGAATTCCTTCTTATTCAGATGAGCACGAGGAGACATATTCTGACTGGTTTGGATGCGGGCAGTAATAGCTCCAGTTCACATCTGCCGCAAGTTTTCACCGCGGTCAGGAACGATGAGTGTCACCGAGCAGTGACTACGTTTGTGGTCAAAAGCTTGCAACAATGTTCCGCATAGATGCTCCTTCGGTAGGTGAATGTTCAATTGTAGTCAGAGAAAAGTTGCATGTTTTCCTCCAACATTTTCACTTAGTCGTTATATTATAAAGGTGAAACTCATAAAATAAGAATATTGTGTAAAAGTCCATTCATGTCAGAAATTAACTTCAACTGTAAAACTAATATGTGATACAAAGTCATGACATGTCAAGCCTCTATTTAATACAACTTTTGATGATCATGGCTTACAGACCACATTTTCTGAGATTTTCAAATCAAGGTTTTCATAAGATATAAACCATATTCATAAAAATGATATCAAAAATGTGGGAAATCTCTGGAGTTGCATTTTATGACTCTTTGTCATTATAGTACAGTGACGTGCAGTCAGGGGAGGCAGGTGAGGCGGGGCCTCACGTGCCATCATGGAAAGAAAAAAAATGTAAAAAGAAAAAAAAATTATTAAATTGTTATATGTATCCAGTGATTATACTATAAAGTTATTTTCCATTTAACTTCACCAGTTTTAGATTATTTTTATTCAAAATCGCTGATTTTCACATTTGCCGTTCAAATACTGAGAAGAGACTTGCGGTGAGTCACCAACCAGTTGAGGCACGTCACTGAGTTGTGCCTCACCATGGATTGCGCAATGACTCGGCTAACTGCTGGCCTGCTGTGCAGTGAGACCGTATTGCTATATGAATTATATTATACATTTCCATAGTTTAGTTAGCTGAGGTATATAATGTACAGTGTATTTTGTCAACAACTGTATGTGTGTAACGTATTTCTTGTGCTGAGCAATCATAAAACGGCTGCGAAGACGCACTGGCTGAGGCTCGCAGTAATCCCTCCTCTTGGTGGTAGAGGGCGCTAGTGATCCCAGGGAGCATTTCTGCGACAACTCGGCTGCAGAAAAAGTGACAACAAGCAGCAACAGTTAGCGATCTTTTATTTTTTCCTCTCGCCTGGACTTTTAACATGGAGGATTACATATCTAAAATAAAACAGTTTTCTAAACTGGACTTTCAATCGAAGCAGGAGGTAATACTTAAAGGAAGATCTCCATCGAGACAGAGAGACTTTTAAAACTGAAGAAAGATAAGGAAGACTTCTATAAACAAGTTATCGATGCTTTTGTTCAGAAGGAGCGGTGCATGGACTTAATTTATAAGTGAAGGTAAGACTATAAAAACGTTTTTTTTATTAAATGTGCTTTTTTGTGTGCTACAGTTTGTATGTGTAAAGTTAAAGTTAAGTTAAAGTACCAATGATTGTCACACACACACTAGGTGTGGTGAAATTTGTCCTCTGCATTTGACCCATCCCCTTGATCATCCCCTGGGAGGTGAGGGGAGCAGTGGGCAGCAGCGTCGCCGCGCCCGGGAATCATTTTTGGTGATTTAACCCCCAATTCCAACCCTTGATGCTGAGTGCCAAGCAGGGAAGAATGCTGGTATGAGCTTTTAAACATAACCCGTTAACTGCTGCCAATCAAATGGTGAATAAGATACTCTTTAGGGTTCATATGTTTGTAAATCTGACTGTGATGAAGTCAGTGCCTCACCAGCCATCAACCTCACCGCACGTCACTGTTATAGTAGTTTCACCTTGTATATCTAAACAAACTTTTAGATCGTTTTCTAGGAAGAGGACAAATATTCTTAAAATATTTTTAAAAGTTCATCATCTACAAAGATACAAATAATTGTTATTGCAGCATCGAGTGGACACATTTAGAACAGCTGTTTCTTTAATTTAAAAATTCCCGCTCGTTTTTATATTTAGCAAACTCATCCCGCGGGCCGGATAAAACCTGGGCAGTACGTTTGACACCCCTGCTCTAAAGTGAGTTGGTCCACAAGATGTTGACACCATTAGAGAGAACTAAAACAGGTGTGGCAAGACGTTAGACAACTAAACATGGCATTGTAGAAGTGACGTGCGGGGGCGGGGCCTCACCTGCCATCATGGAAAGAAAAAAAAATGTAAAAAGAAAAAAAACAATTAAATTGTTATATGTATCCAGTGCTTATACTATAAAGTTATTTTCCATTTAACTTCACCAGTTCTAGATTATTTTTATTCAAAATTGCTGGATTTTCACATTTGCCGTTCAAATACTGATCAGCAGCCAGTTGAGGCACGTCACTCAGTTGTGCCTCACCATGGATTGCGCAGTGAGTCGGCTAACTGCTGGCCTGCTGTGCAGTGAGACCGTATTGCTATATGAATTATATTATACATTTACATAGTTTAGTTAGCTGAGGTATATAATGTACAGTGTATTTTGTCAACAACTGTATGTGTGTAACGTATTTCTTGTGCTGAGCAATCATAAAACTGCTGCGAAGACGCACTGTGTGAGGCTCGCGTAATCCCGCCTCCTGGTGCCGGTTAATGCACCTCCGCCGCAAAATGCACCCCCCGACGGGAGCGCCACACCAACCACAGCCCACACCCAAACCCTCCACGTGCAAGACCGAATCCACCCAAAAAAAGTCACTTAACAAGAAGCTAAAAAGTGCAAAAACAACCATGCTTGTGCCGGAGGAGCCGTGAACGACTGCAGGGACACAACATTAGGTACACCTGCAGACTGCAGCACGGATTTCATATTTCATTCATTCACAACTCCTCCAACACGATCACCACTGTTCCCGCACTTATAAGTAAAGGTAAGACCATAATAACGTTTTTTTTATTAAATGTGCTTTTTTGTGTGCTACAGTTTGTATGTGTAAAGTTAAAGTTAAGTTAAAGTACCAATGATTTTCACACACACACTAGGTGTGGTGAAATTTGTCCTCTGCATTTGACCCATCCCCTTGCTCACCCCCTGGGATGTGAGGGGAGCAGTGGGCAGCAGCGGCGCTGCGCCCGCGAATCATTTTTGGTGATTTAACCCCCAATTCCAACCCTTGATGCTGAGTGCCAAGCAGGGAAGAATGCTGGTATGAGCTTTTAAACATAACCCGTTAACTGCTGTCAATCAAATGGTGAATAAGATACTCTTTAGGGTTCATATGTTTGTAAATCTGACTGTGATGAAATCAGTGCCTCACCAGCCATCAACCTCACTGCACGTCACTGCATTCTAGGATATATTCTTTTCTGTCTACATCACTATTTTTCACAGTTGATTATCGTGGGGGTTACGTTTCAGAGCCCTCTTTAGTTAGGGATTCCCGCAAAGAAGGGACTCTCTTTGTTTCATGATTTGTATGAATATTACATGCATTTTAATTCTTTATAAGCCCTCCTCGCGGCTTTTAAACACACTTATAAACACATCCTATATCCCTAAAACACTTCATACACTCTTAAACCTACATCAATTCAACAGGTACTACATTCTCAACGGTACTCAATGGTAAATGTATTCCTGATTTGAAAATAACTCAATTTGACACTTTTGTACTTTGAAATGAAGAAAAGAACATAGATTCATTTAAAATCATTGAAACAGTGACATTTATTGAGTGTCTGATTAGTATTTTTGATAATGTGACAAATACTTTACGTCAGGCTTTCACTAGTAATTTCAAGACTGTAAGCCTTGGAGCGATATTTTCTTATTTTGTTTTATATATCTGTGCTTCTCAATTAGTTTCTGTCATGCCCCCCCAGAAATGTTTTTGGGCGGAAATACATCTGCAACACGATTTAAATATATTAACTCAATTTGCAACATTTAAACATGACTCTGTGATTCTCAAAATTGAGGGGAAAAAAAACTTTCACCGGGAAGTGCATTTATATAGGGTAGGATAGGATAAACTTTATTTATTGTGGACAAAGGACACAAACGACATTGAAAGATCACAGAGCTGATGCAAACAGATTGTAAATACAATTGGATATTGTCAAGACTTGGACTTTGGCGTGGATTGTTTTCCCGAGGTACAAAGGATTTGGACCGGACACGGCGTGAAGTTGAATACATATTTAATTTGAACACTCAAAAAAGGAATAAACAAAAGGCGCGCACAAGGGCGGAAGTACAAAACTTGGCTATAAAAACAAAAACTCGCACAAAGGCAGAACTATGGACAAAAAAATCAAAAGACACTAACTGTGGCATTAATCAACAAAACTTACTTGCGATGACGTGAACAGGGCAGCATGGACTATGAACATGAAACAGAGTGTCAGGAGTGTGTCAAGACTGCAGAGCATGAATGTGATGTCGCCAGGCCGACCAACAGAAAATGAAAAGCTTAAATAACACAGACATGATTAACAACAGGTGTGTGAGTGCAAATGAATCAGGTGTGTGACATGAGGACAGGTGAAAACTAATGGGTTGTCATGGAAACAAAACGGGGAGTGAAAAACAGGAACTGACAAAATCCAAAAAAAGCACATGGCCAAACAAAACATGATCACACGGACATGACAGATATGGTTTAATGGACACAAAGAAACACAATTAAGCATACAAAGCCAACTTATTTTTCCACTCTACTGGTGCTTTAAGCAAAGAAATGTTGTGGATTCAAGTAAAACACTTTTAAAGTAAGTAAAAATGTTTCCCCGTATGACATTATGACAATAAAATTGCTTTGTTATCAAAAATAGGGGTCTTTATTCAAAGTTAATTGAACTCACGCAAGTGATTAATCGTGATTAATCAAAAATCACAGCACGATTAATCATCCATCCATCCATCCATTTTCTGCCGCTTGTCCCGTTCAGGGTCGCGGGGGGTCCTGGAGCCTATCTCAGTTGCATTCAGGCGGAAGGCGGGGTACACCCTGGACAAGTCGCCACCACATCACAGGGCCAACGCAGATAGACAGACAACATTCACACTCACATTCACACACTAGGGACCATTTAGAGTTGCCAATCATCCTATCACCAGGTGCATGTATTTGGGGGTGGGAGGAAGTCAGAGTACCCACGCAGTCACGGGGAGAACATGCAAACTCCACACAGAAAGATCCTGAGCCCGGGATTGAGCTCAGGACTACCTTCGTATTGTGAGGCACATGCACTAACCCCTGTTCCACCGTGCTGCCCCATGATTAATCAAATTACAAAAATAACAGTTTGACTGAGTGTAATATTTGACACCCTATTAAACCATTAGAATTGTAATATAGTTTTAAAAAGCTTTTGTAGATGAGCAAAGTGACCTAACGTGCTGCCATTTTGGGGAAGCCTAATCATGTCACGCGACAACCACTTTAAAATGTTTGCTACACATCAGTAGAGAGTTAATTAGTTCAAGTCAAGCACAAAAATGTAAGGGACACATTTGAGTACCTTTTAAAATGCTGCTGACATGGATTATATTGGGCTAAAAACCCCCTGATGTGCAGCTTGGATTCATAACACCTTTACACCACAAGATGGCAGCATTGACCACGTCATATGAGGTCGGTTGAAACCGGTTCTGACGTTGCAGATAATTGCAATCTTAATCAAGTGTTCATCCATTAGATATAGGCTACTATCTGAACATAAAGCTTCAGTCTTGCAGTTTGTAATGGCGATACCCACTGTAACTCATCTACACGCTGCATGACTCCAAATATTTATTTTCTCATTCACCTCATTAGAAGGGGGATTATTAGGTTATAGTGTCTTTTCCCCCTTCACTATATTAGTGTTTAATATATGAATATATGATACACATTCACCTAACCCATATGCAATAACTAAGATGCAAGAATGTGCTAAACAGTTTTGTTTTTGACTCTTTCAACCCTCTAGTGACATATAGGAAACTTTTTGGAGTATTTGTCATGTGACAGTCATGTGACGATCTCAGGATATGGTTTACCCATTAAACAATTACAATGCTTCAATAGGGTCCCTATAATATATTTCAATTCATCCATACTTATTGTGTGAATGCTATTCACACATATGGTTTTCTACACTAACATTCATCTTTTTATTTATTATTCTACTTCTACTTCTTCTTCTCCAGATTTTGGCGCGCTCTACCTTTCACATTTTTTATCCGATTCAAACCATTTCAACTTCAGACTGTTCAGCCTATTCGGGAATCGAAAAGGCCTTGACAAATTCCAAAAATTCCCAATTTCCCAGAATTCCAGGTTTTCCGAGACAATTTTCTCATTCAAAATGTATTGGCCATTTTTCTAACTTCCACCATTTCCACATTTTTCAACCGATTCAAACCATTCCACCTTCAACATATTCCACTCGTCCTGGAAATTCAAACTATAATTTTTCCAAGTTAAAACATTTCCAGGAATTCCCCTTTTCTTTTTTTTTTTACCCTTTTTTCTGGCGACTACTCCTTCCACATTTTTACCGTCCAAACATTCCTCTTAATCATAGCAAAAAAACAAAAAAAATTCCCGGTTTTCCTGAAATTCCTTAATACTATTTCTCAATTAAAAATGTTACTACTTCAACATTTCTCGACCGATTTGAACAATTCCAACACCAACCATTTCAACTCATTCAGAACATTCAAGTCTTTCAACATTTTCCCAAAAATTCCCGCTTTTCCCCAAATTCCCAAATTTTTATGAAATTCCCATTGAAATGAATGGGACATTTTTTTAAAGTTCCACAATTCCCACATTTTTCATCCGATTTAAACCGTTCCAACTCTCAAATATTCAGCCTGTTCAAAATTGTGTGCTCTCATCAACAACAAAAAATCCCGGATTTCCAAGAATTTCCAGTTATCAGGGACATTTTCCCCATTCTAAATGAATTGTCCATTTTTCAACCTCATCAAACCATTCCAACATCAACACATTCCATTCATCCATCTAAGACTTTCCCAAGTTCCAAACCAAATTCCGTTTTTCCTGGAAATTCAAACTCTCATTCAAACATTCAAACCATTTCAACATTCAAGCCTTTCTTACATTCATACTACATTCTGTCATCATTTCAGTTCAATTCAGCATTGGAGCATTCAAACGCAATTCCTTCAGGAATTGTCTCATCTGGTTTACAATATTGCAATAGGAAAATTTAAAAATATCTGGCTTTTAGCGTTTACATTATTATGGAAAGCCTGACATGTTTGTAACAACAGCAAAAATGCAAATCAGACAATAATTGTCACAATTACAATTGTTTTCAATAAATACTAGTTATTTGCTTCAATTCAAAGTACAATTTTGGGACACAACAAGTGTCAAGTTGAGTTATTTTTAAGGGATCGTCATGGCTCACACGGTAGAGCTGCTATGCCAGCAACTTGAGGGTTGCTGGTTCGATCCCCGCTTCCGCCATCTTGATCACGGCCGTTGTGTCTCGGGCAAGGCACTTCACCCACCTTGCTCCAAGTGGCACCGTCACTGGTGTATGAAGGTGCAGGGCTCCCTTGAAAAAGAGGTTCCTAATCTCAATGGGATTTTCCTGGGTAAATAATAGTAATAATACAATAAGAATAAAGAGAGGATTACATACACCATTAACAATGTGACATATAAGTACATATTAAATACGAATGAGTTAAGAACAAACAGTTATTGCTGAAAATAAACACAATGGGGAAAAACATGTTTAAAATATAAAAATCAATGGTCAAATTGTGTCTGAAACTCCTCTGACTAATTAATCTAGTTTAATGTGTGTTTTTATTTTGTATATACTGTATATTTATGAACGACTGCTCATACTGTTAACCATGCATGGCCATGAAAAACTCAAACTTCTGCCACACATGACTTCAGGGTCATGTCTTTTTCCAGTAATTTCCCCAAATAACCACATTCATCACTCTTGTCTTGTGCCATGGCTGAAAGAGCCAGTCATCCTATTCCCGAGTGGCTTGTGGGCACTCAGGAAATACAGCGCTGAAGACACCGGGTGTGTGCATTTATATGTGAGGGCCACAAGCAGTATCAATGTTTCATTCAATGCTGCTACAGACATGCCAGTTTTGTCTATTTATTAGCAGGAGCCAATGGGAGGCCCACTCTAAATAATCAGCCTGTACGGAGACACCGGAGCACTGAAACATTAATATTTCATAGAGCATTGTGTACCTTGGTATATAGAAACATAAATAGTCTTGGTTCATGATGGTTTATTAGGTATTAAAGATTGAATATGACTCCCATGCTGCTCATGTTGTCAACAATCATGGCTCTGTGTGACATTGCAACAACTACCTGAAAAACAACAATACAACAGCTGGGAAGAACTTTGTCAATTGGTCCTTTAACCCTTGTGTGGTGTTCATATTGTTGTTACTCAGTCAGTGTTTGTGGGTCTGATGGACCCATTGCATTTTGTGGCTTTTAATGCCTCACAATCAAACACATTTATGTTAAAATACTGAACAGATGTTTACCTTATCCCAATAAACATCTGTTCAGTATTTTAACATAAAAGGGTAAACATCTATTCAGTATTTTAACATAAATGTGTTTGATTGTGAGGCATTAAAAGCCACAAAATGCAACTGGTCCATCAGACCCACAAACACTGACTGAGTAACAACAATATGAATGTTGCACGGAAATTTCTCTGCCAGTTTCTGCATCCCACAGGGATTCTTCTTTTGTGTTTCTGCACCTGCGGTTCCCACACAAGGTGCAACATTGTTTGTCAACACTGTCTGCTCTCATTTTCTCGCACATTTGACCCTCTAATGTTCTGTGTACTTACACTCTCTCATCCTCCTGTCTAGGCCTACTGTGTGTGTGTGTGTGTGTGTGTGTGTGTGTGTGTGTGTGTGTGTGTGTGTGTGTGTGTGTGTGTGTGTGTGTGTGGTACACAGAACATCAATTTCCACACTTCTATTAGCCCCGGGTCCATTGGACCCGGACATCTTATATGTAATAGAAAAGTGTAGGGGGGGGGGGTGTATGGTGTGTGTTCATTAAATATGTATTCTGATATATTTTCTTCACAGAAAATGAGCCAAAGCCAGTGAGTCTCAGTTTGAAAAATTAAATAATTGTATAATTTTTCTTTAAATAAAAATCGAAAACGGGTCCCACAGACCCGAACACCACACAAGGGTTAATTGAACATGCATTACATTTTACAAGGCTCGATAAATTTTGTGTGAATGTTGAAGAACATTCATACAGTATGTTATTCTGCAACAAGAACCTTTTCTATTGATTATTCTATATTTTCGTCATACCACATTTCCCAGTCCATTCAAACCGTTCCAACATTAAAATGTTCAACTCATTCAGGACACGATGGCTGTTGAAACAAAACAAAACAAACAAAAGTCCCACCTTAATTGTAGTTCCATATTTTAATTCAAAACGGTATTTTCCACATTCCAAGAATGTAAATTTTTCCTGTAATTTGCACGACATTTACCATTAAAAATAAATAGACAATTGATTAAAAGTTCACAATGCTCAAATCTTCTCAATCATTTCAACGTGATGATGAAAACATGAAGGCTTCATTCCAAATATTTCATGTTTTCTATGCATTCAACATTTTCTGGCCTCAAAATTTCCATTTAAATATGTTTATTAAATATTTTTTCACCACAATTCTCAAATGATGAAAATATTTACTCATCCAAAGCATTGAGGTGAACAACTTTTCATGTCCCTAAAATTCCCTCTTTTCCTGAACAGTATTTCTATTGTATGTTTTTTCCACAGCAGGTAGCTAAAAACCCACAACCATCTAGTTTAGGCAATGATAAATGTTTTGATGTGGTGGAAAAGTTTAAGTATCCGTGTGATCTTCGATTCGAACCTAACTTTCAAGCATCATGTTAAAAAAATCACAACTATCGTCAAATTGAACTTATCAAATTTTAATCCTATACAACCTTTTCTGACTTTGGAATAGGGTTGTGTGGTCTACTGGTATTAACAAACAATCCTGGACTGGAAGCTGTTTGTTTAAATGTTTTATTTCAAATTTTTGACATCAAAGCAGTAAAAAATTGGACGATATTTAATCAAAATAAAGGCACATTTACTAAAACGATAATACAATTAACTGACAATTAGGTTAAGAGCCGAACATTTTGACAGAACGAAATCCAATCATATTTAATTTTGTCTTGTCAATGGGTGGGAAAAGTTCGGAGTATATCCAATCACAGCTCTATAACGGCGTACACTGAAAGAGGGGTGTGGTTTGTTACGAAGGACAGCCAATCAAATGTTTTTCCTCTTTAGAGGAGGAAGTGAACAGTTCCCGCCAAAACCAAAACCAAAATGTGTGGCTTTAACATTTTCCACATCGTATTATGTGTACAACTGGGATTAAGTGAAGAGGACTCATTTGATTTGTATTCCTATGATGCCATCAGCAGCAGTCATTGATCGTGACATTACAACTGTAAGTACAATCTATTATTACCGCCGCGTGAGCGCGCATCCATTTGCAGTACAAACACCTATAGTCGTGGTTATTGTAGGATACCTGTTTGAAATTATTTAAAGGGGAACATTATCACAATTTCAGAAGGGTTAAAACCATTAAAAATCAGTTCCCAGTGGCTTATTTTATTTTTCGAAGTTTTTTTCAAAATTTTACCCATCACGCAATATCCCTAAAAAAAGCTTCAAAGTGCCTGATTTTAACCATCGTTATATACACCCGTCCATTTTCCTGTGACGTCACATAGTGATGCCAATACAAACAAACATGGCGCATAGAACAGCAAGCTATACTGACATTAGCTCGGATTCAGACTCGGATTTCAGCGGCTTAAGCGATTCAACAGATTACGCATGTATTGAAACGGATGGTTGTAGTGTGGAGGCAGGTAGCGAAAACGAAATTGAAGAAGAAACTGAAGCTATTGAGCCATATTTGTTTGAACCGCATGCAAGCGAAACCGACGAAAACGACACGACAGCCAGCGACACGGGAGAAAGCGAGGACGAATTCGGCGATCGCCTTCTAACCAACGATTGGTATGTGTTTGTTTGGCATTAAAGGAAACTAACAACTATGAACTAGGTTTACAGCATATTAAATACATTTGGCAACAACATGCACTTTGAGAGTGCAGACAGCCCATTTCAGGCGCGCTAAGAACATATATTTTTCCATGATTTCAGCACTCAGGTTAACCATACCCAAATAGACACAAAATACTGCATTACACAAGACTACCCGAATGTACTCGAATGATTGAAAAAAATAAATGTTTTTAAGCTAAATTACTGGTAAACACAGTTTATGTATAATAATTTACGTAAAACTGCGAGTAATGAATACGGTTTTCATCAATTAATATATTCTGTAGACATACCCTCATCCGCTCTCTTTTCCTGAAAGCTGATCTGTCCAGTTTTGGAGTTGATGTCAGCATCTGCTTTGAGTGTCGCAGGATATCCACACATTCTTGCCATCTCTGTCGTAGCATAGCTTTCGTCGGTAAAGTGCGCGGAACAAATGACTGACCATTTCGTCGGTTTTCCCCACAACCTCGTATTTTGAACAAATTTCGTCCAATTTCTTGCCACTTTCGCATCTTTGGGCCACTGGTGCAACTTGAATCCGTCCCTGTTCGTGTTGTTACACCCTCCGACAACACACTGACGAAAGTGAGAACATGGCGGATTGCTTCCCGATGTGACGTCACGTTGTGACGTCATCGCTCCGAGAGCGAATAATAGAAAGGCGTTTAAATCGCCAAAATTCACCCATTTAGAGTTCGGAAATCGGTTAAAAAAAAAGAAGGTCTTTTTTCTGCAACATCAAGGTATATATTGACGCTTACATAGGTCTGGTGATAATGTTCCCCTTTAAGCATTCATTGTGTCCGAAAATTAAAAATTTGGCCATTTTTTGGCCAACTCAAAGAACTGTTGTAGATCCAATGTTGATGTGCTAAAACCTCTTTCTGGTTTATAAGCTACATACAATATTAACTGTTCTTTGTTCGTGCACATAATAAATATTAATAAAGTGTTTGGATGTATTCATTAAATCAATGTATTCTTGGTCGCCAAAAAGGGATTCCTTGTAATACTTTGACACATCTCATCTGTGCATAAATTATTAGTTTACCCCAAGACAGTTAAATATATGATTAAAAAAAAAAGTACAGACTGTACTGTTTACCTATTGAAGTACCCTTTAAAAAGCTGATATCTACCCCAAATGACAACTAATGTTTGCCAAAGTGATTTAAAGTAATATTTTGATATTGACATGTCTCCTCTGTACATCTCCTAAGGGTATTCTAGTAATTTATGCACAGATGAAATGTGTCAATATTAAAATATTACTTTCAATCCCTTTTTGGCAACCAATAACACGTTGATTTAATGAATACATCCAAACACCTTTTGGATTATGTGCTTCAACAAAGAACAGTTAATATTGTATGTAGCTTCCAAACAAGAAAAAAATTGAATCAATAACAGTCCTTTACAATCTCATTAATACCATAGAAATGGCCAACTCTTACATTTTTTGTACAAAATAAAGGCTTAAATAATTTCAAACACACATCGTTACAATAACCACAAATATAAAGTGTTGGTCTTAGATAATCAGTTGTTGACAAAGTACAAGCAGTGCAGCTTAAGCACGCGGCGGGAATACATTTTTGGCAGGTGCCCCGTCGAAAAATTTTAATGCCCCCCCCTGAAATGTTTTACTCCAGCCGGGTATGCTAATAAATCATTGCAGTACTAATGAATTCAAGATCAAATACTTTTTGTTTTCATTCGTATGCTGCTGTACGCCGGTGACGTACAGAGCCGAAGTGCATGATGTTGAGGGTGTCAAAACGCACACACAAAGCGCATACAAGCAGAAACAGTGCAGAAAGGAAGAATGGCAAAAAACGGCAATCCTACTGGTTAACAAAGAGGGTGTGTGAAGCCCAATATGGAGGTACTTGGGCTTCGAAACTACTGATACAGGTGACGCTTTAAACACAGAAGCGCCACACTGCAAGCGGTGCCAGCTTTTCTTTAAAACATATCTTGCCAGAGGTGGCATTAAAGTATTACAATCTTTGCTTCAAACTTAAGTAAATATTTAAATAACAATCTTCCAGACCTGCACAATAAGTTTAAAGGTAATGTAGTTAACAGCTTCCCTGCTGTGCACATGTAGATGTGTAGCTGTGTAGGCACACAGCTGGTTGGCTTGTCAATTATTAGCACAATTAAAACCGCCCACATAGCATCAACTAATGCAAGTGAATTAACTGATTTTTGTTACAAATTCTTACCATTTGTATGTTATCTTTAACAATGTGCTTTACCTGTTCCATCTGTATTGAAGAACTATATGGATAAATTGATGTTGTTGTTGTGCTGGGACTCTTCACCCGTGAGCGTACTCCGGTTAGGGAATAAGGACACCGTTTTACGTTTCAACTTCTTTATATGTGACCTTGTAGCAGCAGCAGCTAAGCACACTCTACATACACACTGTTCAACACACTGCCCGAAGGACCCCGAGAGGTAAGCATAGCTGCCCGGTAAACTGCCTGACTAAAAAAAAAACTCAACTTAAAGGTGCATGACTACATTAGTAACTTGTTTACGTGAGCAATAATATAGTCAATTATATTCAACAATTAACATTAACTAGGGAACTTTATCTTCTATCTTAATCACTGACAGAGGGAATTTATAACAGCCGCCCCCTAAATAGCATGGCAATTTTGAAACAAACATAAATTCCCACAGCAATCCTTTAACCAGGATTATCTTCAGGAAGAGCTGACAGCTGGACCAGCCGAGCAACTGGTCTCAGGTAAGTCTTCTTGCCAACTTTGACTTCAGCAGTCCGTATACATCCATCATCACTTGCATTCAACTTTACCACCCTCCCCATTGGCCAGTGAGCACGTGGAAGCTGAGGATCAACAATCATCACAACTGTGTCCAGGGGGAGATGATCTGTGTGTTGGCGCCATCTCTGGCGGGTTTGAAGAGAGGGCAAGTAGTTCCTGATAAACTGTGTCCAGAAGTGGTCGGCCATCATCTGGCAATGACGCCAGCGCCTCCTGGTGAGGGTGTCAGGGGCATAGGTAACTTGTGGAAGAGAGGCATCCTGCCGCCCCATCAACAACATGCTGGGCGTCACTGGGTCTGGATCAGCCACATCCGAGGATACGTATCCTAAAGGCTTGGCATTGAGGATGCCTTCCACTTCGATGAGGAGTGTGAGCAGAACCTCTGCTTGGAGCACTTGTGCACCTATGACCACTTGTAGGGATTTCTTGACTGATTGGATCTCACGCTCCCAGACACCACCAAAGTGGGGAGATGCTGGCGGGTTAAGACGAAACTTAATCTGTTTTTCTGCAAGCCGCTCCTGCAACTGTGACTCCATTGCTGCAAATGCCTCCTTCAGCTCCTTATCTCCCCCTCGGAAGTTAGTCCCTTGGTCAGAGAGGACCTCAAAGGGAGTGCCTCTCCGTGCGATGAACCGTCTCAGTGCGAGGAGGAAAGCATCTGTGTCGAGGCTGGTGAGTAGATCCAGATGTATACATCTCGTCGTGAGACATTTGAAAATGATCCCCCAGCGCTTTTCACTTCGCCTCCCAGCCTTGACCATGTACGGCCCAAAGCAGTCCACGCCTGTTGAGAAGAATGGAGGTTTGAGCAGCCGCAGACGGGCTGAGGGCAGGTCTGCCATCCTCGGCACCACTGGCTTCCCTCTCCACTTCATGCAACCAGTGCAAGCTCTCTGATACTTCTTGATAGCCTGCCTTCCTCGCAGAACCCAGTAGTAGCGCCTCATCTCTGCAAACACCCTATCAGGTCCAGGGTGGTGTAGCTGAGCATCCATCTCTTTAATGAGGAGTGTGGTGACTGCATGACGGGGATCCAACAGTATTGGGTGAATGTCAGTGGGGCTAGAGCTGTCTAAACGGCGCAGGCGTCCTCCAACCCGTATAAGACCCAATGTAGGGTCTAATTCTGGGGCGAGCGTACTCAGCCTGCTGCTGGGTGGTACAGGCTTGCCGGCTCTGAGGCATCTGATTTCTTCAGAGAAGCCGTCTGCTTGGCTGGTTTTGAGCAGGTAGACTTCAGCATCTCTTAGGTCACACAGAGGTGAAGCAGGGTCAGCTGCCGCCCCATGAAGAGACTGTTGCGTAGCCTTGACCAACTCTCTCCAGCTGCTGAATCGGGTAAGATCTGGTATCTTGGGTGGTGGGCTGGTCTGTGTGAGAGCACAAAAAACACTGTGTTTTAACTCACCACGGTCCTCTGGCTCTGTGATGCTAGGACATGATGGCCATTCATCCGGTGGACGGCGAAGGAATGCTGGTCCCTGGATCCAACGATTTGGCGCAGCCAGCTCAGCTAACGTCTTGCCACGGGTGAGATCGTCGGCCGGATTGTTAGCTGTATCCACATACCTCCAGGTGTGTGAGGCAGTCAGCTCCTGGATCTCAGAAACCCTTGTTCCCACAAAAACCTTGAACCTGCACGACTGAGATGTCAGCCAGTTGAGAACTGTTGTGGAGTCAGTCCATAAGAAGGTCTGGGCAATACACAAGGTGAGCTCTTTGTGAAGGAGGGAGGACAGCTGGGCTCCTGTCAGCGCGGCACAGAGCTCCAACCGTGGCATTGACTGCTGGCGTTTTGGGGCCACTCTAGACCTTGCCATCACAAATGAGACATAGACAGTGTCATTAGTTCTTGTGGTGAGATATGCCACTGACCCGTAGGCTTGCTCAGAGGAGTCACAGAAGACGTGGAGAGTGTACTCTGTGGTGTCAGTAGCAAGCTCCAATGGTGCATAGGTTCGAGGGAGGGAGATGTTGGCCAGCTCGGGGAGTTCTCTCTCCCAGCTGGACCAGGCCTGGAGGATGTCAGGAGGGAGATTCGGGTCGTCCCAGCTCCTCTTCTTTGCCCACAGTCTCTGGACAAGAATCTTGGCCCGTGTAGTGTACGGGATAATGATCCCGATCGGATCATACTGGCGGGCGAGTACCTTATAGATGTACCGCATAGTAGGGGTCTCACTCTCTGGAGGCTTTGGCTTGAAACCGAGCCGATCAGATGGACAATACCACCGCAGACCAAGGGCCGGCTCCTGTGGATCGTTGCTCTTCTCGGCCAGCCACAGCTCTGTACTTTCAGATTGGGCACTGGAAGGCAAGTGGGAGACAACACATGAGAAGTTACTTGCCCACTGTCGAATCTCAAATCCTCCTGAGGCCAGACATTGTCGCATCTTGTCCACCAGGAGCTTGGCTGACTCAGTCGTTGACAGGCTCTGCAGACAGTTGTCCACGTAGAAAGACTGTTCGATGGACTGCAGGACGTCTTCATTTCCTGCAGCACATTCTTTAACATGTTTTTGCAGAGCAAATGTTGCACAACACGGGCTGCTCGTGGTACCAAATGGCAACACCTGCCATTGGTATACGTCAGGCTGTTTCTGCCTTTGCAGGTTTCTCCAAACAAACCTCAGCAACGGCTGGTCCTCCGGTAGCAGCCGAACTTGGTGGAACATGGCTCGGATATCTCCACTGATGGCGACAGCGTGCTGGCGGAACCGCAGGAGGACCCCGATGAGAGATGGGCCGAGGGTTGGACCTGGGAGAAGCTGCTCGTTGAGAGAGAGACCACCATGATTAAAGGAGCAGTCAAAGACAAGGCGATGTTTGCCATTGTGATGGACGAGGTGATGAGGTATGAACCATGACTCACTGGAGCGGTTTCCCTCTCCCTCCTGGAGCTTTGTGACACACCCACCATCTATAAGCTTCTGGATCTCTGCTTCGTATATTTTAGCTTTGACCGTGTCTTTAAGCAGTCGTCTCTCTGTGCTGCGTAGCTTTGGCATCACTGCTTCAACATCTGCTTTTAGTGGTGGTGCGCCTTTTACCCGGAGCAGGGGTGTAGTGTAGCGAAGTGTGTCACCAACCTTCACTCTCTTAGTGCGTGCTTCCAAGACGCTCACCGCTTCCTGGTCCAGGCGAGACCGCACTGCTAGCCGCTCGCTACGGAATGGGAGCACATCAAGCTGCCAGAGGCGTTCGACTTGTTGGTAGATGTCATCTGGTGTAGGCTTGAAGGCGGTGTAGTAGCATGATGCAGCGGGGGACTGTGAACCATCTGGGCCTTGGAGTGTCCAGCCGAGTGCTGTATGGATAGCCACGGGTCCTCCCTTTGGGCCAAACCTCACAGGTTCCGTAGCAGTGATCAGGTGAGTGTAATCTGCACCAAGGAGCAGCAGTGGTTGCACCTTATTAAAGCTCTGCAGTTGTAATCCTCTCAGGTGGCGGTAGCGTCTCTGGAGCGCTGCTATTGGATAAGATTGCTCTGTCAGGGTAAGTCGACCTGCTGTGTAGGCCCTCTCAACCAAATGCTGCTGTGATGGTGATGCTGGGGAAGCTACATGAAAGTCGACTGATGCTCCAGTGAGGTGAACCACATCCTGACGAACAGTCCGCAGGGTGAGGGACTCTGCTCTGCCTCTGAGCTTCAGGTCTCGAACTGCAGCCGGGAGTATTATAGTGCGTTCAGCTCCATCATCGAGGATTGCATAGGTCTGCAGTGATCTGGTCCCATGACTGATGATGATTGGCACCACCTTGAGGTATACTTTCCCTCCCTGCATTGAGTTAGCCGCTGAGGTGCAGTCTTTGGGTGTGATGAGGAAGATTTGGGGGCCCGGCCTGGTGATGTCATGCAGCACTCTCAGGTGGATCTCCTGACACTCACTGCAAGGTTTCTTTAACGTGCAGCTCTCTTCATCGTGGTTAGTACGGCCACAGTTACGACAGCGCTTTCCGCCTGTTATCCACTTCTCGATTTCCTGTGTTGAGCGTTGAATAATATCTGGACACTGCGACAAGTAGTGCTCTGTACTCTTGCAGAAGAGACACATCCTTTTAAACTTTTGTTGCTTAGCTGCTGGCCGAGTCGTCTCGGCTGATTTGGGCTGGTCTGCACCGTGATACACAGAAACAGGCCGAGTCCGAGGCCGGGGAGTAGGGACAGGTCTGTCTCGATTGGCAGGCTGTGCTCCTTCAGCTCGATGGCGCTGTGCCATTTTTGCGGACAGTCTCTGAGCTTCTGCCTTCACCTTGAGCCACTCTGCGAGGTCTCTGAGGTTGTATGGATTTAGGCTGCTGGTGCTAAGGCGCCCCTGAACCTGCAGATGCTCCACAAAGTTGTCTCTCATGTGTCTAGGGAGTTTGCTAAGTAGCCGGTCAACATGGCCAGTAGACATCACTTCCATCCCATTAGGCCCTTCCAATGAGGTTAGCATTCCCACCAGCAAGTCAACGTTGAGGGCGAAGCTCTGGAAAGATTTAGGGTCTCCTGATTTGAGATCAGGAGAGTTCAGGATGTCTGCAATCTCACTTTGTGCCAACTGATGTGGTTGCCCGTACTGTCTCTGCAAAGCCTGCATGGCGGCAGTGTAGGGCTGTACATAATGTCTATGTGACTGAGCTATTAGCTTGGCTTCATCCAGGACCAAGTGTTCCATAAGCACACGGTATTTGTAATGTTCAGAAAGTTCAGTGTGTGGATTGAGCAGGTGATCTAACGCCATTTTTAAGTCAGCAAACTCTCTCTCACTGTCATGCACCAACTTAGGTAGTTCAGGTATTGGAACAGGCTGTCTGGGGGACTGGGTAGTGTACGGTACCTGCAGTGGTGTATACTGAGACTGGGGGCTGTACTGAACCTGTTGAGCTGATGGGGGCTGTTGCAGAGTGAAACCAGCAGGGGGAGACACCAGTTGATATGCTGGCTGAGTTGACGGCGGAGACACAGGCTGGTAGAGTTGCAGCTGTTGGTTTTGCGGTGGCAGTGGTGACTGGTATAATGGCTGTGTAGCGATGGTTGATGGAGGATGATAGACAGTCCCCAGGGGAGTGGCAGCGCTGTAGGGCGATGGATTGATAACTGGCTGAGTGCCAGCCGCAACAGGTAGCTGTGGTGCAGAACATGGCGCTGTTGCTATCTGGGGGGGTTGATAGCCTGGTTGTGCAAACAGTGGAGCGTGTTGCTGCACGGGCTGTGCAGACGGGAGTGGGGTGTATTGCCACACTGGCTGTGCGGACGGGAGTGGGGTGTATTGCTGCACTGGTGCTAGATTTACTGGTGTTTTCTGCATGGGCAGGTATTGCAGTTGTGCAGCTGGTGGCACTCTTTCCTGTACATTGTTAATCATTACTGTGGTAGGCTGGTTAGACGGGTAGCCTGATGTAACTGATGTCTGTGGGCTGGCATAACTCACTGCTTGTGAAGCTTGAGGTGTAGGCTGCAGCATAGAAACGTTCAGCGTAGTGAGGGGAGACGGTGCCCATGCAGATGTCACAGTTGAAGGCAGAGACTGCGTCAGTGTGTAGTTCTCCTGTCTACTACCTGGTGTAGGAGCCATCGCTGCTTGAAGCTGTAGTGTTGTAGAGGTGGTATGTGGCAGTGTAGACAGGTGTGGCTCATGCTGAAGCAGCCTAGATGATCCAAGATGGAGGCTGGATGGCTGTGACAGAGGGGTGCTGTGAACTACTGGACAGCTTAGCCAGGGTGATTGATATGTTGGGACGCTCATATTGAGAATAGCTGGTGGCCGTAGGACAGGAGAACCCTGCCTGCTTTGATAGCTCCGCCCCGCGTGTGCCGCCGATGGATGGCTCATATGGCATGTTAGCTGGCTGGGCAAGTCTCTAGCATGCATCGCCATGTTCCACTCGCTCACCTTGTCGGCCGCTCCCGGCGATAATGGACGATCGGGGATAGCGTGCGCTCCGTGCGGCTGGTCCTCCATACACACAGACTCGGTCTGTAGGCTGGGTGACTGCAGCCGCTGGGCGCCGACGCTCTCTCCTCGGTCCTCCGCGCGGGCACCGTGAGGAATGAGGGACTGTGGAAGGCTAACCTGGTAGCTTTCTAGACGAGTTGGAAGCTGTCGCTGTCTTGCTCCGAGTGCGCCGCCGTCTGCCGCTGTTGTTAGCGCGGTGTCCATTTCTCCGTCGCGAGTGAAGCAATCCGGCTCGAAGGACCAATATTGAAGAACTATATGGATAAATTGATGTTGTTGTTGTGCTGGGACTCTTCACCCGTGAGCGTACTCCGGTTAGGGAATAAGGACACCGTTTTACGTTTCAACTTCTTTATATGTGACCTTGTAGCAGCAGCAGCTAAGCACACTCTACATACACACTGTTCAACACACTGCCCGAAGGACCCCGAGAGGTAAGCATAGCTGCCCGGTAAACTGCCTGACTCAAAAAAAACTCAACTTAAAGGTGCATGACTACATTAGTAACTTGTTTACGTGAGCAATAATATAGTCAATTATATTCAACAATTAACATTAACTAGGGAACTTTATCTTCTATCTTAATCACTGACAGAGGGAATTTATAACAATCTGTGTACTTTTATCCATAGTATTGTTTTTAGAATTTACTAATGATTTTCTTTGTCTTAAAGCACAGACTATGAGGGCCAACACAGATAGACAGACAACATTCACACTCACATTCACACACTAGGGCCAAGTTAGTGTTGCCAATCAACCTATCCCCAGGTCTGTCCATCAGTTAATTAGCGCCACAACTCAAAAGTTATGGGAAGATTTTGATGAAACTGTCACAATTGGTAAATGGAACAAGTTTTGGTGGGCATCTGGATCACTGTCTGGATTC
Organism: Nerophis lumbriciformis; assembly: GCF_033978685.3. Taxonomy (NCBI): domain Eukaryota; kingdom Metazoa; phylum Chordata; class Actinopteri; order Syngnathiformes; family Syngnathidae; genus Nerophis; species Nerophis lumbriciformis. Next base: position 21,769,785 of record NC_084558.2, on the reverse strand, counting down.
ATGATTTTTAGAAAAAGCTTCTTTAATGTTAGGTACAGGTCAGGGGTCGGCAACCCGCGGTTCTTTAGCGCCGCCCTAGTGGCTCTCTGGAGCTTTTTCAAAAATGTATGAAAAATGGAAAAAGATGAGGGGGAAAAAATATATTTTTTGTTTTAATATGGTTTCTGTAGGAGGACAAACATGACACAAACCTCCCTAATTGTTATAAAGCACACTGTTTATATTAAACATGCTTCACTGATTTGAGTATTTGGCGAGCGCCGTTTTGTCCTACTAATTTTGGCGGTCCTTGAACTCACCATAGTTTGTTTACATGCATAACTTTCTCCAACTTTCTAGAACGTGTTTTATGCCACTTCTTTTTCTGTCTCATTTTGTCCACCAAACTTTTAAGGTTGTGCATGAATGCACAAAGGTGAGTTTTGTTGATGTTATTGACTTGTGTGGAGTGCTAATTAGACATATTTGGTCACTGCATGACTGCAAGCTAATCGATGCTAACATGCTATTTAGGCTAGCTATATCATATAGCCTATATGTACATATTTAGGGATGTCCGATAATGGCTTTTTGCCGATATCCGATATTTCGATATTGTCCAACTCTTTAATTACCGATACCGATATCAACCGATACCGATATATACAGTCGTGGAATTAACACATTATTATGCCTAATTTGGACAACCAGGTATGGTGAAGATAAGATCCTTTTTTAAAAAAATAAATAAAATAAGATAAATAAATTAAAAACATTTTCTTGAATAAAAAAGAAAGTAAAACAATTATAAAAACAGTTACATAGAAACTAGTAATTAATGAAAATGAGTAAAATTAACTGTTAAAGGTTAGTACTATTAGTGAACCAGCAGCACACACAATGATGTGTGCTTACGGACTGTATCCCTTGCAGACTGTATTGATATATATTGATATATAATGTAGGAACTAGAATATTAATAACAGAAAGAAACAACCTTTTTGTGTGAATGAGTGTAAATGGGGGAGGGAGGTTTTTTTGGGTTGGTGCACTAATTGTAAGTGTATCTTGTGTTTTTTTATGTTGATTTAATAAAAAAATAAAAATAATAAAATAAAAAAACGATCGCGGGTCGCGGGGGCAGCAGCCTAAGCAGGGAAGCCCAGACTTCCCTCTCCCCAGCCACTTCGTCCAGCTCCTCCCGGGGGATCCCGAGGCGTTCCCAGGCCAGCCGGGAGACATAGTCTTCCCAACGTGTCCTGGGTCTTCCCCGTGGCCTCCTACCGGTCGGACGTGCCCGAAACACCTCCCGAGGGAGGCGTTCGGGTGGCATCCTGACCAGATGCCCGAACCACCTCATCTGGCTCCTCTCGATGTGGAGGAGCTTCGGCTTTACTTTGAGCTCCCCCCGGATGACAGAGCTTCTCACCCTATCTCTAAGGGAGAGCCCCGCCACCCGGCGGAGGAAACTCATTTCGGCCGCTTATACCCTTGATCTTGTCCTTTCGGTCATGACCCAAAGCTCATGACCATAGGTGAGGATGGGAACGTAGATCGACCGGTAAATCGAGAGCTTTGCCTTCTGGCTCAGCTCCTTCTTCACCACAACAGATCGATACAGCATCCGTATTACTGAAGACGCCGCACCGATCCGCCTGTCGATCTCACGATCTACTCTTCCCTCACTCGTGAACAAGACTCTGAGGTACTTGAACTCCTCCACTTGGGGCAAGATCTCCTCCCCAACCCGGATAAGCGGAAGAAGATGGATGGATGGATAAAAAAACGATACTGATAATAAAAAACCCGATACCGATAATTTCCGATATTACATTTTAAAGCATTTATCGGCCGATATTTTCGGACATCTCTATACATATTGCATCATTATGCCTCATTTGTAGCTATATTTGAGGTCATTTAGTTTCCTTTAAGTCCTCTTAATTCAATTTATATCTCATGACACACTATCTGTATGTATAATGGCTTTTAATTTTTTTGCGGCTCCAGACAGATTTGTTATTGTATTTTTGGTCCAATATGGCTCCTTCAACATTTTGGGTTGCCGACCCCTGGTATAGGTCCTGGCTACGAATGCTTTTCAAGTCATTTATAGAAACTAGTGTTGCGTGAAAAAGACGTAACACATTATTATGTATTATATCATATCCAATATTCCATTTTCTACCACTTGTCCCTTTCGGGTTAAATTTTATAAATCACTGCTGTTGTGTCCTTGGGCAAAACATTCACCCACCTTGTCCCCAGTGCCACTCACACTGGTGTGTGAATGTGAATGAATGTTTGGTGGTGGTCAGGAAGGCCGTAGGCACAACTTGGCAGCCACGTTTCCGTCAGTCGGGGGCAGCTGTGGCTACAAATGTAGCTTACCACGACTAAAGTGTGGATGTGGAGTGAAAGAATGATGGGTTTGCCACATTGCACTGTGAAGCGCTTGTGTCAAGAAAAACACGATGTAAGTCATTATCATTATTAGTATTAAATTCAATTGACGACAGAGCTTTTAATACTATCGTTATATCGTGATAATGCATGTTGATGTCATGTTCTAGCTCTGTCCTGAAAATTTGACAGCGACAAGCGAACAAACACTGTGTGCTCAACACAATATTGCGTCCTCGCTAGCGGTAATGTCCCTCAAGAGTGCAGCAAAGCCACTTCTAAGTCAGCAATCTTCCATCTTTCATCCAATCTTCCATTTGCCTGCATGGCGGCAAATAAAGTAATTTTCCTACAAGTGTCATCCCCAGAGGACAAAGAATAGCGAAACATGCTACACAACACACCATAGGAGGATATGCTAAGCACTAACTGCAAACAAGAGGTCTTGAATGTAAACAAAGGTGGGCGAATCAGTCCAAATATCCATCCATCCATCCATTTTCTACCGCTTATTCCCTTTGGGGTCGCGGGGGGGGCGCTGGAGCCTATCTCAGCTATCATTAATATATGGTCAATACTACAGTGGTTGGATCGATATTTTGTTATCATCAAAACATTTTTTGTTGTTTTTGTTATTGTTTACAAACTCAGGAAATACATCTCAAGACACAGAAGGACTTGAAGGGCAAAAACTAAAGAATTTAAATCTGAGCCAATAATAGGACATTACTTGAACATTTTATTTATACTGTTACATTATATGTTTTTGTTTTAATTATAATTGTGATCAAAAATATAACTGACTAGTATCAGTATCAGCACTGGTATTGTCAATACTGCCCCTGTAACTACTCACTATTTAGATCATTATCCATTTGTAGTATCGCCTAAACCAGGCTTGCCAACCTGTGGCTCCCGGGTCGCATGCAGCTCTTTGCCCGGTTTTATGTGGCTCTCATGAATTAACATTGAGGTTTTAATTAGTGTAATAAATACCCACAATATGCTGAGGTCCTCCCATCCCCCTTCTGCATTTGAGAGACAGACTTGTTGGCAAATCAGAATTGTTGAGCCTTGTGTTTGTTCGTCTCTCGCTTCAAACAGGGAAAAAGACATCTCACTGTTTGCATAGCTCTCAGTACCAGAGCCCCAGGTCACAGGGGCAACAGTCTTAAGCAGAGATGACCAGACTTCCCTGTCCCCGGCCACCTCCTCTAGTTCCATCCGGGGGGACACCACGGCCAGCTGTGAGACATAGCTGTGAGACATAATCTCTCCAGCGTGTCCTAGGTCTGCACCAAGGCCTCTTACTGGCTGGACATGCCTGAAAAACCTCACCAGGGAGACATACAGGAAGCAACCATAGTTGATGCCGGAACTACCACAGCTGGCTCCTCTCGACGTGAAGGAGCAGCGGCTCTACTCTGAGCCTCTCCTGGATGACCGAACTCCTCACTTTATCACTGAGGGTAATCACAGACCTCCTGCAGAGGCAACTCATTTGTGCCACTTGTATTCGCGATCTTGTCCTTTCAGTCCTTACCCAAAGCTTGTGACCATAGGTGCAGGTGGCAACGTAGACTTACCGGTAAATCGACAGCTTTGCCTTCTGGCTCAGCTCTCTCCTCACCACAACAGATCATTACAGTGACTGCATCATTGCCGGTGCTGCATCAATCCATCATCTCACCTTCCATTCTTCCGTCACTTATGAACAAGACCCCAAGATATTTGAACTCCTCCACTTGAGGCAGAACTTCACTCCTAACCCGGGGGATGCCGTCCACACATTCCCAACTAAAAACCATGGCCTCAGATTTAGAGGTGCTGCTCCTCATCCTAGCATCTTACACTCGGCTGCAAACCGCCCCATTGAACGCTGAAGGTCTCAGCCTGATGAAGCCAACAGAACCACATTATCTGCAAAAAGCAGAAATGCGATTCTCTGGCCACCAAACTAGAAACCCTCCACACCATGACTGTGCCTAGAAATTCTATCTATACTGATAACGAACAGGACCGGTGACAAAGGGCAGCCCTGGCAAAGTCCAACGTCCACTGTGAACATGTCTGACTTACTACTGGCAATACGAACAAAACTCCTGCTACAGGGACCAAAAAAAAACGTAGCAAAAGACCCTAGACCCCATACTCCTGGAGCACCCCCCACAAGACACTGTGAGGGACACGGTTGAATGCCTTCTCCAAATACACAAAATACATGTAGACTGTTTGAGCAAACTCTCATACCCCCTCCAGTACCCTAGCGAGTGTATAAATCTGGTTCTCTGTGCCACGACCAAGACGAAAACCGCATTGTTCCTGCTGAACCCAAGGTTCGACTAACGGCCGGACTCTCCTCTCCAGCAACAGGAATAGACTTTTCCCATGAGGCTAAGGAGTGTGATCCCTCTATAATTGGAACACACCCTCTCGTCACACTTTTTGAAAAGGGGGACCACTACCCCGGTCTGCCATTTCAGAAGAACTGCTTCAGACTTCCACGCTATGTTGAAGAGACGTGTCAGCCACGACAGTCCCACAACATCCAGAGGCTTGAGGTATTCGGGGCAAATCTTGTGGGGCCTTGCCACTGGGCAGTTTTTTTTGTTTCCTCAGCAACCTCGGGTCCAGTGATGGACATGTCCGTGTTTGTGACTTCAGAGTCTGCCTCCTCCATGGAGGGTGTGTCTTTAACATCGAGAATATTCACCAAGTATTCCTTCCATCGCACAAATATATCCCCAGTAGTGGTCAGCAGGTTTCCACCCCCTCCAAACACAATGTGGACAGGGCACTGCTTTCCCCTCCTGAAGTGTCGGAGAGTTTGCCAGAATCTCTTTGAGGCCGACTGAAAATGCTGCTCCATTGTCCCCCCGAACTCCTCGCACGCCAAAGTTTTTGTTCCCCCACTGCCGAGGCCCGCAGCTCGCTTGGACTGTCAGCTGCTTCGAGAGTCCCACAAGCAAGCCGTGCTTGGTAGGACTCCTGTTTCAGCTTGACGGCCCCCTTTACTTCTGGTATCCACCATCGGGTTTGAGGGTTTCCGCCGCGACAGGCACCAACCACCTTGCGACCACAGCTTTGAACAGCAACAGCAGCAATGGAGTTACAGAAAATGGCCCATTCAGACTCAATGTCTCCTACCTCCCTCGCTAAAATAGCTCAATCGTATAATTTATTTTGACCGCACACGCTCTTTTATCTTAATCAGAATCCGGTCAGTGATCAGATCAATGCATACGTCAGTACAAAAATGAATGAAGAGACTCTGACTAGTGTGTTTGCTGGCAACTTTCCCTCCAAAATACAGCCTGAAAGAACTTTAAATACAACTGTTACCAAGTTTTGTGCAAATAAATAACACGTATTCAAGTAAAAGGTAAAAAAAAAAAGTTCTTAGATGACATTCTGACAATAAAATTGCATTTGTGTACAAATATTGGGGACATTTTAATTATGCCAGCAAGTCATCACCTGTGATTAATCATGATTAATCTAACTTCCAAAATGTGATTAATTTGACAAAAAAAGTCAATCATTTACAAATAATATATTGTGATATAAATCGTTATCGCATGAGGCTGCACTAAATATCGCAATATAGATTTTAGGCCATATTGATAATCTTTAATAGAAACTAACATATACAAACACAACAACACGCACTTTGTCATCAGCAGATGTGCTCAAAACTAATTTAAATGAATATTAATCTTTTTGTCAATGCCGTGAAACCTCCAAACTCAGCTCAAAAGTATTAACATTTGGAGGTCAGCTACGGTTTTCTGGAAAATATGCTTTGAAATCCAAACAAAACAGGTTCAGAGACAAAGGAATCAAATATGACACCCCCGCAGATGTAATGCATGGAGTGTGTGTGCCTCTCTCCAGCAGATTAGGCGCTGTGATCCTTCACTCTGGCCAGTCAATGATGGGGAAGTGGTGGCTGTGTCAGCAATGCTGACAACACCCGTTTGAGGCCACAACAATGCTGTTCATTGGTGTTTTAAAGCCATGCTTCAGGGTCCTGCTCAAAAGAAAGAAAAAAAATCCCAAGTACAACATGGAAAAAACAAGTAGTACCGTATTTTCCGCACTATAAGGCGCACCAGATTATAAGGCGCACCTTCAATGAATGGCATATTTCAAACCTATGCATCCATTAGATGGAGCTGCGCTAAAGGGAATGTCAACAAAACAGTCAGATAGGTCAGTCAAACTTTATTAATAGATTACAAACCAGCGTTCTGACAACTCTGTTCACTCCCAAAATGAATAAACAGCTGTTTTATTATTTTCCCCGAGGTAAAGTCAGTGACGTGGTGTTTTTTAATCTTTTAACAACAGCAAGGTATAACAGTAGTACAACTTTTATATCACATAGTGGAGGGGAACTTTTCCGTGATTCAATAAACACGTAAAAAACAGTCTGATACTGTTACGGTAAATCAAATGTTAGTGCAATCACAATATAGTAACACTCGAAATAGTGCAGAGCAATAACAATATATTAATAACTCAACATTGCTCAAACGTTAATGTCACACAACACAACACACAAAATAAACATGTAAAGCTCACTTTATGAAGTTATTCCTCATCCACGAATCCCTCGAATTCTTCTTCTTCAGTGTCCAAATTAAACACCATTGATTCGTTTATGTTAAATTCTCTTGCTGCTGCTCTATTTTCTTGTGTTCTACTGCATGACTGATCGCCTTGAGTTTAAACTCTGCGTCGTAAGCCTGTCTCTTAATAGAAGCGATTTTTGGGTTAGACGCGCTTCTTCTACGGGGGAAAAAGAAGTTGGCGGCTGCTTACCGTAGTTGCGAGACCTAAACTTTACGAAAATGAAGTTTAGGTTTGTTGTGGCTCAATATTGGTCCATATATAAGGTGCACCGGATTATAAGGCGCACTGTCAGCTTTTGAGAAAATTGGAGGTTTTTAGGTGCGCCTTATAGTGCGGAAAATACGGTAATGTGATGTCGGCTTATGAGTGCCCCACCTTACAATTTTTTTTTAGCTACTAGACGTTTCCTGACCAAAGTTTTGCCTTTTGTTTTAAGTAACCCTTTTAGATCTGCCAAACATTAGGTGTCTCACACGATTTATTAGCTATATAAGTGTGAAGGACAGTGCTAAGAAGGAGCGGTAACCCCCCCCCCCCACACACACATATGCGGTCCTCTCCAAGGTTTCTCATAGTCATTCACATCGACGTCCTACTGGGGTGAGTTTTTCCTTGCCCTTATGTGGGCTCTGTACCGAGGATGTAGTTGTGGCTTATGCAGCCCTTTGAGACACTATATAAATAAACATTGATTGATTGATATTCATTAAATTAAAGAAATTAATTATTGAAAAACATTAATAAAATGACCGTACTATTTCAAGGACATTTAAATTTTGGCTATTTATTGTGTTTTGGTTACTTTTTCAATTACAGTAAATGGTCAGTTAGCGTAGTAGTTTTGAATTGGCTATAAAACAACGATCAGCTGGATAGAAAATACCGAAAGCAGTATCATGAGTCCAGAATCTTCACGGTCCAGAAGGACTGATCCAATTAGAAATCGGTACTAAAAGTACTCGGTATATTTATTATCATTTATTTATACATCCCTAATGAACAGTGGAGTAGTTGATGCGATTACCTCGCAGAGTTGTGGCTAAATTGGGGCTGAAAGTCTTTCAAATCAGTTAGTCGCTCAGCTAGCATTAGCAACACTAGCTTCATCATCGTTGGCTTGAGTGTCTCAATGCCATCACAACATGCGAGTGCTTAGATCAGTCGTGCTGCCGATACTTAATCATTGCTTTCCAAACGTAAAAAATGGCCATACTTTTATCCAACGGACAATTCTTCTTTTTTTTTTTTTTTTTATCAAATATTAACCACACTTAAGATTTAATATTCGCCGGTGCATTGTTTGTAAACTTTTTCGGTGCTGTCTGACATGTTGCTTTGTCGTTGTCAGTCCCAAACGAGAACGGTACTCATCACAGAAAACTTGCAAGATTAGAGCGGCCATATTTCGTAGTAGATCTAAAAGCAACCAATTAATGACTTTCCAACCGGGCATACTATATATAGATCGATCCAGGGGCTCGCCAAACGATGTATTTATATCTCTAAAGTTAAAATCGGTTATCGGTTTGTGCCGATAATTTTTTACACTCCTAGTATACATATTTCCTATCTAAAAGTTAATATTTAAAAAAAGGATGTTACATTACTCGGTAAAGAATCTGGGTATTATCTTCGACCTAACTCTCTTGTTTGAGTCACACATCAAGAGTGTTACTAAAGCAGCCTTCTTTCATCTCCGTAATATGACTAAAATTCGTTCCATTTTATCCACTAGCGATGCTGAGATCATTATTCATGCGTTCGTTACGTCTTGTCTCGATTACTGTAACGTATTATTTTCGGGTCTCCCTATGTCTAGCATTAAAAGATTACAGTTGGTACAAAATGCAGCTGCTAGACTTTTGACAAGAACAAGAAAGTTTGATCATCTTACGCCTATACTGGCTCAACTGCACTGGCTTCCTGTGCACTTAAGATGTGACTTTAAGGTTTTATTACTTACGTATAAAATACTACACGGTCTAGCTCCAGCCTATCTTGCCGATTGTATTGTACCATATGTCTCGGCAAGAAATCTGCGTTCAAAGAACTCCGGCTTATTAGTGATTCCTAGAGCCCAAAAAAAGTCTGCGGGCCATAGAGCGATTTCTATTCGGGCTCCAGTACTATGGAATTCCTTCCCGGTAACAGTTAGAGATGCTACCTCAGTAGAAGCATTTAAGTCCTATCTTAAAACTCATTTGTATACTCTAGCCTTTAAATAGACCCCCCTTTTAGACCAGTTGATCTGCCGTTTCTTTTCATTTCTCCTCTGCCCCCCTCTCCCTTGTGGAGGGGGAGTTACACAGGTCCGGTGGCCATAGATGAAGTGCTGGCTGTCCAGAGTCGGGACCCGGGGTGGACAACTCGCCTGTGCATCGGTCGGAGACATTTCTGCGCTGCTGACCCGTCTCCGCTCGGGATAGTTTCCTACTGGCCCCACTATGGACTGGACTCTCACTATTATGTTGGATTCACTGTGGACTGGACTTTCGCTGATATGTTGGATCCACTATGGACTGGACCTTCACAATATTATGTCAGACCAACTCGACATCCATTGCTTTCGGTCTCCCCTAAAGGGGGGAGTGGGTTACCCACATATGCGGTCCTCTCCAAGGTTTCTCATAGTCGTTCACATCGACGTCCCACTGGGGTGAATTTTTCCTTGCCCTCTGTGGGATCTGTACCAAGGATGTCGTTGTGGCTTGTGCAGCCCTTTGAGACACTTGTGATTTAGGGCTATATAAATAAACATTGATTGATTGATTGAGTGAAAACATACAGTATGACTGTCTTGAATTAGGGTCGAATCTGATATGTTCAGATTGGCCAGTCGTCAACGATCAGTTGAATTGATGGTGTTTTTTTTCTAAAGAGAAATAAAAAGAAGGTGATATGTATGCTGACTGGTCACTAGGTGTCAGTAATGTCACATTGATGTCATAGTCGTGTGTTGTTTGGATTTGAACGACGTCACGTCCCGGTCATTAAATATGCGTGGTGGTCGAGCAGCATCTGCTCTCAATGGGTATTAGGCACCATTTAGCCTTTCTCCGAATGCCCTATGCCTGCGTTGTTTTCGGCTGTACAAGTCATTTGAATCGCGAAAAGGACGAACGTTTCTTCAGAGTTCCTCGAGAGGTAAATTTAGAAGTAGAGATGTCCGATAATGGCTTTTTTACCGATATCCGATATTGCCCAACTCTTAATTACCGATTCAGATATCAACCGATACCGATATATACAGTCAATCAATCAATCAATCAATCAATGTTTATTTATATAGCCCTAAATCACAAGTGTCTCAAAGGGCTGCACAAGCCACAACGACATCCTCGGTACAGAGCCCACATAAGGGCAAGGAAAAACTCACCCCAGTGGGACGTCGATGTGAATGACTATGAGAAACCTTGGAGAGGACCGCATATGTGGGTAACCCCCCCCTCCTCGAGGGGAGACCGAATGCAATGGATGTTGAGTGGGTCTGACATAATATTGTGAGAGTCCAGTCCATAGTGGATCCAACATAATAGTAAGAGTCCAGTCCATAGTGGGGCCAGCAGGAAACCATCCCGAGCGGAGACGGGTCAGCAGCGCAGAGATGTTCCCAACCGATACACAGGCGAGCGGTCCACCCCGGGTCCCGACTCTGGACAGCCAGCACTTCATCCATGGCCACCGGACCTGTGTGTCTCCCCCTCCACAAGGGAGAGGGGGGAGCAGAGGAGAAAGGAAAAGAAACGGCAGATCAACTGCTCAAAAAAAGGGGGGTCTATTTGAAGGCTAGAGTATACAAATGAGTTTTAAGATGGGACTTAAATGCTTCTACTGAGGTAGCATCTCTAACTGTTACTGGGAGGGCATTCCATAGTACTGGAGCCCGAATAGAAAACGCTCTATATAGCCTGCAGACTTTTTTTGGGCTCTGGGAATCACTAATAAGCCGGGGTTCTTAATAAGTGGAATTAACACATTATTATGCCTAATTTTGTTGTGATGTCGCGCTGGATGCATTAAACAATGTAACTTTACCATGAATTGATTAACGTGGACCCCGACTTAAACAAGTTGAAAAACTTATTCGGGTGTTACCATTTAGTGGTCGATTGTACGGAATATGTACTGTACTGTGCAACCTACTAATACAAGTTTCAATCAATCAATCAAAAAGAAGATTTTCCAAAATAAGAAACAACTTCAATAACTTCAACTCCAGTTATGGAAAAAAGTGCCAACATGGCACTGCCATATTTATTATTGAAGTCACAAAGTGCATACTTTTTTTTAACATGCCTCAAAACAGCAGCTTGGAATTTGGGACATGCTCTCCCTGAGATCATCCTGATACCCACTACAACTATGGGAAATACTATACTTTGACTTTCACAAAGTGCATTATTTATTTATTTATTTAAACATGCCTCAAAACAACAGCTACAAAAACAATGAAGGCACACAGCTTCAGTCCAGAGTATACTAGAGCATACTTGCCAACCTTGAGACCTCCGAGGGGGTTTGGTGGTAGTGGGGGTGTATATTGTAGCGTCTCGGAAGAGTTAGTGCTGCAAGGGGTTCTGGGTATTTGTTCTGTTGTGTTTATGTTTTGTTATGGTGCGGATGTTCTCCCAAAATGTGTTTGTCATTCTTGTTTGGTGTGGGTTCACAGTGTGGCACATATTTTTAACAGTGTTAAAGTTGTTTATACGGCCACCCTCAGTGTGACCTGTATGGCTGTTGATCAAGTATGCCTTGCATTCACTTATGTGTGTGTAGAAGCCGCATATATTATGTGACTGTACCGGCACGCTGTTTGTATGGAGGAAAAGTGGACGTGACGACAGGTTGTAGAGAACACTAAAGGCAGTGCCTTTAAGGCACGCCCCCAATAATGTTGTCCGGGTGGAAATCGGGAGAAATTCGGGAGAATGGTTGCCCCGGGAGATTTTCAGGAGGGGCACTGATATTCGGGAGTCTCCCGGGAATATCGGGAGGTTGAAACCAATACCAATAATTTACGATATCACATTTTAAAGCATCTATCGGCCGATAATATCGGCCTGACGATATTATTGGGCGATAAATGCATCTCTATTTAGAAGGGCAGAAAGAGTGCAACATGTTACAAAAAACGACGACAAAAGTGACATGCACTCCAGTACAAGGGAGCAAAGTCGAGGCACGAATTTGCAGTGACCACTGTGTTAAATGTTTGTTTGATACATTTTGAATATAATATACACCTTACATTATTTGTATTTTAATTTGTTAAGAAACAGAAACCAGGAAGTCAGAGTCAATGATACTTTGTCAAAAAAGGTAGTTCTACGTTTCCTCTCTTGTTTATTTTGTACACAAATGTGTCAGAGCACATATGACAGGACACAAATCCAATATGGTGATGATTCAGTAATTAATAGTTTGTTAATTGGATATGCAGTCAGGGTGTCAAGCTGTTGGATGCTAGTTGCATCATGAAATGGAGTTCAATTGAGTTGTTCTGACGTTAGTTTTTCTGACGAAATTAACCAAAATAATCAGTCTAGATATAGTTCAAAACATATTCCGTCTCATAAACTTACAATAAAACATGTTTTTATCATCAAAGTATTATTTTAGGGCAGTTTTGCGGCCGTATTTGATGTACTCTTCCACTACATTCATGCAGTGTTTAGTGATCAGCGTGCTTCCAACACGCGACCGCCGGCGGAATGTACGTCAGGAAATACAAAACGACTAAAAAAAACAAAAACAAAAACGGAATATTCTCGTAAAATTAGCTTTGGACCAACAATCATGGAGAAATTATGACTTTTGTGTAAAATATGTCAACTTTAATGGCTGCCTCCACTGTATTGTTTATAATCACTGTGCTAATGTCTGTGATTTAACTCTTGTTCTTTTTAAAAAATATTTTACATAGGTTTTTTGTGGCCAGTCTGCATGGCTTCCTGATCACCATGTTAACTTGACTGTTAAACTAATGCTGCTCTTTACTGCGATATACATACATATATACAGCATATATCCATCCATCCATTTTCTTTATATATATATAAATATCATATATGTATGAACTGCGATGAGGTGGCGACTTGTCCAGGGTGTACCCCGCCTTCCGCCCGATTGTAGCTGAGATAGGCTCCAGCGCCCCCCGCGACCCTGAAGGGAATAAGCGGTAGAAAATGGATGGATGGTGTCGGAGGCAGATATTTACATATATCCGAATTTAAGTGTTACTTCTTTTTATTTCATAATCATATTACAAAACAGCTAGTGTTTTTCTTCCAATTGTGGTCTTTTGGTTGTCTGCAAAACTGTGTGCTTAACCTTGAGTGAGGAATGTTAGAGAGAGAGATAATGGGCATGTGTTTTTGCTGGAGAGACATGACTGCCAGGGTGGGAGGAAGAGAGACTCAAGAGGGGAGAGGGTTTTGTCGGGGGAGGGGGCAGACCATCTTGGCGGCGCGATTGAATGTTCTATGCTGGACTGGTCTCAATGTATATGCAAAGCTTTGCAAATATATTACAAAATACCTATTCTGTCTCTGGTGGTTTTTCTACTCAGCTTTAAGTGTCGTAAAGAGCTTGGGAGCGACTTGTGACTTGAATTCCCTGGGAGGAACAACTGGTCCAAAACGCAACAATGGATGTATGTATGAATAAATATATCAATTATGTCATTTAAATATGATTAATTTTATAATGTTATATTATTGTTATAATTACACAAAATGTGTAAGTTACATGATAATACCTAAATGTTGTTTGATGTTTTGTCAATATGTGGAACCATTGTCTCGTTGTGTCCCTCCTACTGCAATAATTGTTGTGACACCTGCCTCTTTATATGTGTTGGACACGCCTTTCTACTTCCCTTTTGTCCACGACATCAACGTGAGAGGTAGGCGCCCACGCGACGACAGAAAAGTGTATTCATTGTCTCATTAAGAACTTAAGTTCACTATTTCTTGTTCTGTATTATTGTATTTGTGCAGTTTGAGTAACAAACTATATTTTATGTTTTCAATATAAGAAACCCAAAACCAGTGAAGTTGGCACATTGTGTAAATCGTAAATAAAAACAGAATACAATGATTTGTAAATACTTTTCAACCTACATTCAATTGAATACACTGCAAAGACAAGATACTTAACGTTTAAACTGATAAACTTTATTTTTTGCAAATATTAGCTCATTTGGAATTTGATACCTGCAACATGTTTCAAAAAAACTGGCACAAGTGACAAAAAAAACAGAGACGGTTCAGGATTATTTGGAGCATCCCACAGGTGAACAGGCTAATTGGGAATAGGTGGGTGCCATGATTGGGTATAAAAGCAGCTTCCATGAAATGATCAGTCATTCACAAACAAGGATGGGGCGAGGGTCACCACGTTGTGAAAAAATGCGTGAGCAAATTGTCGAACAGTTTAAGAACAACATTTCTCAACCAGCTATTGGAAGGAATTTAGGGGTTTCACCATCTACGGTCCGTAGTATCATCAAAAGGTTCAGAGAATCTGGAGAAATCACTGCACGTAAGTGGCAAGGCCGAAACCCACATTGAATGCCAGTGACCTTCGATTCCTCAGGCGGTACTGCATCAAAAAGCGACATCAGTGTGTAAAGGATATCACCACATGGGCGTAAAATCTTCCGCCTGAATTGGTGAGAAAAAAAAAAATCAAAGTGCCGCAGAAAGGGAAATGTCCTTAGACAGGAGGAGGCGAGTATGGATTGCAAGCCTCAGACAGCATTTGAATGCTAAGAATGTGGATAACATCGGAATTTACTCAGCTATTTTTTATCAACTATATATTACCTGCTTTTTGTGGATTGTTTGCAAACATGTTGATATTAAATTCAAAGTTTAATGAAGGCCTACTATTATCATTACTTTTATATTGAAAGTGTTAATGTTACGGCTCAGGCTCCTGCCAACGCCGCTCATCCGTCTGTGCGCACCTCGGAACACGCCGCCATCAGACTCGTCCTCGGTGGATTCGGGGACACTGGGGCCGGCGACCCACCACCAGTTCTCCCCTCCACCCTCCCTTCTTTCGTGAGTATGTTGGACATCTGGAATCTGTCCATAAGGAGGGGGGTACTGTTACGGCTCAGGCTCCTGCCAACGCCGCTCATCCGTCTGTGCGCACCTCGGGACACGCCAACGGGTGCGCACATCCAGGGACGCGCCGCGCACGTCCCCGCCCTGCAGCAGCCACCAGCTGCAATCAATCACCGGCAATCATCACACCTGAAACTGATGAGGGCGAGCTGGTTAAAAGACCAGTGGACCCTAGGATCGGCGCGGGAACTTAGTTTTTCTCATGGTGTACCGTAAGCAACAAGCTTCATGCTCTCTATTCGTGTTTCCTCTCCGTGCCTTGATTTGTCCCTTGTCTTCTCCCGTGTCCCCGCAGTACCCTTCGTCACCTGGAAAGTGAGCTGTGCATCTCACTTTTCCCTGGATCTCCCACTGGACTCTGACTGCCTCCTTCGTTCCTCGACCTCTTGCTCGTCCCTGGATTGTGACGCCTCGCTCTCGCCCCGGATCATCTGCCTGCCCCCTGGACTTCCGCGTATCTCGTTCAACACGTTGGTAACACTCACTTCAGTTAAATTCTACACATAGTCTTACACCACACACTCTTGTATCCTAGTTCACACTCCATTTCCTTAGTTCAGTAGTGTTTGTTATTATATATATATATATATATTGAATTATTATATATATATATATATATATATATATATATATATATATATATATATATATATTAAATAATTGTATATACTGCCCCCTGGTGTCTGTTTGCCGTTACCTCCTCTCAGTATACACAACAGTAAGTTCCCGCCAAAATTATTAAAGGACCTGACGGCACAGTTCCTTAGCCCCGCCCCCAGTGACTTTAGTTCCGCCCCCTGTGATTTTTTTTTTTGCCTCTTGCCCCATTCACCATGTCTTTTTCTTTTTTTCGCTTCAAACCAGAGGATTTGTCTTGTCCTGCCGAGCAGTCTTGGAAAGGCATGTTCAGTAGCGAGATAAGCAAGGAGGAATTTTCTCGTCGCCTGGACACCCTCCTCCCACCCTTAGAGACTCAGTCTACTGGAAGCGTCTGGAATCCGCCTTTGGAGGGGGGGAATGGTACCGACAGCCGTGCTGGTGAGGTAGCACAGCTGCGGCCAGCAAGACCGCTACCATCTATCTTTCAGTTTGCCTGGCCGCACCCACCAACCACGCTACCAGCACTTGTCCCCGAGCTAGCGTCCGAGCTAGCACCTGTCCCTCGGCTAGCGTCCGAGCTAGCACCTGTCCCTCGGCTAGCGTCCGAGCTAGCACCTGTCCCTCGGCTAGCGTCCGAGCTAGCACCTGTCCCTCGGCTAGCGTCCGAGCTAGCACCTGTCCCTCGGCTAGCGTCCGAGCTAGCACCTGTCCCTCGGCTAGCGTCCGAGCTAGCACCTGTCCCTCGGCTAGCGTCCGAACTAGCACCTGTCCCTCGGCTAGCGTCCGAGCTAGCACCTGTCCCTCGGCTAGCGTCCGAGCTAGCACCTGTCCCTCGGCTAGCGTCCGAACTAGCACCTGTCCCTCGGCTAGCGTCCGAGCTAGCACCTGTCCCTCGGCTAGCGTCCGAGCTAGCACCTGTCCCTCGGCTAGCGTCCGAGCTAGCACCTGTCCCTCGGCTAGCGTCCGAGCTAGCACCTGTCCCTCGGCTAGCGTCCGAGCTAGCACCTGTCCTTCGGCTAGCGTCCGAGCTAGCACCAGCCCCTCGGCTAGCGTCCGAGCTAGCACCAGCCCCTCGGCTAGCGTCCGAGCTAGCACCAGCCCCTCGGCTAGCGTCCGAGCTAGCACCAGCCCCTCGGCTAGCGTCCGAGCTAGCACCAGCCCCTCGGCTAGCCTCCGAACTAGCACCAGCCCCTCGGCTAGCGTCCGAGCTAGCACCAACCCCTCGGCTAGTCTCCGAGCTAGCACCAGTCCCCAGGCTGGCCCCCACGTCTCCACCAGCTCCCAGGCTGGCCTCGACCTCAGCACCTCGGCCTGCTCCGCCGACTCCAGCACCTCGGCCTGCGCCGCCGACTCCAGCACCTCGGCCTGCTCCGCCGACTTCAGCACCTCAGCCAGCTCCTCAGCTGCCCTCCTCGTCTCCGGCTTTGACGTCCGCTGCTTCCACGCCTTTGACGTCTGCCGCTTCCACGGCGCCGATGACGTCTGCCGCTTCCACGCCTGCCTCGCCGATGACGTCTGCCGCTTCCACGCCTGCCTCGCCGATGACGTCTTCCTCCACGCCTGCCTCGCCGATGACGTCTTCCTCCACGCCTGCCTCGCCGATGACGTCTTCCTCCACGCCGCCGCCGATGTCATATCCTCGTTTCCGGCGAGACGCACCATGGCGCCAATCACCTCCGCCTTCCCGACGGCCAAGATGGTGGCCGTCCCTTGGTCGCCCGCCTCGCCGGCTTCAGCGGCGTTCTTCTCGCCGCCGCCATCAGACTCGTCCTCGGTGGATTCGGGGACACTGGGGCCGGCGACCCACCACCAGTTCTCCCCTCCACCCTCCCTTCTTTCGTGAGTATGTTAGACATCTGGAATCTGTCCATAAGGAGGGGGGTACTGTTACGGCTCAGGCTCCTGCCAACGCCGCTCATCCGTCTGTGCGCACCTCGGGACACGCCCACGGGTGCGCACATCCAGGGACGCGCCGCGCACGTCCCCGCCCTGCAGCAGCCACCAGCTGCAATCAATCACCGGCAATCATCACACCTGAAACTGATGAGGGCGAGCTGGTTAAAAGACCAGTGGACCCTAGGATCGGCGCGGGAACTTAGTTTTTCTCATGGTGTACCGTAAGCAACAAGCTTCATGCTCTCTATTCGTGTTTCCTCTCCGTGCCTTGATTTGTCCCTTGTCTTCTCCCGTGTCCCCGCAGTACCCTTCGTCACCTGGAAAGTGAGCTGTGCATCTCACTTTTCCCTGGATCTCCCTCTGGACTCTGACTGCCTCCTTCGTTCCTCGACCTCTTGCTCGTCCCTGGATTGTGACGCCTCGCTCTCGCCCCGGATCATCTGCCTGCCCCCTGGACTTCCGCGTATCTCGTTCAACACGTTGGTAACACTCACTTCAGTTAAATTCTACACATAGTCTTACACCACACACTCTTGTATCCTAGTTCACACTCCATTTCCTTAGTTCAGTAGTGTTTGTTATTATTATTATATATATTTATATATTGAATTATTATATATATATATATATATATATATATATATATATATATATATATATATATATATATATATATATTAAATAATTGTATATACTGCCCCCTGGTGTCTGTTTGCCGTTACCTCCTCTCAGTAAACAACAGTTAACATGTTTTGAAATCATTTGACACCAACTTGTCCTGGTTCTTCGATGTTTTGATCATGGCTTCGTTCCCGTTTAACGAAGGTTTCTCTTGAGAAATGGCCTAACATTCGAGTCCTGACCCAAATTGTGACATTGGTGAAAACACTTTATTCTACGAACCAATGGCAACATTAACATCGAATTAAAAAAAAGTGCTAATTGAATTCATGGTTATTTTGAAGTGCACTTACCTTGAACTTACCTTGACCTTCACTTAAGAGATGTGTATTGAAATAATTTGTCATTTTATGACCATGTATTGTTATCGCTGTACGGAACGTGGCATTGATTGATTATTATATGTGGATGTAGTTATTATTTTTGATGACAGGAGCAAAATGTTTACTGCAGGTACATATTTAATTTGTATGCTAATTTGTGTTTTTGACCTTGTTCAGATATTTTTCAAGTGCGTGTCATTCTTCTTGATTGCATTGCTGTGCGGTAGGAGATATTTAACGTCTCCTCTTGGACCTATAAACCTATTTTTCATATGAACTCTGGAAATCATCTAGAATATAAACGTATGAACTTGGACTACTGAACATACTGGATGAACTGAATATTTCTTGTCAATGGAGTGTTTTTGTCTAATTGTTCATACCTGCTGAGAGTAAGCACACATAACCTATATTATGTCATTATTCCTTTAATTTAGGCTCCTATAGACAAATCTACTTCTGGCCGCCAAGTAGAGATGGGTACAGAATTTTGTACGTTTATAGGTATCAAGCAAAATCCGTCCAATTCACGTTAAATCAAACCAATTTTTAATACTTGGTTTAGGGGACGTCCGGTTGCAGACTCGACACCGGCTCAAGCACTTAGTGGACAAACAAGCTAATTAACAGCGGCCTGCTTCAAGGTAATATTGCAATTCTCCATGCCAACAAAAATCATGCCTGTAATTACTGATGTATGTTCATGGTTCCGATTGTCAGGCTTGCCCCTGACAGTTTGGTTGTGTTTTAGTTTTTCCTCTGTGTGTAGTATTTCCTGTCAGCGCTCTTGTTTTGGTTCTGTTTCCTGTTTGTCTCCCTGAGTGCTGTGTCCCCTCAGCTGTGGCTGATTGGCACCTGGCCGCACCTGGTGTCAATCAGCCAGCTGCTATTTATACCTGCCCTACCCTCCAGTCACGGCTGGATTATTGTCATTGTCATTGTCGCTAATACTTGTTGTCACTACTACCTGTCGTTGTAGCTCTGTCTACTTTTGTTCACTCTGCTCATGTCATAGTTCCTTCGTGTCACAGTAAGTGTTTTTGTTTCTTGTCCACAGTTAGCATTTTTGCTATTTTAGTTCATAGCCAAGTTTGTTCTCCGCCTTGTGCACGCCTTTTGTTGTTACCCTTTTGTTTGTTTTTTTGCCATAGTGTTTAATTAAATCATGTTTTCTCGCTCAATGCCTGCCATCATATCTGCATTTTGGGGTTCGTCACCAACAAACACTGACAGAATAATCCAGCCGTGAGTGGAGGGTAGGGCAGGTATGAATAGCAGCTGGCTGATTGACACCAGGTGCGGACAGGTGCCAATCAGCCACAGCTGAGGGGACACAGCACTCAGGGAGACAAACAGGAAACAGAACCAAAACAAGAGCGCTGACAGGAAATACTACACACAGAGGAAAAACTAAAACACAACCAAACTGTCAGGGGCAAGCCTGACACTGATATTTCCTTGATGACCTTTTTTAATCACTTTCCTGTCAATTTGATTATAATCCCTTTATGTTTTAGATGTATCTTTGTTTACAATGCCTATTATTTCCTCTAC
This sequence comes from Nerophis lumbriciformis, assembly GCF_033978685.3. NCBI lineage: Eukaryota > Metazoa > Chordata > Actinopteri > Syngnathiformes > Syngnathidae > Nerophis > Nerophis lumbriciformis. The sequence continues at coordinate 21,749,582 of NC_084558.2, read as the reverse complement.
TGTGAGGAACACTGAACTGGTATTGCTATCTGTAGAATCATTTTAATCCTCAAATTATGAGGGATTTGGTTGTATTTGCTGATGCTGTTCTGTTGTTGTTGTGTTTTTGTTGTTGTTGTATTTGTATCTCTGTTTTCCTTTTTTCTCTTCCTATCGCCTCCTGCTGCGATCCGGGCGCGCCAAACATTAATATAAATCCATTTAATGAAGTCAAATACAAATAAGGCAACAAGAGAAGTATCACACACTTCTCTTTTGTAAAGTAAATCTGTACAGCAAATATGGGCATCTACATCAACAATATACTTTGCCTGAGTAGCTGGACAGGACAAAAAGAAAAAAAATATAGCGCAAACTCCCACTCGCAGTATGTGCAGAAGTTAAGGTCTTCTCTTGAGAAGCAATTTGACCATGTCACTACCTCACAGTTGAACATTGTAGAGTAATGGTAAGAAACATGACTGAGAGAGAAGCATAAACTAGAAGATCAGAGGGGACCCAATGTGTACATAGTTGTGAAGAGAGCCGGAAATCATCCTGTGTACACAGTGAGACCAGAGGACCACGACAATCAATTGAGAACAATGCACAGAGATCCCTTGCTACCATCTGGCTACCTACCTGCTTATATAAAGACTCCACCTCCAAAGCAGAAGACAACTCTGCCTTTGCCTTCTGCTGAGGTTGAAAAAGATGTATCAGGAGATGAACTGAGCACCCAAAACATACAATAAATCAAATGTAGGGAGAAAAAGTTGAAATGTTGAATCTAATTTAAATCAAAATGTGGTTTGTTTACTATAACACAAAGGTGAGATGCAGGCTGTTTTCTTGTTCAATGTTGGATTGGTTTTTAAATTAAGAAAAATTATTATTTTGGGCCATACTTGCCAACCTTGAGACCTCCGATTTCGGGAGGTGGGGGGTGGGGGAGTGGTCGGGGGTGGGGCGGGGCGTGGTTGGGGGCGTGGTTAAGAGGGGAGGAGTATATTGACAGCTAGAATTCACCAAGTCAAGTATGTCATACATATACAGGTAAAAGCCAGTAAATTAGAATATTTTGAAAAACTTGATTTATTTCAGTAATTGCATTCAAAAGGTGTAACTTGTACATTATATTTATTCATTGCACACAGACTGATGCATTCAAATGTTTATTTCATTTAATTTTGATGATTTGAAGTGGCAACAAATGAAAATCCAAAATTCCGTGTGTCACAAAATTAGAATATTACTTAAGGCTAATACAAAAAAGGGATTTTTAGAAATGTTGGCCAACTGAAAAGTATGAAAATGAAAAATATGAGCATGTACAATACTCAATACTTGGTTGGAGCTCCTTTTGCCTCAATTACTGCGTTAATGCGGCGTGGCATGGAGTCGATGAGTTTCTGGCACTGCTCAGGTGTTATGAGAGCCCAGGTTGCTCTGATAGTGGCCTTCAACTCTTCTGCGTTTTTGGGTCTGGCATTCTGCATCTTCCTTTTCACAATACCCCACAGATTTTCTATGGGGCTAAGGTCAGGGGAGTTGGCGGGCCAATTTAGAACAGAAATACCATGGTCCGTAAACCAGGCACGGGTAGATTTTGCGCTGTGTGCAGGCGCCAAGTCCTGTTGGAACTTGAAATCTCCATCTCCATAGAGCAGGTCAGCAGCAGGAAGCATGAAGTTCTCTAAAACTTGCTGGTAGACGGCTGCGTTGACCCTAGATCTCAGGAAACAGAGTGGACCGACACCAGCAGATGACATGGCACCCCAAACCATCACTGATGGTGGAAACTTTACACTAGACTTCAGGCAACGTGGATCCTGTGCCTCTCCTGTCTTCCTCCAGACTCTGGGACCTCGATTTCCAAAGGAAATGCAAAATTTGCATGGTTGGGTGATGGTTTGGGGTGCCATGTCATCTGCTGGTGTCGGTCCACTCTGTTTCCTGAGATCCAGGGTCAACGCAGCCGTCTACCAGCAAGTTTTAGAGCACTTCATGCTTCCTGCTGCTGACCTGCTCTATGGAGATGGAGATTTCAAGTTCCAACAGGACTTGGCGCCTGCACACAGCGCAAAATCTACCCGTGCCTGGTTTACGGACCATGGTATTTCTGTTCTAAATTGGCCCGCCAACTCCCCTGACCTTAGCCCCATAGAAAATCTGTGGGGTATTGTGAAAAGGAAGATGCAGAATGCCAGACCCAAAAACGCAGAAGAGTTGAAGGCCACTATCAGAGCAACCTGGGCTCTCATAACACCTGAGCAGTGCCAGAAACTCATCGACTCCATGCCACGCCGCATTAACGCAGTAATTGAAGCAAAAGGAGCTCCAACCAAGTATTGAGTATTGTACATGCTCATATTTTTCATTTTCATACTTTTCAGTTGGCCAACATTTCTAAAAATCCCTTTTTTGTATTAGCCTTACACAATATTCTAATTTTGTGACACACGGAATTTTGGATTTTCATTTGTTGCCACTTCAAATCATCAAAATTAAATGAAATAAACATTTGAATGCATCAGTCTGTGTGCAATGAATAAATATAATGTACAAGTTACACCTTTTGAATGCAATTACTGAAATAAAACAAGTTTTTCAAAATATTCTAATTTACTGGCTTTTACCTGTATACATATGGGAGTTTCCTCCTCTCCCAGCTCGCTAGCCTCAACCTGAACCTTGGTATTTACCGTGATGACGGACTGGCAGTGTGTCGCGCCTCGCCAAGGAGCAGCGAGAATAACAAGAAGCGCATATGTCACATTTTCAAAGAGAACGGCCTACGGATCACGATTGAAGCCAACAAGCAAACCGTCAACTTCCTCGACGTCACTTTCAACCTGAGAAATAACAGCTACCAACCATTCACGAAATCCAACACAACACTCCAATACGTGCACCATGACAGCAACCACCCACCCACCACCACGAAAAGAATACCTACCGGAATTAATAAAAGGCTATCGATGCTGTCATCTAGCAAAGCTGAATTTGACCAAGCAACCCCCCCGTACCAAAAAGCACTTGATGAAAGCGGATACAATTTCACCCTCACCTATGAACCCACGCCAGGAAACCAACCAAAAAAGTACAGAAAACGAAACAACATCATCTGGTACAACCCCCCATACAGCAAAAACGTCTCAACTAACATTGGCCACAAATTCCTCACTCTGATCGACAAACACTTCCCCAAAGGCAACACCCTAAGAAAAGTATTCAACAAGAACAACATTAAATTGAGCTACAGCTGTATGAACAATATACGACAAATTATCTCAAACCACAACAAAACAATTGCAAATGAGCCGTCGGCCCCCGGACAGAGCGACTCCAAAACCAACAAAGGCTGCAACTGCCGCAAGAAACCTGATTGCCCTCTCAACGGGGGGTGCTTACAAACATCAGTTGTTTACCAATCTAAGGTAACACGCAAGGACATTAACACATCCAACACATATGTAGGATTAACCGAGGGAGAGTTTAAAACCAGATGGAACAATCACAAGGCTTCTTTCAGGAACCAAAACCTGCAGAATACCACAGAACTCAGCAAACACATTTGGGACCTCAAAGACAATAATGTTGAATATTCAATAACATGGCAAATTCTTGCATCCAGCACACCTTACAATAGTGGTAATAAAAGATGCAACCTATGCTTGAAAGAGAAACTGTTTATTATACACCGTCCAGACCTGTCATCCCTCAACAAGCGCAGCGAAATTGTATCAGCATGCCGTCACAGACGGAAACACCTCCTAGGTAACACATGAGCCAATCACCACGCCCCTACGCCAGCCTGTACCTACCCACTCTGTGCCCTATATAAACCATGGTATGTGAATGCTTCCATTAAAATCTCCTGATGATTGATGGAACCCCTCATGAAACAGGCCTGTAGAGATGAAGTAGTCTTGTGATTTTTTCCCACACATACATATGTATATATATATATATATATATATATATATATATATATATATATATATATATATATATATATATATATATATATATATATATATATATATATATATCTACATCCTGAAAATATGCAAACAAAATTGTGTTTAGATAATTAATACTTCAAACTTGCATAAATAAATATTAAGGAATATAACATAACTTGGCTTCTGAGAGTTTCAAAATGTAATGAATAAAATGCTAAAGTGTTGATAAACAAGCAATTATTTTAATAATTAAATATGGTCATTTTAAATGAATTATTATCATAATTTAAAATCAATTATTTCAAATATGTTTATTTTAATGTATAATTCTATGGCTGAATGTAATAAGGAGTCAGGAAAAAATATAAATAAAAATACAATTAATTTCGATGTTTTTAGCAAAATATAGTAAAAATGTATTTATTTTAAAAAAAAATTTTTTTATTAATAAATATATTTATTTTTAGGTAAGATAAACATAATAATACAATTTATCTCTAGTCTGGATGATTTAGTTTTTGTCACCCTGTTGTCCTCCTGTCATGAAAAAAGGCTGTCCTCACTCAGGTCCGCATGGAGCTGGAGGGGGCGTGGCTTCCAGCTCCGGCTGAAAATCGCGAGATTTTCGGGAGAATATTTGTCCCGGGAGGTTTTCGGGAGAGGCGCTGAATTTCGGGAGTCTCCCGGAAAATTCGGGAGGGTTGGCAAGTATGTTTTGGGCCCAGCATCCTTTTTTTTTTTTTTTTTTTTTTTTACTTTTCTTTAAAAAGTTTGAAAAATGTACACCCCAACGCCCCCCAATTTATACCGAATATTTGCATTGTAACATGTATATAATTATAGATAATATTTTGTTTTGCCACTCTAGCTTTTCAAACCAAGACGAGAGAAGCGGATATGGCTGATGGAAAAAATGGACGTGACAAGGTGGCAAAAGTTAAACTTTGAGTGAGTGAGTGTGTGTGTGTGTGTGTGTGTGTGTGTGTGTGTGTGTGTGTGTGTGTGTGTGTGTGTGTGTGTGTGTGTGTGTGTGTGTGTGTGTCTGTGTGTGTACCTTTCAAGACAGGATCCTTTCTCGGATGACAGCTGTCAGAGTGACAATTACTGTTAACCAATTCTTCGACCTAAGATACCAAATAAGTAGTTTCTCCTGTGCCAGGGTTATATGACACATTAATGCATATTATACCTACTACACCCACCTCCACCTCTCTGACTCAATCTTACATCTCGAGAGGAAAAACTCATAATGACGACCAAAATGCAGAAATGATTAAAAGTTGCTTCTATGTAAGAATACCATTAAAGGGCACGGTGGTGAGCGAAAGGGAGAAATAGATGTAAGACTTGGTGGCGGGTGAGTGGAAGAATGAGTGGCCAAGAAGAAACTGACAAATAAATGGTGCACTAGTTTGAAGGATGTGAGACCGAGGCAGCAGGAAGATGATGTTGGAGAAGGCTGAGACTGACAGCCTCCGTCTCTGTCGCTAGTTAATATTCTAGGGCTTGGCTTGGCCCAGCCACCTCATTTCTGTCTGCAAATATTTATACTGGATAGCCTTGTATCTATGTTTTCTTTTATGCTGCCACACACACCAGAGTGTTCATCAACTTATTACAAGGCATGCGCCAAAGACAGCAAGTTTAAAGGGCATGTCCACACAGACATTGGTATTTAAAAAAAATAGTTTATATTTTCTTCATATGCAAACTGCACTGTGTCACTGACATTTGAGTTTGCAAATCTCTCAAACTCAGTTTTAAGCATTTGTGTTGTGTTGTTGCTGTTGGCTTTTCTCCTTTTTAGGACATCACATTGTCAACAAATATTCCCTGAAATAAAATTTAAAAAAAACCTTTCTTTCAATGTAACTTGTGCCTCATTAGCCCAGTTCCAGGGTCCACATTGTCACACCCCACCAGAGGGATAAATCGAAGATTGCCTTCAAACCAAGACAAATTAATTCTGAGGTGAGTCTGCACTCAGTACTGTGAGAAATGTTTGCGTTGTACAGCGTTTCTATGTTTTTTCTTTACGTTACGATTTTAATCATATTGCATCCAATTATTATAACGCATGGAACATGTTAAATAATGAATGACTGGGAGCTTCATATGACATTTTATAACATACATTCCCAGCCCATTCTTGCTCAGTCACTAACTGGAATATAATAGCAGTTCCTGGATAGCCTCAGCGACCATGACGTAATCCCCTGTGAGCTTGCCCCAATGGACCTGTCCATGTCCTCAAATGTGGAGCACCTCTTCAGCCATCTGGAAAATGTACATAGGCCATTGACCTCCGACGATTCTCCTCCTCATCCGTCCATGCCGCCAGCCTTGCCTTCCTCCTTTGGAGCACCTTCCAATCTGACCCTTCCACATCCAGCAAGGTACAGCAGAGACTTTGGACGGTGTAATACCTTCATTCACCATTGCCTCTGGGTGCTTGGCCTTTACATCACGATGTAAAATACAGACAGCCGTGATTTCCTACATCGTAACACTTCTTTCTGGTGGAGATGCAGCCTAGGTGCTGGCCATCTTCATTGAGCTTTGCTTACTTCCTGCCTTCCTTGCAGAGTTCAGAGGAGTTATTGACTATTCGGTCTCTGGCAAGGTGGGAGGAGACAAACTCCTAGCCTTATGTCAAAGGAGCTCGACCACCGGTCAACAAATGGGGAGCTACGATAGCTACGATTACCAAAGAACCACTCAGCTCAGAAGAGATCTTATGCAGTAGTGAGGAGGTTCCCGTTCAATGGCAGAGAAGAGCCGTCGGCTGCGTAAAAGATTATGCCTTTATTGCGGCCAGGCATGCCACATCGTAGCCTTGTGCCCTGTCAAGCTCAGCAGCAGCTGTCAGCTCACCAGAGGTTTGCTCAACGTAGGAGGGTCTTTGTCCACAAATGATTGGAAGACTCTATTGTGGGAGGGGGAGAGTAATACCATTTATGATCTTAGACTCAGGGGCTGATGATTGTTTTGCTGATGAAGTTTTGCTATTCGTTGCTTTCTTCCTCTTGTTGTCCTCAAAGAGCCCCAGGAGGTTCTCTCGTTTGACAGGCGCCCCCGAGCAGGCATAGCCTGCTCAGTGGCCTTGTGGTTAGAGTGTCCGCCGTGAGATCGGTAGGTCGTGAGTTCAAACCCCGACTGAGTCATACCAAAGACTATAAAAATGGGATCCATTGCCTCCCTGCATGGCACTCAGCATCAAGGGTTGGAATTGGGGGTTAAATCACCAAAATTGTTCCCGAGCACGGATACCGCTGCTGCTCACTGCTCCCCTCACCTCCCAGGGGTGGAACAAGGGGATGGGTCAAATGCAGAGGGTAATTTCACCACACCTAGTGTGTGTCTGACTATCAGTGGTACTTTAACTTTTTAACTTTAACCCATAAGAATAGTGGACTTATTTTAAATATTTCCAGTAATTATTGCAAACCTATTGATTTTTTGTTGTTGTCAATTGTCGGTTCTTGACCTAATTGGCTTAAACGTCATAGTCCCAAGATTGATTGGTCCAAACTAACTTTTGCAGACTGGATGCTGTTTTAGCATTCAAGCTGCCTCCAATTTGCTTTCATACCTACTCACTAGTCATCACTCTGCTCTCAAGGAACAATTGATTTATTGTATTTTGCAAGGGAGCTGCACTTTTTGGGGAATTTTGCCTATCATTATGAGAGACAAGAAGACAAAATGTTTTTTTCTTTTTTGCATTCTAATATGTAAACTTTGGCTCGTTCAAGGTGGCTAGCAATGCAGCTAATGGGAGCAATTATTTCTATCTCTAAATCACTTTTAAAATGCATCCCAAAAAACCGCCAACAATACTTCATTGATGTTCCGTAACCTGTATAATAACCAAGCTGTAGCGACATTTTTATAGTAAGAGCAAACACTGAGGAACTCTTTTTCTATCGTAGTAACACATCAGGATGCTTTGGTATTAGCCGTAAATGCTAACTACGGCAAGAGTTAAACAAGCTTCTATGACAACACGAAACACATTTGAGTTTCTAATGCACAACACAATGCAATAGGACACTAATCTGTACTGTACTCTACACATGAACAATCATATTACAGTATCTGTAAAATATTAGCGCACATTTCATGTTTTGTTTGTACACATTTAGCTTGGCGGCAAGTACTTTAGTTATAATAACAAGCAGGACATGTTTCATGTATCATGATCGCTATTACAGTGACCCACACTGGCTGGGAATTTTTTTCTGGTTTATTTTGTGTAAGCAGTCAATTTATGTCGGCATAGCTTTGCTCCAAGTTCCATATTCACGCTGTGACCAAAACATGCCGGTTTCAAAAATACAATGTGAATCCTCATTTGTCCAAAAATTTGCATTTTTGTCTTCTATTACCAAGTCAGAAATGATTACAAAACACAAGCGTTTGTTGCCGGAAGTAGGAACATACATTTGTTGCTGGAAGTTGGAAGTGCCCTGCTATGGAAACGGAAATAAATGCGCTGAGGAAAGAAGTTCTGGCAATGTTTAATATGACCAAAATACGGTAAATATTGTATATATTACATATTGTTATAAATGTTTCTGTTACTACATCATATATATACAAATGTATATACATATATATATATATATATATATATATATATATATATATATATATATATATATATATATATATATATATATATATGTATATATGTATGTATATATATATATATATGTATATATATGTATATATGTATGTATATATATATATATATATATATATATATATATATATATATATATATATATATATATATATATATATATGTATATATATATATATATATATATATATATATATATGTATATATACTTGCAGTGTGGATTTTGGCACAATTCAGTGGAAGGTAGAGAGAGACGTTGCTGAGTAAAGAATTCAATACTTTCATTGGTACCAATGGAAATCCTTTGGTACTACCAGGTACCAAACCACGCAAAATAAAACAGTACTGTATTTCGATACCATTGTTGCACTTGACATCACTTCTGGTTGCAGAGTCTGCACCGTCTCAGGCATTTGGCATGCAGACATATGTACATTATGATACACTTTTCCATGGCAACGGAAGCGCTCAAAAGAAAGGCTCTGCTTTTCAGAATGCGCTAGCTCGATGCTACGCCCACAACTCTTTGATCAGCACCTCCATTGGAATGTCTCTCTCTCCTATTCGTTCTACGTGTACGAGCCCACTGCCCTACCCTCACTAGAACCTGGAGTTGCTATTCCCTCAGTTAAACACCTGGCCTGGCACCCTTGATAGAACAAGGGAGGGAAATCAGCAGATAGCCAATAACATTTATAGTCCGGACAGTTCCTATTCCCCCGGTCAGATAGTTGGACTTTCTTCGAAGGAACTTCCCCTCGCCATTCCTTCCAACAAAACTAACTACAAGGTTTATTGGCCCCTTCTCTGCTTCCCCCAACACTCAACATCAATCCCATGTTCCAAATTTCCTCACTCAAACCAGTCTTGTCCAGCCCGCTTAGTCAAGCAGCCGAGACTCCACCTGTGCCGATGCTAGTTGACGGTCGACCAGTCTACCCGGCCGAGTCTATACTGCTTCCTAGCTTCCTTGCTCCCTGTAAGTTTATTGTAGATCATAAATCATGCATCTCACCTGGACATGAGACGTCTGAATAGATATTCCGACAAGTTGGGACATTTTGACAGCCATTTAGGACCCGTAACTGCCCTTGCCCCCCCCCCCTCCCCAAAATATGGTTTCTTCATAATTATTTTGAGTTATTCTTCATCTAAATGGGAATATATGAGTATGAGTAATAATCAGTGATGAAGAAAAAAAAAAGCAAACGTTTTTTTTTTTATTATTGCGTGAATATCAAATGTTATCATAAATGTGCCCGTTACTGCATTACATATATACTTACATCATGTATATAAAACCTTAAAGGCCTACTGAAACCCACTACTACCGACCACGCAGTCTGATAGTTTATATATCAATGATGAAATCTTAACATTGCAACACATGCCAATACGGCCGGGTTAGCTTACTAAAGTGCAATTTTAAATTTCGCGCGAAATATCTTGCTGAAAACGTCTCGGTATGATGACGCCTGCGCGTGACGTCACGGATTGTAGAGGACATTTTGGGACAGCATGGTGGCCAGCTATTAAGTCGTCTGTTTTCATCGCAAAATTCCACAGTATTCTGGACATCTGTGTTGGTGAATCTTTTGCAATTTGTTCAATGAACAATGGAGACAGCAAAGAAGAAAGCTGTAGGTGGGAAGCGGTGTATTGCGGCAGGTGTTGTGCTGGATAACGCACCCCCGCCGTAGAATGCACCCCCTGACTGTTGTGCCGGATAACACAGCTGGTGTTTCATTGTTTACATTCCCGAAAGATGACAGTCAAGCTTTACCATTGGCCTGTGGAGAACTGGGACAACAGAGACTCTTACCAGGAGGACTTTGAGTTGGATACGCAGACGCGGTACCGTGAGTACGCATGCAGCTGCGGCTTCCAAACATTTGATCGCTTGCCCGTACGTGCGTGCCGCTATGTACATGTCACGTACGTAACTTTGGGGACTTTGGGGAAATATATGTGCTGTATGAACTTTGGGGAGGTGAACGGTACTTTGGGCTGTGGGATTGAGTGTGTTGTGCAGGTGTTTGAGTTGTATTGGCGGGTTATATGGACGGGAGGGGGGAGGTGTTTGTTATGGGGTATTAATTTGTGGCATATTAAATATAAGCCTGGTTGTGTTGTGGCTAATAGAGTATATATATGTCTTGTGTGTATTTACTGTTTTAGTCATTCCCAGCTGAATATCAGGTCCCACCTGCCTCTCACAGCATCTTCCCTATCTGAATCGCTCCCACTGCCCTCTAGTCCTTCACTCTCACTTTCCTCATCCACAAATCTTTCATCCTCGCTCAAATTAATGGGGAAATCGTCGCTTTCTCAGTCCGAATCGCTCTCGGTGCTGGTGGCTATGATTGTAAACAATGTGCGGATGCGAGGAGCTCCACAACCTGTGACGTCACGCGCATATCGTCTGCTACTTCCGGTACAGGCAAGGCTTTTTTTATCAGCGACCAAAAGTTGCGAACTTTATCGTCGATGTTCTCTACTAAATCCTTTCAGCAAAAATATGGCAATATCGCGAAATGATCAAGTATGACACATAGAATGGACCTGCTATCCCCGTTTAAATAAGAAAATCGCATTTCAGTAGGCCTTTAAAGAGCTGTTCGACACAACTCTGCAATAAACTGGACACTCTTGGCCTCCCCCCTCTCACAAACACCTGGATAAGGGACTTCCTAACGGACCGACCCCAGAATGTGAGACTTGGCCCGCACCTCTCATCCTCCCGCACGCTGAGCATCGGCTCCCCACAGGGCTGTGTGCTGAGCCCCCTCCTCTACTGCCTTTATACCCATGACTGCAGTCTGGCCCACAGTGACAACCTTACCGTCAAGTTCGCCGACGATACCACAGTGGTCGGGCTCATCTCCAGGGGTGACGAGGCTGCCTACAGAGAGGAGGTCCTGAAGCTGACGGCCTGGTCTTCGGAGAACAACCTCGCTCTCAACACCAGCAAGACCAGAGAGATCATCGTTGACTTCAGGAGGAGCAGCACCGACCCTGCCCCCCTCTACATCAACGGCGAGCGTGTAGAGAGGGTCCACACCTTCAGGTACCTTGGAGTCCACATCTCTAATGACTTCTCCTGGACAGTCAACACCACATCAATCATCAAGAAGGCTCAGCAGCGGCTACACTTCCTTAGAGTCCTCGGGAAGTACAACCTGAAGCCTGACCTGCTGCTGACCTTCTACCGCTCGTCCATCGAGAGCCTGCTGACCTACTGTATTACGGTATGGTACGGCAGCTGCACTGCAGCAGACAGGGAGAGGCTGCAAAGAGTGGTCAAGACGGCTCAGAAGATCATCGGCCGCCCTCTCCCCTCTCTGACGGACATCTACACCTCCCGCTGCCTCAACAGAGCCAGTGCCATCATCAAGGACAGCACCCACCCTGGCTCTGACCTGTTCCACCTGCTGCCCTCTGGGAAGCGCTACAGGTGCATTAAAACCAAAACAAACAGGCTAAAGAACAGCTTCTTCCCCAGGGCCATAACCATCCTGAACGGACTGCTCCATTGTCCCTCATAACTGCCTTCTCTTCGGTGCAATAACCCATTCCACCAACCACCCTGTTTTGTTTTGTTTTTTCATGTATATATTCATTTCACACCATATTCATTGCACTTCTACATTTTTTATATTTCTATATATTTGCACATTGTTTTTCTAGCATGCACACGTCGCACTGTATGGAATGGCCTCAATCTCGTTACCTTGCGTAATGACAATAAAGCTGATTCTGATTCTGATTCTGATAAGCCGGACTACCGGCTCCGCTGTACTACTTGGTTCACAAATGATGAAGTCATTCAAGTATGTATGCATGAGAAGTCAAGTACTTTCTCCGAGCAAATTAAACAAAGATTTTTGAACAAACCTTTGAGACGGCCTGTTCAAGCCGGCTATAAATGTACCTTTTTCCCACCATACAAACACCACAGACAAGGAGGGGATCTGTGTCGTTGCGCTAATATCACGCCTTCAGAGGTACTATCATGCAATGTGGCTCTTTTAGTGTCTGAGTAACAGACATTGGAGCGGTAAAACTGACAATGTATGCATTCTCTGGGCTTAATGATAAATACTTGTTGAACGTGGGACACAAGAACAACAAACAAAGGAACAGCCACACATGAGACAGGGTGCTAGCACAGAGGGTGAGATGCTTAATGAGAGGACAGATGAGCGAACATATGCTTGTTCAGGATTTGCCTGGGGTTCTTTTGACAGTGTACGCATCAGGAAGCGCTGGAGATCAAACCAACTATCTTCTACCACCTGTGTCATGTGACCCCTTAGGGTGGCAAAGCCTTCACAGAAGTTGAATAGAACTGCATAGGAGTATTTGCACACGTACATGTTGTCTGGGGATTGAGATGATGTGCTGTGATGTATTAACCTGCATTACTGTCCTCAATTAATTTATTTTCTTGACATTTCGGCTTGTCGGCAATGCATTTTTCATTCAGCATTCACTTTAAATTTCAAAGGGAATTGCTATTTCTAGAAAAGTAGAACAAACCGGAGTTGGAAGAGCTGAAAAAAGAAACACATTGCTGTGACCAATATAGTATATATAGTATGTGCCTCACTGTTCGGTACATTCATCTTTATTAAGGTCATATTTTGGTTCATTTTTGCTACAATAATAGAACAAAATGCCAAGACATAAAACTGAATAGTTTTAGAGCAATAATGACGTAACATGTACAAAAACTTCAAACTACTGGCAGCTAATTGTCCAATAAATACAATAAAATAAATTATATGTATATATATATATATATATATATATATATATATATATATATATATATATTTAAATATAGATATAGCATACAAAAAATATAAGGATGTGGGGCTACTCTGATACATTCTGTACATAAAGATAGGTCTATACTGTATTTTAAGTAATGCTAGTAAAACAATATTTCAATCAGATAATCACACTTTAATTTTGATCAATCATGATTAATCAAAGTAAATTACTTGCTTGAATTAGCTTTATAAAAGTCCTCGATATTTTGACAGGAATGCAATGTTACTGTCAAAATGTCGAACACAAACAATTTTTAAATGTTTTAATTGAATGTCATTTACTGCTAAAAACTTGGTAACATTTTTATTGTGTTCATTTAAGTCCCATCTTAAAACTCATTTGTATACACTAGCCTTTAAATCAGGGGTCACCAACCTTTTTGAAACCAAGAGCTACTTCTTGGGTACTGATTAATGCGAAGGGCTACCAGTTTCCATACATCCATTTTCTACCGCTTATTCCCTTTGGGGTTGCGGGGGGCGCTGGAGCCTATCTCAGCTACAATCGGGCGGAAGGCGGGGTACACCCTGGACAAGTCGCCACCTCATCGCAGGGGCTACCAGTTTGATACACACTTAAATAAATTGCCAAAAATAGCCAATTTGCTCAATTGACCTTTAACTCTATGTTATTATTAATAATTAATTATATTTATCTTTGTGGAAACACTGATCATCTTAATGATTTCTCACAATAAATATATATAGAAACAGATAAATATCAATATGCAACACTTTATTTTTATATTTTCTCTAAGTGCTCATTTTTCAAATTGAACATTTTCAAATGATCACTTCTAAGACAGTCTTGTGAAATCACAATATCCAATTTTAACTAGCTAGCCACTAACATTTTTTAACAAATCATGAATTACTTTGCACCATGTTTGTACAAATAATAACTCATGTAAAATACAAAAGTAAACTCTCAAATTTTTAAATAAATCATGTCACACTTTGAACTGGACACCAAATCTGTTATCTGTTTCTTTGTCAGTTAGTGAAGACCAAGTCTTAAAAATATTTTCTTGGATTTTCAAATTCTATTTGAGTTTTGTCTCTCTTAGAATTAAAAATGTCGAGCAAAGCGAGACCAGCTTGCTAGTAAATAAATACAATTTAAAAAAATAGAGGCAGCTCACTGGTAAGTGCTGCTATTTGAGCTATTTTTAGAACAGGCCAGCGGGCTACTCATGTGGTCCTTACGGGCTACCTGGTGCCCGTGGGCACCGCGTTGGTGACCCCTGCTTTAAATAGACCCCCCTTTTAGAACAGTTGATCTGCCGTATCTTTTCTGCTCTGCCCCCCTCTCCTCCGTGGAGAGATTATTAGGTGACCACAGATGTTCAAAGTGGACCACTCATCTGTGCATCAGTTGGGGACGTCTCTTCGCTGCTGACTTGTCTCCACTCAAGATGATCCCCTGCTGGCCCTAATATGGACTGGACTCTCACACTATTAACTAGATCCACTCGACGTCCATTGCACCGGTCGCCTAGAGGGAGGGGTGGGGTCCCCACATTTCTCATTGTATCCCATTGGGTTGAGTTTTTCCTTGCCCTGATGTGGGATCTGAGCCGAGGATGTCGTTGTGGCTTGTGCAGCCCTTTGAGACACTTGTGATTTAGAGCTATATAAATCAACTTTGATTGATTGATTGATTGATTTTTAGTCCCCATGTATTATAAAGTGATATTTGCCAGCGAGCACACCAGTCCGAGTCTCCCCACTCGCCAATCTAATCTGTGTTTACACATGAATAATGTAATGATTTTGGTCAACAATCGCGTTCATTAACACGTTACAGGTTTGGCTATAAGATCGATAAGCTTTGCTTTACAAGTGACAAAGCAAATGAGAGTAATATATGATGATATAAATCATTAATAATTATTTGATTTAATTTTTAAATCATGCTTTGGGCAAAAAGAAAAACACCCTAGGCCGCGCTTCGGACACACGCGGTTCACAGCTACTCTTTTTTATGAAAATGCAAATAACCCCAATAATTAAATGAAACAATAATAATAAGAGAACAACTCTTTATGTGATCTGATGTACTTTTCTCTGACAGTCATTTATATCCAAGCGCTCCAAAGCCCATCACACTCTCGCTGGCTTACAATAGAGGTGCAGCGAGCCAGATTGCACTGAACAAAACATATTATTAATATATAAGACATTCAGATATAATAATGAATTAGAGGACCCTCACAGTTGCACGTTTATCCCTGTGGTTGATATGAAGTCACGTCTACCTATTTTAACCCCTGTTGTTGTCTGTCAGGCACTTGTACCTTCTTAAAATATTGTCCCAGGCTAGTCAGAAAGAATAATCTCCTCTTCTGTTCCAAGATCTTGTAACGGCACATAATCGACAAGTACTCTAGCTTTAATGAAAGTGAATGGATGAAAGTAATGGACAAAAAGCCCATCAGATGGCATCACTGCCAACTATTGAAAAACCACAATCTATAAAATGTTTTGTGTTTTATTCCTTTCTGTTTCTCAAAGCTTATTTTTGAAACGTTTACATGATGTAGCCCCACAGCCTATTTGTAGGTACATTAAAAGCAGAGGTGGG
This sequence comes from Nerophis lumbriciformis, assembly GCF_033978685.3. Taxonomy (NCBI): domain Eukaryota; kingdom Metazoa; phylum Chordata; class Actinopteri; order Syngnathiformes; family Syngnathidae; genus Nerophis; species Nerophis lumbriciformis. The sequence continues at coordinate 21,733,571 of NC_084558.2, read as the reverse complement.
TAGAGTAGCCAGAAATTGTACTCAAGTAAGAATACTGTTACTTTAGAGATTTATTACTCAAGTAAAAGTAAGGAGTAGTCACCCAAATATTTACTTGAGTAAAAGTAAAAAGTATGTTGTGAAAAAACTACTCAAGTACTGAGTAACTGATGAGTAACATACACACTCATATCATATATATATATATAAATATATATATATATTAGAGATGCGCGGATAGGCAATTATTTCATCCGCAACCGCATCAGGTTGCGGATGAAATAAATACTGACAGGATGCAATGCGTCTCCCATAATAATGTGACCTCGGACTATGTTAAGGTAACGTGCGGAGTTCCTCAGGGTTCGGTTCTTGGCCCTGCACTCTTTAGTATTTACATGCTGCCGCTAGGCGACATCATACGCAAATACGGTGTTAGCTTTCATTGTTATGCTGATGACACCCAACTCTACATGCCCCTAAAGCTGACCAACATGCCGGATTGTAGTCAGCTGGAGGCGTGTCTTAATGAAATTAAACAATGGATGTCCGCTAACTTCTTGCAACTCAACGCCAAGAAAACGGAAATGCTGATTATCGGTCCTGCTAAACACCGACATTTATTTAATAATACCACCTTAACATTTGACAACCAAACAATTACACAAGGCGAATCAGTAAAGAATCTGGGTATTATCTTCGACCCAACTCTCTCGTTTGAATCACACATTAAGAGTGTTACTAAAACGGCCTTCTTTCATCTCCGTAATATCGCTAAAATTCGTTCTATTTTATCCACTAGCGACGCTGAGATCATTATTCATGCGTTCGTTACGTCTCGTCTCGACTACTGTAACGTATTATTTTCGGGTCTCCCTATGTCTAGCATTAAAAAATTACAGTTGGTACAAAATGCGGCTGCTAGACTTTTGACAAGAACAAGAAAGTTTGATCATATTACGCCTATACTGGCTCACCTGCACTGGCTTCCTGTGCACTTAAGATGTGACTTTAAGGTTTTACTACTTACGTATAAAATACTACACGGTCTAGCTCCGTCCTATCTTGTCGATTGCATTGTACCATATGTCCCGGCAAGAAATCTGCGTTCAAAGAACTCCGGCTTATTAGTGATTCCCAGAGCCCAAAAAAAGTCTGCGGGCTATAGAGCGTTTTCTATTCGGGCTCCAGTACTATGGAATGCCCTCCCGGTAACAATTAGAGATGCTACCTCAGTAGAAGCATTTAAGTCCCATCTTAAAACTCATTTGTATACTCTAGCCTTTAAATAGCCCCCCTGTTAGACCAGTTGATCTGCCGTTTCTTTTCTTTTCTCCTCTGCTCCCCTTTTCCTTGAGGGGGGGGGGGGGGGGGGGCACAGGTCCGGTGGCCATGGATGAAGTGCTGGCTGTCCAGAGTCGGGACCCGGGGTGGACCGCTCGCCTGTGCATCGGCTGGGAACATCTCTGCGCTGCTGACCCGTCTCCGCTCGGGATGGTGTCCTGCTGGCCCCACTATGGACTGGACTCTTACTATTATGTTGGATCCACTATGGACTGGACTCTCACAATATTATGTCAGACCCACTCGACATCCATTGCTTTCGGTCTCCCCTAGAGGGGGGGGGTTACCCACATATGCGGTCCTCTCCAAGGTTTCTCATAGTCATTCACATCGACGTCCCACTGGGGTGAGTTTTTCCTTGCCCGTATGTGGGCTTTGTACCGAGGATGTCGTTGTGGCTTGTGCAGCCCTTTGAGACACTTGTGATTTAGGGCTATATAAATAAAGATTGATTGATTGATTGATCAGAAAGTCGTCAACCATCCGCCATCCACCCGATGTAACATTTGATCAGAACCGCATCCGCCCGTTGTTATATATCTAATATAGACGATGCAAGGCATTAGTGAGGTTATAAAGCTTTTGCCTGTTAAAGAAAAGAGACTGATCCAATGCAGCACAGACATTCGCTTGCCACGCTGTCACGACCCAGACGCACACCAGTGCGCAATCACATGGGAGCCGCGCTGAGCGCACCTCCAAGCGCGTCTCGCTGCCGGCGACGGCCGGGTATGTGCCCGACGCTCCAGCGCCATCCATTTTCAGGGCTAGTTGATTCGGCAGGTGGGTTGTTACACACTCCTTAGCGGGTTCCGACTTCCATGGCCACCGTCCTGCTATCAACCAGGGTGAGCCCCACCCCTTTCGTGAGCGCACTGCGCGCGGAGTGACCCCTGTTACGCGCCCCCGGCAACAGGGGTGGCGGGCAGGTAAGCTGCGCGGGCGGAGCGCGCGGAGTGACCCCTGTTACGAGCCCCCGACCACGGGGGTGGCGGGGGGCTGCGCGTGACGCTGGCCGCGGCGAAGGCGGACGAGGCGGGGTGTCGGTGCGGTGGGCGCGGTGGTGACCCTGGACGTGCGTCGGGCCCTTCTCGCGGATCGCCTCAGCTACGGCTCCCGGTGGGGCCCACTCAGGGGAAGGGGCCTCGGTCCCGGACCCTGGCGAGGCGTCCCTTCTCCGCTCCGTAAAAGTATGCATCTCTTTTTTTTTTTTTCTTCTGTTGTGGCATATGCAGCAGGTGCCTGCTCGTTTTTCGTATGTGGGTAACAACATTTAACTATGTATATATATTTCCGAATTGGTTTAACTGCCACCCGCCTGAATCTATTTAAAATCTAATTTTTTTTTATTTCAACCGCCCGACCCGACCCGACCCGACCCGCGGATAAAATCTAATTTTTTTTAATTTCATCCGCCCGATCCGCGGATAATCCGCGGACTCCGCGGTTGTGCCCGCAAACCGCGCATCTCTAATATATATATATATATATATATATATATATATATATATATATATATATATATATATATATATATATACATATATATATATATATATATATATGTATATATATATATATATATATATATATATATATATATATATATATATATATATATATAGATACATATACTACATATACATTGATATATACAGTAAATCATTTATATGTATTTATTTTGCTGTTTTTGTTTACATGTTAAAGGTGTTTTAATGAATATACATGCATGTTTAACACATATAGATTCCTTTCTTTCATGAAGACAAGAATATAAGTTGGTGTATTACCTGATTCTGATGACTTGCGTTGATTGTAATCAGACAGCAGGGATGATAACGTCCACGTTTTCAAATGGAGAAGAAAAGTTCCTCCTTTCTGTCTAATACCACATGAAAGTTTCCAGCTTCCATATTCGTTTTTATATACTTTACAATAAATATATTGGCGTCAAACTCCGTAGCTTGCTAGCTTGTTTGCGCTGGCTTTCGGAGACTCTTGTTTTGAAAGCGCAGGCGCGATGGAGCGGCACTTTTATTGTGAAGACAGGAACGTCCTCATGTGCGGTCAGTCTTTAGGCTTTTGACAGGATGTACGGTTGAAATAAAAAAGTATCTTTTTTCCTTCACACTTTTGATTGATTGATTGGAACTGTTATTATTAGATTGCACAGTACAGTACACATTCCGTACAATTGACCACTAAATGGTAACACCCCAATAAGTTTTTCAACTTGTTTAAGTCAGGTCATGTGACCACCTGGCTCTGTTTGATTGGTCCAACGTCACCAGTGACTGCATCTGATTGGTGGAACGAAGTGGAACGTCACCAGTAAGGCAGGCACTATGAAGGTCTGTCTGACAGACCAAAACAAACAAAGCGTGCATTAACAGATCGATAAAAATTAGTAGCGAGTAGCGAGCTGAATGTAGATAAAAGTAGCGGAGTAAAAGTAGCGTTCCTTCTCTATAAATATACTTAAGTAAAAGTAAAAGTATGTTGCATTAAAACTACTCTTAGAAGTACAATTTATCCCAAAAGTTACTCAAGTAGATGTAACGGAGTAAATGTAGCGCGTTACTACCCACCTCTGATTAAAAGACAGTAAAAGGGTAATCAAGACCTCGGTCAAAGGCCTTCTTGGGTTTGTGGACCGGCTGGTGAGCACCTTTTGTATACAGTATAGACCACAGGTTTTCAAAGTCTTCCAGGCCTAGGACCCACAAACAGATGGAGAGATGGAGCGGGGACCTGCTACTAATATATCCTGTATTAATCGCAGTAAATTACTTTAATAATTCAAATTAACCTAAAAAAAAAGACGCAGATATTTTGACAAAAATTACATTTGACAACAATCACATTTTAAATTTTTTACTTGAATGCATGTAATTTATTTGCTCAATTCTTAGTGGCTGTTTTATCTAAAGTCCTGTAATTTGAAGCGAAATTTGCTGCTGTGAGCACACCAGTCGGAGTCTCCTCACTCATCTTTGCACTGGTGGATTGACCTGATCACTGACTCTATAACAACCCAGACATTTCAGGTAACCATCTGCGGTTAAGGTAAATGAGAATGTGTGGTCAAATTGGATTGCGTGATTAATTTTGCGTTTGTACATGATTAATCGTAAGAGATAATGCTTTAACTTTGACAGCCCGAGTTTTTAAACTGGTCCGACAACATCTTCTTTATGACGGCGTTCCCAGATTGTGATTGGAACCTTCCACTCCCCACCCTTTCCAAAAGTATTTTAATTTATCTTTTGAAAATGTACACTGTAAAATAGGAATGAATGTACAAATCACCAAACCAGTGAAGTTGGCACGTTGTGTAAATCGTAAGTAAAACAGAATACAATGATTTGCAAATCATTGTATTAACAACAGAAAAATGCATACAAAGGTTCCAAACATAGAGTGATCTTCGAGCACTGAGGAGTGCTCGAGACAAAGCATAAATAGGATACATGTTGATTGGCAGCAGGTGAGTGAATGAACAGTGTTCAGCGGAACAAGCAGGAAGTGGAAACCAAAATAAGAGCACTAATACGAAGTAAATACAAAAACAAGGAAAACAAACAGAAATGAAGTGACAGATAGTCACAATATTTAATGTTCGAACTGAGAAACTTAATTTTTTTTTGCAAATAATTATTAACTTTGCAAAAAAGTTGGCAGAGGGGCATTTATACCAATGTTGGTTTTCAGCCTTGCCGCTCACGTGCAGTGATTTCTCCAGATTCTATGAACCTTTTGATGATATTACGGACCGTAGATGGTAAAATCCCCAAATTCCTTGCAATAACTTGTTGAGAAATGTTGTTCCTAAACTGTTGGATAATTTGCTCACACATTTGTTCACAAAGTGGTGAATCTCGCCCTATCCTTGTTTGTGAATGACTGAGCATTTCATGGAAGCTGCTTTTATACCCAATCATGGCACCCACCTGTTCCCAAATAGCCTGTTCACCTGTGGGATGTTCCAAATAAGTGGTTGATGAGCATTCTTCAACTTTGTCAGTCTTTTTTTGCCACGTGTGCCAGCCTTTTTGAAACATGTTGCAAGCATCAAATTCCAAATGAGCTAATATTTGCAAAAAATAGTTTACCAGTAAGTATCTTGTCTTTGCAATGTATTCAATTGAATATAGGTTGAAAAGGATTTGCAAACCACTGTATTCTGTTTTTATCTACGATTTACACAACGTGCCAACTTCACTGGTTTTGGGTTTTGTATACCGAGTACCATTTTTTTCATTTGGTACCGTTTCCTAATTGGACCAGTGCAGGAGGACTGCTAAGATTCTGGACAAATGATACAGCGTTATGTATTTTTTTATCCAGCTGACAGTCGTAACTATGGCACGCTGTCTTAGTTTGGAATAATCACAAATAAGGAAGCAACACCACATAAAGGTTTGTAACACAACAATATTTTCTCCTCAAAGGCTTGCACGCTATTAGTTAGGGTCAGTTTGAAGTGAACATGCTTTACCCATGACCGCCGCTACCATGCTTCATTAACCGTCATCCTAGCGATTCACAAATCCACAGGCCAATATTAATCCACTCAAAAATTGTAAAATTCAAGTAATATAGTAATCCATAAAGATGCTCTGTAACAAGATCGCATCTGCTGAAAGGTCTCTCGTAACCGTCTCACATCATTCCACCGCGCCACATATGCATGGTATCAAAACACACCTTGCTTAAATGTGTTTCAGTTCGTTCTGTCTTTTGACTATACCAGGGATCGGCAACCTTTACCAGTCAAAGAGCCATTTTGACCAGTTTCACAAATTAAAGAAAACAATGGGAGCCACAAGAATCTTTTGAAATTTAAAATGAAATAACACTGCATACAAAGTTTTTTTTTGCTTTGTGCTATGTATAAACCAGGGGTCTCAGACACGCGGCCCACACCTCAATATGAAAATTGAATGTTAGTGCGGCCCGCGAGTTTTATATGAATGGCGCTTGACAGCGTCATACTTGTCAACCCTCCCTATTATTCCGGCAGACTACGAATTTCATGGCAACTATTCTCTCGAACGTGCCGTGATGGTACAGCATTTAGCGCCCACTACAACCAACGTGCCGGCCCAGCCACACGTTGTTTAGGGCTTCTGCTTGTTCACGTCAGCGACAGCAAGGCATACTTGGTCAACAACCACACAGGTTACACTGACGGTGGCAGTATAAAAAACTTTAACACTCTTACTAATAATGCGCCACACTGTGAACCCACACCAAACAAGAATGACAAACACATTTCGGGAGAACATCTGCACCGTAACACAACATACCCACAACAGAACAAATACCCAGAATCCCATGTAGCCCTAACTCTTCCGGGCTACATTATACGCCCCCGCTACCAAACCCCGCCCACCTCAACCGACGCACGGGGGGGGGGGGGGGGGGGGGGGGTTAATGTGTGAGGGAGCAGGGTTGAGGTGGGCGGGGTTTGGTGGTAGCAGGGGTGTATAATGTAGCCCGGAAGAGTCAGGGCTGCATAGGATTCTGGGTATTTGTTCTGTTGTGTTTATGTTGTGTTAAGGTGCAGAGGTTCTCCCAAAATGTGTTTGTCATTCTTGTTTGGTTTTGGTTCAAAGTGTGGCGCATTATTAGTAAGAGTGTTAAAGTTGTTTTATATGGCCACCGTCAGTGTAACCTGTGTGGCTGTTGACCAAATACGCCTTGCTGTCATTTAAGTGTTCAAGCAGAAGATGCATATAACAAACGGCTGTAATTGTATGCTGTTTGTACATATTGTAGAGGGTGCCAAATGCTGTACCATCAAGGCACGCCCTTATTAATATTGTAAGGGTGAAAATTGGAGAATATTAATCCCGGGAGTTTTCTGCGAGAGGCACTGAAATCCGGAAGACTCCCGGGAAAATCGGGGGGGTCGGCAAGTATGCAGCTGAGCCGCATCAGAGTGATCAAAGAGCCGCATGCGGCTCCGGAGCCGCGGGTTGCCGACCCCTGGACTATACAAACTGAATAATCGAGAATTCTCCTTGCTGACTGGGTATTTTTATTGATGTAGTACACATTACACAGACACATCTGTCGCTGTCAACACTCAATATGGCCTTCGGTCCGCCAATCAAATACGTCCGTGTGCAAAATAAACACAAATAATAATTCCTATTGTTACAAAATGCTCACCCACCTAATATGCTTTATGAGTGTATTGATTTATACTATATATTTTATATGATGTACAATGTAAAAGGCTTATGCTCTGCACATGAATGCCATACATAAATATAATTTCCAGCTGAGCAAAGTTGTAATGTATAGAAACAGTGATGGATCTGTATGATGTTTACAAGATGATGACATACCAACTGCATTGCACCTTGCCCTGCAAATAGAGTTGATTTGTTTGAGACTTAAAAAGCAGCTGTTGATAAAAGACTTCCCTGCTGTGAGATGTTGCATGATGTTGGTGGTGCACAACCTCTGGTGCTAATAAAAACGGTCTTACAAAAATTATTTTTTCACATATTTATTTATACCTATTACATAGTACCAGTAAGAGTACAGATGAATACCGGTATCGATAAGCAATATCGACATTAATATCGGCATCGATACAATCCTAACAATGTACATCCTTACTGTTAAATATATATCTTGAACACAAACTTCACTGCTATTTCTATTTTCAGTCCCGGTCGAAAATAAACTTTGTATATATATTCACTGGTCACAACATTAGGTACACCTGCACATGCTCCGATAGATACAGAGCTGCATCAATATAAAGTTGATTTTACCCACATTTGTGCACGTTGGTGTTATCCATATGATACGATTAGATGAAAATTATACTTTATCCTACCTGATTCTCAAAAAACAAATTGTAATGTTGTCATTTTTGTCTGAGTTCAGTTGCTAATCCAATTTTGTAGTGGCCTAAATGTCATTGACAAATAACACGGAAGTATTTATTTGATAATATTTTATAGACATAGAGCAGGCGGCAGGGCATGAAACAAGAAGGAATACACGGAAGTTCCAGCAGCTGGTCAGCTCAGCAGAGGGGGAGAAGGCTTGTCGATATAGCATGTCCAAGGATGCCCACATAAGTCTGTCTGTCAATTTGTCACGTCACAAATGGCCCACTGTTAAAAAAAATACTCCTAAACCCAGGCATCCAAAACTGCATGCTCATGCCCATATGCATGAATCTTATGATGTGATGCTTTGGCATTGTTATTACGGGTATCCTACATTGTAACAACATTTATATGTCAGAAAAGAGGAAAATCATTATGGGACCTAATGGAGTCACATCGAGTCCTGGAACGTCTTTTGACATCATACATGTTTTAATGTCTCACCAATGTGGAGATGTGTTATTGATGAGGCAGAGGTTGAAGATTACGTGCATCAAAAAGTTACTCACGTTGTTATTATGTAACGCTCTTTTACCAACACTGCATGTTTCTCTTCCGAATCTAAGGATGACATGGTGGTGTAACTGTATAAAAGGTGAGGCTAGCGATTTATCGGTGAACAATAGCTTATTTGATCAAGCGAGCCTCACAATAACAGGCGCTGCAACAAACCTGCAGGAGATGTTAGCCAAATGGAACATCTCTCTCTTTTGTCAAGACAACCTCTCCGTACATCCTTACAGATAGCCTCATACTATTCTTTGTACTAACATGGGTGCCAGCCAGTCTAGACATAACCCGCATTTATGTGGACCATTATCTGTACTTGTCCCACAAAAACTTGTTAACCAACCCCCTAACTTCTACTCCTAACTACTCATAACAGATGTCCGTTGCTCTATTTTGTTCCCACATCCCAAATATCACATCTCAAAGAGTTGTGACTGACACCTGGATATGGAGATAATTCTTCAACAAATTAATACCCTAAGGACTTCTGTGACCACACTTAGCTGTATGCTGGCACACAATGTTTGTGGATATGTCACACGATACAATTTTCAGACGTACGCACGACCTAATTTAACCCAAAAATATTTACAATATGCTTTAAAAAAATCTACGACATAGTGAAACTGCAATATTTGAAGTTCCATGTGGTGAGTGATGACTGTAGCCCAGTTAAATTCTTTCAACTTTGTGATTCACACACACTTACTAAGGGAAACAATTTCCAGTGCAATAACATTATTGTGTACACCCGTAGGCGCCGATCTACATTTCTGCCAGAGGGTGCTCGGACGGGCGGTAAATCTGACGCTACTTTTCTGAGGCTATATCTACACTAAGCCGGATAACCCCTTAAACGAATAATTATTTAGCCTGAGCCCCGTTTCAGCCACAACCATTGTTTAGGATTTCCCTCCTTGGATCATTTTTTACACGGGAAAGTGCGCCGTGTATTTCTTGAATCTCCGGCTCTTAGCTTTGTATGGACTCTTTGATCATTTACAAACTGAGTTCAGAGAGGAAGTGAAGTCAGAATGGCCGCGCCCCACACAGGAAGTGACGTCAGAAAGAACGCGCCACAGCCAGCTTCATAACAACCGGAGCTAACCATTGGAAATCAGAATCAGAATCAGAATAAGAATCAGAATCGTTTTATTGCCATTGTTTGAGAACGGGTTCACAAACTAGGAATTGTTCTTGGTGCAATCGTGCAACATAAAACACATATAACACAGATTTGGTAATAACAAGAGCTGTAATTGAGCTATCAGATCTTGTTATAGACTTAGAAGGAATTCAAAGGAGCTACTGTTAGGAGTTATTGTTCATGTGCCTGATGGCCGAGGGGAAAAAACTGTTCAGGTGGCGGGAGGTGTGGGTCTGGATGGACCGTAGTCTCCTGCCTGAGGGGAGAGGGGAGAATAGTGTGTGTCCAGGGTGAGAAGAGATGGAGGATGCTAGTGTTTGTCATTCTTCTACATGTACAGATGCTTGTGGGAATCACACATGACCTTAAGAGAAGAAAACGCGCGGTTGCAGCTATTTCGAATACAACACATCTCAGACGGCAAGAGAACTTTTGAATGTCCGGGTCAGCTGTAATTCTACTTACCGAAAAACTTCGTCCATTTTTCGAAGGAGCGTCAACGAGAATGTGGGATCCCGTGGATGTGATAAAAAGGTAGTGTGTGCTTTGTACTACCAGGCCGACGAGAGAAGACTACGGAAAACAGCGAATGCATTTGGACTGGCAAAGCAGACTGTATCAGTTATTGTCCGTTTACAAAGTCACCAAAAACGAATGGCCAATGAAGGTGAAGGCAAAAGAGTGAGGAGTGTCCTGACCAGATATCTAGATCCCTAGATTGATTGATGTAAAATGTTCTTTATCACATTGTTTACGTGTCTAATACAGATTTGATTAATTCATGATGGCTCAGGTGTGATTCACTACAATAGGGCCCCACAGCGCACTGGATTCCAGTTAATTGAAATACCACAACACTGGATATTTGAAACGACTGGGTCGCATCGTGATGCGGGTGTGGTTCTCCCAAGGATGCAGACGGCTTCGGACACAGCTTGCAGATAGGAAAATGATTTATTTTAAATATAAATCATATGATGGATGAACAAAAAACATGCATGTAGCACAAAAGGCAAAACAAAAGGACTAGCGTGGGAGCTAGCAGGAAAAAATAGCATAGCGTGAAAAGCTAGCAGAATCAAAATAGTCGTTAACAGTTGTATGGGAACAAACTAGGAAGCCAGACAGAGTGAGGCCAGAGCAAAGACTAAATAGCCCTCTGATTAGTGCCCGGGCAACAGGTGCGCGTCCCGAACACTAACCAGAGGCAGGTGAAAGTAATCAGCTGACATGGCAACTGAACACAAACAAAATCAAATGTGCTGAAAACATATGTGACGAGAAACATAAACAAACTATGATCCGTGCAGCGGATCGTAACAGTACCCCCCCCTTAAAGGACAGATTCCAGATGTCCCTTGACACTAAATAAAACTAGAACCCAAAAAACAAGAAATAGTTCGAGAGTCAAGGGAGGGTGGAGGGAGGATTTGGTGGTGGGTCGCCAGGCCACGTGTCCCCGAATCCACCGGGGAAGAGTCAGGTGGCGGCGGCGAGTGGAACGCCGCTGCCGCAGGCGAGGCGGGCGACCACGGAAAGGCCACATTCGTGGCTGCCGAGAAGGTGGGCGTGAGTGGCGCCAGAAGTTCAGCAGCCGGAGAGTTCTACGACTACGTCTCGGGTGTCGCTGCTGTTTGCGCCACTGGCGTCCATAAACAAACCTCCGAGAGCGCCGCTTGCGCAGCCAGACCACTCGAGGTCGCTGAGACGAAGACGAGGAGAGAGCTGACGTCGCCGTGGAAACAGGAGGAGCCGACGTCGCCGTGGAGGCAGGAGGAGACGTCGTCGCCGTGGAGGCAGGAGGAGACGTCGTCGCCGTGGAGGCAGGAGGAGACGTCGTCGCCGTGGAGGCAGGTGCAGGTTCTGGTACCAGCCGTGGAGCAGGTGCAGGTTCTGGTACCAGCCGTGGAGCAGGTGCAGGTTCTGGTACCAGCCGTGGAGCCGGCGCTGGTGTGGGTACCAGCCGTGGAGCCGGCGCTGGTGTGGGAACCAGCCTTGGAACCGGCGCTGGTGTGGGAACCAGCCTTGGAGCCGGCGCTGGTGTGGGAACCAGCCTTGGAGCCGGCGCTGGTGTGGGAACCAGCCTTGGAGCCGGCGCTGGTGTGGGAACCAGCCTTGGAGCCGGCGCTGGTGTGGGAACCAGCCTTGGAGCCGGCGCTGGTGTGGGAACCAGCCGAGGAACTTGGCATGGTGGAGCTTGGCGTGGTGGAGGTACTGGAGACGAAGCTTGGTGTGTCAACCGAGGTGCAGGAACAGGTGCTAGCCGAGGTGCAGCTGGAGGTGGCCTAGCTGGCGGTTGTGACTTAGCAGGCCAAAGGACTGGTGGCGGTGGCCGTGCAGGAGGTTGCGGCTTAGCACGCCGAAAGATTGGTGGCGGGGGCCGTGCAGGAGGTTGCGGTTTAGCACGCCGAAAGACTGGTGGCGGTGGCCGTGCAGGAGGTTGCGGCTTAGCACGCCGAAAGACTGGTGGCGGTGGCCGTGCAGGGGGTTGCGGCTTAGCACGCCGAAAAACTGGTGGCGGTGGCCGTGCAGGAGGTTGCGGCTTAGCACGCCGAAAAACTGGTGGCGGTGGCCGTGCAGAAGGTTGCGGCTTAGCTGAGCGCAGTTGTGCCACCGCACTAGCACAGTTCCCAGTACTAGCCCCCCCCCTCAAGACGCGGATACCAGACACGCTCTTTGCGGTTTGGAACTGTCTTCAAGGGTGGGTGGGGGGAGGTATGGAGGGGGGTATACTCTTCTTCAAATTGTCCAATTTGACTATTATCATCCCCCACTTGAGATTGGGTGGGAGCACAGGGGGAAAAAATATGTGCAGTGGGCGGAGCAATAGTCACTGGGGGCGGAACCAAAGTCACTGGAGGTGGAGTCTGAAAATCAGAATGTGACTGACTAGACTTACACTTAATAAAAATGTCCTGATAATGTCTTATCTTGGAAAAAAAATCATTTGGAGGTGGCTGACTGAATGAAGCAGAAGATGGAAAAAATTTTTTTTGCTCAATGATGTCATCGGGAGTGGGCGGAGTTACCTCTTCGGGGGGCGCCAATGAAATGACGTCATTGTTGATGCTGTCCATGTGACTGACAGCCCAATCGGAGAAATGTTTGGCAAAGTGGTCGATTGGGTTGCCAAACATCTGAGGAGGGGAAGTTTGAGCTGAATGTAGCTTGCTTCGGTCCGGGGGAGGAGTTTGCAGGAGCGGCGCGTCTTGGCGGCGAGGGAAAGACCTCCTGGCCGGCTTCCGTCTTTGACGGCGCGCACGGTACTGCGGTGTAGCGGCGATGTCTTCCGACCAGAGGGAATCGATGGGGATAAGAGAGCCTCCAGGTCCCCACATGAGATTCGACCTCTCCTCCGTCGAATAGCGAAGCGTCTCGGCTTCCATCGCTCGCAACACCATGAGCGTACCTTCGTCCAACTCCTCGTTAGCCAGTGCGGGAGAATTGTTTTCTGCTGGCTTCGTACTGAACGGTGTGGTTCTCCCAAGGATGCAGACGGCTTCGGACACAGCTTGCAGGTAGGAAAATGATTTATTTTAAATATAAATCATATGATGGATAAACAAAAAACATACATGTAGCACAAAAGGCAAAACAAAAGGACTAGCGTGGGAGCTAGCAGGAAAAAATAGCATAGCGTGAAAAGCTAGCAGAATCAAAATAGTCGTTAACAGTTGTATGGGAACAAACTAGGAAGCCAGACAGAGTGAGGCCAGAGCAAAGACTAAATAGCCCTCTGATTAGTGCCCGGGCAACAGGTGCGCGTCCCGAACACTAACCAGAGGCAGGTGAAAGTAATCAGCTGACATGGCAACTGAACACAAACAAAATCAAATGTGCTGAAAACATATGTGACGAGAAACATAAACAAACTATGATCCGTGCAGCGGATCGTAACAATATTGTTCAGATAAGTTACATTTAATTTAAGAACTTGCGCACAAAGCAACACTGGAGGTGACTATGACGTGCGCATTTTCCGCACATGCGTACTAGGTCGCGTTGCGCCGGTGGACGGAAGGGGGAGGGGGTCTTAAAACGACCATTGTGTGTGTGTGGTCAAGGATAAGGTTAGATGGGATTTACCCTGGATAACCTTAGTGTAGAAGGGGCCTGAGCATGCAAGGTTTTTGCTTGGTGGGGAGAGAGAATTTGCCATCAATCCCATGTGGGTGCTCGGCATTGGCGGATCGGCGCCTATGTGTACACCACTGTATTACTGCAATTTGTCCCAATGAGCACTTTGTGGGTTTTGACTATGTGGGTTGTCTATTTTTTGTTACAGGTGGTAGTTATTAAGAAGTTACAGTCATGAAGGGCGTGCCATGATGGTACAACATTTGGCTACCTCTACAATCTGTATTAACAGCGTGCCAGCCCAACACTTGTTACACAATATACATCTTCTGCTTGCACACATACGTGACAGCAAGGCATACTTGTTCAACAGCCACACAGGTTACACTGACGGTGGTCATATAAAACAACTTTAACACTCTTACTAATAATGCGCCACACTTTGAACCAAAACCAAACAAGAATGACAAACACATTTCGGGAGAACATCTGCAGCTTAACACGACATAAACACAACAGAACAAACACCCAGAATCACATGCAGCCCTGACTCTTCCGGGCTACATTATACACCCCTGCTACCACCAACCCCCCCCTCCCCCCTCTCTCTCTGTGTGTCGGTTGAGGTGGGCGGGGTTTAGTAGCGGGGGGTGTATAATGTATCCCGGAAGAGTTAGGGCTGCATGGGATTCTGGGTATTTGTCCTGTTGTGTTTATGTTGTGTTACGGTGCAGATGTTCTCCCGAAATTTGTTTGTCATTCTTGTTTGGTGTGGGTTCACAGTGTGGCGCATTATTACTAAGAGTGTTAAAGTTTCTTTTTTTATACCGCCACCGTCAGTGTGACCTGTGTGGTTGTTGACCAAGTATGCCTTGCTGCCACCTATGTGAGCAAGCGGAAGCCCTATATAATGGGTGGTTGATCAGGCACGCTGGCTGTAGTGTGTGCTATATGCTGTATCATCACGGCGCGCATGACGCTGAGCCATTCATTTAAAACCCGCATGCCGCACTAGCTTTCAAATTCCACATAAAGGTGTGGGCAGCGTGTCTGAGACCCCTGGTTTATACAAAGCAAATAAAAAACTTTGTATACAGTGTTATTTCATTTACAATTTCAAAAAAATTTTGCGGCTCCCATTGTTTTCTATAATTTGTGAAACTGGTCAAAATGGCTCTTTGACTGGTAAAGGTTGCCGACCCCTGATCTAGACAGTAGCTATGTTGCTGTCTGTTGTTAGTTTGGCAAAATATGATCAAAAGCCAGGCAGTGTCAGGTAGGTGCATGATTTTTTCATCACTCCATTGACGGTCATTTAAAAAATAATAATTCTTCACTACCAGGATTTTCAAGTTCAGCTAATTATTGTCTGATGAAATTTAAATTGAAGGCTTGACGACAAAACCTAAGCATCTGCTGTTTAATGAAATCGTACATCGGAAGGTCTCTTCCTCTGCTTTTTTTTGCACATCACACAGACAAAAACACTTTGGACAGTGTTTTTTAACATTTAATCACAAAAGGGGACTGCAGGGAGCTTGGGCAATAGAGGAGAAAACTGATTATTTTTAATTAATGATGTATACAGACACAGGAGGGCAGGAGGGTACCCCTTACCTAAAATGTATTTACTAGCACACAGAGCAAACACTTTATGGTGTCTAAACCAATATCATACTTTTTTAATAGTCCAATGTATAATTCAATATGTCAGAACAAAAACCTTTAGTGTTGTGCATAATACTTGAACTGTTCAAGGATAGTGATGCAGTATGGTGCGCACACCTCCAACTTCCAGTACACCATCAAAATTCCCTCATTAGGTGGGGTAGTTCTGAATAAACAAACAAAACACTTATTCATGTCAAATATTCCTCGCTAATTGGTCATAACAAAGCATCTGTCAAACTAATATTACAATGAAATACCACGAAAGGGAAGCTGTGGTACAAGATTTGTAGTCTTGCCCTGCGATTTGCGCATTGAGACGTAATCAATAATTTAGTCAACACGTCAGCACAGTAACATTTTTTTACATGATTTGATGGTTAAAAGGAACAATAATATCATAGGTCAGACTAAATTATTTCGGAATGTCTTTGTGTGTTTGCGTCCACCTGCACTTTAATATGGTTCCTTTTATAAGGAGACTCCTAGGGGTATTGCTAATACCGTTTTAATAATACAGTGGTACAGTACTGTGGTGGACACTAGGACCAGGTCTCTCACCCAGTAGGCCTCAGGTAGGAGCGTGCTTAAAGAACCTTCTGTTGTAAAGGTCCACTATTGGCGGTTCAATAATTCAGTGTTATGTTTTGCTAGATGGAGTTGACGACACAGACACAAGGGGGAAGTAACGCTCTATGATTTATTATATATATAATAATCAAACAATATAAACTAAACAAGAGAATGGAGTGTGACTAATCCACGAGGGGTGTATGTGTGTTTGACTATGTGTGTAATTAATTGTTGTGTATTACTATTACTATTATTATTATGAAGATGGCGGCGCCCTGATGGCAGCGGCTTGCAGACGCTCTTGGAAGTGTAGAGCGATTTGGCAAAAATACCCGTCAATTCTGTCTATTTCATGGCTGGCTCACAGCGTGGACACTTCGTGATCAGATACGACCGACAGACGATTCTGGATGTGGATAGATCGGGCCGTTATAGGCTGAAAGATGCGGGTACTTTCGACCTCCTCGCTAGCATGGGGATTCTTCGCTGGCTACATCCAGCGGCCTCGAAAGCAGCGGAGTTAAGTGCCAGCGAGGACCGTCAACGGAAGACACGTAAGCGGTGTGAGCGGAAGCAGAAGCGGGGATGCCGAGCGGGGCTAACAACAAAGCGAAAGGCTAATCCTCAAATAAGCGCTAGTCCGGGTGAGAAGTTTGTTAAAATAGAACTAGCCAGCGCCAGGCTGGATAATACCTGCACACTTAGCAACTATTTTAGAACAATACACAACTCAAAAAAAGTTTTTTCTGTGTCAGAAGTAGACATGCACTCTACTGAGGTGGCAAGTTATGATGCGTTCGGTTTATCACAACATCAAGCAAACAATCGGAAAATTCCCGTCATATCAATTCCTAGATATGGTCGAAATTATTTAAAGTGCACTACACATAATAAACACAACATTATTAATATTGCTACTACGGATAATTTCAACAAAAACTCCTCAAAACAGCCCACTACCTATAATATGGGCTTCTTAAATATAAGATCATTATCTTCCAAAACGCTATTAGTTAATGAGGTCATTAGAGACAATAATCTTGACGTTATTGGTCTCGCCGAGACCTGGCTCAAACCAGACGATTTCTTTGCGCTGGGTGAGGCGTCTCCTCCTGGCTATGCGGGAGCGCATATTGCCCGTCCCATTAAAAGGGGTGGGGGAGTTGCACTCATACACAATAAAAACTTTAATCTTACCCCGAACCTAAATAATAAATATAACTCGTTTGAGATGCTTACTATGAGGTTTGTCACACCGCTGCCTCTCCACCTGGCTGTTATCTACCGCCCCCCAGGACCCAATTCGGACTTCATCAGTGAATTTTCAGAGTTCGTTGCTGATTTAGTGACGCACGCCGACAATATAATCATAATGGGGGACTTTAATATCCATATGAATACCCCATTGGACCCTCAGTGCATGGCGCTCCAGACTATAATTGATAGCTGTGGTCTTACACAAATAATAAATGAACCTACGCATCGCAACGGCAATACGATAGATCTAGTGCTGGTCAGGGGTGTCACCACCTCCAAAGTTACGATACTCCCGTATACTAAAGTAATGTCCGATCATTACCTTATAAAATTTGAAGTTCTGACTCATTGTCAACAAACTAATAATAATAACTACTATAGCAGCCGCAACATTAATGCTGCCACAACGATGACTCTTGCTGGCCTACTGCCTTCGGTATTGGCACCATTCCCAAATTATGTCGGCTCTATTGATAACCTCACTAACAACTTTAACGACGCCCTACGCGACACCATTGATAGTATAGCACCGCTAAAGCTTAAAAGAGCCCCTAAAAGGCGCACCCCATGGTTTACAGAAGAAACTAGAGCCCATAAATTATCATGTAGAAAGCTGGAACGCAAATGGCGCGCTACTAAACTTGAGGTTTTCCATCAAGCATGGAGTGATAGTTTAATAACTTATAAACACATGCTTACCCTAGCTAAAGCTAAATATTACTCAAATCTTATCCACCTCAACAAAAATGATCCGAAATTTTTGTTTAGTACAGTAGCATCGCTAACCCAACAAGGGACTCCTCCCAGTAGCTCCACCCACTCAGCAGATGATTTTATGAATTTCTTTAATAAGAAAATTTAACTCATTAGAAAGGAGATTAAAGACAATGCATCGCAGCTACAACTGGGTTCTATTAACACAGATACGACTGTATCTACGAAGGATACCGCCCTCCAAAATAGTTTCTCTCTCTTTGATGAAATAACACTAGAGGAATTGTTAAGATGTGTCAATGGGACAAAACAAACAACATGTTTACTTGACCCATTTCCTGGGAAACTTATTAAGGAGCTTTTTGTATTATTAGGTCCATCAGTGCTAAATATTATAAACTTATCACTTTCCTCTGGCACTGTTCCACTAGCATTCAAAAAAGCGGTTATTCATCCTTTGCTCAAAAGACCTAACCTTGATCCTGACCTCATGGTAAACTACCGGCCGGTGTCCCACCTTCCGTTTATCTCGAAAATCCTCGAAAAAATTGTCGCACAGCAGCTAAATGAACACTTAATGTCTAACAATCTCTGTGAACCTTTTCAATCCGGTTTCAGGGCAAATCACTCTACGGAGACAGCCCTCGCAAAAATGACTAATGATCTACTGCTAACGATGGATTCTGATGCGTCATCTATGTTGCTGCTTCTTGATCTTAGCGCTGCTTTCGATACCGTCGATCATAACATTTTATTAGAGCGTATCAAAACACGTATTGGTATGTCAGACTTAGCCTTGTCGTGGTTTAACTCTTATCTTACTGACAGGATGCAGTGCGTCTCCCATAACAATGTGACCTCGGACTATGTTAAGGTAACGTGCGGAGTCCCTCAAGGTTCGGTTCTTGGCCCTGCACTCTTTAGTATTTACATGTTGCCGCTAGGTGACATCATACGCAAATACGGTGTTAGCTTTCATTGTTATGCTGATGACACCCAACTCTACATGCCCCTAAAGCTGACCAACACGCCGGATTGTAGTCAGCTGGAGGCGTGTCTTAATGAAATTAAACAATGGATGTCCGCTAACTTCTTGCAACTCAACACTAAGAAAACGGAAATGCTGATTATCGGTCCTGCTAAACACCGACATTTATTTGATAATACCACCTTAACATTTGACAACCAAACAATTGCACAAAGCGACTCAGTAAAGAATCTGGGTATTATCTTCGACCCAACTCTCTCCTTTGAGTCACACATTAAGAATGTTACTAAAACGGCCTTCTTTCATCTCCGTAATATCGCTAAAATTCGTTCCATTTTGTCCACTAGCGACGCTGAGATCATTATTCATGCGTTCGTTACGTCTCGTCTCGATTACTGTAACGTATTATTTTCGGGTCTCCCTATGTCTAGCATTAAAAGATTACACTTGGTACAAAATGCGGCTGCTAGACTTTTGACAAGAACAAGAAAGTTTGATCATATTACGCCTATACTGGCTCACCTGCACTGGCTTCCTGTGCACTTAAGATGCGACTTTAAGGTTTTACTACTTACGTATAAAATACTACACGGTCTAGCTCCATCCTATCTTGCCGATTGTATTGTACCATATGTCCCGGCAAGAAATCTGCGTTCAAAGAACTCCGGCTTATTAGTGATTCCCAGAGCCAAAAAAAAGTCTGCGGGCTGTAGAGCGTTTTCTATTCGGGCTCCAGCACTATGGAATGCCCTCCCGGTAACAGTTAGAGATGCTACCTCAGTAGAAACATTTAAGTCCCATCTCAAAACTCATTTGTATACTCTAGCCTTTGAATAGCCCCCCTTTTTTAGACCAGTTGATCTGCCGTTTCTTTTCTTTTCTCCTCTGCTCCCCCCTATCCCTTGTGGAAGGGGAGACACACAGATCCGGTGGCGATGGATGGGGTGCTGGCTGTCCGGGGTCGGGACCCGGGGTGGACCGCTCGCCTGTATATAGGTTGGGAACATCTCTGCGCTGCTGACCCGTCTCCGCTCGGGATGGTTTCCTGCTGACCCCACTGTGGACTGGACTCTTACTGTTATGCTGGATCCACTATGGACTGGACTCCCACAATAGTATGTTAGACCCACTCGACATCCATTGCATTCGGTCTCCCTAGAGGGGGGGGGGTTACCCACATATGCGGTCCTCTCCAAGGTTTCTCATAGTCATTCACATCGACGTCCCACTGGGGTGAGTTTTTCCTTGCCCTTATGTGGGCTATACCGAGGATGTCGTTGTGGCTTGTGCAGCCCTTTGAGACACTTGTGATTTAGGGCTATATAAATAAACATTGATTGATTGATTGATTGATTGATTACGGTGATGTGCTGGGCGAGAGGAGGAACAAGGCAGGAAGGCAGTCCGTGGGGCCGGCAGATGATCCAGGGGCGAGAGAGAGGCATCAGAGTCCGTGTCCATGCGAGGGGGTCGAGGATCGAGGGAGGCAGTCAGAAAACAGAGGGGAACGACAGGAGATCCAACAGGTAACACTCGTGAAAACACTGTTGGAGGACAACAAGGACATCAGAACACAGAGAGAAAACGCAGAGAGAAACAGAGAGAGCATAAGGCTTGTCGGCTTACGGTACACAAACGGTAATTAAGTTCCCGCAAGGATCCTTGGGTCCACTGGTCCTTACGCAGCTCGCCCTCATTAGTCCCGGGTGCAGCTTGCCGATCGCCCACAGCCTTGCCGGCATGTGGGCGTGACGCGGCCAGCGCGAGCAGGGGCGTGTCTCGGCGCGCTGCCAGCGGAGGTGCTGGTGGACCCAGCTGCCGAGGAAAAGCGAGTTTGAGCCCGCGCCGTGAAAGTATCCCCGTCCTATGGACAGCTTCCAGATGTCCTATGACCCAAAAGAGAAGAACACAAGTCAAGGGAGGGTGGAGGGGTGAACTGGTGGTGTGTCGCCAGCCCACATGTCCCCGAATCCACCGGGGACGAGTCTGGTGGCGGCTGCAAGTAGAACGCTGCTGCAGCCGGCGAGGCGGGCGAATAAGGAACGGCCACCTTCTTGACCGCCGGGCAGGCGGATGCGAATGGTGCAACAAGCGTCCATGCACTGGCCACAGAGGGCCCCGTGTACAGGCGCCTGCTGAACGCCTGTGCGGCCGACCAGCCGGAGACGAGGAGGACACAGGCTGAGAAGCTGGCTGAGGTGCAGAAGCCGGCGCTGGCCGTGGCGCTGAAGCCGGTGCTGCTGGCCGTGGTGCTGAAACCGGCACTGCTGGCCGTGGTGCTGAAGCCGGCGCTGCTGGCCTGGTGCTAACACAGGAACCAGCCTGGGTGCCTGTGCTGGTATGGGGGGCAGTCTTGGAGCTGGTACTGGCATGGGAACCAGTGCAGGAGCTGGTACTGGCATGAGAACCAATGCAGGAGCCGGTACTGGCATGGGAACCAGTGCAGGAGCCAGTGCTGACAAGGGGGCCAGCCTGGGAGCCGGTGTTGACACGGGGGCCAGCCTGGGAGCCAGTGCTAACACGAGGGCCAGCCTGGTTGCTGACTGTCTGGCTGGGGGCTGCGGCTGGGAAAAACGAAAGACAGGTGGTATTTGTCTGGCAGGGGGTAGCCTGGCTGGGTGCAGCTGTGCTACCATACCAGCACAGCCACCAGTACTATCCCCCCCCTCCGAAAGCGGATACCAGACGCTTCCTGTCGACTGAGGACCAATCACTGAGGGTGGGAGGAGGGCGTCCAGGCGACGGGTGAATTCCTCCATCTTCATATTGGAGGTAAACATTCCCTTAAAAGAATGAGGAGGGCTAGAAAGATTCTCCAGGGTGGAGTGAAAAGAAAAAGACATGGTGATTGGGGCAAAAAGAAGAAAGAAAAAAAAAATCACTGGGGGCAGGACTAAAGTCACTGGGGAGCGGGGCTAAGGAATACTTACTGTTATGTATTGCTAGATGGAGTTGACGACACAGACACAAGGGGTAAGTCAGACTCTAGAGGGGAACGACAGGACATCCAACGGGTAACACTTGGGAAAGCACTGTGGGATGACAACAAGGACATCAGAACACGGAGGGAAAACGCAGAGAGAAACAGAGAGAGCATAAGGCTTGTCGGCTTACGGTACACAAACGGTAATTAAGTTCCCGCAATGATCCTTGGGTACAGCTCGCCCTCATCAGTCCCGGATGCAGATTACCGATCGCCCACAGCCTTGCCGGCATGTGGGCGTGACGCGGCCAGCGCGAGCAGGGGCGTGTCTCGGCGCGCTGCCAGCGGAGGTGCTGGTAGGCCCAGCTGCCGGGCAAAAGCGAGTTTGAGCCCGCGCCGTGACATTCAGGCCTCTTTCTGTCTGAAAAGACAATAGAATTTGCCCAATGGATTTAAATCAGGGGTCACCAAACTAGGGCCCGCCAGCGTCCAAAATCCATCTTCTGACTGGCTGAAAGCATACGACAGCAGCAAGGAGAAGACCTACTCAGTGTCCTAGTTGTTAGAGTGTCCGCCCTGAGATCGGTAGGTTGTGAGTTCAAACCCCGGCCGAGTCATACCAAAGACTATAAAAATGGGACCCATTACCTCCCTGCTTGACACTCAGCATCAACTGTTGGAATTGGGGGTTAAATCACCAAAATGTATTCCCGGGCGTGGCCACAGCTGCTGCCCACTGCTCCCCTCCCAGGGGGTGAACAAGGGGATGGGTCAAATGCAGAGGACACATTTCACCACACCTAGTGTGTGTGACAACCATTGGTACTTTAACTTAACTTAATTTAACCAAAGAGTGTCGGAGCGAGTACACATCCATGCTGTACGCCACATCTGATGGGGAATGGTTCTGAGGACGAACCTTCATACTGGATGATGCCTTGCACATCTTCGTGGAAGGATATTACCAGGCTGAAGAGTCTACTTATTTGCAGTAGAAATGTTCATTTCGATATCAAAATCTCACGGTACAATATTATTATGGTATTAAGGCCACAGTACAATATTATTGTGGTATGTGTCCAAAAAAAAGAAAATAATGCCATAGTGTGTGAAATGAAGTGGCAGGAATGTTTAAGATGAACACAGTTACTGTAATTGAACACAAACATAATGCTAAAAAGTTCTAATCATATTTATTACAACAAACAAGTATTTTTAAGTGCAAAAAATTGTGCGGTAACATCCACTGTTTCTCTTTCTGAGAAGTAGTGTCCTCTACAGTGGACATATTCACTAACAGTTTGGATTTGAGTGACTTTTTCCGTACACCATCAAGTGGCGACTTTGGCCATTTGGAAAGTGTTTGAGCCACATTGGAGGACTTTGAGGTGTATCTCCAACAGGACTGCGTTGGACACAGCTGTGTTGATGCTACAAACTGTATGCCAAGGGTGGGTGAGTGAGTTGTGTTGGACGCCATCACTGTTTTGACCGCTGCTTTTTCCCATGCATGGAGCTTGGCCGGGTTCAAAGTAGAAGAATTAATGAACTGTTAATGTATAGCCCTATGCTATTGTGCCGTCTTTTTTCAGTTGGGTAATTATTTTTTTATTTGTGTGCGGTGACATGTGTATGTCCATCCATCCATCCATCTTCTTCCGCTTATCCGAGGTCGGGTCGCGGGGGCAGCAGCCTAAGCAGAGAAGCCCAGACTTCCCTCTCCCCAGCCACTTCGTCCAGCTCCTCCCGGGGGATCCCGAGGCGTTCCCAGGCCAGCCGGGAGACATAGTCTTCCCAACGTGTCCTGGGTCTTCCTCGTGGCCTCCTACCGGTCGGACATGCCCTAAACACCTCCTTAGGGAGGCGCTCGGGTGGCATCCTGACCAGATGCCCGAACCACCTCATCTGGCTCCTCTCGATGTGGAGGAGCAGCGGCTTTACTTTGAGCTCCCCCCGGATGACAGAGCTTCTCACCCTATCTCTAAGGGAGAGCCCCGCCACCCGGCGGAGGAAACTCATTTCGGCCGCTTGTACCCGTGATCTTGTCCTTTCGGTCATAACCCAAAGCTCATGACCATAGGTGAGGATGGGAACGTAGATCGACCGGTAAATTGAGAGCTTTGCCTTCCGGCTCAGCTCCTTCTTCACCACAACGGATCGATACAGCGTCCGCATTACTGAAGACGCCGCACCGATCCGCCTGTCGATCTCACGATCCACTCTTCCCTCACTCGTGAACAAGACTCCGAGGTACTTGAACTCCTCCACTTGGGGCAAGATCTCCTCCCCAACCCGGAGATGGCACTCCACCCTTTTCCGGGCGAGAACCATGGACTCGGACTTGGAGGTGCTGATTCTCATCCCAGTCGCTTCACACTCAGCTGCGAACCGATCCAGTGAGAGCTGAAGATCCTGGCCAGATGAAGCCATCAGGACCAAATCATCTGCAAAAAGCAGAGACCTAATCCTGCAGCCACCAAACCAGATCCCCTCAACGCCTTGACTGCGCCTAGAAATTCTGTCCATAAAAGTTATGAACAGAATCGGTGACAAAGGGCAGCCTTGGCGGAGTCCAACCCTCACCGGAAACGTGTCCGACTTACTGCCGGCAATGCGAACCAAGCTCTGACACTGATCATACAGGGAGCGGACCGCCACAATCAGACAGTCCGAAACCCCATACTCTCTGAGCACTCCCCACAGGACTTCCCGAGGGACACGGTCGAATGCCTTCTCCAAGTCCACAAAGCACATGTAGACAGGTTGGGCAAACTCCCATGCACCCTCAAGGACCCTGCCGAGAGTATAGAGCTGGTCCACAGTTCCACGACCAGGACGAAAACCACACTTTTCCTCTTGAATCCGAGGTTCGACTATCCGGCGTAGCCTCCTCTCCAGTACACCTGAATAGACCTTACCGGGAAGGCTGAGGAGTGTGATCCCACGATAGTTAGAACACACCCTCCTGTTCCCCTTTTTAAAGAGAGGAACCACCACCCCGGTCTGCCAATCCAGAGGTACTGCCCCCGATGTCCACGCGATGCTGTAGAGTCTTGTCAACCAAGACAGCCCTACAGCATCCAGAGCCTTAAGGAACTCCGGGCGGATCTCATCCACCCCCGGGGCCTTGCCACCGAGGAGCTTTTTAACTACCTCAGCAACCTCAGCCCCAGAAATAGGAGAGCCCACCACAGACTCCCCAGGCACTGCTTCCTCATAGGAAGACGTGTTGGTGGGATTGAGGAGGTCTTCGAAGTATTCCCTCCACCGATCCACAACTTCTGCAGTCGAGGTCAGCAGAACACCATCCGCACCATACACGGTGTTGGTAGTGCACTGCTTCCCCTTTCTGAGGCGGCGGATGGTGGTCCAGAATCGCTTCGAAGCCGTCCGGAAGTCGTTTTCCATGGCTTCCCCGAACTCCTCCCATGTCCGAGTTTTTGCCTCCGCGACCGCTGAAGCCGCACACCGCTTGGCCTGTCGGTACCTGTCCGCTGCCTCAGGAGTCCCATGAGCCAAAAGAACCCGATAGGACTCCTTCTTCAGCTTGACGGCATCCCTCACCGCCGGTGTCCACCAACGGGTTCTAGGATTACCGCCACGACAGGCACCAACTACCTTGCGGCCACAGCTCCAATCAGCCGCCTCGACAATAGAGGTGCGGAACATGGTCCACTCGGACTCAATGTCCAGCACCTCCCTCGTGACATGTTGAAAGTTCTTCCGGAGGTGGGAATTGAAACTCTCTCTGACAGGAGACTCTGCCAGATGTTCCCAGCAAACCCTCACAATGCGTTTGGGCCTGCCAGGTCTGTCTGGCATCCTCCCCCACCATCGCAGCCAACTCACCACAAGGTGGTGATCGGTAGAAAGCTCCGCCCCTCTCTTCACCCGAGTGTCCGAAACATGAGGCCGCAAATCCGATGACACAACTACAAAGTCGATCATAGAACTGCGGCCTAGGGTGTCCTGGTGCCAAGTGCACATATGGACACCCTTATGCTTGAACATGGTGTTCGTTATGGACAATCCGTGACGGGCACAAAAGTCCAATAACAAAACACCACTTGGGTTCAGATCCGGGCGGCCATTCTTCCCAATCCCGCCTCTCCAGGTTTCACTGTCGTTGCCAATATGAGCGTTGAAGTCCCCCAGTAGAACCAGGGAATCACCCGGGGGAGCACTCTCCAGTACTCCCTCGAGTGAATCCAAAAAGGGTGGGTACTCTGAGCTGCTGTTTGGCGCGTAAGCGCAAACAACAGTCAGGACCCGTCCCCCCACCCGAAGGCGGAGGGAAGCTACCCTCTCGTCCACCGGGTTGAACTCCAACATGCAGGCTCTGAGCCGGGGGGCAACAAGAATTGCCACCCCAGCCCGTCGCCTCTCACTGCTGGCAACGCCAGAGTGGAAGAGAGTCCAGCCCCTCTCGAGAGAACTGGTTCCAGAGCCCTTGCTGTGCGTCGAGGTGAGTCCGACTATATCCAACCGGAACTTCTCTACCTCGCGCACTAGCTCAGGCTCCTTCCCCCCCAGCGAGGTGACGTTCCACGTCCCAAGAGCTAGCTTCTGTAGCCGAGGATCGGACCGCCAAGTGCCCTGCCTTCGACATGTGTATGTGAAATGTTATATTGTGCTGTTACAGTGTGTGTGATTACTGTAACTATCAGGTGTGCTATTAATATTGTCTACTATTATAATCTTGCAGTGCTATTGTGAATGTGCATATCATGAATTGTTTGCTACTGCATTGCCTTTGTGCTGCTGACCAGTGTGATTTATTAAATTAATACTTTTGGCAATGTAACCCTTTCCCTTTTTTCCTGTTAGTGCACCAATACTACAAGTTTTATGAAACAACCTTTCTACTTAATGGTACGTGCAATTTGTCTTGTTCAAATAAACAGTCACCCACTTTATATAGCTATTGGATACATCATTAGGCTAATGATAACAAAGAGTGTAAGTAAAAGAATCTGGGCGCCTTTTATAGATATATTTATACATACATACATATTATATATGTATTATGTGTGTGTATATACTGTATATATATGTGTGTGCATATACTGTATGTATATGAATGTATATGTTTGTGTAGGTAGGTAGGTAGGTTGTTATTGTTATTGCACAAGTACATCAAAACTTTGTTTTCAGCACAAACCCGTTCAAGATTAGACAAACAGTGTACAGGGTTACATAACAGGAACGCTGATGGGTCGCCAAAAGTACGTATGTATATATGTATGTATGTATATATGTATATATTGTATAGATATCCATCCATCCATCCATCCATCTTCTTCCGCCTATCCGAGGTCGGGTTGCGGGGGCAGCAGCCTAAGCAGGGAAGCCCAGACTTCCCTCTCCCCAGCCACTTTGTCCAGCTCTTCCCGGGGGATCCCGAGGTGTTCCCAGGCCAGCCGGGAGACATAGTCTTCCCAACGTGTCCTGGGTCTTCCCTGTGGCCTCCTACCGGTTGGACGTGCCCTAAACACCTTCCTAGGGAGGCGTTCGGGTGGCATCCTGACCAGATGCCCGAACCACCTCATCTGGCTCCTCTCGATGTGGAGGAGCAGCGGCTTTACTTTGAGCTCCTCCCGGATGGCAGAGCTTCTCACCCTATCTCTAAGAGAGAGCCCCGCCACCCGGCGGAGGAAACTCATTTCGGCCGCCTGTACCCGTGATCTTGTCCTTTCGATCATAACCCAAAGCTCAT
Source organism: Nerophis lumbriciformis (assembly GCF_033978685.3). Lineage (NCBI taxonomy): Eukaryota > Metazoa > Chordata > Actinopteri > Syngnathiformes > Syngnathidae > Nerophis > Nerophis lumbriciformis. Next base: position 21,705,761 of record NC_084558.2, on the reverse strand, counting down.
GACCATAGGTGAGGATGGGAACGTAGATCGACCGGTAAATTGAGAGCTTTGCCTTCCGGCTCAGCTCCTTCTTCACCACAACGGATCGATGCAGCGTCCGCATTACTGAAGACGCCGCACCAATCCGCCTGTCGATCTCACGATCTACTCTTCCCCCACTCGTGAACAAGACTCCTAGGTACTTGAACTCCTCCACTTGGGGCAGGGTCTCCTCCCCAACCCGGAGATGGCACTCCACCCTTTTCCGGGCGAGAACCATGGACTCGGACTTGGAGGTGCTGATTCTCATCCCAGTCGCTTCACACTCAGCTGCGAACCGATCCAGTGAGAGCTGAAGATCCTGGCCAGATGAAGCCATCAGGACCACATCATCTGCAAAAAGCAGAGACCTAATCCTGCAGCCACGAAACCAGATTCCCTCAACGCCTTGACTGCGCCTAGAAATTCTGTCCATAAAAGTTATGAACAGAATCGGTGACAAAGGGCATCCTTGGCGGAGTCCAACCCTCACTGGAAACGTGTCCGACTTACTACCGGCAATGCGGACCAAACTCTGACACTGATCGTACAGGGAGCGGACAGCCACAATCAGACAGTCCGATACCCCATACTCTCTGAGCACTCCCCACAGGACCTCCCGAGGGACACGGTCGAATGCCTTCTCCAAGTCCACAAAGCACATGTAGACTGGTTGGGCAAACTCCCATGCACCCTCAAGGACCCTGCCGAGAGTATAGAACTGGTCCACAATTCCATGACCAGGACGAAAACCACACTTTTCCTCCTGAATCCGAGGTTCGACTATCCGGCGTAGCCTCCTCTCCAGTACACCTGAATAAACCATACCGGGAAGGCTGAGGTATGGTTTATTATTATTAACACATACATATTATATATATATGTGTGTGTATATACTGTATATATATGAATGTATATGTTTGTGTAGGTAGGTAGGTCTTTATTGTCATTGCACAAGGACAACAAAACTTTGTTTTAAGCACAAACTTGTTCAAGACTAGACAAACAAACAGTGTACAGGGTTACATGGGGTCGCCACAAGGCACCCCATGTGTATGTATGTATATACGTATTTACATATGTATATATATGTACAGGGACGTGCACATGATTAAAGAAGGGCAGTGGCTCAAAGTCAGAAAAGGGCAAGGACATTTTTTTTTTGGTCCTTTACACAATATGGAAATTAATGTAAAATTAAATTTGCTAATAGGAAGCTAACTACTTAGCTGTGTGTCCTTTGTAGGTAAAAGTGATTGCCATTTCTTTTGTGTCAACAAATTATTGTCATAATGAGTTATTTCACATTATCATAGTATTGGAAGACATGAAAAGCAACAAAATACTGGTTTATTATTAGACACAGTGCATTTTCTTTTGAAAATTAACCCGGTGTTTTATTTTGTATTTTGTACACTACTTCCTGTCCCGCACGATCCGCTCTGCTCTGTGCGGAATTGATGCGCCGTGCTCCAACGTCCGGCAAAAACAGAAGCTGACACGCTGAATAATAGAATAATACAGCGTTTTTCTGAAATATTACCCATATTAGATGCTGAATTAGTGGACGGCGACTAGACCAAAAATCACAGGTTCAAGTTGCTCCACTGTCACGTCTCCTCAGGGGCACAGTTAGCTCTCTCTCCTCTCACTTACTCACTCACTCGCCCTCTCTCTCTCTCTTTCGGGCGGAAGCGGCAGGCTTAAACAACCCGGTATTACAAGAAAACGTGGAGTTTTTGTACCGCTGTTTTTTTGTTGTTTTTTTTTTACATCCCTGACAGGAATTTATTACTGTTTAAAGAAAAAAAAAAAAAAAGGAAAAAAACACACACACAGGCAGAGGGCACTTTTTAAGACGAGGCAAAAAAGGGCAGGGGCTCAAGCACCCATAGGGCCCTATGTGTGCACGTGCCTGTATATGTATATATATCTCTAATATATACATATATATATATATATATATGTATGTGTGGGAAAAAATCACAAGACTATTTCATCTCTACAGGCCTGTTTCATGAGGGGGGGTACCCTCAATCATCAGGAGATTTTAATTTTAAATCTCCTGATGATTGAGGGTACCCCCCCTCATGAAACAGGCCTGTAGAGATGAAATAGTCTTGTGATTTTTTCCCACACATACATATATTGCGCTCTACTACGGTATCGAGCATTATTTTTTGGATAACCTTATTAAGACATATATATATATATATGTACAGTATATATTAGAGATGTCCGATATTATCGGCATTCCGATAAATGCGTTAAAATGTAATATCGGAAATTTTCGGTATTGTTTTTTTTATTATCAGTATCGGTATTGTTTTTTTTTTAATTTTATTTTATTTTTTTAAATTAAATCAACATAAAAAACACAAGACACTTACAATTAGTGCACCAACCCAAAAAACCTCCCTCCCCCATTTACACTCATTCACATTCATTCACACAAAAGGGTTGTTTCTTTCTGTTATTAATATTCTGGTTCCTACATTATTTATCAATATATATCAATACAGTCTGCAAGGGATACAGTCCGTAAGCACACATGATTGTGCGTGCTGCTGGTTCACTAATAGTACTAACTTTTAACAGTTAATTTTACTAATTTTCATTAATTACTAGTTTCTATGTAACTGTTTTTATATTGTTTTACTTTCTTTTTTATTCAAGTAAATGTTTTTAATTTATTTATCTTATTTTATTAATTTTTAAAAAAAGTACCTTATCTACACTATACCTGGTTGTCCAAATTAGGCATAATAATGTGTTAATTCCACTACTGCATATATCGGTTAATATCGGTATTGGTAATTAAAGAGTTGGACAATATCGGAAGATCCGATATCGGCAAAAAGCCATTATCGGACATCCCTAGTATATATATATATATATATGTATATATATATATGTGTGTATATATGTATATGTGTATGTATGTATGTACATATATACATATATATATGTATATGTGTGTATATATATATATATATATATATATATATAGATACATATATATATATATATATATATATATATATATATATATATATATATATATATATATATATATACACACACACACATATATCCATCCATCCATTTTCTACCGCTTATTCCCTTCGGGGTCGCAGGGGGCGCTACAATCGGGCGGAAGGCGGGGTACACCCTGGACAAGTCGCCACCTCATCGCAGATACACACACACACATATATATATATATATATATATATATATATATATATATATATATATATATATATATATATATATATGGTTATGGTTATAGTTATTTTCATGTCAGCAGGCATGAATTTTTTCCATCACAGCTCAGTGTCCACTATATTTCACTGTGGTATGTCCACATGCACACACTCCCTCAGAGTGCTCTGCGTCAGTGTGGCCCAGAACAATAAGGACTAATTTGAAAGAATGAATCTGTCTCTCTCTGAGGGTCTTTCCTCTGTGGAGTTTAGATAACTCCAAAACGATGTGATTGTGTGTGCAACTATGTGTCAGAGCAAAGAATAAAAAAGAAAGGTTTAGAGTTTTAAAAACACCTGGTCGCCTTTCATTTGGGCTGCTGAGGAGCCGCCATCTGCTAAGATGTTGTCCTTTAAATTTCCTGTACCCCACGGTCATCAAAAGCGCTCCAGTCAATCGAACCATGTTCCCACTATTCCCAGTGCTGCTTTTAGCAATTCCAGGGCTGCAGAAGAAGCATAAGTGACTGCGGTACAAGTGCAGGCGGCGGTAATTAATGGATTTAAACATTAAGCTTTTGTCAAACACGTCAAGGGCATGGAGCTATCCCAGCCCACCATAAGCGATTAACTTCTTGCAAACACACTCACTCACTGGTGAATTCTGCTCAAAGTCCTGTGATATAACAACCTATCCGTATGCACACACCCAAACATACAAAGGCAATTATCTCAAGCTAAAGCCCACTCAATGGGCCGGCTGTAGTTTGCAAACTTTAAAAGGAACAAACAAAAAAAACATGTAATGATATTTCATAATGCCCGGAAGAAGATAAAAAAATACAATTACAGTGGTACTTTGATTTTCATACGCCACACTTTTCGCAGGATTCGGTTTTAGAGAGTTTTTACAAATGTTTGCACTGGTTTTTGTACATTTTATCATACAGAAAAAAAAAATCTGTCTGCCCGCCTATTATTCTGCAGACTCGAGTGCCCAAACAAAGACATGTTGCCTACCGAGGGTCTGATTTACTAAGGCAGCGTGTACTGTTACTGGGCGTGTTGCGTGCGATTTACTAAGACTATGTGTACAATTGAAAAGTGTGCACCACTTTTCAATTCGCCTTATTTAAATGAGGATTTTGCTTGTACGATACCGGGCATCACCATGGAGACACTCTCATATATTGCACATTCATCTTATCATGTTCATATCCGTGGCGCTTTGCTATGTTTTCAAATAAGCAGGGGACATGTACCACTTTTTATGGGCACTTTAGAAACAGTGTGGGGTGTTTCTACATTAAAATCACTTTTTTTTTTTTACCGCCAAATGTGCGCTAATTGGTGAGAGGCTGCACTTACTCAAAAATGTATACCTAAAGAAGTTTTTTTTCATATGATGAATAAAATATTATATAAATATATAATATTGTATTAAAAAAACATTAAAAGACGCCAAAGCAAATCAATTGAATTTGTCTTGATCAACCACTTAAGCCTTCTTGCAGCTATAAAAGTATAAAAGGATGTTGCTGATTAGACCAGTGTTTTTCAACCACTGTGCCGCGGCACACTAGTGTGCCGTGAGATACAGTCTGGTGTGCCGTGGGAGATTATGTAATTTCACCTAATTGGGTTAAAAATATTTTTTGCACACAAGTAATTATAATCCGTAAATAATATGCCATTGTTGAGTCTCTGTACTGTCTCAAGCTTGGCAGAGTAACCATGTTATACTCTTCCATATCAATAGGTGGCAGCAGGTAGCTAATTGCTTTGTAGATGTCGGGAACACGTCGTGTCATGATCACAATATGCAGACGACAGAGGGATGCAGTGTGCAGGTAATAAGGTATTTTATGCTTAAACAAAAAATAAACAAAAGGCGAGTGCCGCTAAGAAAAGGCATTGAAGCTTAGGCATGACTATGCAAAACGAAACTAAAACTGAACTGGCTGCAAAGTAAACAAAACACAAAATGCTGGACGACAGCAAAGACTTACAGCGTGTGGAGCAGACGGCGTCCACAAAGTACATCCGTACATGACATGACAATCAACAATGTCCTCACAAAGACGGATAGCGTCCGCACAACTTAAATAGTCTGGATTGCTAAAACAAAGCAGGTGTGGAGAATATTACTTAAGGAAGACATGAAACTGCAACAGGAAAATGCCAACAAAACAGGAAAAAACACCAAAATAGGAGCGCAAGACAAGAACTAAAACACTACACACAGGAAAACAGCAAAAAACTCCAAATAAGTCACAGCGTGATGTGACAGGTCGTGACAGTACACCTACTTTGAGACAAGAGCTACAGTGATGCATGCTTGGTTATGGTTTAAAGTCATATCCAACATTTGCGAGAACGACTTTTTATTGTCAATATCGGCTACTGAGTTTTGTTTTTTAAAGATTTCTGCTGGTGGTGTGCCTCAGGATGTTTTCAAAGAAAAAAAAATGTGCCTTGGCTCAAAAAAGGTTGAAAAACACTGGATTAGACGATATGTCTCCTAGTTTTTATTTCTGACCGTCCAAAATGTTGACACACACACATAAGACAGAGGATTCTCTGTCCATCGTGTTTCTGTGCAGAACGAGCATTGACCCTGCAGCCGTATTTGGAACTGTCAGTTTGCACGTCCTTCTGACACGTGCTAAATAAAACGCTCAATAGTACCTACAAAACGGTGATGAGTGTTGATAAATCACTTTGCACGTGCTGTTTAATATATTTGCATCTTCTCCTCCCAATAGTGTGGGCATTTTGATGATCTGCCTATATTTTGAATATTAATAAAGACAGAGACGCAAAATGGATTGCACGCCTTATTCTGCTCACTTAACAGACGCAATCCACTTTGCACATGTTTAGTAGATTAGCTTTGCGTGTGCTGTCAAGTTTGCACATATTTTAGTACCTGCAAATCTTTAGTACCGTATTTTTCGGACTATAACTCGCAGTTTTTTTCATAGTTTGGCCGGGCTTCAGTGTGACTTATATATGTTTTTTTCCTTCTTTATTATGCATTTTCGGCAGGTGCGACTTATACTCCGGTGCGACTTATACTCCGAAAAATACGGTACATATCAGTCTTTTACTATTATCAAATACATGAGTCCAGCTGTCTTCCTAATGTGTCTTTATTACCAAATGTGCCTGTAGGCGTGCTCTCAATATAAAGAGAGTATGGCCATTTTGGTTTCAGGTGATCTCCTCAATGATTGGTCAAAAGGCACTCACGTGACTGCAGGGCGCCATGACTGCTACTAACTTTGAGCTGAGGCTATGTGTTTGCAGCGCTTCCTCGTTAGTTTTTCAACATGTATAAATGCCCTGTTGTGCAGTGTAGTGGAATTTCTGACCTTTTGAACCATATTTTGTGTCTGTCGAAGTCCGAAAAGAGAGTCTGTCGAAGAGCCTTAAAAATGTCTGCTGTTTTCTTTTTTTTCTATTCTGAACCATTGAAGGAGCACATGTGGGTGAGAGTTGAATATATGGTCGGTCTGACCATTCTACAAAATGTTTTGATTGTTTGTTATGGCTAAAGGATTCAAGGAGGTTGCAGAATAAACATGTCCAAAACAACGGGACCTTGACACATGAGGAAAACAGATAAATGGCCAAGTAGACCAAGTCTATGTATGATTCGCATGATTCTCGATTCATCCAACTCCTACGGAGGACGCTGTCTGTTTGCATGGGCAATTCAATCCAACTGTGTACCATTTGATTATGTGTAAATAAAACTTTTGTACTAAATTCACTTTTGTTGCTGTTTAAGATTCGGACCATCCACCACAGCAGCGTGGGGCTTCTACACCCGTGAGAATTGTGAAAAGCTTTTAGATCGCTTTCCCAACAACCCGGAAAGAAGACAAGTAAGAAAAGGGAAAGTTTGCCATCAACACTGGAGAACCGCTGATTACAGCGTTTTGTGCCAGGTAAACACACGACACAACGGCGTTTTGTTCAGGACAGACCACGCAGAAGCTAATACAAATAATAACAGAAGAAATGAACAAATTTAAGGATGGTTTGACAATAACAGACAATCTTTGAATCCCAGTAAAACTAAAATAATGCAATTCGGTAAAAGTAGAAGAGAAAGTCAAATACAAACACAAATAGACAGAGTAAACTGAGTAACCAAAACCACATTTTGGGTGTAATAATATGTGAGAATATGAACTGAAAATCTCCTAAAAGTTGGCATGGCACAGTTGGGAGAGTGGCCGTGTCAGCAACCTGAGGGTTCCTGGTTCGATCCTCAGCTTCTGCCAACCTAGTCACGTCCGTTGTGTCCTTGAGCAAGACACTTCACCCTTGCTCCTGATGGGTCGTGGTTAGGGCCTTGCATGGCAGCTCCCGCCATCAGTGTGTGAATGTGTGTGTGAATGGGTGAATATGGAAATAGTGTCAAAGCGCTTTGAGTACCTTGAAGGTAGAAAAGTGCTGTACAAGTATAACCCTTTTTTAAAAACATTTTTTAATAAATAATAATGAATAAAGCAAAATATGTTCTGGACCAAAAATCACTTCATATTCTCTACTGCTCGCCAGTGTTACCATATCTGACTTATTGTGCAGAAATATAGGAAATGAGTTCAAAAGCACACTCATTCACTTACCATGTTACAAAAAGAAAGATCAGTTAGAATAATACATATTGAGTGACACATACGGTGATTACTAATACATTTGAGGCAGACAATACAGTTGACACACTTCACACAAAAGTCATCATTTTCCATTGCCCTCTTTGTCAGCAAGTCTTCAATAAGGTAAAGGTAATGTATTTTTATCCATTTAGTTCATCATATATATGTGTTTTGCATTGTTTTCTGCATGTATATCAATAATACTCTGTACATTACAAATGTTTTGGGTGTCTCGAACAAATTCATTAAATTTTCATTAGTTTTTATGAAATATGTTTTTGTACATTTTAGTCTTTGTCTGAACCTTTAGTACGGGTAAACTCATGAAAACCTTGGTCCCATTGTACGAGAATAATGAGAGAGAGTAAAGTAGTAATGAGTAGAGATCGACATTTTTATTGGTATCGGCCTCTTATATTGCAACTACAACAGAACTTTTAAGCAGCAGACACAAAATATAAACCTTTCATATCAGTATTTAGTAGTTAAAAAAAATAAGTCAAGAAGATAGTTATAACCACTGCTTAAGTTGCCTCTCGCTTTCTCTTCCTCATGCAATGTTGGTCGCTTCTGCACAGTACATCTCTTCTGCTTAGCTTTCAAAACTTCAATTTTTTTGGCCGGGAAATCCTGTTTTTGTTCTTCTTTCCTGGCACCTTACCGGCTCTGTTTTCTTTGTTTCCGCTACTGCAAGTCCATGCACTCGGAGTGTGGGCTCATCAAAGGAGTTTCATGTTCTGTGACACATTAAAATAACAGGGCAGAGATGGATGGACATGAAGACGACAGAAAAGATATCCCCGCTTTGTGTAAATATCTTGACAAATAGGAGACTTATTTTATAAGTAAAGAAGAGGAGGCAGCATTCTCAGGCGCTCTGTAACATCGAGGAAGAAATGTCAGTCAGCTTAAACAATGTCTCATTTATTAACTGCATGAAGGAGCATAGAATTGTTTTTATTGATGATATTTGCAATATTCTGCGATGAGGTGGCGACTTGTCCAGGGTGTACCCCGCCTTCCGCCCGATTGTAGCTGAGATAGGCTCCAGCGCCCCCCCGTGACCCCAAAGGGAATAAGCGGTGGAAAATGGATGGATGGATGGATTTGCAATATTTCACAGTTCCTCACGAGGAAACCTTACAATGTGTTAAACTCATAAACTGCTATGAAATTGAGTTGATGGCAATTTTTTGATATTTCAAAGAGCAAATGTTGATACTCCTCTTAGACACACGTACTGAAGGTGTTTGTGAAATCCCCTGATGTTGTTTGGTACTAAATTAACCACAGCATTAGCGCCACATAATAGCTGTCTCTTTTTCTTCATTAGCAGAAAGGTTGAATCGAAGTACACTTCACATGCTTTCATATCCCGAGATTCTTTGCGTGCTCAACTCTGAAAATTAATTTCAACATGGCGGCGCTATGCGGAGCGGAAAGAGTGACTTTAAAATGTAAGTATAGCTTTATTTATACATGTCGAGCTGGGGTGACATTAAAATACGAGACCTTTACTATCGTTATGTTGAGCGACCTTGCTTCTGTCTTCACCCCGAGGGAGAGCCATATATCCGGCCATTGCAGACGGCTTCGTGCCCGGAGCTTTTTTCAACATTTGGAAGTAAATATAAAGCCTTGCATATTTTAATTTACTTTTTTAGACTGCAAGAAGTAGACTTACTTATGTCGTATTACTATGTGGCCGGAATATTGAAGTATTGTTAATGTGTGCATCATTGTACCGATAACAGTTTTTGCTTTTTTTGTGTACATTTGCATGTTATTTGAAAATGTTTACTTCAATAAATGATTAATGTGATCTTGTGCTTAACTTTTCGCTGTGCAGAACGATCAACGAGGACTTGGACAACAACAGAGTAAAAAGAAATGACAAATGTATATATCAGTTTGGATGATCATTTAAAATCATAGTATTTTTATAACCTGTATAAATGAATAAACTTGTGTGCTGAAACTGTAGTTGTTGTGATTTATCCTCTGCCTTCCTTTCAAATAATTATATGATAATACTAATATGATGCTATCCCAATATTTACTATTACTGGCTATAATGCACACAATTTTGTCACGGCCCGGGCGCATGCCAATGCGCACTCATCTGTGCGCTCTGATGAGCGCACCTCCAGGAGCGCACTTCTCGGAGCGCTCCAAGCGCATGTCAGTCCGGCGGCAGCAAGCGGCTGAAATCAATCTCCAGCAATCAGCGCACCTGCGGCTGATCAGAGGACCGCCTTCATAAGCCTGCACAACCTGCTATCCGGGGCCAGAACCTAGTCCTCTGTTCAAGTACAGTAAGCCAACTAACAAAGCTCTATGCATTTCTCTCTCCGTGTTCTTCCCCCCGTCGTGTTGATTGGTCTTGTGTTTTCCACTTGTCGTTCCATGCAGCTACCCCTTCGTTCTTGCAAGACGAGCAGTGCGTCTTGTCTCCCCTGTGTTTCCCCTCTGGTTCTCTGGCTGCCCCTTGGATCTCGACCTCCCGCCTGGACACGGACCGTTTGACACCTCGCTATACCCCCAACTAACCTGCCTGTTTTACGGACATTTGAGTATGCCTTTCCCCCACGGGACTTCTGCCTCTCGCTTAACACTCCTGGTAACACACAACAGTTAATTCACACATAAGACTTAGACTTAGACTTCCTTTTTATTGTCATTCAGATTTGAACTTTACAGCACAGATAAGAACGAAATTTCGTTACATAAGCTCATGGTAGTGCAGGATAAAAAAGGTGCATATATAAATATATATAAATAATATATATAATATATATATAAAATAAATAAATATATATAAATATATATAAATAAATAAATAGATTACTGTACAGATAAATATATTGCACTTTTTCCACATGTGTCCACGTTTATGGATGAATGTTATATTGTCTTTTTTATTCCAGCGAGTTAATCCATTTTGGGGGGAGTTGACGGGATAATTTAATCATGATGCGTTCAAGAGTCTTACGGCCTGAGGGAAGAAGCTGTTACAGAACCTGGAGGTTCTGCTTCGGAGGCTGCGGAACCTCTTTCTAGAGTCCAGCAGTGAAAACAGTCCTTGGTGGAGGTGGGAGGAGTCTTTGCAGATTTTCTGAGCCCTGGTCAGTCAGCGGCTTTTTGCGATCTCCTGGATATGAGGAAGAGGAGTCCTGATGATCTTTTCCGCCATCTTCACCACTCTCTGGAGAGACTTCCAGTCTGAGGCATTGCAGGCTCCAGTCCAGACAGAGATGCGTTTGGTCAGCAGGCTCTCTATAGTGCCTCTGTAGAATGTGGTGAGAATGGGGTGAGGGAGCTGTGCTCTTTTCATCCGCGCAAAAAGTGCACGCGCTTCTGAGCTCTTTTTACAAGAGCTCCGGTGTGTAGGGACCAGGTTATATTGTCAGTAATCCTGTACCATACACACACTTGCATTTAGTCACACTCCATTCTCTAGTTTATTTGTATAATTGTTTGTTATAATACATATTGTAAATCTAAATAATAATTACATAGAGCTATACTACGCCCCTGTTGTCTGTGCCGTCGACTCCCTCTGTACGTAACAAATTTTACACAATTAAAAAACTGCATCAACTGTGAATCCAATATTAAAAAAGTAACTGCGAAATATTTCAGGGCATTTAATCAATCGCAACTGGACTGTTTGGTTTTTCTTAGAAGACGTTTTGCCTCTCATACAAGTAGGCTTCATCAGTTCATGCTCATAGACTTAGATTGGTCAGATCTTCAGGCCAAGACTCAGCTGTCTACCTGCACCTCAGGGAGAAATAGCACTCCTTTGAGAACAAAAATGTACAGCTTCTAAACAGGGAGGATGGATGGTATGAAAGAGGAAGCCATATGTGTCAAGGTTGAAAAACCAACCCTGAACAGAGGAGGTGGTCTACGACACCACCGGTCTCTCACATACAACACTGTCCTTTCAACCATCCCGAAAAGACTGCAATTTAGCCTCCAACAAATAACAGGAGTTAGATTCTGGTAATCATTTTTGGTAAGCGCGCAGTGAGTGGATTTGGGTCAGCCCTACACTGTCAAAAGTGTGAGCACTCAGAAAATAAGTACACAGTGCACACAGTATACTGTACTTCATGAAGTATACTAATAAAAGTATTACATTTGAAACCAAGCGCAAGTCTCATCACCTAAACCTGGAGTGACAAGAATGAAAAGTCGTCAGGAGAAGTAATATGGACTCTAAATAAATAAAATTCGCCCAAGAACACATTAGCAGTCTCTACTCTACAATTATATGCGACTATTAATAAATTATAGTGCAAATTGGGCTGACTTTTTATGTTTGATTATCAAATTATAAAGGAGCAAGGTACAGAAGATCTTCAGTGACGCTATAATCATATTAGCGTCATATTTCAATAAAATATGGCATATTTGAATGAACAAATTACAAGAGTGTTCCTCTGGAAGGCATAGAAAGGAGGAGGTTTCCGGTGTAGGAGATAGTGGACTGTCTGTGTGCGTGTGCATGTGGCATCACTTAATAACAATAGCACACGGTGGCTGACAACTCTGCTTCAGAAGCGACCAATTCAGCAGGGATTTATTTTGTGGAATGAATTACCCCGGATAATTAAAAAGCTTAATCTCTTATTTCTTTCCAACACAACATTTTTTTTTCAAACCCAGAGAAGCAATCCAAAATTAATTTACCGCACCACTGAGTAGTATTAATGCTTTGGCCTTCACCACCTCACCCATCCATCTACATCCTCATCTGTTACATTGCCTGTGTGATATGAGACGATATTGTGTGTTCCAAGTGGGATGCATTTGTGTAATCATTAGAAACAGAAGAACAGATAATGGATCTTAGCTCCAATTACACGTCTTTGTACCTGGATATCTTGTTATGTGGCCTTATCTAACTGTGTGAACATATGGAAGTTCTATTGTAGCAAAACAATTTGAGTGAGTATTCAGATCCACGTGTCTTTGTGTAAAAAAAAGTCCGCTTTTAAATCTGTGTGTGTGAGAAACCCTCGATTGGTTGTCTATTTACGAGGGGCTTTTGCCACACTTACAGCGTGTTAGATTTGTGTGCGTGTGCAGCAATCTGAATGCGTTTAAAAAATATGTCTAACTTCACATTTACTTTACCTATACTCACCAAGGTACAAGCTGTAGAAAATGGATGGATGGATACTCACCACTAGTCGGCGCCTGGCACACACATTTGGCTCTATTCAAGCCACAACATTGGACTCTTAATAGCTAGCGTTAAGTAAAAGTGCATGTTTTAGCAATAACTGAGTTGTCAGAAGTACCATATTTCCAGGACAATAGATTTTTAAGCAGCACCCACCAAATTGTAGAAGAAACAAATATGTTTACGAATATTATCCGCACCCGACTATAAGCCACAGATATATACCGGTATGGCGGATTTTGTAAATGTTTATGTCACGTGTAGGGGGGTCGCAACTTACTGCGGGGTTCGTTCCCCCGGGGATGCAGACGGAACACTCCGGACAGGACGTGCAGGTAGGAACATGGTTTATTTGTCGAAAGTCAAACAAGTACCAAAAACTGAAAACAAGCCAGAGGAAAAATGTGCCGATCGCACTTGAAGCTAAGGCTAACACTTAGCATAGGCAAGAAGACAAGGAATACTCACGTAACTGTAGCAAAAGCAAACAATGAAGCCAGGCCGACTGACCGACAAAGGCAGGCTTAAATAATGCCTCTGGTTAGTGCTCGGGGAACAGATGAGCGTCCCGAACACCAATCAGAGGCAGGTGAAAATAATAAGCAACCATGGTAACTAAAACAAACTCAAGGGTGCACAAAACAGGAACTAAGGGAGTCCAAAACTAACAGAATATAACAAAAACATAATCCGGGCCACGGATCATGACAGTTTATTTACCTACCTTAATTGTTTCCAAACCGTGCCTGTCACACGGCGGTAAAACCGCTGATCGAACAAAACAGAAGTCATTTTCATGGACCCACTAGCTGCGCAAGCTAGCTCTCCAATCAGCTAAACAGACTCAATAACTCCAGGGTGACGTTTTGATGAATTTACGAAACTGAAACAATACAAAAAGAATGCCATTGTAAGTTGATAACACAAACACAGACTCTTGTAAACATGTTAGCATATTTGCTAATGCTATCAACGCTAGCTTGATTACATGATGATAGCATGCACAAATATGCATGAAAGCACTCCTACAGACATCACACATGGGACGGTTTAGTAAGTTAGAATTGTTTTAGATATATTGTAAAACTTACAAACGTTGGTTGGAGTGATGAATGAAAAAAATGTTTGGGCAGAAACCCTATAGATAGATGTACTTCCGGTTCAAGGAACAAAACATTTTCAATACGCAAGAAGTTTCAGTGAGCGAACTCGTCCAAAAGATGGGCGCCATAGCACAAACAGTAACACACCTTTTCAGTGTCTCTGTCGACGTTCTATGAAAACTATTTGTTAAATACAAAACATTATGGCCGTTAGCAAAGAAAAATCCATCAATTAGCCACACCGTTTTATAAGCCGCAGGATACAAAGCGTGGGAAGAAAAAGTAGAGGCTTATAATCCGGCAAAATACGGTATTATTGTCTTTTTCAAAGCAACGTTATCTGTGTACAAATTACGTTTGCTCAGCGCGTGTGCCACTAAGAAAATGCATCCATGTAGCATTAGCAATGCAAGGTCGCGAAGTGAACTATTCCAATTAAGTTTCACTGAAAATGCAGCCCCCGTGAGAGGTCATACCTGGCCAAACGTTGAGTCAAATGTTGTACATGTTATATAGTTGTAAGCAGGAGGCAAAGTCAATACAAGAATTGTTCTGCCTCGGCAGTGAGATAAAGTGTCTGGTTTCTGGAAGATTAGAGTCTAGGCCCAAAGAAGGATGTGGAAAGTGTAGCCAGGAACCTGACTACATTCATTCAACAAAATCTTGGGGGCAGAAGCCAAGTTTTGTTATATTCCTTAATATTTATTTATGCAAGTTTGAAGTATCAATTATCTCAACACAGCTTTGTTTGTATATTTTCAGGATCCATCCATCCATCCATCCATCTTCTTCCGCTTATCCGAGGTCGGGTCGCGGGGGCAGCAGCCTAAGCAGGGAAGCTCAGACTTCCCTCTCCCCAGCCACTTCGTCCAGCTCCTCCCGGGGGATCCCGAGGCGTTCCCAGGCCAGCCGGGAGACATAGTCTTCCCAACGTGTCCTGGGTCTTCCTCGTGGCCTCCTACCGGTCGGACATGCCCTAAACACCTCCTTAGGGAGGCGCTCGGGTGGTATCCTGACCAGATGCCCGAACCACCTCATCTGGCTCCTCTCGATGTGGAGGAGCAGCGGCTTTACTTTGAGCTCCTCCCGAATGACAGAGCTTCTCACCCTATCTCTAAGGGAGAGCCCCGCCACCCGGCGGAGGAAACTCATTTCGGCCGCTTGTACCCGTGATCTTGTCCTTTCGGTCATAACTATATTAACCATATTTTCAGGATATATATATATATATATATATATATATATATATATATATATATATATATATATATATATATATATATAATTACGTTTGCTCAGCGCGTGAGGTATATATATATATATATATATATATATATATATATATATATATATATATATAGGTATGAAGCACTTGACTTGGTGAATTCTAGCTGTCAATATACTCTTCCCCTCTTAACCACGCCCCCAACCACGCCCGCCCCACCCCCAACCATGCCCCCACAACCCCACCTCCCGAAATCGGAAGTCTCAAGGTTGGCAAGTATGCCAAGAACAGACACTGACTTCGGTCCAACTAAGACAGATGCCATATTTTAACCCGTCATCCAGAGCAACCACCACTATGTGGCCCCTTCTCAAGGTTTCTTCTTTTTCCCATTTTGGGCTTTTGGAGTTTTCCCTTGCCCAAAGGTGGGTTCAGATCAGGGGATGTCGTTGTGGTTTGTGCAGCCCTCCGCCGCACTTGTGATAAAGGTCTACATAAATAAACGTTGATTGATTACACATTACACATTACATCAGAGTTGCCTTGTAGCGATGTATCAATAAATAGAACAGAGTGATATATAAAATATGACCCACAGGCCACAGCATATGTAAATATTGCTTTATCTTTTTTTTTTAAAACACAAATTGTTTCCAGGTCTTTTCAGTAGGAAGAGATTTGCAATCCCACAATTAGCAAATTGTAGTGTTTTCAGTTTGATGTCCTTCCCTGTCCTGCAACTGTGACTCTGTAAGCAAATGAGGAGCTAAAGTTTTGCCTGGCAGGCTACGCATGAGTAAGGTTTCATTGCCAGAGGATGCAGATCATGATCAGGTCAGGTGTGGTCGTGTTTTATACCAAAAATGTGCTGTATATGAGTCATAAGTTCAGATGCAGTTTTCCACAGTATAACAGACTGTCATTTTATGGTATTTAATAGGGATGTACCGGTTTAAAATCTCACAGTATGATATTATCATGGTATTAAGGCAATGGTACAATATTATTGTAGTATATGTAAAAAAAAAAAAAAAAAACAAGACTTAAAAAGGCCATAGTTCTCTTTTAAACCGTTCAATTATTTAGTTGATCAATATAATGTACCCAGAAATCATTGTTTACATTTTATTTCTTTAAAACACGCTGTAAATAAATGCATATCCTCTGAAAGTATGTCCTTAAATAGCCATGAACTGGAAGATGCACTTTTTAATCAAGATCCATTTAAGAAATTAATTAAAATATTTTATGGAATAATAAATGAACACCACACTAGAAATGCAAATGATGAATGTGTTCGAAAATTGATGATGGACTTAAACATTTTAGATGAAAGAGACATATCATGGAATGATATTTGGAAAAATGCCAATAAGCCCTTTAGAAGCATTAAAGATAAGCTGACTCAATTTAAGATATTGAATAGTTTGTATTTTACATTGTCTCAGCTGTTTAAAATTGGCGTAGTAGATAGCAAGTTATGTATGAAGTGTCGGGCAGCTGAGGGAACTCTTGTTCATTCATTGTGGGAATGTCAGAGAATAAAAGAGTTATGGTTGAAAACAACAAAAGAAGCAATAACATTCCTTAATATAAACATCCCAATGACACTGCAAACTTTTATTCATGGGGATCTGCTTTAATGTAGTAACGTGTCTTCAAAGAGTAAAAATACTTTTCTTTCAATATGCATAATAACAAAAAGGGTAATATTTAAAAAATGGATAGCTGTTGATAGTCCAACTCATACTGACTGGTACACACAAGCTATGGGGATGATATCAGTAGAAAAAACTGCATTTAGATTAGATAATAATGAGTCATATATTGGAATATGGGATCCATTATTTAAATTTGTTTCAACTAATAAATTAACCAAAATATGACATTATATCTTTGTGGAAAATGTTGGACGCGGTGTGTTGTCGGGCTTATGGGATTTGATGCAAGTGTAAGCCACTGTGACACACTATTGTTCATTTCTAATTTTTTTTGTATTTTTCATTAATGTTTTTAATGATGATATCAATGAGGGTTTTTTTAGTCACTGCTATTTTGAAATTGTTACTAATATTGATGCTGTTGTCGATAATGTTCATTTTTGTTTCACTACATTTGGATTTGTGTGTCCTCAATTGCTCTCAATTGCTCTGTTTATTGTTGTTCTTAATGTTGCAGGGACGGGTTTGGTTTTGGAATTGGATTGCATTGTTGTGTATTGTGTATGCCATAGTTTATAAAATGAAGTGACAGGACAGGGGTCAGCTTCTCAAAATGTTGAAAGAGCCATATTGGAACAAAAATACAACAAACTGTCTGGAGCCTCACAAAATTATAAGCCTTATATAAGTGTCATAATGAAGGCAACACATGAAGTAAGTGTCTATATAAGCTACAATATAATATCAAAATGACTATGTCGCAGGCTGCCAAATTTTCGTTGACAGAAATGTTCAAATGTAATATTTATTCTACACATTTTTGCAACACTGGAAAACATTAGTAAAACGGAGGCTTCTCAGAGGGTGACATAAGTCCTGGAAATGACTGGCTTAGAATGGCCAAAGGTATAGATGCGTGTGTGCAAGTTAAAGGAAACAGCAGACCGTCTTCTCATGGATTTATTACAATCATGACAAACAGGGTAATGTTCGCTGTGGTCTATAACAAACACAAACAACTATCAGAAATGCAATAACATCAACAAAGCTCACCTTTGTGCATCCACGCACAGCATAAAGCGTTTGGTGGACAAAATGAGACAACGGAGTGGCATTCTGTGGCAGCGTCAGAGAAAGTTGTACATTTTAACAAGCTGTGCTGAGTTCAAGTACCGCGGAAATTAGTAGGACAAAACGGGGCTCGCCAAATACTCCGTGAAGCATGTTCAATATTAACAACGGGATTTGTAACAATTAGGAAGGTTTGTGTCATGTTTGTTCTCCTACAGAAACCATATTTAAACAAAAAATATAGTTTTGCACCCACCCTTTTGATACATTTTTGAAAAAGCTCCAGGGAGCCACTAGGGCGGCGCTAAATTGAGGATGTGACAAGTAGCTTTTTAGTTAACTCTTATGTCCCACGTTGAACAATACGTGGGACATAAGTGATTCCCAGAGCCCAAAAAAAATCTGCGGACTATAGAGCGTTTTCTATTCGGGCTCCAGTACTATGGAATGCCCTCCCGGTAACAGTTAGAGATGCTACCTCAGTAGAAGCATTTAAGTCCCATCTTAAAACCTATTTGTATACTCTAGCCTTTAAATAGCCCCCTTTGTTTAGACCAGTTGATCTGCTGTTACTTTTCTTTTCTCCTCTGCTCCCCCCCTCTCCCTTCTGGAGGGGGAGACACACAGGTCCGGTGGCCATAGATGAAGTGCTGGCTGTCCAGAGTCGGGACTTGGGGTGGACCGCTCGCCTGTGCATCGGTTGGGAACATCTCTGCGCTGCTGACCCGTCTCCGCTCGGGATGGTTTCCTGCTGGCCCCACTATGGACTGGACTCTCACAATATTATGTCAGACACACTTGACATCCATTGCATTCGGTCTCCCCTAGGGCGGGGGTGGGGGGTGGGGTGGGGGGAGTTACCCACATATGCGGTCCTCTCCAAGGTTTCTCATAGTCATTCACATCGACGTCTCACTGGGGTGAGTTTTTCCTTGCCCTTATGTGGGCTCTGTACCGAGGATGTCGTTGTGGCTTGGGCAGCCCTTTGAGACACTTGTGATTTAGGGATATGTAAATAAACATTGATTGATTGATTGATTGATTGGTGATTTCCCACTGTGCGGTGCACCGCGACCAGCATGCTTTGTGTTGCCTTGGAAACACTCGAAACGAAAGTGGCACGGTTCGTTTTACCAGAACGCAGATTTTCTTACCTCCGCATAAGAGGTTATGTTTTGGCCTGAACTTGTTTGTCTGTTTGTTTGCAACACAACTCAACCAGTTTTGGACAGATTTAATGTCCATAAAAAAATGTATGTTATCTAACACGACTACGAACCAAAACACTTCACTTCCTGCTTACGGCGTTCAATGCCCCCACCTTGCCGGTCCCGAAACTGCGCAGAGGATTCTGGGAGATGTAGTTTAATTACAGCTTTGGCCAACGCTAAAACGCCCCCAAAAAACTACACTCACCAAGTTTTCGTTTGAGACCGTCACACGTCACGGTGTTATTGAAAAGACTTTAAAACCGAAATACCGCGGCATTTATAATACCGTTACATCCCTAGTATTTAAAGATTGTGTGCTTCAGCTTTGCAATAAGTGTCAGGCATGAGTGATTTAAGAAAGTGTGTCACATGCACAAATAATCTTGTATTGAGTTTTCTTTCGCAAACAAAATGTCATGCCATTAACATGAACATGAACTCTTTTATTCTTTTTCAAGTGTTTTTGTTCTAAATTAACTTTGATGTGTCATTGAAATAGCATTGAGCAATATTGGGTGCAAACACAAAGTAATGCAGCCAATATTCACTTTGTACCAACTTAGCCTCTTGGCGTGTGAGCTGCATCATCAGAGTGTAACGACCTGGCATTGACAGTTTATGTGTGACGTTGTCCGACTTTTTGTTTGGGCCATTAACGCATCAGTGGCTGGGTCTAATGAGTGCTGGCGCAAAGTGAGAGAGAGAGAGAGAGAGCGGCTGCTGTTGATATGACAGATGACAGAGTTGGTTTTGTCGTGGTTTGTACGACAGAAAATGACCAGTTTTGCTACAATACACAGAAGTTTTTAGCTAATGGTTTTTTTTGGTGCAGTTACGGCCGACAATAAACAGATTTGCTCAATAATGGGATTGATTGACCACCTGTCCTCAAATCGTCTTGACTTACGTTACAATAATTAAACAGAAGTTGACAAACATCATGAAAATGTGTTGTGGCTACTTGTTCTCATCTGTCACTCACAGAGTTACATTGCAAAATTGTACAGAATAAATTGTTTATTTTGTTTAAAGTTTTGGTTGAATTTTATTCTGTGCGCGGCATAGGTTTGCTGGACACATTAGCAGTGCGCAACTGCGCAGGAGCGCACCTTAAAGGAACATTGCTTATAACCAAGACTTTAGTAAAAAAATTAAATAATCAATCAATCAATATCCTTTGTAAAAACTTATTGAGATTAACATCTCTTTACCATGAGTGACCTAGCCAATAGGGCAGCAAAAACAAAGTTACAGAAATACATATAAAAACAGAAACAGCAGCAGTCACACTACAATAATAAAAAAAAAAATCCTTACATATATTTACATAAAACAATGTATGAAACATGCTAAATATGTCCTGCGACCTTAAGCTGTAGCGACTGGAATCTCTACACATAAACATAACACAAATAAGAGAAAACCAGACCAAGAAGTGATTTATATATAAAACACAACCATTGAGAAAACCTGTGGACTGACAAAGATGGACAGTTTGACTTTGCATATAAAGTGCAATGGTGGACAAGGTTGCCACAACCAGTAATAAAACGCAAGGCACAGTGATGTACAGTATCCAGTTTTTTTGTTTAAGAGTCAGGTGTATAAAAAGCAAGTCTCCATAATCTAGCAAAGGCACAAAAGTGGTCGGAATAAAGCCTTTCCTAAATGGCATGGGAAAACAAGACTTGTTTCTATAAGACAAGTTCTCATCAATAACAACCCCCAAGTACTTAAATGTCATGACCATTTCAAGTTCAACCCTATGAACATTTAATATTTTTGGGGTATCCAATGGCAATCATTTGCCATTTGAAAATAACATCACCTTAGATTTCTCTGCATTTTGCACTAGTTTCAATTGAGTCAGCTGGGACTGAACAACATCAAAAGCTGACAGCAAGAGCTCAAGGGTTCCCACAATAGTGGGAGTTGAACAATATGTATCATCTGCAAAAAAAATGACAACAACAGCAACAGACACATTATCACAGAAATGGTTTACATACATGGAAAACAACAATGGACCTAATATGAAACCCTGCGGTACACCATTTCATACAGGGAGGAAAGACATAGACGATCCAGCAAACTGGATGCATTGGGTTCTATCAAACATGTAATTAAAAAAACACTTTACAGCCTGCTGAGATAGATCAATTCTGTGCAGTCTGTCTGCCAGAATGATATGGTCGACCGTGTCAAATGCTATTGACAGGTCAATAAATAGAGCTGTGCAATATTTTTTGCAATCCAATGCTTCAATAATGTCATTTACAACTTTGATAGCAGCGGTTATGGTACTATGTCTCTTTCTAAAACCTGATTGATGTTGAGAAAGCAGACCATAGGTGTCTAAGAATTCTTTAGGTTGTTCATTAACCAACTTTTCAAGGACTTTAGCTAGGACGCATAACTAAGAGATGGGTCTATAGTTATTAACAGCTGTGGGCTCTCCTCCTTTCAACAACGGTAAAACAGGCAGATTTCCAAATGTTAGGAATCCCATTACTGGGGAGAACATGCAAACTCCCGAGCCCGGGGATCGAACCCAGGACATTCGTATTGTGAGGCACATGCACCCCTGTTTCACCGTGCTGCCCGTAGACTGAACAGTTCAGGAAAAAACTAAATATTTTTTGTACCTAGAGTCACAGATCGATTTAAAACCATCAGAGCCAGACGACAAATAGTCCCAAGTCAGATCCCCAATAAGAATAATTTCAATACAATTCAGGGTTGAAATCTGATTGTTTAGTGACAGCCGGGCTTCACTGCTTGCTGAAGGGGGTCTGTAACAACCAACAATAGTGATAAAATTGTCCCTAAAGGGGAACTGCACTTTTTTTTTAATTTCCGACAAGACTATCCAATGCTGTTTTGGACATACTTGCCAACCCTCCCGGATTTTCCGGGAGACTCCCGAAATTCAGCGCCTCTCCCGAAAACCTCCCGGGACAAATTTTTTCCCGAAAATCTCCCGAAATTCAGGCGGAGCTGGAGGCCACGCCCCCTCCAGCTCCATGCGGACCTGAGTGACTTGTTGACAGCCTGTTCTCACGTCCGCTTTCCCACCATATAAACAGCTAATGATCGAGGGCGAGTTCTTGGTTTCTTATGTGTGTTTATTGTTAGGCAGTTTCATTAACGTCCTCCCAGCGCGGTAACAACACACAACAACAGCAGTCAAAATTTTCGTCTACCGTAAAGCAGTTCGTCTGCCACAGCAATGTTGTGACACTTTTAAACAGGACAATACTGCCATCTACTGTACATGCATATGTGACCCACCCATAATGTGTCACATTTTTGTGTTGATTTATTTATTTTATTTTGTGGTTTGAATTCGTTTTTGGAGCTGTCATTACAGATTTATCAGTATTCACATTGGTCAGTAGGGGGCAGTAGGGCGTTTCTTCCCAATTGAATGCTATCACCTGCAGACCGGAAGTGTCTTGTCATTCTGATGAGCGCGACCAGTCTGTGAACAATTGAAACGTCCTGTGTGCTTTTTCCTCCTGTATAACAGGTTAGTTTTGGTGAATCAACTCACTGAATAATATCCATGTGATCTTTATAAGTTTAAGTACACATTCTGATGGTGGAGCCTAACTCTAAAGTGTTTGTGAGTTGTAGTTTGTATTTCTGAATGAATCCAGTGCACAGCTGCAGTAATCAATACAAAAAGGCGACGTGAGTGCGCAATGTTTATATAGGAACTTCTGATCCTAATTCAGACTCCCAAATTAGAGCTCCCGTTTTCTTATTGATTTTATAATGTATATTTGTATAATGTGTGTGTTTTGAAATAGTGACAGAGAATAGAACAAAGATGGACAATTCAACCCTTAACTCAACAATGAGTAGATGAGTGTTATGTGTGTGTGTGTGTGTGTGTGTGTGTATGTGTAAATAAATGAACACTGAAATTCAAGTATTTATTTTATTTATATATATATATATATATATATATATATATATATATATATATATATATATATATATATATATATATATATATGTAATAAAAAAATAAAAATAAAAATAAAATATATGTATATATAGCTAGAATTCACTGAAAGTCAAGTATTTCTTATATGTATATATCTTAACCACGCCCCCCACCCCCCACCACCCACCTCCCGAAATCGGAGGTCTCAAGGTTGGCAAGTATGTGTTTTGGAGCAAATCCTGCTGCGCGACGTCGCGCTCTGGGTGAGAGCCTGGACGATTATGCAGCTGATATAGGGAAGCTTGTCGATGAGGACTTAATTATGGAGAAGTGACACAGAGGGAAGCGAAACGTTGCAAGTTCCTAGCTGGACTTGACCCCTGCCTCAAAGGTAAGTGCAGGAACAAGGAGTGACTGACTTTCAGGAAGCCTTGATCAAAGCAGGCCGGTGTGACGAAATGTGGAGAATTGACTATACTTACCCACCAGCAGGGGCACCAGCAAGTACCCCGACCCTGCTGCTCTCCATCTCAGAGGATGCCTGCTGGCAACGCACCATGGAAGGGCTAGCGGAGGAGTTGAAAGGTATGAGAAAAGAATTCAAAAGACTACTAGATGAAAAGGAGAGGTTGAAGAATCATGGCAGAGGTACAGGCAGCTACTCCCCAGGGCCTGAGCCATGTCAATGATTGTGTGGCGGCAAGGGCTGCCAGTCCCGGCTTTCCTGGACGGAGCCAAGGGAGCGTTCACCTGCTCCTAGTATGCCGGAACAGACCAGCGTTCTCCATCTCCCTACGATGACTGCTTCGTTTCTCCTGGGAGGCGGAGTCCAACACCGAACAGAATGACCAACTTCTACGGCGATTCAGGCAAACGACGATGAGTGAGGTTCCTTTCCCCCAGCCGAGAAGACCCCGCCAACCAGCTGGGAAACGCGTTGTAGCTGACGTCGTGGCCCAGACCCTAGCTCCAGCATCACAGGGGCCAAGGAGGAAATCTCCATGCTTTCACAGATCTATGCTGCTCATGACCCAACTCCGGAGCAGAACACTTCATATTTGCGAGAGAGCATTGAAGGTACTGAACTTAATATTTTGATCGACTCTGGTTCCTCAGAGTCCTCTATACGTGCAGATGTTTGCCAGTCCGTACCTGTTCTGTGCCAGCGGCCCCTGAGCGCAAATATAATTGCGGCTCGGGCCGTAAATGGACGACTACTGGACACTCTAGGGACAATACTCCGTCTGGGTAACCAAGCATGGCAGCATGTTTTTCATGTACTCCGCAGGTCCACCCAGACTGCCCTGCTAGGCCTGGACTTCCTGACGGCGCACTACGCGCTTTTGGATTTTCCCTGTGGTAGGCTGCAGCTGTGGGGAATGAACATTAAGTTATTAACCATTAAGGATTTGATCCCGGTTTGGATGGTCCTGTTGGTTTAGTACCCTGGACTTTTCCAACGGCTTTTGGCAGATCGAGGGGGCTGAGGAGGACCGCCAAAAAACTGTGTTTACCACGGGGAGGGGCTGGTCGGTATCAGTGTTGGTCAATACCCATGGGCCTCACTAACTCCCCTGCAACGTTCCAGCGCATGATGGAGCTGGTCCTCAGGGGTCTCCCGTGGCAGGTGTGTATGGTGTGTTTGGATGATGTGTTGATATTTAGCCCTACCTTTGGGGAGCACTCCCGCCTGCGAGAAGTGTTTTTGCTTGTTCAGACAGCTGGCCTCAAGCTTAACCGAAACAAATGCCACCTGGCCCGAAACCACCTAGTTTTCCTGGGTCATGTTGTTTCCCGCCAGGGACTGCAGTGGGTACTATCATCAAGTAGTGGTACCTGCGTCTCTTGTCCTGGATGTTCTGTCGCAATTACATTGGAGGCCCTCTTTCCGCATATTTTTCAGCAAAGAGAGTGTGGGAGCGTGCTAGAGAACATTGCTATTGGCCCTCCATGCTCAAAGACATTCGCCTGTGGTGTGAGCAGTGTGTCCCATGTCAGACCCGCAAAGCCTCGGTACCCAAACATCATGCTTCGATGATTTGTTGATATGTATGCTTTATCTAACCAAACTGCCCAAATATTATTACGAATGCACGTTTCTTTTAAAATTTTTTTAAGACAAATTGATCGAAATACGGACACAGATTTTTTTTTTTACATGCAGACAGATGGAATTACACACCTACAAATTAGAATAGGCACACACAAATCTGACTAAACACACACACACACACACAAACACACACACACACAGATTGAAATACACACAAATTATAACACAGATACATGAATCTGAATAAGCACGCATAATTTGAGGTACGCGTTTGCAAATTGTTTTGCTACAATTATACTTCCAAATGAACAGCAAATTATAATTACAAGTTCTGGTCTGGGAATCTGTCTGACGCTTTGGCCTTCAAAATAAAAAGTCTAGCAGCACGTAGTTTTGTTTTGTAGTTTATGTTAATTTTTTATTTCCTAAGAACCTGATACATTCTGTGATTCCGTTTTGTTAGTTCCTCTACAGTATTTTTTGTTTGTTTGTGTTTCCTCTTATTGCCAGTGCAGGATGGCACACTGGCACCCACTTGTCAATACAGTATATCGGGCTTTTAAGCACAGTGGCTGCAACAGGAAGACGCCGGATTGTTTTGAGTTCTTATAATTGTGAGCGCTGCTTCCCTCTCCAGTCTGCCTCCAGTGTTTGTCGTCTTTGCTTCCATGCCTTTTTGTACTTTTTACCTTTTCTATATGAATCGCATTTTTCTATTCTGTCTACCTCCTCACCTCATTGCTTCGCCTCAGCCGTCCCTCAGACGTAGTCATTACTTTTTGTTCTAGTTTAGCTATTTTTCCCATTTCGCAGTTGTTATGCTTCTTCGGTTTTTGATAGCTGATTTTGGAAAGTTATTTTTTTGTGTTGTACTTTTGTATTTTTCTCCTGTGCCTGCTTTACGTGAACAATCTATTTAAGACTGCTTTTTCCATTTCGAATGACTTAAACCAGGGGTCCTCAAACTTTTTGACTCGGGCACCATATTGGGTTAAAGAATTTGGCCGGTGACCGGACTAGCTATCTATATATCTATGTATTAGGGGTGTATTGATTTACGCTTGACAACGATTCAATTCATTCGGAACTTTTTAGCAGAAAACAAAACAAAGAATCAACCAGTGTTACTGTGAAATAATAATACACTGGATACTGGACACTACAGGTGAAGTTTCATATGATCTTGTTATTTCTTCTAAGGGAATTATGTATAAATGAATTATGGATACAAATAGGGCTGTGCAATGTACACGGTATGACGGTAAAAACTGTATAAATTTGGCCACGGTAGAGATTTGTGCTTTACCTTCGATGTCATCGCACCTGCCTCTATGTGAAATTGGCCGCAAGCTTGGTGGAGAACAAGGAGCTGAAAAAAACAAAAACAAAAAAAAACCGTGCAACATCTGTGATTTGGACATGGTTTGGCTTTAAAAAGTCAGATGTTGAGCAGAAAAATGTCTTTAAATGACTTTATACAATCCCACCACTGGGCCGATCGATGCATTGGTTTATGGTTTGAGTTTATTTTGAATATGCATACAATACAACATGATACATCACAATTGCAAGTTTTTCTTTCCAACATGTTTGAAGGCAATCAATTGAACGGTAAATGAAAATGAACTCAATAACTTTGACGTCATCAATAAATTGCTACGCCTCTCCGTGTTTCTTTACTTCGGCTTTCAAACTGCATAAAAGAGGTCTTGTAAGGTCCGGCCCGAAAGCGAGAAAAGTGCTGCCTCAATGCGGCAAAATGCAGAGTCCAGCATTCACCATTTATTTCACAGTCACACTGCTTGATTTGTTTTGCTAAAAACTTACTGACGCCATTTCAACTCGCTGTGATGTTTCGTATTGTTGCGTTCTAAAAATAATATGGTTTCTGAATTGTATCAGCAACCACAAATATCCAAACATCCATCCACTCATTTTCTACCGCTTATCCCTCTTGGGAGACAAGTGGTAGAAAAAAAAAAAAACCAATAAAACAAAAACATATAGATATATATATTAGGGCTGTCAAAAGATTAAAGTATTTCATCACAATTAATAGCATTTTGTTCATAGTTAACTGAAAATTATTTGCGATTAATCGCAGATATGTATAATTTTTCATCATTAATAAGTGTATTCTAGACAGATAATTTTCAGGGCGGGTGGCTTCATATTGATGCATGACAATGTTTTAACCTTCTCTATTAATTAATAAAATGTAATATATCCATCCATCCATCCATTTTCTACCGCTTGTCCCTTGGAGCCTATCTCAGCTGCATTCGGGCGGAAGGCAGTGTACACCCTGGACAAGTCGCCACCTCATCACAGGGCCAACACAGATAGACAGACAACATTCACACTCACATTCACACACTAGGGCCAATTAGAGCCTGCTAATCATTCTGTAATTGAGGACTCAAAGAATTTACACAAAAATATCCCCGCACCCCACCCGCCCCCATATTCCTACATGAGCATTTATTTAGTCGCAATTATCACAGAATAACATTACAAAACATCTCTTGACAAAGCATGACTGTAATGTAAGACATTTTTATTTTATTAATGTTGTTAAATTGCCAAAATACCTGTGGCGGTGGAGGCATGTATAGTATTAGCATATGTATGTTTCTTACATAATATTGTTTTGTTACATTTTTAAATTGTTGCTGCGTATTGCACAATGTACTTTGTTAAGAATTTTTTATTATGATTTTTTTTCTTCAGAGATTTCTCCAATCCTTTTTGTCACTTTTCTGTAATAAAAACGATTGGTTCCAAATCTAGCATCTATTTTTTTGTGTTATCGGCGACTGTACTCGTGTTTAGAGACTCTGTTTAAATTCTGTCGCGCCTTTTCCGTGATGGAAAGCACACTTGCTTTGCGATGCTGGGAGCCTTTCTCTCATTAAAAGCTGCAAGTGTCAACTTAAATTGTGAAGATCGCTGTCTGTGGGTATATCATGAATATATTAAAGTACGCCCACAGCGTGGACACGCGGCCTCACCTTCAGACAACTCCGTGCATATGGTTGGTGTTAATGTGTATGTTAGTGTGTTATGGTGGTCGTTTTTCCCATGGTCCTTGAACACACCGTATCTGCGAAGAATGAAGAAATGTTGTGTGTCTAAGAGTGAAACACGGAGACAGACCTGTGTGCACGGAGGAAATACTTGTTGGAATCGGGCCCGTTGTTAGCATAAAATTGGCCATAAAAGATAAAAAAAGCATCAGACTTTGTTTTCTTCTGGATGCTACAATACATTATATTACTTACTTTTTTAGGTGTGGCGGCTAATTTGACGCCCGTACAATAAAGAGAAACCCTAAATTTACGTTTAGGGTTTTATTTTGAAGCCGGAAAAGTGTGTGATTGGTTTGCTGTCGCATGCTGTTGCATGCTTTGATGTCGGATCGACTGTTTGCAATACAAAAGTCTCCTTTCGATCGTTATTGATATGTATAGTTAACGCGTTATATATGTACGCATATAAATATATACTCAGATATGTTCATATGTACATATATATGTATATAAATATAGATATGTATGTATATATATATATATATATATATATATAAAAACAACCCCTTTTCTTCATGAGGATTATGAGTTATTCTTCATCTAAATAGGAATATATGAACATCCCATCAGTCTGCATCCTAATGACAGCAGACATTGTACAGTCAGTGATGTTTCATTATGTCTGTTGGCTCTCATGAAGTCTGCAGTGAGTAATAATCAGTGATGAAAAAAAATGAAAAGCAAACGTGATGCATTTTTTAAAATAATGCGCCGCGTATGCTTAAAATGATAAAATTACGTACATTTTAATGTTATTATAATGTATATAAAACCTCAATGGAGATGTTTGGATGTTTTTTAAGGGCTTTATGGGCTAAATTGAACGGCTCCCATGGGCTCCATTGAAAGCGGACTTTTGATCACATTTATTTAATATTTAGAATGGAAAAAAAACATCCATCAGCATGTCTCTCATGATTGTTAATGATAGGCAAACTTCTCCAAAAAGTGCAGTTCCCCTTTAAGGTCAAAGCATAATACTTTTGTAAATGTATCAATTAGGGTTCCAAGTACAAGGTACCTTTTAAAAACCTTTAGTTTGTTAGTGCAGTAAGACCGTATGTGGTGCACCGCGCTATTATTGTGAAGGGGGGAAGAGTGCATTGCTGTTGTTCTCAGCTTGACAAATAAAGAGGCGACTCACTTGTCCAGGCTGGTCGTACATCTTGACTTTAGAACTGTTTATAATGTACATGTACACTACTCCAAAGTCAAACATAGTCCATTCTTGTTGAGTTCTTATGCCAGAACTATTCTTTCTTTCTTGTTGTATGTTTTCTCTGACCATTAGTGTATAGCACCAATCAATTTACAGGACAAGAGAGGTCACACTATGGTCTAAACCAATTTAGCTCTTTATATGGGACGTCCTGTTATAGGATATTTACAGTTTGAAGCATTGGGCTGGCGAGCTATGATAAAGTTTATACTAGGCAGACAGGACAACTTGGCAAGGGAAGAATGTACATAAAAATGCTGGATGACTCCAAGCCTGGTGTCAGTGCTTTTTGACCTTTTAGGTGAATTGTGTTTACCAAACTGACAATTGTTATTAGAGGCCCTGTGCTTTTTCCTCATCATTAATACCACTTCACCCTAAGATACAGTAGGACATCGAAAGCTGCAAATACAGCAAAACCTATCCGCCTTGGACAGTGGTGACGCAGGGATGGTTTAGTACACAATAGAGGGTGATGATAAAGTGCTACAGAGAAGAATCAATACAATGTGGTGTCCAAGCATAGTTCAACTCCTGTGCAGTTAGTGCGTGTTTCATGTCAGTTTCATAGAGCAAGGAAGGAACGAGCCTGAAGCGGGAATGATGAGGTCTTGTTTCGTTTTGTAATATTGTAATAACGAGCACCAGTCTTCTAGTAATTCAAAGATTGAACAAAGTAATTGACCACCATTTGGACAATAACATACATTTGTACACGCCCAAAAGTAAAAAAGGACATCATTTGTCATTGGGACGGTCCATGTAGGGTGTTTGAGAGGGTGGGGGAGGTAGTTTGTAGAGTTGCAGTGTAACCTAGGGGCTGAAAAGTTGCCCTGCATAAAGGTTGTTTGGCACCTTACGGAGGCAAGGAGGTTTCCCAATTTGAGGCGTGGCCTGCCTCACCAGATGGCAGGGGACGTTTAGTGGATCAAAGTTCCCCAGATTACACCATCGTTGTCCCTGTTCATTCCACCTGTTGATGGACTGACACCCTTGGTGCAACCAGCTGATTGTCTTTGTGATGCCAAAATGTGGGATGCCCTCAGCACCACGTCCCTCGTGGTCCTCGGCACCATCACCTGCCATCTCTCCTCTCTTTCTCGGAACGACATCATCCATTGTATTGCTGCATTGTCTGTCCTGCTGGTGAAGAACACGCCAAACAAGTAGTATTTAAAGTGGCGTACAGCCAACACAACAGCCAACAATTCACGTCTGGTCACACAGTGTCGCCGGGAACATGACAGGGGTCCCCCAACTCTGTCCAGCCCACAGTCACATTAGTCTCATCACCCCTAACAGACAGCAGGGTGCGCTCGCCTGTCCTTCTTTTCCTCATACCGGGCTGAGCGGGTCTACAGAACGCACACAGGCTTCTGCACCCACGCGGTCTTTGCTCCGCTCCCTGAGTCAACGATGAAGCTGAAACTGGCCGGCTTTCAAGGGCCGCCCCAGTGGCGATCTCTCTCTGCATGGCTAGTTCAAGATCGTCTGCCGGGTCTGTGGGGTGGGCAAGCTGGACGCACAAGCGCAGTTCATCTGGCTTAAGACCTTGGGTGAATTGACCAGGAATCAGTTCATTTTGGATTGAGTTCGGCATTCTGACTTACACACCCCGACCCAGCCTCTTGATCATATAAGCAAAGCAGCGAAGCGACTCACCCGGCAGTCTGTCACAGAGCTTAAACTCCCAGCCCAGAGAGTCTCTCAAGTCAAACTCCCCAAAAAGCTTTTGCAACGGAGCCACCAGCGCACTGTAATTAAATCGCTCGTCTGGGTTCAGCAGGAGTAAACAGACGCAGCTACTTTCGTCAGTGATAAAGTTAACTGTACGGCTGTCACTTTCTCAGTCCAGCTTGCTTTATTAGCCACAAGCTCTAATGTATTTAATAAGCTTCCCAGCTCCCTTTTCCCGAAAACTTGAGCGTTCTCAATGCGTCACACACAAGTTCTGGGGCGCTGCCCATGAACTTACTGATTGGTGGATTGGGTCCGCCATGTTTGCTGCTGCATCATGACGTAGCGCCGTCATGGCCGTGTTGTTGTCCATGTGGCGCGAAATGTCGGCGCTATGGCGTCCGTGCTGAACTCTAACTGCTTCCGGCATGTCTATAGCACACTCTCCAGCCCCTCTCTCTACCTCTCAAGCCCCGAGATTGCCGAACATTCTCACTCCACAATACGGGTTAAACCGAAGCACTTCTGACACCAATGTAATGCCCCGCAGAAAGAGAAAGAGAAACAAAGACACACTGAATTGCTTTATTAACCAAAAAATACACATACATTTACAAGCTGCTGTTAGCCACAACTCATGCTGACACACAGGGGCGCCGCTAGGGATTTTGGGCCCCATGAAAAGAATCTTTACAGGGCCCCCAACACAGTGTCATTATTTTTTCTGTATTATAATTTCATCATCATTAGAGGCCTCTCTGGGCCCCCCTTCATCATGGGCCCCTAGAATCCGTCTCCTTTACCCCCCCTTTTTGGTGCCCCTGCTGACACACTCCCACACCATCAGTCAAACTCTCACGCGAACTCCGTTGTCTCTGCGCACTGACCTACGTCACACACAAAAGCACCACCCAATAAAGACATTGCACACATACACAAATATCACAGATTTTATAGTATTATTGGAACAGCAAATTAACGTTCATTTTTGGAATCTTAGTTTGTGTCTGTTTGGAATCTGTCAGTCGTGACGTTTTTTTTTCTTGCCTGTGTTGTTTGCGGAAACCTCTATACATGGTAAAGGCTTGCCCGAAGGTCTTTGTGTGAATTCGCCATTTTATTTATCGTCGGATCATTTGTAGTCCCAACGAAGTACGATCAAGGTACAACTAGGGATGATGTTTGATAAGAAATTATCGAGTTTGAGCCTATTATCGAATCCTCTTATCGAACCGATTCCTTATCGATTCTCTTATCGAGTCCAGTTAGGTTGTTGTATATGGAAAAAAACACACAATATTTGGTTTAACAAAAGCTCACTTTTATTATATAAGAAAAAAAAAAAAAAATAAAAATAAATATTGACTGTTACCCCCCTAAAAAAAAAAAAAAAGAATAAATATTGACTGTTGTTACCCAAAGTATATTAAGTGGGATTTTTCAGAAAAACAAATATATACAGTAACACAAAAACAACCTGTCTCTGTGATCACTATAGGTGTATAAATAAATTATTTATACACCTACGTTACTACAAGTGAGCAGATATGGAAATTAACCAGCAACAGTTAACGTTAGTTACTCACCGGCGTCACCGCCACTGTAACTGGGACTTGGGCAGCTGGCAGAAGAAGAGGAGCGTTCTTCGTCGTCTCTGCCGCTGCTTCTCCATGTGTCGAAGACACGACACGGTTCCCGAACTTTCAGGTTATGCGCAGCCTGCACATGTTTCAACATGCTTGTTGTGCTCCCCCCCTTACACGAGAGCGAAGCCTGGCAATAATTGCATATTGCTGCTTCCTCGTTTTTTTTTGGTGAAATGAAGCCATGCCTTAAAGCGCTTTTTCTGGTCCATTTTGTTCCTGCTTTTCCTATCTGCGCCTAATGACTGAGCTACGTGATGTCATTTCTTGTGATGTCACACGGGGCATTTCTTGTCGGGACGGGATTCATTCCCAGGGATTCGAATAAAGAATCAACTCTTTTTCTTTACTATAGTGGTCTCGATAACGGGTCCCGGTTCTCAAAAAGGACTCGGTTCTTTTCTTATCAAACAACCGGGAAAACCGGGTTCGAGTATCATCCCTAGGTACAACACAAAGATCGAAAAATGCTTTAAAAAGCACATCTGAAGTAAAAAGTGCCTTACTTTTAGCTTTTTATGATTCGTGGCAATGCACCTTCAACTCTTCTTTGCGTGTGTGCTAAGAATCCTGCTTTCCACTACTTTTAATTGTGCTCTCGCTACCTACTATTTATAACAATGGAAGAGACAATGCAACGGTAAAAAATAACAGTAGGTTAAAAATGTGTGAATTATACGTTAGCATTGTTAGCTTGAGTTGTTGTGTAGCTAACTTAGCCTTCTAATGTAAGACAATAGCATCACTACTGTGTTTGGCGAAGGAACAGTTAACCCTTAGATGCACCCACAGGTTGTTATTCTTCAAAATCTTTCAAATGAAAAGTTGTAATATATTCATATTCCAGATATTACTAATAAAACATGTGTGTCCATTTGCATTTATTTATTTTTTTTCATTATTTTAGGACATTGCAGTTTTTGTATCACTACCCCACTCTTCCACAAGTGGGGTCAAAATGACCCCAAGCAGTTCCCACGGAATCTTCTGTGAACTTTTAATTAAAAACTACTCGGACTGTCCCACTAACACATCTGATGTCATCTCTCACATCTGGTGCAACTTTGACTGTCAATACTGTCCCAATTACACATCTGATGTCAGCAGGGGGTAGTAGTCGGCCAGGGCCTTTACCTTTACTTACATGTGTGTTGCTGTGTAAAAATAACCTCCTAGGTGGTGAGACTGCTGACATCAGATGTATAAGTGGGACAATATTGATAGTCAAAGTTGCATCAGATGTGAGCGACGACATCAGATATGTAAGTGAGACAACCAGACTTGCTTTGAATTATAGGTTCATAGAAAAATCCATAGAAACGGAGGACTTTTATGAGGAATACCTGGATTAGGAAACTATTGCAACTCTTCGTTTACGATTTAGAAGAATAACAACCCAGTTTATTGCAAAAACACATTCATTTTAACTGGGGTGATTTTTGACCCCACTAATGGAAGAGTGTAGTTATTATTAGGTTGTGCAAGGGTTAATAATATAATCTGTTATTAAATTTGCTATGTCGTTCGTTACTTTACTGCAGCCAGCTTGAGCCTCCATTGTTTACAAGTGATCAAAGCAGCAGCAGTGAAAGTATTAACATGATATAGAATAGATAAGCATTTTACTGTCACTATACACATAGATATGTCCAGGATTTAGCATTGGAGAGATACAGACTCTGTAAAATTAAACCTGAGTTAGTTACAGACCTGCAGCCTGGAGTCTGTTTACTTTCTCTCGTCCAAACAGATAATCTCCTTATCGTGCCGACAATAAAACACAATGAGCGGTGAAAGTCGCTCAAAACAGATGGCTGGTGCTGGTCATCGATGTCCATAGTGCACAAATAAAAGCTAGAAAGCTAAAAAAAATTATTATGAGGTGGGGTTAATTTGCATCAAACAACTCTGCCTCTGAAAACAAACTGTTTTACAAATAACTTACACATACGTCTGTAAAAAAAAAAAACTATGCACATTTTTCACCAAAGAACCACCGTTACATGTTATGTAGAACAAAATGAAATGTTTTAAAAACAGAAAAAAAAATCACAATAGGACCCCTTTTAGCGTAACAGTGAAGAAACATTTACATTCAAATTAGGGTTGTCAACCTTAAGATGTTAACGCATGTGATTAATAAAAATAAACTATTGCGTTATCAAATATGAATGATGATTAATCACTTCCGGGTTAAGGCTTAACCTAGAAGACGCGCGCTTTTGTTACACAGTCTGTGATCGTGATGAGAGCGTAAAATACGACAACGAAGACCCCGGACTGTTGAACAACTTAAGCTGTACATCAAGCAAGAATGGGAAATAATTCCATCTAAAAAGCTTAAAAAATTGGTCTCCTCAGTTCCCAAATGTTAAAGGGGAACATTATCACAATAATTTCAGAAGGGTTAAAACCATTACAAATCAGTTCCCAGTGGCTTATTTTATTTTTCAAAGTTTTTTTCAAAATTTTACCCATCACGCAATATCCCTAAAAAAAGCTTCAAAGTGCCTGATTTTAACCATCGTTATATACACCCGTCCATTTTCCTGTGACGTCACACAGTGATGCCAATACAAACAAACATGGCGGATAGAACAGCAAGGAATAGCGACATTAGAATATATATATATAAAATGAATATATATATATATATATATACATATAATAAAATAAATATATACATATATATACATATATATATATATATATATATATATGTATAGCTATAATTCACTGAACGTCAAGTATTTGTTATATATATATATATATATATATATATATATATATATATACATACAGTATGTATATGAAATACTTGACTTGGTGAATTCTAGCTGTAAATATACTCCTCCCCTTTTAGCCGCGCCCCCAACCACGCCCCCTCCCAACCCGACCACGCCCACCCCCACCCCTCTCCCCCCACCTCCCGAAATCGGAGGTCTCAAGGTTGGCAAGTATGACCCCCGCCTTCTGCCCGAATGCAGCTGGGATAGGCAATAATTTGACAGTGAGACAGTGAGAATTTCAGTCCATTTTAAAGGATTTAGAAACATTTTGATATATCTTTTCTGGTAAAAAATTGTTTTACCTACCATGTGTTTTATGTTAATGTTGTAAGTAATTAATATATTTAACTGTGGTGTTTGACTGCTGCAGTTTTTGTTGCATATATGTATTTGTGTAACTTTGTTTTGCTGCCCTCTTGGCTAGGTCACTCTTGGAAAAGATGTTCAAATAAAGGATATTGATTGATTTAGAGTAACAATGACACTTGTCAGAAATATACATATTGAAGTAAAGTGCAAATATGTAAAAATGATACTTAAAGGGAACTGCACTTTTTTGGGGAATCATTATGAGAGACACGAAGACAAACAGTTTAGTTTTTTTTGCATTCCAACATGTAAAATTCTGCTTGTTCTTGGTGGCTAGCAATGCAGCTAATGGGAGCGATCAATTCTTCCACTAAATCTCTTTAAAAATGCATTCAAAAACCATCAACAATACTTTGTATACGTTCCATAAACTGTTTAATAACCAAACTGTAACAACATTGGTATTGTAAGAACGAACACTGAGGAATAAGTAATTAATTATAGTTACTCGTTACTTTACCAAAAAAGTAATTGAATTACTAAGGAATTACTCCTAAATAAATGTACGGTAATTTAATACTTGGGAAAGCAATTAATACGTTACTTTAAAAACATCTTCATTATCGAGCATTTGCAGTTGAAAGACGTTTCATCGAGTGTGTCTGTGCTTTTAAAAGGCAGGGCCTGTTGCCAAGTGACATGTGACATCATCGAGGGTTTCAACAGAGCTGTGTTTGTTAGCTTTAGCCATTAGCAGCAGCTGTGTGTCGGCTCTGACGTCAGCTCTTTTGAACCGTTTCACAGGATTGTGTTACCTCCGCTTAATAGATGGATTGAATGTGCTTCCACGGCTGTCATATCTTCTTATCAACAAACGGGGTATTGTGTGGACGGCAAGTTTGTCACTTCAATCATTGACATGTTGTTCATTATGGCCATTGTGTACGTGTGCGTATGTTGTTGTCTTCTGTGTCACAGTGTGATGGAGCCTCTTCCTACTTGATATCAAGTTCATTTTAGTGCGGTGCTGCTTGTTGCTTTCACTCATAACAAGTTATTTCCTGCATTTAACATTACTTATGACATTGTCTTGTTGTTGCCATAAAACCACATCAAAAGTAGCATGCCATGTTACAGTACATCAAGCTATCACTAACAGACCTATTATTTAGATTATTTGTTACTAGTAAAAGTAACAATTATAAACGGCGTTATTAAGTAACACTGTTATTTCGAACACTGATCATGGTCAATATAAAGTGTGACTCACTCGATGGACAGTTGTCAGTTTGGTCCAGCTGGCCGGGTACATTTTTTCCGGTTTTATTTGGGTAAGCGCTCCATTTATGTCGAATTAGCATGACTTCAAATTCCCCATTTTGCAGCCTCGAGTCTCTTAACGTCACTTTGTCTGCTTTTGTCTGCTCCAACGTCTCACCCTTCCTTCCTGCTTGCGTCTATTAACAGTAGTTCATCCTCCGTATTTTCAGCTTCAAGAAGATAAGGTTGTGAATCCTTGTTTGTCCAAAAATAGTTGTCTTCGTTGTCTGTTATCGATTCTGCCATTATTAGAACATACTCGCGTTTGTTTCCGGAAGTAGGAACACACATTTGTTGCCAGAAGTCGGACATGCGCTGCTATGGAAACAGAAATCCATGTGCTGAAAATGTTTTAAATATAATGAAAATACGGTAAATATTGAATGTATTACATATTGTTATGAATGTGTCTGTTACTACATTATACATATACATACTTGCAGTGTGTATATAAAACGTTGGAGGGTTTTAAAGTTGTTTTATAGGGCTTTAAAGGGGAACATTATCACAATTTCAGAATTGTTAAAACCATTAAAAATCAGTTCCCAGTGGCTTATTATATTTTTCGAAGTTTTTTTCAAAATTTTACCCATCACGCAATATCCCTAAAAAAAGCTTCAAAGTGCCTGATTTTAGCCACCCGTCCATTTTCCTGTGACGTCACATGGTGAAGCCAACACAAACAAACATGGCGGAAAGAACAGCAAGCTATAGCGACATTAGCTCGGATTCAGACTCGGATTTCAGCGGCTTAAGCGATTCAACAGATTACGCATGTATTGAAACGGATGGTTGTATATGGTTGATAGCATATGAAATACATTTGGCAACAACATGCACTTTGAGAGTGCAGACAGCCCAATTTTCATCAATTAATATATTCTGTAGACATACCCTCATGTCAGCAGGCCAGGGAAGCTAGGGTCGATATTCTTCTCTTGATCATCTTGGGACGGTGTGAGCCAAGACATCCAGGGGGTTTAGCTCGCTCGTCTGCGGGAACAAACTGCCGCCATTGCTTGCCGTGCTAGCGAGGTCCTTTGTCCCTGAGTTGCTCACACACTCTGGCAGATTCAATGGGGGTCTGGCGGCAGATTTCTTTGACTTTATCGTTGGAAATGCATCTGCTTTGAGTGTCGCAGGATATCCACACATTCTTGCCATCTCTGTCGTAGCATAGCTTTCGTCGGTAAAGTGTGCGGAACAAACGTCCAATTTCTTGCCACTTTCGCATCTTTGGGCCACTGGTGCAACTTGAATCCGTCCCTGTTCGTGTTGTTACACCCTCCGACAACACACCGACGAGGCATGATGTCTCCAAGGTACGGAAAACAGTCGAAAAAACGGAAAATAACAGAGCTGTTTTGACCCGGTGTTTGAGAAAATGGCGGATTGCTTCCCGATGCGACGTCACGTTGTGACGTCATCGCTCCGAGAGTGAATATTTAATTCGCCAAAATTCATCCATTTGGAATTCGGAAATCGGTTAAAAAAATATATGGTCTTTTTTCTGCAACATCAAGGTATATATTGACGCTTACATAGGTCTGGTGATAATGTTCCCCTTTAAGGGCTACAACGGTGACTCACATTAGCCACACCTTCCAAGCGTTTTTTATCATCTTTAAAAACCCTAAAGAAAAAAAAAGATATGTGTGTTCTTGTCTTTCATAATTATTGTGAACGATAGGCAAAATTCCCAAAAAGTACCGTTTCCCTTTGAGCAAAGTAACAAAGTAGTGCACGTTGTTATTTTACAACACTTACTGCATCCCATGATAGTTAAGACTTCCTTTATGGGGCGTGGCTTTGCCCATTAAATATCTTGTCTTTGCAGTGTATTCAGTTGAATATGAGTTGAAAAGGATTTGCAAATCATTGTAAATGGTCCCTAGTGTGTGAATGTGAGTGTGAATGTTGTCTGTCTATCTGTGTTGGCCCTGTGATGAGGTGGCGAATTGTCCAGGGTGTACCCCGCCTTCTGCCCGAGTGCAGCTGAGATAGGCTGCAGCAACCCTCCCGACCTTGAGGTGTCTTCTCAGTTCAACAGTTGGCCCTCTCAGTTCACAGCTCGCCCACAGAATAAGACGTGCCCGCCCTAGGCTGGAAGCTGTTTATTCTATTTTTATTTTATTTATTTATAAAAATAAGATGATCAATCAGTAATCAAAACAAAAGCATGTTGATTAAGACGATAAAACAAGTAACTGACATGTTAGTAAAAATATAAATACCACACATAGAAGTTGACAGAAACAAAATCCTATCATATTTAATTTTGTCTTGTCAATGGGTGGGACAAGTTTGGAATATATATACCGTATTTTTTTGACTATAAGTCGCAGTTTTTTTCATAGTTTGGCCGGGGGTGCGATTTATACTCAGGAGCGACTTAAGTGTGAAATCATTAACACATTACCGTAAAATATCAAATAATATTATTTAGCTCATTCACGTAAGAGACTAGACCAGGGGTAGGGAACCTATGGCTCTAGAGCCAGATGTGGCTCTTTTGATGACTGCATCTGGCTCTCAGATAAATCTTAGCTGACATTGCTTAACACGATAAGTAATGAATCATTCCGCTGATAATCACAGTGTTAAAAATAACCACATATCAACCAGACTACAAAGCCATCAGCAAAACCATGCAGCACCAGAAGTCGCATTAATGGTAAGAAGGATTTTATTTATTATTGGTTAGCTTCAGAATAACAATGTTATTAAAAAGAATAAGAAACTTATTATACTCTAAAAATGTTGGTCTAACTTAAAAATGCACACATTTAGTTTTATTCAGTGTTAAAAAAATGTATACGGCTCTCACGGAAATACGTTTTAAAATATTTGGCTTTCATGGCTCTCTCAGCCAAAAAGGTTCCCGACCCCTGGACTAGACGTATAAGATTTCATGGGATTTAGCGATTAGGAGTGACAGATTGTTTGGTAAACGTATAGCATGTTCTATATGTTATAGTTATTTGAATGACTCTTACCATAATATGTTACGTTAACATACCAGGCACGTTCTCTATAGAACATGCTATACGTTATGCGTCATATAACGTACACTTATTCAGCCTGTTGGCCACTGTTATTTATTTTAAATTGCCTTTCAAATGTCTATTCAAATAAATTTCCCCCAAAAATGCGACTTATACTCCAGTGCAACTTATATATGTATTTTTTCTTCTTTATTATGCATTTTCGGCCGGTGCGACTTATACTCCGGAGCGACTTATACTCCGAAAAATACGGTATATATATATATATATATATATATATATATATATATATATATATATATATATATATATATATATATATATATATATATACACAGGTTCTTAAGTGGCGACATTAAAAGAGGGGTGGGGTTTAGGTATGAACGAGAGACAATCACATTATTTTGCTTGCGGGATAGGAAAGTCACCGCCAAAACCAATATGTGCGGCTTTAACTTAATTTTAACTAATATTTCTACACCAGGGTTTTGATTGATTGATTGCGACTTTTATTAGTAGATTGCACAGTACAGTACATATTCCCTACAATTGACCACTAAATGGTAACACTTTTCAACTTGTTTAAGTCGGGGTCCACGTTAATCAATTCATGGTAAATAGTGGGACATAGTGAACAGGACACATTTAATTTTTACTGCTGTTACGCCATCAGCAGGCGAGTCATCGATTCTGTCATCGACACGACTGTAAGTCAAATCTATTATTTGCTGCTATCAGTGTTGTGCCAAAAACTGATTACGTGTCAAAAATGGATTCCCGCTGTTGCGAAAGCGCGTACCACTTCTTCTGTCCACAACTGATTACTAACGACATGTAGGACAAACACTTGTAGTTGTGGTTATTGTAAGGATATGTGTTTGAAATTATTTACCGTATTTTTTGGACTATAAGTCACAGTTTTTTTCATAGTTTGGCCAGGGGTGCGACTTATACTCAGGAGCGACTTATGTGTGAAATTATTAACACATTACCGTAAAATATCAAATAATATTATTTAGCTCATTCACGTAAGAGACTAGACGTATAAGATTTCATCGGATTTAGCGATTAGGAGTGACAGATTGTTTGGTAAACGTATATCATGTTCTATGTGTTATAGTTATTTGAATGACTCTTCCCATAATATGTTACGTTAACATACCAGGCACGTTCTCAGTTGGTTATTTATGCGTCATATAACGTACACTTATTCAGCCTGTTGTTCACTATTCTTTATTTATTTTAAATTGCCTTTCAAATGTCTATTCTTGGTGTTGGGTTTTATCAAATAAATTTCCCCAAAAAATGCGACTTATACTCCAGTGCGACTTATATATGTTTTCCCCCTTCTTTATTATGCATTTTCGGCTGGTGCGACTTATACCCCGGTGCGACTTATACTCCGAAAAATACGGTAATCCTTTATGACAGATTTGGCCATTTATATGGTAATTAAAGGGATTGTAAAGGACTGTTTTGATACTGACACACGTCATCTGTACATCTCCTAAGGGTAGTGTAGTAATGTATGCACATATGAGATGTGTATAAAAATATTACTTTACATCACTATTTGGCAGGCCAAGAATACATTGATTTAATGAATACATCCAAACACATTATTAATATTTATTATGTGCTTGAACAAATAAAAGTTCATATTGTATGTAGCTTCTAAACAAGAAAGAGGTTTTAGCACATCAACGTTGGATCCTTTTACAATTAATACCATAGAAATGGCCAAATCTTTCATTTTTAGGACACGATAAAGGCTTAAATAATTATAACCACAAATATAAAGTGTTTGTCTGACATTTAGTAATCAGTTGTGGACAGACAAAAGCCAGCATTAAAGCTTTAAGAAGTGTGCGTGCTACCGCGGCGGGAACTAATTTTTGGCAGGGCCCTCCCCTTAAATATTTTTCTGCAGCCAGGTCTGGCTAGCAGCCATTAGAAAACAGTAGCTCTTGCTCCTCATTAGAATCATTTGCTTTCATTTCACCCATGGTTTTATTCACAAATATTTATGCATCTTTGAGTACGGTAAGTTTGTCCCTTTTTAGTGCCAAGTCAAAATCCAAAGTAAAGTGCCTTGCTGAACTCTGTGCAAACATAATCAGTCTTTTAATTATGGTTTAATGTGTGTATTTTGACATATTAGTATTAGGACAGTGGTTCTTGACCTTGTTAGAGGTACCGAACCCCACCAGTTTCTTATGCGCATTCACCGAACCCTTCTTTAGTGAAAAATAAAATGTTGTTTTTTTTTTCAAATTCAAGACAAAGTTATATGTTTTTGGTAACACTTTAGTATGGAGAACATATTCTAAGTAACAAATACTTAATTTAGAGTTTTTTGGACACTTGGGGAACATATTCTAAGTAACAAAGACTTCATTTAGAGTTATTTGGTTAGGGTTAGGGTTAGAGGGTTAGGGCCATGGTTAGAGGGTTAGGGTTATAATAAGGCCATTGTTACGCTTGCGTGGCATTGTGATGCCGGAGGTCGTCTTTTCAAGATGCAGAGGGATGTCAGGAAGCGGCTTGCAGGTGAGAATCAATTATTTATTTTAGTTGCAGAACAAAATATGCTGCGCGGTGCCCGCGGCACGGAAAACAAAAGGGTAGCCAAAAGATGCTAATATCAAAATGCAGACTATGAGCGAAACCAAGAACGTAACTTGTTGCATGGGAGCAAACAAGACCAACAGACTGAGTGAGGCAAGCGCATAAACTAAATAGCCCTCTGATTAGTGCCCGGGCAACAGGTGCGCGTCCGGAACACTAACCAGAGGCAGGTGACTGTAATCTGCCGTCATGGCAACAGAAACAAACAAACTCAAGAGGTGCTGAAAACACAAGTGACTTGAAAACAAACAGAATATGATCCGGGCAGCGGATCATAACAGCCATGCCGAATAAGGCAACAATAAGTACTTAATAATGACTAGTTAAGAGCCAATATGTTACTAATGTGCATGCTAATAAGCAACTAATTAATGGTGAATATGTTCCGCATACTAAAGTGTTACCATGTTTTATTACTGGTGCACAAAATGAACCGTGCATGAACATCACCTTGTTCAAAGAACAAAACCAACACAGTGCATAAACTCACAACAAATTACACACCTGCAAATCAGTGTGACTTCTGCTGTTGCCGTATCCGTAATACGCCAATAGGGAGAATTTTTTATTTACACGATGAGTCGGGTGTGTCTTGACCTCCGCCGAACCCCTGAGCCCGACTCACCGAAGCCCTAGGGTTCCATCGAACCCAGGTTAAGAACCACTGTATTAGGACAACCATCACTGTGCAAGTGTACTTCACTATCATTGTTTCTAATTTGGCCAATGTATTGCCATTGCGTAAGTAGCGCTGGCGATGTATTCCCTGACTCATCTGCAGTTCCCCTTAAAGGGAAACATACAGAGCTACTTAGCTACAAGTTTTAGACGCTGGGTGACAAGCAGATCCAGCTCTCGTTAAACTCTAGGCCTCATGTAGCAGTGTAAGTGCCAAACGAGAAATACAAGCTACAGTGGAGCATCAATTTACAAACTTAATTGTCTCTTCAAAATGGTTCACAAACTGAAAATGTTGTATAGTGAAGCATAAGTTCTTCATAAGAATCAATGTAAACATGAATAATTGGTTCTAGCCTCTACAAAAGTCTCTTTTTTGGTAAAAAACTGCACACTTTGAAGACACTATAATGTATAAATACTATACATATATATTTACTGTATGTATATGTGTATCTATATATGTATATGTATATGTGTATGTGTACAGTATCTGCATATGTATATGTGTATATGTATATGTGTATGTATGTATATCAAACCAACATAAATAACAAGGGGGTAATGGCTCAACAATCTCTTTTTAATCCAAACAACATTACAGCAAGCTTAAATGTCAACACACGCATGCATGCATACATACACTCACTCACTCACTCACGCACACACACACACACACACACACACACGCACGCACGCACGCACGCACGCACGCACGCACGCACGCACGCACGCACGCACGCATACATACACTCACTCACGCACACGCACGCGCGCACGCACGCACACACACGCACGCA
The DNA here is from genome assembly GCF_033978685.3 of Nerophis lumbriciformis. NCBI lineage: Eukaryota > Metazoa > Chordata > Actinopteri > Syngnathiformes > Syngnathidae > Nerophis > Nerophis lumbriciformis. The sequence goes on along the minus strand of NC_084558.2, from coordinate 21,661,240 downwards.
CGCACGCACGCACACACACACATACACACACACACACACGCACACACTCACACACACACACGTTTCTTTGGTGTGCTCCATAACTAAAAACCAAATAAATGTAACTTGTGTTTGTGAATATTTGTGGCATTGTTGAACACTAGGGGAGTGTCGGAGTAACATGTCGTCACCGCTAGCGTTAGCACAAATTAGCATCGGCTTGTGTTTTGGTAGTGCCTTCTCCTTTACTGTAACAAAGGTCCGCTCTGGCATCGTTTTCGGTCTGATCACGATTAAAGACTTGCTGCGGAACAAAGGCCCCTTCATTGATAAAATCCTCGAACTGAAGGGGTTGCAAGCCGGAGGCTAACTAGCTAAAATGCTCGCTGTATAACTTGTCTAGCCAACTAAAGCTATACAGCCGGACTGTCAGAGTTTGGACCGGTTAAAGCGTTTCTGCTCCCACAAAGTGATGTCTAAGACTGGCTGACACAGCTCTGACCAGACAATTGTGGAAATAACCTCGTTAGAAGTGCCGCTCGCCGTCGAAGCTCTTCAAAATGGCCGCGGCCGTGTGCACAGGAAGTGATGTCACCAAATTGGCAGCTCCCGATGTTTTCAAACAGCATGCAAAGGCATACTTAGCTGTGATGTAAATGTTTGTAAACCGAAAAGGTCGCATATAGAGGCGTCTGTGAATCAAGTTCCACTGTACGGACAAAATAAAACAATCACTTACTGTACAGTGTCTACTCTCAATGGGATGCAGACTGATGGGATGTTTATATCTTTCAGCACAATACTTGTGTTCCCTGTTTAGAAGATGCATTAATTATAATCTACGATCCTCAAGTAGAAAAAAGAAACAAGCGTCTTTACATGTCTTTCTCAGAGTTGACCAATCTCTCGGTTTATAGCCACAACCTTCACATACAAGTGAGAGGCATGATTTATAACCGAGCACAAACTTTTACCGATTCAGAAGCAATGCAGCAGCTCGGTATGATAACAGCTGCATAAGCTAGTTACCTCTCGGTGATCAAGGCTCTGTTTTACTAAAAGCATTGCATTAGCTCTTATAACAACAATGTCATTAATACGCAGGTCAAGACATGTAAATGCAGTAATGTTGGCAGTTTTTGGATGTTTTTAGAGGGTTTTATAAGTGAAATAGATTAGTCCTGCTTAGAGATGTCCGATAATATCGGCCTGCCGATATTATCAGACGATAAATGCGTTAAAATGTAATATCGGAAATTATCGGTATCGTTTTTTTTATTATCAGTATTGTTTTTTTTATTTATTAAATCAACATAAAAAACACAAGATACACTTACAATTAGTGCACCAACCCAAAAAAACGTGTTTCTTTCTGTTATTAATATTCTGGTTCCTACATTATACATCAATATATATCAATACAGTCTGCAAGGGAAACAGTCCGTAAGCACACATAATTGTGTGTCCGCTAATAGTACTAACCTTTAACAGTTAATTTTACTAATTTTCATTAATTACTAGTTTCTATGTAACTGTTTTTTTTTATTGTTTTACTTTCTTTTTTATTCAAGAAAATGTTTTTAATTTATTTATCTTTTTTTTTTTTTTTTTTTTTTTTAAAGTACCTTATCTTCACCATACCTGGTTGTCCAAATTAGGCATAATAATGTGTTAATTCCACGACTGCATATATCGGTTGATATCGGTATCGGTAATTAAAGAGTTGGACAATATTGGAATATCGGATATCGGCAAAAAGCCATTATCGGACATCCCTAGTCCTGCTGCATCGTTAGCTGTCTAGTATGAGCTGTATATTACAAATAAGAATGCATTAAAAAAATAAAAATATGTCCTTGTCTCACATACTGATAGGACAAATTCCCCAAAAAGTGCAATTCCCCTCTTAACTTCTTTACAGCCATGGTTTGTGCTTTCGAAGACAATTTTTATTTTTTGGCGAGAATTGCCTTCCACTGCACTATTTTAAATTTATAGATGATTCATTTGCACTGTCTTGACCTCATCTTCATTTGATTGCATATGCGTTGCATCATTTATTTGATTTCTAATTGTATTTGATTTCTGTTTGTAGGAACCATAAACATAACTAGAACCATGTCAATCTTCAATAATAAAGAGTGGCATGACAGTAATAATGTCTATCTCTAGACTGGCCCGACAACCTGTGGAGATTGAGGACTTCAATTAGTTGTCTTCACTGGATTATGTATGGATTTTTTTTTTTTTACTTTTGAGAACTAGGACCTGATAAAGGTCTCCGCCTACTACTCTTTTCTAGTTTAATTAGGTATTATCTATTGTGTATTAATATCATGAACTCTGTCTGTTTTTACTATTGAATGGCAGTGGTTTAGGAGGTCCAGAAACCGTAATCTTAACCCCGCTTCCTCCGTCCCTGTCACTGTTGTCGTGTCCTTGAGCAATACAACCACACTGGTATATAAAAGTGAACAAATGTTTAATGGTGGTCAGGTGACCGTCAGTCTAGCCCAGAGCAGCTGTGGCTCAATATATATAGTAGCAGCACTGTGAAACTGTGGAGGAAATGAAAAATGCATTTTATTGTGAAGTGCTGGGGTTATCTTTAAAGGTGCCACATAAAACCAACCCATTATTGTTCATTTTTCATTAATGGATAAGCTATCTACTAATGCCTTCTATTAACTGTACTATTCTGGTCTATTCTTTATTCTTTCATTCTCTATTAGAACATATTCTAAATATCAATAACATGTTAAGCCCAGGAAGTGACCGTAGTAACTATCATCTTTGAACTCATTAACAGAAGAGCAATCCATTGCATAAAGAAATGTTTATTAATAATAATAACGGTTGGAATAACTGTAATAATCACTGTGATAATAATGCACCAATATCATAATAAATAGTATTTTTAGTTTGGAGCACATTTGGAGTTTACAGAGAAGAAAAAAAAGAAAAAAAGTCCATAAGCATCAGGAACACAACCACATCTTTTTTGTCTTTAAGGGGTAGAACAAAAGAGTATCCTCTAACTACTAGTTGTAATGATTATGTTGAGTATTAATATGCAGATGATGTCTTAACGTTCACTGAAAGTGTACATTGACAAATGGCTTTAATACATAAACATATAAAAAACAAATAAGACATTTTTTTCTGCAAACATTCCGTATTAAAGCAGGTAATATGCTCTCTTTTTCAATTCCAGATCCATTGTAGTGATGCACAGAGGCAGTATAATAGGGAGTTTGTACCTGTCCCAATACTTATGGACTAACTGTACATACACACAGGACTGTAGTAAATCAAATCTCATATGATTTTTGTGAATCCCTCAAAAAAACATAGAGAAAAAAACAATTATGAAGCAGTAATTTGGCAATTTAGAAGTTAATTCCATCAGCATTTGAGGACGTGGGTCATTGAAATGACGCAGTCACTGGACTCTAAAACAACTTCCTATTTTGTTATTGACTCATACAATATTACTCGCACTGTTGGGGGTTCAGGGGTGTCCAAACGAGGGCCACATTCAGAAAAATGTAAACATGTGAGGGCCCGATCCATTGTAACACACAACGTCCACATCTTAGCTTTGCATTAAAGCTGACTAAGCAATTTGTGTAAGATGTAATAATACATCCCATTATCAACAAATCAAGTGTATTGTTAGAATATGCTGTGAGGGCTAATCAGATGTGGGCCAAACATATCCCAGAGGCCACACTTTAATCATACCCTGCCCTCGTCTATCACTTATTTCTCAATTGAAGGGGCAAGTAAACTATTAACTCTTCACTACAGTCCTGTGTAGAAGAACAAAAAACGATTAAAATTCAGTGAAGCCACACGAGAAAGATTGTTTTTGGAATATGGGCGATGCAGAGGCAGATGATCTTCACATGAGAACACAAAGTGCATTGAAGCCTCAAATACATGATTAAAAAAAAAAACACACACACAACAGAGCAGAAGAAAATGTATCTGTTTCTTTCTGCTTGACTCACAAGTTTCCATACAAATCTTTGTGCTTTGGGGGATCTGCATAGGGTTGGACGACTGCTGGGGTAGTTGGGGGGAGTGCCAAGGCAACAGTATACTTTATGGAAAAAGCCCATTTTGAACAATTTGCGTGTGAATGGATCACACTTCTGTACTGTAATATCTCCAGTTGAACGGCTACTAATATACTACTGTCTGATGCAGGAGCCGGGAACCTGTTTGGCTGAGAGAGCCTTAAAAAACAAATATTTGAAAATGTATTTCCGTGAGAGCTATACAATATTTTTTTAACACTAAATACAACTAAATGCGTGTATAATAAGTGTCTTATTCTTTGTAATAACATTGTTATTCTGAAGCTAACCAATTATAAATAAAATACCTCTTACCGTTAATGCGACTTCTAGAACAGGTGCGGTAGAAAACGGATGGATGGATTAAAATGCACGAGAATGTTTTATATTTTGAACGTTATTTTTAACACTGTGATTACCAGCAGAATTATTCATTACTTATCGTGTTGAGCAATGTTAGCTAAGATTTATCTGAGAGCCAGATGCAGTCATCAAAAGAGCCACAGGTTCCCTACCCCTGGTCTAATGTTTACAAAAAACAACAATGTTAATGTATGCAGCATTTTTCTGTCATTTTATGATATATTTGACACCCTATCAAAGCATTACAATTGCATTAAAATTACCCTTGATAGAAACAACATGGACATGAGTTAGTTCTCTCACATGTTATACCTGACACACTGCTATGTTTTGGAAAACATATCCTAGAATAGTCACATGACACCCACTCCAAAATGTCACTTTGATTTAAGTCTAGCGTCAATCTTCATTGGGCTCATTTTAACACGATTGAGGTTTTGGTTCTGTTAGTTGGCTGTTGGTTCTTACGGGTTCAATCCCAAACACAACACAACACACAACGTTGATGACAAATGATTACCAATATGGCGACACCGCAGTCTTAGCCTAGATTTCCACTGCATGCGTATCGTATTTGTCCGTGTCCGGTCTAGTCAACGTGTCAATTTCCATCGTCTGTGGACACACGGCATCAGCCCTCTGCCAAATATACGCAAAGTTTCTATTTTTGGCGGCTCAATTCAGAAAATCAGCTTGTGCGGGACAGGAAGTCATGCAGAGACCAAACATTAAAGGGGAACATTATCACAATTTCAGAAGGGTTAAAACCATTAAAAATCAGTTCCTAGTGGCTTATTTTATTTTTCGAAGTTTTTTTCAAAATTTTACCCATCACGCAATATCCCTAAAATAAGCTTCAAAGTGCCTGATTTTAACCATCGTTATATACACCCGTCCATTTTCCTGTGACGTCACACAGTGATGCCAATACAAACAAACATGGCGCATAGAACAGCAAGGTATAGCGACATTAGCTCGGATTCAGACTCGGATTTCAGCGGCTTAAGTGATTCAACAGATTACGCATGTATTGAAACGGATGGTTGTAGTGTGGAGGCAGGTAGCGAAAACGAAATTGAAGAAGAAACTGAAGCTATTGAGCCATATCGGTTTGAACCGTATGCAAGCGAAACCGACGAAAACGACACGACAGCCAGCGACACGGGAGAAAGCGAAGACGAATTCGGCGATCACCTTCTAACCAACGATTGGTATGTGTTTGTTTGGCATTAAAGGAAACTAACAACTATGAACTAGGTTTACAGCATATGAAATACATTTGGTAACAACATGCACTTTGAGAGTGCAGACAGACCATTTCAGGCGCGCTAAGAACATATATTTTTCCACGATTTCAGCACTCAGGTTAACCATACCTAAATAGACACAAACTACTGCATTACACAAGACTACCCGAATGTACTGAATGATTGAAAAAAAAAAAGTTTTTAAGCTAAATTATTGGTAAACATAGTTTATGTATAATAATTTACGTGAAACCGCGAGTAATGAATAAAGTTTTCATCAATTAATATATTGTGTAGACATACCCTCATCCGCTCTCTTTTCCTGAAAGCTGATCTGTCCAGTTTTGGAGTTGATGTCAGAATCTGCTTTGAGTGTCGCAGGATATCCACACATTCTTGCCATCTCTGTCGTAGCATAGCTTTCGTCTGTAAAGTGTGCGGAACAAACGACTGACCATTTCGTCGGCTTTCCCCACAGCCTTGTATTTTCAACAAATTTCGTCCAATTTCTTGCCACTTTTGCATCTTTGGGCCACTGGTGCAACTTGAATCCGTCCCTGTTCGTGTTGTTACAACAACACACCGACGAAAGTGAGAAAATGGCGGATTGCTTCCCGATGTGACGTCACAACGTGACGTCATCGCTCCGAGAGCGAATAATAGAAAGGCGTTTAATTCGCCAAAATTCACCCATTTAGAGTTCGGAAATCGGTTAAAAAAATATATGGTCTTTTTTCTGCAACATCAAGGTATATATTGACGCTTACATAGGTCTGGTGATAATGTTCCCCTTTAATCTTTAGGTTTATTTTCTAAATAAAACACTGTTCAAGGCCGGTCCTATTTCATACTTTTTAACGTCCCATTGGGTGTTTGGGAGGGGACAGACCTGAAGTCAGCTTGTCAAAGATTTTTAGACATTATTTTACATGATGGATGAGAAAATGCTGTTTCTGGCGGTCGAAAATCAAGGAATCATGTTACAGGCTAAGCCTGGGACAGCTATTTTAGGGCCCTGTGTGAACTACAACCTGTTGGGAGTTGAATAATGAGTACTGTATGTGTGCTCTCTGGCCAGAAGTTTCGTTGCTGCTATGTTTTTGTTTGCTACAAATACAAAAATCAAGTATCGTAATTTCAGGACTTTAAGCCGCTAATTTTTTCCCAAGCTTTGAACTATGCTGCGGCTATTTTATAATTTTTTCCGGGGTAACAAGCTTCACATGCCGCCGATATATTTAGCCTCGTCACATGAGAACAATGAAATTGTTTACAAGTCAAACGACCTCACACAATCATTCAGTCAGCCATTTAGAGTGTGATACACTCATTCTCATCATGGATAAGATAAGACAAAGTGTACTTGACGCGGCCCCAAAGCCAATAGACCACAAATGTCAAACTGAAGGCCCAGGGGCCAGATCCAGCCCGACACGTCATTTAAAGTGGCCCGCGAAAGCCTTGAAATAATATGGATACTTCATCTTTCTTATTAAATGTTTTCATTGTTTCCATTATGAGAGAAAAAAATGTATGTAATACACAAAATTTCACATGTTTTAAACTTTAATATATATACAAATATTCAATTCAGTTTATGATGATAGTATATATTTGTACCATGAATTGATTTACGTGGACCCCGACTTAAACAAGTTGAAAAACTTATTCGGGTGTTACCACTTAGTGGTCAATTGTACGGAATATGTACTGAACTGTGCAATCTACTAATACAAGTTTCAATCAATCAATCAATCAATTGTTATTGGTGTGAATCTTTGGCACCTCGCCATTCAATTCCGATTCTTGGTGTGAGGATTTGATTCATAATCGATACTCGATTCAACACGATTCTCGATTCTAACAAATTTTTGCAATGTATTATTTGGTATAATAACAACACCTTAACAAAACAGCTTGCAGGTTACAAAACCTCCTTTTGGTTGCTGACGTATGACACATACGTGCACCAAGTAAGCATAGAGATGGCTTAAAAAAACTTTATTTACAAAAATTAATTTGTCCAAAAAAAAAAAGATAAATTAGATTTTTGAAAATTACTAAAACAAATCGGGATTCGAATGTGATTAAAAAAAACATTTTTTAGCACCCCTAATTATTATATACTGTATGATAGTGTGTAAAAATAACAATAAATACTTAAATATCTGCTTGTCACCTTGACTAACGATTTCAAAGCAAGTTGTCTATCAATTTGTACGTACAAAAATCAAATAACCAAATGCGTAGGCAATAATATAATGAGGCGATTATACTTTTACGTTCCTACATTCACTGTTACAAGCGGCCCTCTGAGGGCGGCCATGACTGCCATGTGGCCCTCGATGAAAACAAGTTCGACACCCCTGCCCTTCGAAAAAGGACACAGCCGCTGCACGGAACGGCAATCCATCACCACGACCGAGTCCCGAAATGCCGGACGTCGGCACGCGCAGAAAAAGTCGATTTCAAAGGTGCCTGCACACAGGAGGAGGACGAACACCGCGGCCAATGACTTCTCCGGTAGGCTGCTGTTTGAAGCGCCATTGTAAATATTTAATCTTTCAAAAACTTTCGATATTTTTTTTGTCCATACATGCAATAAAGAATCAATGTGTACACCTGTGGCTTATAGACTTATGTGGCCAATATATCTATGTATTAACAAAATTTGGTGAAATATATAGCTTGTATTCAGGTGCACTCAATAGCTCGGATATTATAGTCGTCATTTTGCAAAACTGTTGTCCTGTCCGCAATTTAAGTCAATTTAGTGCGCATCACAGGCGCCGCCAGTGAGTAATGACGGATAACGAAGCACGGAGACGTTCCGCAAACGTTGCTGTTCAGCAGTTGTTCCGCATCCAGGGCATCTCTGCTCCTTCTTTTGGGAAAATGTTTCTGGCAAGTTGTGGCATGCTATGTAACACTTGGTTGAATTCCGAATCGTACGATCTGTTCAAAATCAAAGCTTAGAAACTTTTATTTTGAAAAGGTCTTTTCTGGACATCACTTTTGATTAAAGTATACTGTGGCCTTTGGGGTGGAGGTCAGTGGGTTACTAGGGGAGGTAGGTGTGGTTTTGGCATATGGACTGTTTACTGGGGTACAAGCAGATCTGGTTGCCTGGACACTTGACATGATAGCTGCTTTATGAGTTTGCATCTGAGGTATACACAACATAACAACATGGGGAACATCTTGCAGACGTGTGATCGGAAGCTCGAGGATTTTTCATGGGTTGTCATCTGGAAGGGTCGTTAATAGTCTCTTTACAATTGAACACATTTATGACAAACTTTTACCCAGAGATAAAAGGAGAATGGGGGAAAATAGAGGATTCTTTTGAACCTTTCACAGTTTGTTGACACTTTTCGTCACTGACTGTTTTCTGCTTTTTCGCCCACCATTTACTTTGGCGACTAAAGAAATACGACGTTTGTATGGGTCGGATGAATGCAACTAGAACGTTCAGACTGCCGTCACATCGGATACATTGCTGAGTCATAGACACTTAAGAAAGAGGCCTGGGTTGGATTTGAAAAAAAAAAGGAAATCGTAGTGTTCACACTGACATGAAAACCAATCAGATGCATGTCTCATATGGGCAAAAGATCTTAATTGACCTGCAGTGTAAACATAGCCCAAGATCCGTCTCTCAGGCAGGCCTGTTCCGCTTGTTTTCTGCGTTCCATGGTTCGAAAATATTCATGTGATTGATCATGAATACTTTAATAAGCACTGAGTATAAATAGAACATATCTGATTAACAGTCTCATCAATCACTTTTGTAATTCAGTTTTCAAATTGTAAATAGACTTTGTATGTTTGCTAAATGATCCATTATGGAGGTCCAAGGGTATCAAGGTAATGGTGAACATTCTAGCATGTAATATCTTCTCACTGTTACTGGAAATTAGAAATTCACTACTTGAACAAAAACCTTTTTATGTCTTTTTTTAATCCTCTCCAACCAGCATGGTAAGCAGAGGATTAAGAGTAAACAGGATGAGTGTTGGGCAAAAAACCAAAAGAACAGAAGACTTCAGATTGAGAAAAACAGGGCAAAGATCAGTAAACCTTGATCTCCGCTAAGATTGACATCGTTAGTTGCTTTCATAGTTTGTTTTTGTTCTTTGTTTCCGTTAAGTTTTTAGTCCGGTTTCCTCTTTTTTTTCTTTTGCAGTTGGCCTCCGTTTTGCGTAATCCAACAGTGTGTTATCCCTGTTAAAGTGCTCAGTGGTGGATCGCTGCAGGATGATGGTGGATCGGCCTTCCATGAAAGATAATCCACTTGATGCACCCGAAACTCATCCGCTTTGTCTCTGACCAGACCCTTGAACACTCAGTCATGCAGCATGACATGTATCGCCGGCATCCCTGTAAACTCTATCTTCGTAGAACACAGAGTATTTCATTGTTCAGTGGAAGAGAAAGAAATGGATTTAGAGGAAATACCTTTAGTGTTCCCCGTTTGAATCCATTGTATTATTGTGAGGCCAGAATCTCATGGCCTTCTGTCAAGAGATTCTTGAAAAGATGTCCAAAGCATCCTGATGTTGCTACTTTCACCTCTTCGTAGGAGGTAAACAGAAACAAGGCAAAACAATATCGTAAAAGTGTGATCAGCCCCTGTAAAATTTAGGGATTTTTTTTTTGTCAAACATGCAGAAGAAATGTAGAACCCAAAGTAATTGTGAAACCATTTAGTTTATGCATGGCGTTGGGCCCTTTTGAAAACTAACAAGCAGAGATTTTCTTCCCATCAGTCAGAATCTAAGTGCTCCTGATACTGAGAAATAGGAGTTTGAGTACACTGAAAAAATAAATAAATAAATACGGTTCACCATGTCTGATGCTTAGGGATGGGTACCGCGTTTTTAAACATTAATTTCCGGATCAAAATATCACTTTCGCGTTTTTTTAATGAAATATTGTAGGGCGTAAGGTCGGCAGTCGAAGGAGGAGTGTCAAAAGATGGAGCTAATTATTTTAATGGCATTCAGACTGTGTTTTAAAGTTAAAGTACCACTGATAGTCACACACACACTAGGTGTGGTGAAATTACCATCTGCATTTGACCCATCCCATTGTTCCACCTCTTGGGAGGTGAGGGAAGCAGCTCGGGAATCATTTTGGTGATTTAACCACCAATTCCAAACCTTGATAGGGAGATAACAGGTCCCATTTTTATAGTCTTTGGTATGACTCGGCCGGGGTTTGAACTCACGACCTACCGATCTCAGGGCGGACACTCTAACCACAAGGTCACTGAGTAGGCTTTCTTAGTATCTATACATCTGTAGCTTCTCAGCGCGACAACAAAATACTGGAAATGTGCCCCACAAAAACCCGCCCGACCGGAACTCTCTAACAATAGCAAAAGTTCTGTGGGTGAATTATGTAAACCCACTACAATATCAAAAAAATTGAGATCTAAATAAAATGTGTTAAATGCTCGCCTCAGCCGTAGGTACTCGCTGTTCCTGCTGCCTCAACACTGCACCGAATTGCAAGACAGGGAGGCGACAAGGGCGCCGAAACAAGCTCACTAGTTAGCATAGTTAGCATCATCTAGTTAGCTTAGCGTCTCTGAGCCACAAAGTTGACGGCTTTCTACTTTTTTGCTCATCATATTTGGATGATTACAATCCCAACACTGTTAGTTCCGAACCAGTTGTAGTTCTAGAGTATTTATTAATAGCCAGCCAGAAGGTATATTTTTGACGTGACGGGTATAAACAGAGGTCACAGCACCGGAAGTATATTACCCAAAGGGGCGTGGCAACAGGATAGAGTTGCCAAAGTCTGAGTTCTTTGCATGCATGCTATAGAATTGTACGTGACATTTTCAAAGATAATAATGTTAGTAAATGATCTACTAAAAAATACTAAGAATTCTGTGGTACATTTCATGGGACATGTAAGTGTTAAAAAGTCAGCCAAAAGAAGTGAGAATACATTTCAAGGTAAAACCTAGTTTACAAATTTACTCAATTGCAGAAAATGTAGTCTTGATTTTCAAAATGTTCTTTTGGGGGCTTGTCTGGCAGCCCTTATTGCCAATAGAAATGTTCCTCTTTTTAACGTCAGTTTTTCTCTTTTTTTCTCAAAGGCTGCTCACATGCCTGATATTGATCATTCCCGGTACCCGGGAAATGACACCAATACTCCACGGCGTAAGATACATGTTCATTGTTTGATTAAAAAAAATATGTATATTTTATTCAACACTGAGCTGGGGCGGTATAGCTCGGTTGGTGGAGTGGCCGTGCCAGCAACTTGAGAGTTCCGGGTTCGATCCCCGCTTCCGCCATCCTAGTCACTACCGTTGTGTCCTTGGGCAAGACACTTTAGCCACCTGCTCCCAGTGCCACCCACATTGGTTTAAATGTAACTTACGGAGATATTGGGTTGTACTATGTAAAAGCGCTTTGAGTCACTAGAGAAAAGCGCTATATAAATATTATTCACTCACTCACTCACTCACTCACACTGTTCAATTATCTTGATTTCTTGCTCTTCAGAATCTCATTTACAAGTATTATAGTCAGGAAGTAGTCTCTGCCATTAAGCTGAATCTAGTCTTTTGTTGAACCATACGACGTGTTTATACTGTAAGTATTGCACTTATTACACGCCAACTGCTTGATTGTAATATGCATCTTAGTTGTAGTTTGAATGTGTTGGAGTCACCATGTACTGTAAGCTAATATTTATCAGTTGCATGTCTAATGTCAAATTAGCATCAAGCTAGCACATTTTGAAAAGTGGAGCCTTACTGTATGTTCGAGCGTTTTCTATCAGGCATACTTGCTTTGTTGGAATGGAGAATTGTAACATTACCTTGAGGCAGTCCGAATTAGTCCACTCTGAGTGCTGCTTGAGTGATTGAGAGATGTCCCGTGCAACAAAGGTATGGAACTATGGTACTGTTTTATTTTACATGAAACAATAGCTGGTAGTATTCACATAATTCGTCCGGCGCCTATAAATGTGCCAAACTCGGTACCCATCGCTATTGGTACTATAGTACAAAAATGGATTATTACGCAGATGGTTTTCACAAGGCCTTCTTCCCGGCTTTGTCTTGAAAACATGCGGAACACAAAGGGGTTTAAGTTCAATTAAAAGGCTTATTAATTTAAAGAGAACCAGAAAAATAAGGTCATTATTATCTGCTTAGAAAGTTACTGAATGTTTTATATACCTCAAAGTTCTACAAATCCTGCAATTGTTGCTGTCAGAGACATGTTTTTTTAACATTTGAAATACCGATTCCTACTTAACTTTGTAGACGAGTGGTTCAAACTTAAACCCCGTAAAATAGTAGTGCTTATAATAACAAAAACACTACCTTCACTGCCTTGCTCTGCTCCTTTGTACACAACTTTTCATGCCCTCTTTAGTCTGTCCATGGCACACCATAGTATTTTCATGGCACTGCCATTCGTGGCTTATGGAGGGAAAATCAAATCAAAAAAAGTCTATTTCAAAAGAGCTCTTTTCATCTTATTCACGTGGGACAGTCTGCTCCCAATCTCCTTGTTCTCATCAAATTTGAAAAGGCCAGAAAAAAAAAAAGTCCAATTGATCTTGCAATGATTAAACATTTCTGTCTCTCCCACTGGCTACAGGATGTTCCTTCTAGATGCTAATTTTCATTACCACAAGCAGCACACTTCTTTTTTTCCCCCCTTCTACTTTTTAACCTTACAGTCAGTCTAGGTCAGTAGAAGAAGTCCAGCATATTATCAGAAACATTTTTTGCTACACCATTTAGATGTCATTTACAGAGCACTGTATCTTTAAGTATGTATAAAACAACAACACCTACCTAAAAATTCCCAAGAGGTTTTTGAATTACATTCAGTAGCTGAAGTAAAAGAACAGAAAACAGGAAATGTCAAGGGAATAAAACATCACACAAGTAGAAACCTCATCATACATTGACAGTGCATTGAATCCTGCGTGGAAGTTGAAAACGAAAGGCAAACATATTCTCAGTAGCTGCAGATGACAAATAGATATATCTATATTTATATATAAATGTTTTTTTTCTTCTTACTGATAATACAATAAATACAACATTAGTAAATGGCTACAATTGACTCTTCAATCATGCCTGACAGCATGTTATTAGTACAACGTTTAAATATAGAAGGATCCATATAAATAGAAAGGATTAATAAAACTTCTTCTTGACCCCTTTGTTTAATCTTTATACAGTTAGGTACAGAAGTATTAGGACAGTGACAGAGTTGTGACGATTTTGCCTTCATATTCAACTACAAACACTCACACATATGGATAATATAGAGCAGTGACTCTCAAACTTGGCTCTCCAAGTACCACCCTAATGACAAACATTAAAATACAGTAGCGCAGGAGGACTAAGTATTCATTAAAAACAAGGCAGAGGTTTTTTTTTAACAAGTACCGTATTTTCCATACTATAGAGCACAGCAGGATATAAGCCAGAACCACTAAATTTTAGTCGAAAAAAATATTTTTCTTTATATTAACCACACTAAACTATACGCCGCCAATACATACGTTGTGAAATTAGTTATTTACACAGATTTTGTAAATGTTTATTTACATGCCTTAATTGCTTCCAAACAGCGCCTGTAACAAGACAGTAAAACAGTTGATCAAACAAAACATAAGTCATTGTCATGGACCCCCTAGCTGCGGAATCTAACTTTGCAATCAGCTGAACAGACTCAATAACTCTATGATGACGTTTTGTTGAATCTACTGAGGAATTTGTGAAACTGAAACAATATAACATTGATGCCGTTCTAAGTTAATAATAACGTAGACGCTCGTAAACATGTTAGCTTATGAGCTAATGTTAACGACGCTAGCGTCATTTCATTACAATAGCACGTACAAATATGCATGAAAACACTTCAACAGACACCACACATGGGACGGTTTAGTAAGTATAAACAGTTTTAGTTATATTGTAAAACTTGCAACCGTTGCTTGGAATTATGAATGAAAAATCCATACGCTATGGACGGCAAGAACACTGAACTGCATGCCGGTTAGAAAACCCCCCAAAACAAAACACTAGCAATAAATGGAAGGACACTAATGCACCTGCAGTAAGCGAATTTGTCCAATGGATGGCAACATGCAACAAAACATAAAACAATCTAAGTGTTTTTGCTTGTTTGTTTTAAAAAAAAAAGAAAAGAAAAAATATTGTCGTTACCGAAGAAAAATCGATAAACTATCCGTTTCTTCTTATAAGCCGCAGTGTTCAAAGTTTAGGTAAAAAGTAGCGCCTTATAGTGCGTATTTTACGGTACTTTTAATATGTTTGGCCATTCGGTAACATTAGCCACAGTTTTAACAGTTGCACTGTGTTTGAATATAGGACAATAAAACACTGTACTTTAATCAAGTGATAATTTGGCGTACCACTAGATAGAGCCCCTGTACCACTAGTGGTACGCAAACCACAGTTTGAGAATCCCTGACCTAGAGCATAAGTGTCCAAAATGTGGCCCATTTATTGGCCTTTTTTCACTATCAGAACATTTATACAAATTTAGTCCACATTGAATGTTTTGTTTTTGTTGTTTTTTGAGAAAAAAGTTAGCATAGCCTACGTGTTCAAGCTTAAACCCCAGTTAAGCTAAATTAACAGCAAACTGTTTTTCAGTGTTTCTGGAAGTGCTGAAATGGTGGTTTTATTGCTAAAATATCATTCTTACAAAAAACTGATAATAAACTGAAATAGTAATGTCCATTGTTATTACCATTATTTTGTATTCAAAACAATTTGTTTGCAAGCTGTTACTGAAGTTTAAAAAAAAAAGAACTATTCAGTGGGGATGTGAGTCTTAACAACTAACGATTCGATCAATTCCAAATTTTTGAGGAATTTTTTCGATTCAAAATCGATTCAACACGATTCTCGTATTATATTACAGTAGAACCTCAATTTACGAACCCCTCATTGTGCGAAGTTTCCGATTTACGAAACACAGGCCGAACAACAATATGAAGGCAGGCTGATCCATCTCCGGTGTTTAAAGAGTCATTCAGCAGAGCATTGCTGCTGTTAGCTACTCTGCTACTATGTGTGCCTTTTAAGTACTTTTTAAAGTCTTTTTACAGCATGTTTATTGTTTTGCTAAATCAATATGAGTCCCAAAAAAGATATGAACAAGCAATACGTGGTTTGAAACATTCAGGAAGTATCTACAGCGTTGTCAACACTTGCCCTGCAGGCAAAGAAGATTAACCAACACCACAACTGCACACGTCAGCAAGGCAGCTGCAAATTAGGACAGTCCGGCTAATTGTTGTTTTGACTTTGTTATTAAATTAAAAGTTGACCCATCACCTCCCTGTTATGTTTGTTTGATATACAGTATTGCATAGTGCTTTATATTGTGTTCATAGTTTATCAACTTTTACTAAAATATGGACTTAGGTCCAGACTGCAACCCATTATTCCTGATTGCATTGGTTCTTATGAGGAAATATGCTTCAATATACAAACTTTTCTATATGCAAACCATGTTCAAGAACTAGTTAACCTGAATTGAGGTTCCACTATATGTGGCATATGAATCAGAATAAAACAACTTTTAAATAGCTCCTCTTGGCTGCTGACGTATGACACACACGATACATGCAGTGAGTAAGCATTTTTTGAAAATTTTGAGTACAATCAGAATCAATGGCAAATTGGATTTAAATATATTTTCCTCCAGAACTACTACTATCTGTTTGTTTTTTTATCAAATACCATTTTTTGTTTATAAAAATGTTATATATTTTTTTACATTTTAATAAGAACAATAACAATTTTAAAAACAAATTCTGGAATGGGGGTGATCTTATGTTTAATCAATAAAAGATGAACACCGCAGCGCCTCCCAGAGCGCATGTTCGGCGAGCTGAAAGTAGGTTCTGTTCTCTAGATCGCTTCTATTTAACTAAGAAAAGGTGGAACAAAGCACAGTTGTGTGCCGCATGTCAACAACATGACAAAACGCCACAAGTTGGACCATATAATAGCTTAGACACGGCGGGAAATGAGCGTCTCCACGGTCTACACACTTATTTTGATTGTACTGTTTGTATCTTAACCATGTAAAGTAAATATAAAGTACTTACTTACACGCAAAATCCTCATTTAAATAAGGCGGCCTGCACCAGTTATCAATTGTAGTCTTAAAGTCCTGACGATAGTCACACACACATTATTATCCTCTGCATTTGACCCATCCTCACGTTCACCCTCTGGGAGGTAAGGGGAGCAGTGAGCAGCAGCGGTGGCCGCGCTCGGGAATCAATTTTGGTGATTTAACTCCCAATTCCATCCCTTGATGCTGAGCGCCAAGCAGGGAGGTAATGGGTCCCATTTTTATAGTCTTTGGTATGACTCGGCCGGGGTTTGAACTCACAAGCTTCCAGTCTCAGGGCGGACACTGAGCAGGTCATAGGGGATGTATTAGGAGATAACCTGCAACACGCCCACTAATAGTACACCCTATTTTATAGTTTGCACACACACACACACACACACACACACACACACACTAATTTGAGTCTTTTGAGTGTGTTCCCATTGAAAAGGTTGGCAAAATGACACTCTCTATTCAACATGTTGGACACCATGGTCACCATAGCAGAAAGGGAGGGACTAACTGAAGCAAAAATCTTTAAAACCACTGTCATTGTTCAAATACTTCTGTAAAGGGTTTTCTTGAAATCCCTTCCCCTTATCCACCCCTAATGATCTGAAGACATACGTCCGTCGTCTGACCCACCCACCCTGACCCCCACACAATATACAAAAGCAGTTTACTACACAGCACGGCCACCTCCACCACAACACTACAGTGACATGTTTGGTTGAAACCCAGCAGACACCAGCCTCCCAACTCCATTTGTACAGACCAGAGTATTTTTGTGGGGGACGTTAGTGGACTAGTCTGCTGCTGTAAGAAAGCGACTCCTTGTGTAGATTAGTGACACGTCTGCAGGACCAGCTACCAGCACCCATCTGACACACCCACCAAGCCTAAGGAAAAGGTGCGATGGGTGAGTGAGTTGTGTGGTAGGAGGCAATCAGACGACAGATGTCTTTGCTCCTTTTGTAAATCATAAACATTTTTTTTTTTTTTTACAAAAATAAAATGTTTTATGGTGATCTGTCCAATTGGTCTTTTCCGCTTAGCAAGGCTTGTTTTTTCAGGGGTCAGAGCCAGCAGGCCTGCCTCCCTATAGTAGACTACATGGTCCTCAGAGGAGGCCAACAATCAAACCTCCGTCCATCCTTTCCCTCGGGGCGTTTTCTTCCTTGATAGGACGACTCTGGAACAAATCCACCCATGTTTTTGTTTTTGTTGGTCAAGTGTGATGTCCCTCTGTTTCCATGTTTTGTCTCTTCGGTTTCTGGTGTCCATCTGTACACATCCATTTATTTACTAAAAAAAAAAAATACAAAGACAGAGAACAAATAATCAGTAAATGAAATGTCGATGTATTTGGCAGAAAAATAATCTCAACTCATAACAACCCAGAGCAGTTTAATCTAATTAAAGTTGAAGTTATATGATGTTACATACAGCAGTGGTCCCCAACCACCTGTTCGTGGACCGGTACCGGTCCCTGACGCATTTGCTACCGGGCCGCACTACCACATTTTCTCCGACTCAACTTTCGCCTGTCCCACTAAACACACCAATAAGCTTGTTAATAGATGTATATTACAACTCCTTTGTTACAGTACATGGGACAATGCACATTAATGGACATATAAAATGTTAATGTGCCAGATTGTCAAAAAGTTATGGTGGTTTGGTTTTTAATGCTCATTTTTTTGCTGTTTTTATCTGCCACACTTGAAAAGCCGGTCTGTGAAAATAGTGCATACATCAAACCAGTCCATGATGGAAAAAAGGTTGGGGACCCCTGACATACAGGATATTAATGATTGACCAATTATCGGCGCCGATATTTTATTTGGCATTATGACACATCGGCCTTCTTTTATCGGTACTGGACAAACTGTACTTATTATACAACTGAAATACATCAGCAGATACAATATATACACATATGATACCAGTATTTAAAAGAGTAAGTTAGTGGTAATAACCAGTGCTCATTTCTGCCGACTGCGCTGCCGTGCCAGCTTGAAAAATCTATAATCAACAATAATAATATCAATAATACCATTTAGAAATCATTGATGTAAGTTATGTTACAAACTGAGAACCGGAAGTGAACATACGTGTCAGTAATTGCTATGAAGTGTAAAAAGATATAGGATTGAATAAGCTTTGCTTCTTCCTTCTGCGTTTCAGACATGTTGGAAAGAGAAATAAAAATATATAAAATGTGATGTATCATATTGAAACTGTACATGTTCAAAATAAATTTCAACCAATATTTCAAGCTCAACCTTACTATGTATTAAAATTCATAAGCTGCTATACAATTGATTAGCTTGCAACTTATTGTGATGTAGAAAAATCACATTTTTTTTTTTACAAATTTTCAGGAGATTTTCCACATTTTAAAATACAAATGTTGATGCTCCTCTTAGACATATGTAATAAAGGTGTTCGTTTTTGTTGCTAAATAAACCACAACATTAGCGCCGCATAAAACATTACGTCTGATGTTTCCTCAAAAATAATGTTAAGAAAACAACTTAAAGCCTGGTCCAATTATTTACTGACATACATTATTAACAATGCTATTATTATATTATTAGCTAACATTTTACTGCAAATGAATATCGGCTCAAAATATCGGTTCTCGGTCTCCTTGACTACTAATACTCGGTATCGGTAAAAATATATGGTTGATCTCTGCAGTACATCCAGTACATGCTGCTTACGTCCATGGCAAATGTATCCCTTATGTGAAAAGAACACCGTCTGTGCACCACAAATGTACTTTGAATTGAACAGAAAGTGAATACAAGTGTTAGTAATTGCTATGAAATGGAAAAAGGAGTTGAATTAAGTAAGCTCTACTACTTCCTACTCCTTTTCCAACTTGTTGAGAAGAGAAACTGGAAATTGTGATGTATCACGTAACTTTATGCATGTTTGAAAGAAAATTAAACCATCAACCATAAAGAACAGACATTCACTGGAAACCATTGAAAGTGTGACATTAATTGGGTGTCTTATTAGCATTTATATATTATTATGACAAATATGTGACAGGCTTTCCATTGCAATTTTTAAGACTAAAATATAGCTACATTTTCTTAGCTTGCTCTATATAAAATAGTTGAGGAAATATAGTACATATATAGTCATATATATAGTAAATATACCGTAGTCAAACTGTTGAATTGCAATATTTAACACCCTAAACAAGCATTAGAACTGGTAAAATATCAACTAAACTATATGTGGCAGTTGTTTTGTATCACCGCTTGCCAAAAGCGTTATACCAAAGTATGACAGACAAGCACAAAAACAAACAAAGAGTATGTATTTCTTCTTCGGAGGAGTCTTTACTACTTACTGGGATTCAGATGATTTCCTCCCTCCTTGAATCAGCTGAGTATCGACCTCCTCGACTTGTGTGCAGTCAAACCAAACAAACGGCAAAGTGCAACAAAACAAAAGTGTCCTGCAGAACTTTGTTATATAAAGTTTGCAATTCCCTCCCTTGTCATCAGACAGGCTCACGCTACTTTGTGTGTGTAGCTGCTGTGGCACAGCCCCTTGGATTACAGCATGGACATCTGTCATTAGATTGTACTAATGACACTTATTAGTTTCCTGAATTTTTTTTTTTTTTTTTCTACTTCATGTTTGCCTCCATTTGCCACCATTTCCTTAGTCTCAGCGCTGGCTCCCTCACCTATCTCTGACTGGTTGCCAATCAGGATGCTTCTCTTGCCAGCTCTGTCCTGTGGCTGCTTTGTACCTCAACCTGCCGCGTAGCTTTCCTTATGCTTCCTGTCCCTGGTTGTTTATCTTACCTCCCACTCCACTCCTTTTGTTTTTTCCCCCTAATAAACATATTTGTACCTGCACTTGGCCTACTATCTCTGCATCATGGGGTCCAGACCGACAACACCAAACAGACCGCAACATACCTAGATAGCTTTGATAAAATAATTTGGAAACATTGGATTGAAAAACCTAACGTTAGAATATTTTGGCAATGCCGGTCAAAACTATGACTTTGCGCTGAATACATTTTTACTTGCTGTGCATATGATCTACAGCAGGGGTGTCAAAATTGCTAAGTATAAAAATTAACCTGAAATTTTTGAATGAAATAAATATCAGTTCTAAATGTGTCCACTAGATGTCAAAATAGCAATTATTTGTATATTTGTAGATGATGCTACATATGTACAAAATAAACCACATGATGTTAGTGCACCAGTCGAGGAAAATGAGCAAACTACATAAATAACATCCTGTAATTTGATTTTGATATCATTTTTTATCTTGATAGATTGAAAATTAACACCAATGAGTTGACTGATGAACATTATCACATCATTTGTTCAGAAAGTATAAATAACGACAAACTGCATAGAATACTATTAACCGCAAGATGTAAGTGTAAAAAACCCCAACAACATTATGATTTGTACAATTTCAGAACGTCCTTGTTCTATTTTTAAACAAAGAAGACAATCTGAAGTTGTCTTTATTTTTAAGTTATCGTGCCGTGATTTTACCAGTCCGGCCCACTTGGGAGTAGATTTTTCTCCATGTGGCCCCTAATCTAAAATTAGTTTGACACCCCTGATATACAGTAAGACACTAAAACATTAAAAAACTAACAAAAAAACCCCTATTGAAACAACAAGATTTTACGGTTAAAAAACCCCCCGCAGCGCTGTTGCATGAAGTTTACCGCTAAAAACAGTGGTATTGTTTTTCCATTTATTCCATTTTTTTATATGCTGTAAAAAACCCCACTGCTTTTACTATAAAATTCTGGTGAGTGAGCTGCCAGCTTTTAAAGTAAGATTTAAAGCTTTAATTTAGCATATTGTTAATGTATTTTCTTTTTTTCTTTGATGCGCCTGAAAGAGTGGCAGCACATCACAGTAGCTCTTTTGATGTCCTTCATTTTACTTTATTTTTGATGTTATTCTCAACTTTTCTTGCTTTTTTTTAATCACTTTGAACAATTTCCCTTGTGGATCAATAAAGTTTGTCTAAGTCTAAGTTTAAGACTATTTTATATATATATATATATATATATATATATATATATATATATATATATATATATATATATATATATATATATATATATATATATATATAGCGACTGGGATGAGAATCAGCACCTCCAAGTCCGAGTCCATGGTTCTCGCCCGGAAAAGGGTGGAGTGCCATCTCCGGGTTGGGGAGGAGATCTTGCCCCAAGTGGAGGAGTTCAAGTACCTCGGAGTCTTGTTCACGAGTGAGGGAAGAGTGGATCGTGAGATCGACAGGCAGATCGGTGCGGCGTCTTCAGTAATGCGGACGCTGTATCGATCCGTTGTGGTGAAGAAGGAGCTGAGCCGGAAGGCAAAGCTCTCAATTTACCGGTCGACCTACGTTCCCATCCTCACCTATGGTCATGAGCTTTGGGTTATGACCGAAAGGACAAGATCACGGGTACAAGCGGCCGGAATGAGTTTCCTCCGCCGGGTGGCGGGGCTCTCCCTTAGAGAAAGGGTGAGAAGCTCTGCCATCCGGGAGGAGCTCAAAGTAAAGCCGCTGCTCCTCCACATCGAGAGGAGCCAGATGAGGTGGTTCGGGCATCTGGTCAGGATGCCACCCGAACGCCTCCCTAGGGAGGTGTTTAGGGCACGTCCGACCGGTAGGAGGCCGCGGGGAAGACCCAGGACACGTTGGGAAGACTATGTCTCCCGGCTGGCCTGGGAACGCCTCGGGGTCCCACAGGAAGAGCTGGACGAAGTGGCTGGGGAGAGGGAAGTCTGGGCTTCCCTGCTTAGGCTGCTGCCCCCACGACCCGACCTCGGATAAGCGGAAGAAGATGGATGGATGGATGGATGGATATATATATATATATATATATATATATATATATATATATATATATATATACACATATATATATATGTATACTGTATGTATACATGTATATTCATATCTTACTCATTGTTAAAATGCGGCCTTCTGAGGGCAACCGTAACTGCGATGTGGCCCTCAATGAAAACAAGTTTGACATCCCTGATCTACTCATTTCAGCTCAGGGGCCGCATGGAGGAAAATCTGTGCACACGCGGACGGGACTATTAAAATCATGGCATTAAAACTACAAAATAAAGACAACTTCAGATTGTTTTCTTTGTCTTACTTTGGCCAAAAATAGAACAAATATATTCTGAAAATATTACAATAAAAATATAGAAAAAACTAAGGGTAAAGTAGGTAAAGTTTAGATCCATGAAGGAAAGAAGAAAGTGAATGAATGTTTATAACTGAATGCATTTTCAAATGCATAAAAATGTGTTTTCTTCTGTATTTAAAAAATAAATAAATTAAGTAACGTTTATGACAACCTTTTTCCAAAACACAATATAGAATGTGAGATATAACAGGACAATGCATACATTTATCATTTGTTTTCAAAATGGTTATAAAAAAGTGACACCCCAAAAATGTACAGTGAAAACCCATTTTTATGACTTGATGGGGTCCTAGCGCCAACACTGATGGAGTATTGGTGCATGCAAAACAGCAGCAGGAGGCTGTGGCCTGCGGGCCGGTTCTAATACTAATCAAATATCATCCATAGATAATTCATTCGTGGGCCGGATGTGGCCCGCGGGCCTTGACTTTGACACCCCTGATCTTGATATATGGTTGTTAGGGAAACCGATTTTGAGGCAATAACTATGAGAAATCTTTGGATTTTCAAGAAATGTGAACATGCAATTGGGCCAAAACTGCAAAACGCAGATGATAGAAGGGTTGGAAGTAGCGCATGCTAAAGTGAGGTTGGATCTCACTGTAAACCCCCCCCGAACCCCCCTCAAGGCCGGCAGTGAGAGACAGGACTCATGGAGCCGTGCCGACGTGTTGCCAATCATGGCTGATAACCGCCTCCTCTCGTCTCATCTCAACAGACTCGCACCCTCCGAGGTTTGTTTCATACCCGGCAATGCTCCAACCTCAGAGGGGGGTAAAGGAAACGGAGAGCAGCAGGGGCCGCAGGGTTGGGAAGTAATGCGAGCTCCAGAACCACCGCTGGGGCACAGGTATACATTCACGGGGCGCGTGATCAAAGATGCTTGAGAGTTGAGGCGATGTGACAAAAATTGTAATGGAAATTTAATGGCTTCAGAAGTCTGTGTGCCTAGGAATCCTCCAAAAGTCCCTGCGGGTTTCCTGTGTGCTCCTTTTCACATGTCTGTGTGAAAAGTCCACATCGAAAGAACAACGGATACAAAGGGCCTTTAAGGTGATAGACGGGGTTTGGCTCATCGCTCAAGTTTCCCAAGACTAGTGTGACGCCCTGAATGAGATCTCCACAGAACAAATGCACACCTGACAGACGTAGAAAGAAAAGTATATTCTTATTCACAGTTAACATCATATAAACCTTTGCTTAAGGGGCCATACTACAGGATGGTTTGACAATAGGATAAAATGATTGAAAGTATAGAAAAGAAAACAGAAAACTATTTCTACGAATGCTGAAGAGCGGCGTTGAACTGAAATGCTGCACAGAAAAGTGGAATTACTGTTCTCACTTATAGAAATGGTTGCAATGGGGATTGTTGTCAACGCTTTTTCAGAGTTCCTAAGACAGTCTATCTGAATGGGAAAAAAGGTACCGTATTTCCCGGACCATAGGGCGCATCGGATTATAAGGCGCACTGCCGATTAATGTTCTATTTTCAATCTTTTTTCATATATAAGGGCGCACCGGATTATAGGGCGCATTAAAGGAGTCATATTTTTTTTCTTTTCTAAATGTAAAACACTTCCTTGTGGTCTACATAACATGTAATGGTGGTTCTTTGGCCAAAATGTTGCATAGATGATGTTTTACAGATCATCTTCAAGCCGCTTTCTGACAGTCGCTTCCGGATGCGTCGTTTTGTGGGCGGTCTTATTTACGTGGCTCACCTTCGGCAGCGTCTTTTCTCCGTCATCTTTGTTGTCGCGGTGTAGCGTGCAAGGATGAGAGTGGAAGAAGTGTCAAAAGATGGAGCTAACTGTTTTAATGACATTCAGAGTTTACTTTAATCAATGACGGAGCAGCATCTCCTCATCCGGAAACAACAACACTGGAAATGTGTCCCGAGGTCTACCAGTATGCTTGTTTGTACTTGGTCCAGATTTTAGACACAGCTGACTGTGAACAATCAACATCTTTTGCAACATTGCATGATGATTTACTATGGGTGTAACAGTATACAAAAATTTCAGTTCGGTACGTACCTCGGTTTAGAGGTCACGGTTCGGTTCATTTTCGGTACAGTAAAACAAAATATACATTTTTGGGTTATTTATTTACCAAATTTGCAAAATCTTCCACCAAAAATATTTTTCTTAGTGTAATATTTGATGTGAAGTAATCAGAACCTTGGATAGGTCAATAATTCATAATAACATTGATTTTGATTCAATATTATGTTTTGAGCAATGACAGTTTAAAAAAAAAAAAAAAACAGCTTTGTTTTATTAGTCAACATTGCAACTTTTTCTAAATTACATTTAACCTTTAAGCTTTTTTATTTTACTTTTGTTATGTTTTTGTTTATTT
Organism: Nerophis lumbriciformis; assembly: GCF_033978685.3. NCBI lineage: Eukaryota > Metazoa > Chordata > Actinopteri > Syngnathiformes > Syngnathidae > Nerophis > Nerophis lumbriciformis. The sequence continues at coordinate 21,635,814 of NC_084558.2, read as the reverse complement.
TAATAGTATTTTTATAATGTGCCGTGGGCCTTTAAAACATTAGCCGTGGGCCGCAAATGGCCTCCGGGGCACACTTTTGACACCCCTGCTATAGATAATAAAAAATTAAATCTGATAAATCTATGGATAAAAAGCAGAGCCTGGCGACACATGCGTGTTTATCATAACTATCTCGCTCTCTCTGTCTCTGCCCCTCCCTCACCAATGCTGCTGCGCGCACAATTTGTTTTGTTTTTAACCCCTTCTTAACCCTGAACGTACATTGTTAATACACGCAACCATAACTCAAAATGCCGGACATTTGAGGCATTTAAGAAACCCCGCCCTGATAGCCCCGCAAAAGAGGACATGTCCGGTGAAAAGAGGATGTATGGTCAGTCTATCCTAGCCCGTTAGCTGCTAGCATGCCGTGTGTTGTGCCTTGGTGTGCATTGTTTACACAACGTGCGTTACGCTACTTAATATGTCCGTGTGGAAACTCGTTCGGTACACCTCCGAACCGAACCGGAACCCCCGTACCGAACCGGTTCAATATAAATACACGTACCGTTACACCCCTATGATTTACCTTCTTGAAAAACGTTGATATTCTTCTCCTCTTTGTTTCAATTAACATCTCTTGTTTTGGGGCCATGATTCATACTATTATTATTATTATTATTCTCACACTATTATGTTAGATCCACTATGGACTAGATCAGGGGTCGGGAACCTTTTTGGCTGAGAGAGCCATGAAAGCCAAATATTTAAAAATGTATTTCCGTGAGAGCCATATAATATTTTCAACACTGAATACAACTAAATGCGTGCATTTTTAAGTAAGACCAACATTTTTTGAGTATAATAAGTCTCTTTTTCTTTTAAATAACATTGTTGAGCGTGGCTACCGCTGCTGCTCACTGCTCTCCTCACCTCCCAGGGGATTGAACAAGGGGATGGGTCAAATGCAGAGGACAATTTCACCACACCTAGTGTGTGTGTGACTATCAGTGGTACTTTAACTTTAACTTTAACATAATTCTGAAGCTAACCAATAATAAATAAAATACTTCTTACCATTAATGCGACTTCTTGAACAGGTGTGGTAGAAAACGGATGGATGAATTAAAATGCATGAGAATATTTTCTCTTTTCAACGTTATTTTTAACACTGTGATTACCGGCGGAACTATTCATCACTTATCGTGTTAAGCAAAGTCAGCTAAGATTTATCTGAGAGCCAGATGCAGTCATTGAAAGAGTCACATCTGGCTCGAGAGCCATAGGTTCCCTATCCCTGGACTAGACTCTCACAATATTATACTAGATCCACTCAACGTCCATTGCACAGGACCCATTACATCCCTGCTTGGCACTCAGCATCAAGGGTTGGAATTGGGGGTTAAATCACCAAAAATGATTCCTGGGCGTGGCCACCGCTGCTGCTCACTGCTCCCCTCACCTCCCAGGGGGTGATCAAGGGTGAGGAGTCAAATGCAGAGAATAATTTCGCCACACCTAGTGTGTGTGACAATCATTGGTACTTTAACTTATACTTTGATTGATTGATTGATTCATGTCAATCCACCTGGTGCAACAGCTCTTTAAGGTGTAAACACTCCATTTGAGCTGCAGACTAACGAACAGATTCAAGCCGATGCAGGTGTTAGCTTGGGAAATTAAAATGCACAGGGTGATTCCATAACTTTTTCTTCAAAATTGAGTGATTCCATACATTTCCACTCTTTTTGAGCTAAACATAAAACTGTTGCTGACTACCACTATTTATTTTCTTGATTTCTTTTAATGTTTCTTAAGGCCAGAATGTCGCCTCGTTAAATTACTATTGTTTTGTTTCATGTCTTTTACCTATGTTTTTCTACTAAATTGAACAAATAAATCAACATTCTCCAAGGCTGGTGAATCCATAACTTTTTTCCAGGGTTTCTAGTTAAGCGTCAAAAAACGGGCAAAATTAGACTAATAAAGACTAATTTAGGTGCAGAGTAATGTGTGTGTAATGCTCTTCAATATTCACACAATTCCACATGGTCATAATATGTTTGCTCATCTTTTTACAATCAATTTAATATGAATCCGTAAGATGAAAACATGAAGAGCACAAGTTTAAAACACTTTTTTTCGACCAGCCCTCTGAAGTTTGCCGATGCTTTTCAGGCGTACTTACTTTTACTTGACTTCTGTTTGAAAAGTGCTGTGAGTCCAACTAAAGGCTTTATGAAAAATATGTTGCTTTTAAATTAGCTCCCATGTGGATCCTTTCTGCTCTGTTCAGAATTCTTTGGTCCCCCCGCAATCCCACAGAGGAAAGTCTTTGTGGCTTTGTGTTCCACATCACAAGGAGGTTCGTGAAATTGATGACAAAAGGTGCAAGAAACAGCAAGCAAACTTTAGATTTGTACGTTTAAGGACATGATACAACTGATTTTAAATGCTGCTTTTGTTTGTTAACCTTTCAAGAGAGATACATTTGTGTGGTTTAGGGCCCTGGCCTATTTTCAGCGCACAGACCACCTCACATTCCCAATAACCATCAATAATAATAATAAGAATGGATTAGATTTATATAGTGTTTTTCTATCCACTAGACACTAAGCGGTCACAGAGAAGTGAGAATCCCATTAATCCAATCCACATTCACAGTTGGTGGTGGTAAGCCGCAGCTGCCCTGAGGTAGACTGATGGAAACGTGGCAGCCAATTTGCGCCTACGGCCTCTCCGACCACCACCAAACATTCACACACCAATGTGAGCGGCGCTGAGAGCAAGTGTGAAGTATCTTGCCCAAGGACACAATTGCAGAGGCATCCATTAGCCATCAACCAATCAAAGCCTTATAGACCATTTGGTTGCTGCGTCAGAGGGGGAAGAGTAAGCAAACCTCGTTCCTAAGTGCACAGGTGTCAAACTCAAGACCTGGGGGTCAGATCTGGCACGCCATATTGTTTTATGCGGCCTGCGAAAACCTGGAATTATTGATGTCCTTCATCTTTGCTACTAATTGTATCCCTTTTTTCAATTTTGACAGAAAAATGCATGTACTGTCAGTCATTTAACTTTAATATTATCTGATCATGCAACAAACCTTATATTACCATTCATTCCAAACGTTTTATTTTTTATTTTTACTTGACATATTTTTGGGAAGACAAAATGTTACTTTTACTCCAATACATCAGGTTTCATTCCGATCGCTTAACATATCATCATTTTATTATTTAATAATCTGTTCATTATTAATTGCAAAGACGATTGTTTTGACTCGTCAGAGAGGTTTCTTCCAGTGCTGACATGACGTGTGCGAGTCGCTGTCAGACGAAACGAGTCTCCTAGACTAACACCCTCCCCCCAACCACATCCCACCTCCCCGGATTGTAAATAATCAAACGTATGTACTTGTTCTTATGCTTTCTGAGCTCACTATGTTCACTGCTCGCTGTACATAACCTACCAAGTCAGACCTACACTGTTTCAAAGTCCATTTCTCAGATGATATAATTGTTGATGACTGAAGTGCTGATATCAACCAAACCTAACCCCCCTCCACATGCCACCCCCCGGATTGTAAATAATGTAGATAATTCAATGTATATACTCTGATGATTAACTTGTGTGATGACTGTATTATGCTGATAGTATATATTTGTACCATGAATTGATTAACGTGGACCCCGACTTAAACAAGTTGAAAAACTTATTGGGGTGTTACCATTTAGTGGTCAATTGTACGGAATATGTACTGTACTGTGCAATCTACTAATAAAAGTTTCAATCAATCAATCAATCAATCAATCCTCGATGTTTACCTTACAAACTATGAAAAATAATCTTCTTTAATGCGCTGTCATCTGTGTCAATAGAAAAAGTTCCCATTTCGGCCTGCAAGAATTCCACTTCCAACTACCGAAAACAAGTTGTGGTAAGTTTCAGATTTCGTTTTTTTAGTTTAAAAAAATTAAGTTTTATGTTTTAGCTGCTGAAGGGCTCAAATTAGCCCTGTCATAAGTGAATGTAAATGTGCATGGGATCAAATTCCCCTTCCACTCATTAACCGACTGGTGACTAACCAGGGTGTACTCTGAGATGGACTAAACAAAGGTGCTTGTTTGCACTTGTGCTAACCAGTTTTGTATTGTTATTATTTATTTTTTAATGACTACAGACTGACTGTGTATTAAAAACAGATAACTCTGGAGAAGTACGTTCGTTTTACATGGTGTTCCAAAATGTCTGGGCACATAATATGTGGGATCTGAGCCGAGGATGTCGTTGTGGCTTGTGCAGCCCTTTGAGACACTCGTGATTTAGGGCTATATTAATAAACTTTGATTGATTGATTTATGATAATATACGCATATACTATAAATACATCATATATGTGCAAAAAAATAAGTGAATAAATAATGAATTCATAAAGTTACCATAATATTTTTGATTGAATGATTACATTTATAAGAATACGTTATATATCATATTTTAAATAACACAATTGAAAAAACTTATAAATACAATTTAAAGACATATGTTTAATCCTTTTGTTTTTTAAATAATTGTGGAAAATATGTTTAGAAAACACAAATGAACTGCAAACACAGAAAAATGTTTTACCTTGTCTTAAATATATTAATAAATACATATACCTAATATACATATACCTAAGTAACTAATAGAAAAGGAAACACACCATAGCGTTTTCTTACGACAATTTTTTTTAATACACCTCATTATATGACAATATCATGTTAAATAGTATATTAATGATATAAATTATTTTTATATCATCATTGTCCCCAAAGCCTGGATGTTTAATATCCACATAGTATACAAATGTGATTAATGTATTAAATAGTGAATTTATGACAAATACAGAATATATTATTTTAAATGTAGTTACAACTAATACATAAACATATACAATGAAATAACATCATACATGCATAATGAAAAACTATTAACACCAAAACATATTATAACAAATTATATAAAAAACATTTCAAAATAACTTCATTAAAGCTCACATTTATGTATAGTATAATATACACATAATAAAAAATACCTATTACCAAAAGTACAAAAGTATGTTTGTCAATACGTGTTAAAATGGATGAAATAATGATGGATGAAATAAAACATATTATATTTACATTGAAAAAAAGTTGTCATCACTAAAAAACTCTATTGAGTCTACAGTAGACACTTTTTTGGGGAGGATGTGCACTTAACTTAGCTACATAATGACACTAGGTTGATTCTTCTTGTAGTTTAATGCTACTATTTTTTGTTTAAAAAAGCATTCTTATATCACACACTTGACTTTATTGTCATTTGGTATTGTATCATTTGATACTTTGTACATTTCAGCCCACAACAACATTAATGTATAATTTAAAAAATACACCTACTATGAGTATTAGACATGAACAGCCTATCAAATGTAATTCAATCATAATCTCTCTCATACTTGTTTGTGATGCTTACATATATTTCTAGGTTTCAGGCAACAAAACGCACAATATTGCCACACATTGACATAATCTGATCATGTTATAAAGCTGGTATTTAACATTATGTACATCACTTCCTTCACTTTTGATCATATTTTTCTTAACAGATGTTTTAAGGTTCAAATTAGTATTCACCACATGGTGGATTAAAGAAGCGTAAATTCCTCTCAAAAAAAATAAAAAATGAATATGAAGGGAAACGTGTGCATTAGCATTGTTATCATGTTTGACACACCGTGAAGGCTACCTACCTTTTCCCTTCTGTAAAATGTTTATACAGTACATCCCAATAATGGCAACAACATAAATGGAAAAAAACAAGACTGTGTGTGAGTGCTGAAGAGATGAGGCTGGACTGAAATGATGTGTGGAAAATGGGCAATCAGTGGGAATTTTCGGGATGTGGAAATTGTTAGACTGAATGTTTTGATGTTAAAATGGTTTGAATGGGGTAACGAAGTGAAACAAATGCCATTCATTTCAACAGGAATTTTTGGTTAGGAAAAGGCGGAATTCTGGCGAAAGTCATTAAAGTTAATTTATTATTTTGAACAACTTGAATGTTTTTGTTGGAATGGTTTGAATCGGTTGAGAAATGTGGAAGTATTGTACCTAGGTTTTCGTTCGACCCACTTTTTGAAGGATTTACTTTTCAACAAAAATGTCTTCACAATGTCTGCCCCGGTTTTCATATACGCTCCATTATGTGTGCCAAATGATAGCGCCTAACAAACTAGTCAGTTTGCCCGCGTAGCATTTTGCGGAATCGAACACCCACATTTTTTATTTCGTCTTCATACAATTTGGTCTAGATCAGGGGTGTCAAACGTCTGGCCCGCGAACAGGTTTTATCCGGCCCACAAGATGATTTTGGTAAGTATAGAAATTAGCTGAAATTTTTGAATGAAAGAAACTGCTCTTCTAAATGTGTCCACTGGATGTCGCAATAGCAATTTTTGTGGAAGGATTGCGCATGACTAGAGGGGGCGGAGCTATGTGCCCTGTTAGGTTTAGGACTGGGTACACATTATCTGGGCGCATATAAATATGCTGAAACAACATATATCCCCTTCTAACTTCATGTGTGATTCATGAAAAGAGTCCAAATTCATAAGTTTTGTTGTAGATGATCCTAATAAACCACATGATGTTAGTACATCAGTTGAGGAGAACGAGTATATAACATTAATAACATGCTGTAATTTAATTTTGATATTACTATTAATTACATTTTCTGATAGATTAAAATGTTACACCAATGAGAGCATTTTAAAACTCTGCCAGACTCACACCTGTTTGACTGATGAACATTATCACATCATTTATTCAGAAATTATAAATCACAAAAAAATGAAGATAGACTACTATGAACAGCAACATGTATGTGTAAAAAACAACAACATTATGATTTGTATGTTTTTCCCGACTGTGCTTGTTCTATTTTTAAACCAAGAAAACAATCCAAAGTTGTCTTTATTTTTAAGTTATGATAACATGATTTTACCAGTCCGGCCCAATTCCTCTATGTGGCCCCTGAGCTAAAATGAGTTTGACACCCCTGGTTCTAGATTGTGTTTTGATAGCGCATGCTGGCAAGTGGTGTGATCCACGGATGAAGAGAAGACAGGCGACGTGCAAGTAAAAGGCCATTTCATTCGGTACCGAAAAAAGGAAAGATCAGCATGGCTGCAGCAGTAGATGACGGGTGAGCAAGAATGTGACAAAAAACAAGGCAAGACAAGGTGACGCCTGCACATAAAGCCTCCTGATTGGCAATCAGGGGCAGGTGAGCATCCTAATTGCCAAGCAGCAACAGGTAGAGGGAACAGTGCTCAGAAGCAATGGCAAAGTAATAGCAGGACAGACTAAAACAGGAAGAGGAACCAAAATAAAAGCACTGGACAGGAAGAAAATACTCAACACAGGAAAAACAAAACAAAAGTCAAACAAAAACAGTCATGCTGGATCATGACACATTTGACTCGTTTGGATCGAATGAGTAACAAATACTGAGGTGTCGCTGTCATAAGAAAAGTCAGATTAATGGTAATTGGGTGTTTGGAATATGTGCAATTTTGGGGGACAAGTGGGAATTTTTGCTGTGTGGAAATGAGGACACGGTTTTGATGTTGGAATAATGTGAAGCTGCTCAGACATGTGAAAGCAGAATTTGTTTTCTGAAAAATTTGGCATTTTGAGAGGTAGACTATTTATTTATTTATTTATGTATTTATTCTTTATTCAACTGATCAAGTTGTCGAATGCTTTGAACTTACTGAGAAAACGTAAAGAAAGGAAAAAGGGGGCGGACTTACCATGATAACGGAATTTAGGTGAAAAATAACGTGCGTGAATACTCTTCACACAATTATTATGCTTATAAGTATTTCATCATTCTTTGTTTGGAATAGTAATGCAGTAGAAGTTGCACTCGCGGTAATAATAACAGCTGCACCAGTAATGTTGGGTGTCTCTTTAAGACAGGAGGCTTGACCACACACACGCACACACACACACACACACACACACACACACACACACACACACACACACACACACACACACACACACACACACACACACACACACACACACACACACACACACACACACACACACACACACACTAAAGCTGAGAGACGCTTTATTTGTGCACACGTTGAGACGGGTAGTAGTGGATTTGTTCAATCTATATTGGACTTTTTATTTTTTTATTTTTGCTGCGAAGTAAGCAGACAACAAGCATCGGTGGCGGTCATGGAGGAGGACGAGTAAATGTGCGCCTGTTTGTGTGAGGGGTCCGTCTGGTATATCTTCAAATGAGATCAGTGCTTATTGACTGAACTCTCTTATCTCTAATCTGGAGCGAAAATTGCCTCGGTTACTGCCGCTCTTTACACTCCCTTGTCTTCCTGTGCTACTGACTCCTGTCTTTACGATGCCATCAGAGGCAGCACGCACAGATGCTATTTACTGGTGTAGCAGCTCTTATGTGTCCTTTGGTCTGCAGGACTTTCCTAAAGCTACTACAAACCCAGTTAACCTTCCCAAATACCAATATTTTGGCCCGTGTCATTCATTATTTCTACCTATACTTGTTTTGCTTTTTCACTATTTAGCAAGTTGGAATGAAATGTAACACAACTATCAACAATTAGTTTGATGCAATATTGAATTTTACTTAAGTTTGTTGCACGAATAAAAGTTAATGCATGTGGAGCAATTACGCAGCAATAAATTAGTCCACGGGACCATATGTTAATATGTAACTTATGGACGTAAAAAAAAAAACTTCAATAATCAATATGTCCTGTGTGACATTGTTATGCAGCTGTACCAAGTATGGGTACCTTTTACATTTGAGTCGTAGAACCAGGAATCGATACCGGTACTCACATTTTTGTACTTATGTTATCTGTTCGAATGTGTTTCTACAAGGTAATTGTTTAATAAAAAATAAAAAAAACACTTTTGTCATATAACTTCGAACACTGAGCTGTGCTATCCAGTTATGTTGTTTTCTTAAACTTCTGTGTCTCATTTGCAAGTAATATACTGTATTGTATTATTATAGTAAAGGTCAGCCCAGAGCCTGGGGGTCTTCAAAACCCTTCTTAAGACCTATCTCTTCTCGCTGGCCTTTAACCTGAGCTGAGCCCGCCCACTAGGTCACCATTTATAGTACCCCCCCTTCGCTTTAGTTTTTTTTCCAATTTGTCGCACTTTTATTATTTTATTATTTTTTATCTTTCATTTGTACTTTTTATCCGAACCCTTTCACCATAATTCTTTTGCACTATCTTGTTTAGCTTATGCATTGTTTATGTACTTTCTCTATGCTTTTTAACCTGTACAGCACTTTGGTCCAATTTTTAAATTGTTGTAAACGTGCTATATAAATAAAGTTGCCTTGCCTTGCCTAGTAGACTTTGCATACAGCTGCAATTCCAAGACGTTAGATGGCAGTAGTGTACAGACTATGGAGTGTTGCCTTAGTCCGGACGTAGTCTTTGCTGTCAAGTTATATGTGTCAGTCTTTTGTTTGAGCCCTACAAAGTGTTTATACTATAAGGTCCTGATTTACTAAGATCCAAATACCACGTGCTAAAGAGCGTGCGCAATCTAAAATTTTTTGCAGTGTTCACCATGAAGACATTCTTATTTACTGCACATCCATGCTCATTTACCTGTGGCGTTTTGCTATCATCCTGTTTTATAGGTATTTTAGAAGCAGTCCGGTGCATCCACAATGAAACCCCCTTTGCAGATGCGCTCATGAAAGAAAGGCTGCACTTATTGTGCTCAAGACGCAAAAAATGCATATTTCTTGGAAGTTTTTGCTCATACGGTTTTGTAAAGGGAAAAAACGAATGGCATTAAAAAAACTAAAACACCAGCACACATTAAAATGCATCACTTGACTTTATTTTAATCAGCCCCTTAAGACACACAGCATGCAGTATATAATTATAAAAGGATGTTGCTGAATAGACAATATGCCTAATATTTTTCATTTTTTACAGACTATGCAAATATGTTGACACACATTCTTTGTTCCTCCTCCGTCTTGGCAGCGCGAGCACCCATCCTGCAGCTACGTATGTGTGTAGAGCAGTGGTTCTCAACCTTTTTTCAATGATGTAACCCCTTTGAAAATTGTTTTAATTCAAGTACCCTCTAATCAGAGCAAAGCATTTTTGGTTGAAAAAAAGAGATAAAGAGGTAAAATACAGCACTATGTCATCAATTTCTGATTTATTAAATAGTATAACAGTGCAAAATATTGCTCATTTGTAGTGGTCTTTCTTGAACTATTTGGGGGAAAAAAATAGGTTTTTATTTATATTTAAAAAGGATTTTTGAATTGTTGCTATTTTTAGAATATTTTTAAGAAATCTCACGTACCCCTTGGCATACTTTCAAGTACCCCCAGGGGTACGCGTACCCCCATTTGAGAACCACTGGTGTAGAGTAACTGTGTCAGTTTGCACTTACTTTTCAGAGGTGCTAAATAAAACGCTACGGTAATGAGTGTTGACAAATCATGTGATATATTTGCATCTTCTCCTCCCAGGATTGTGGGGTTTTCGCTTTATCAGCATATATTCTGCAAATCAATTAAGACAGAGACGCAAAATGGATTGCACCCCTTATTTTGCTTACTTAACAGACGCAATCCATTCTGCACACGTTTAGTAAATCAGCTTTGTGTGTGCTATCAAGTCTGCCCATGTTTTAGTACACGTAGACCTTTAGTAAATCAGGCCCTAAGTACTGAAATGATTACACGCCAGCTGTTTGATTGTATGTGTCATTACAAAATTCTATGATGTTGAAATTGGTAAAATTGTTGATGCTAACTAGTAGCACGTCTATGGCAAATACCATGTAAATTAGCATCGAGCTATCACATTTTGAAAAGTGGTGGGCTGTATTTCAGCGGCTCAAATCAAAACTCTTTATGACCAAAACAATACAACACCGCCACCAAAGGATAGCGTGTGTTACCAACAGTGGTTTAAAAGACAGCAGATTTATTTTGCACAAACACGCATGCTCGTCGCACATGCCCACTAAATAGATTTTTCAGATGATTTAAAAATACCACGTTGGTCATTAGATTCTGGAACTGGTAGAATGGAATAAATAATATTTTATTGTATACAGTATTTTATTGATCCCTGGAGGAAATTCAGCACCACAGTTCGCTCACAATAGACAATAAACATTTAGGTATTTTTACATGTGAATAATATAAATACAGTCTATTATACAGCATTGTTCACATGTGAATAACATAAATACAGTCTATAATACAGCATTATTCACATGTGAATAACATAAATACAGTCTATTATACAGCATTATTCACATGTGAATAACATAAATACAGTCTATAATACAGCATTATTCACATGTGAATAACATAAATACAGTCTATTATACAGCATTATTCACATGTGAATAACATAAATACAGTCTATAATACAGCATTATTCACATGTGAATAACATAAATACAGTCTATTATACAGCAGTATTCACATGTGAATAACATAAATACAGTCTATTACACAGCATTATTCACATGTAAATAACATAAATACAGTCTATTATACCACATTATTCACATGTGAATAACATAAATACAGTCTATTACACAGCATTATTCACATGTGAATAATATAAATACAGTCTATTATACAGCATTATTCACATGTGAATAACATAAATACAGTCTATTTTACAGCATTATTCACATGTGAATAACATGACTACAGTCTATTATTGGTGAGTGAATGTGTACATTTTCCCACACACTGCATGTCTAACATGATGTTAAAGGGGCTGTTTGCAACTTACACGGATGCCTCATACTTTTTTGCCGTACCAGAATATGATGAAGCGTATGTCGCACTTGGCTTCACTGTAACCGTGGGAGACGAGGAAATACCAGTGTGTTGTTTCCTTTGATGTTAATAAGCTTACAATGTTATGCAGAAGTATAGTTATAACAATGTTATAGACAAATTATACTATTTAAAGTCACGGTGTGGGGGGCGCAACATATTTTGTACTTCCTGAGGGGGCGTAACATAAAATATTTTACAGGCACTGTTCTATTGCAACAACAACATGACCGCACATTATTAGTTGTTTCTCTGGGGTTGCTTTCGCGTCTTATATGCGATCCCTGCGTGTAGACCAGACAGAAGTGAGTGACAGGCCTGAACGCCAAACAAATTCCTCAGACTGACGAACAATTGTTTTATTCAATTTGTTAAGTAATTAGGGATGGGTACTCGGGTTGGACGGTACACCAGTACTAATAAAGTACCGTAATGTAACAAAAACGGTACTATAATGTACTTCAATAAAATACCGGTTCCTTTGTTTGTTTTTTTTACATCGCACCGTCGTCACGTCGTGACATTGATAGTTTTACGAGCAGACGAGCATGTTCGGCAGCGCACAATCACGCAGTTTTTACATGCACACAAGGTGTATAGATAGAAAAGACAGAATGGACACATTTTGACTTAAAAACTAACAATAAAGGTGAAGTTATAACATTGAAACGCCACTCTACAAGAGTCGCTTTAAAACATGGCTAGCTAGCTAGCGGTTAACGTCCATCCGCAGTCGGCAGTGTTTTAGCTACTTCTAAATCACTAATCCTCGCCTCCATGGCGACAAATAAAGTACGTTTCTTACAAGTATCATCCCTGCAGGACGAGAAATAGCTAAACATGTTTCACTACACACTGTAGGAGGATACAACAGCTCATTGGCGTCACCGCTAACCAAAGCTAGCGCTCCTCAATGTAAACATAATGCATCTCACGTTCCAGTTTCTCTTTTCAACATGTTTGAAAAGTACTACTTAGAGGCAGAGCTTAATTATCGTAAATTCCGGACTATAAGCTGCTACTTTCTCCATACGCATTGAACCCTGCGGCTTATAAAAGGGTGCAGCTACTTTATGGATTTTTCTTCGCTGACGGCCATAATGCAAATAGTTTTTGTAAAACACATGCAAAGACACTGAAATGGTGGTACTATTTGTGCTATGGCGCCTTCTTTTGGACGAGTTTGCTTACTGCAGGTGCTGTTGGGTGATTGTCTACACGGTGTTTTCTAAGGTTTAAAGTTTTGAACCGGATGTACAAGTGGGGTGTCGTCTTCAAATCGTCCTTACCGTTTCTACTCAAATGGATTGTTCATTCATCACCGCAAGCAATGTTTGTAAGTTTTACAATATAACTAAAATAATTCTTACTTAGCAAACTGTCCCATGTGTGATGTTTGTAGAAGTTTTTTCATGCATGTTTGTATGTGCTATTGTAATGTAATAAAGCTGGCATAATTAGAATAAGCTAACAAGTGTTTGTGTTAGTATTCTCAACATACAAAGGCATTCTTTTTGTATTATTTTAGTTTCACAAATTTCTCAGAAAATTTACCAAAACATCACCGTGGAGTTATTGAGTCTGTTTAGCTAATTGGAGAGCTAGCTTCCACAGCTAGTGGGTCCAAAACGGTCACTCGTCTTTTGTTTGATCAACCTTTTTATTGCCGTGTTACAGGCATCGTTTGGAAACAATCAAGTTATGTAAATAAGCATTGACAAGATATTTCAGTGTAAATAACTCATTTCACAACGTATATATCTGTGGCTTATATAATATATATATATATATATATATATATATATATATATATATATATATATATATATATATATATATATATACATATAAACAATTTCATGGGTGCGGCTTATATACTGGTGCGCTCAATAATACGGAAAATAAGGTAATCCTACCCCTTTTCCATTTCATAAAAATTACTAACACATTTATTTCACTTCTCACTTTTTACACAGTTTACTCAAACAAATAATAAAGTTCTAAAAAAAAAAAAAGAAGTTGTAATTCACACATGAATAAGATGATCTTATTTTCAATATTGTTCAAAATGTTTATCATAATTATTTTTCTTTGGGTTTAAATAGTTTCTTAAACCGGATCATATTAGTACTTTGTTTGACATCTTTGATATTTTAATGTTGGTCATTATGGTGGTACTTGGAGAGCCAGAGGTTTTTTGAGGTGGTATTTGGTGAATAATGTTTGAGAAGCACTGCAATACAGTAATTGCAATTGAGACACAGAAGTGTAAGAAAACAAGACAACACAGCATAGTGTGGAATATTAAATTACAACATATTTGATTTAAAAAAAAACAAAAAACATTTAACATTTATTAATACATTTGAACACAGACACAAGTGTCGAAAATTGGCATTGTTGAGTACCGGTATCGATTCCCAGCTCCTGGGCCAAGAGGTGGTACCGTATCCTATTCCTATTATGGGATATTATTATGTATGCTAGCCGGTGGTGTTCTTTTGATATTTTTTGGTTTGAAAATGTTTACTTTCAGCAAAGTCTTTATTAGTGGAGCGTACGATATGTTACATGGTCAGACCAGGAATAGGGCGAGATATCATTCTGGAAGCTCGTTCGATCGCGAGCGGCATTTAGGCAGCTGCTTAAATGAACATACTGTATGTACTGTACATTCCACACAGATACGCCATCTTCTATTCACGACTGCCACCTGCCGATCAAATGAACTTCAACCGTTGTTTCATTGAACAAAAGACATTGAAGGGATGTTAAGATCTTATTTACTTTGGAAAAAACAAAACAAATTGAATGCGATGGAAAGAAAACTGCGACTTGTGCCCACGACTATGAATCCATGGTCCGCCCCGGTTTTCCCCAGTGGAGGACAATAATGTGTTTTTCCCTTTTAAAGCAGTTCAGCAGTAATAGGATACCTCCTGACTCTGGCAGTGCGCCAACAATCAATTGGCTCGCTCCCCATTCCCAACGGCGTCCACAACACATCACTTCCTGCTGCATTCAGATTCGGTACTATATCACTCTCGCGTTATGCATCGCTTAACGGGAAGCGTTTTGTTGCGCGTTTCACCGTCTTTAGGCCGAACAGTTGTAAGTTGTATTATAGCAAGGCAGGCAGTCAGAAACGCTGCTTCACTTATCCGAATCTCGGCCCAATGGTTGTGCCGTTTACATAATAAATCTCATTTGTAAGTTCGATGCTCGTATCGCATACGAGGGAGGGAAACGGTAAGGTCGGGGATTTACTGTAGGTTGAAATTTAAAGCGGTGCATTGGGACCTCTAAAGGGGAGAGAACACAGAGAAGCAGAATCACACTTTCCTATTGACCTCTGTCACAAATCAACATTCATTTACCAAGAGACATCAATAACATCATGTAAGAGTGGGAACTTCTATTTGCCACCTGGGAGGAAGCATTGCATGTTTTTGCTCCTTGAAGAAGATGTTTGTTTTTGGGGGGATTTTATTTGCTGTGTCTTTTTGATTTGTGTTTGTTTTGCTGGGGAAGGAAAGGGGGCGTGGCTCCCTCCTTTCTAGTAGGGAGCGAAGCGACTGCACCCTCCTCTGTAAAGGCTAGCCTGCAACATCAAAGATGAAAAAAAAGCTCCAATCAGTATCCAGTTTAGAACCTTATCTTGTATTTCTAGATTATTTAAAATCAATTATCTTTCAAATATATATATATATATTCCTCCCTTTTTCCCCCTCGCCTACCCTTCCTATGAAATTTGGGATATTGTCATTTGGGAAACTTATCTTTGCGCCATAATAACTGTACAAACATTTGGGGCCTGATTTACTAAGACCAAAGTACCTCGCGCTCAGTAGCATGTGCAATCTATAAAATAGTGTGTACTGTTAGAGGGTGTGTTGCATGTTACTAAGACTGCGTGTGCAATTGAAAAATGGTGCATACAGCCTTATTTACATGAGGATTGTGCGTGTACGATATGGGGCATCACTACGGAGGCACTCTTATTTACTGCATTCATGTTATCATGCTCCTGTCTGTGGCATGTTGCTATGTTTTCAAACATGCAGGAGACATCCAGCACGTTTTATGGGCATGTAGAACCAGTCGTGCAGTGCATCTACTGAACATTGACACCAATTTTTTTTCTTTACCGTATTTTTCGGACCATAGGGCGCACCGGATCATAAGGCGCACTGCTGATGAGTGGCTCTATTCAGGTATGTTTTCATACAAAAGGCGCACCAGATTATAAAGCGTATTAAAGGCCTACTGAAACCCACTACTACCGACCACGCAGTCTGATAGTTTATATATCAATGATGAAATCTTAACATTGCAACACATGCCAATACGGCCGGGTTAGCTTACTAAAGTGCAATTTTAAATTTCACGCAAAATATTCTGCTGAAAACGTCTCGGTATGATGACGCCTGCGCGTGACGTCACGGATTGTAGAGGACATTTTGGGACAGCATGGTGGCCAGCTATTAAGTCGTCTGTTTTCATCGCAAAATTCCACAGTATTCTGGACATCTGTGTTGGTGAATCTTTTGCAATTTGTTCAATGAACAATGGAGACAGCAAAGAAGAAAGCTGTAGGTGGGAAGCGGTGTATTGCGGCAGGTGTTGTGCCGGATAACGCACCCCCGCCGTAGAATGCACCCCCTGACTGTTGTGCCGGATAACACAGCCGGTGTTTCATTGTTTACATTCCCGAAAGATGACAGTCAAGCTTTACCATTGGCCTGTGGAGAACTGGGACAACAGAGACTCTTACCAGGAGGACTTTGAGTTGGATACGCAGACGCGGTACAGTGAGTACGCATGCAGCTGCGGCTTCCAAGCATTTGATCGCGTGCCCGTATGTGCGTGCCGCTATGTGCATGTCACGTACGTAACTTTGGGGAAATATATGTGCTGTATGAACTTTGGGGAGGTGAACGGTACTTTGGGCTGTGGGATTGAGTGTGTTGTGCAGATGTTTGAGTTGTATTGGCGGGTTATATGGACGGGAGGGGGGAGGTGTTTGTTATGCGGGATTAATTTGTGGCATATTAAATATAAGCCTGGTTGTGTTGTGGCTAATAGAGTATATATATGTCTTGTGTTTATTTACTGTTTTAGTCATTCCCAGCTGAATATCAGGTCCCACCGCCTCTCACAGCATCTTCCCTATCTGAATCGCTCCCACTGCCCTCTAGTCCTTCACTCTCACTTTCCTCATCCACAAATCTTTCATCCTTGCTCAAATTAATGGGGAAATCATCGCTTTCTCGGTCCGAATCGCTCTCGCTGCTGGTGGCCATGATTGTAAACAATGTGTGGATGTGAGGAGCTCCACAACCTGTGAAGTCACGCGCATATCGTCTGCTACTTCCGGTACAGGCAAGGCTTTTTTATCAGCGACCAAAAGTTGCGAACTTTATTGTCGATGTTCTCTTCTAAATCCTTTCAGCAAAAATATGGCAATATCACGAAATGATCAAGTATGACACATAGAATGGACCTGCTATCCCCGTTTAAATAAGAAAATCGCATTTCAGTAGGCCTTTAAAGGGTCATATTATGATTTTTTTCTAAATTTAAAACATTTCTTTGTGGTCTACATAACATGTAGACCTTCTGGTTCTTTGGTCAAAATGTTGCATAGATGATGTTTTACAGATCATCTTCAAGTCGTTTTCTGACAGTCGCTTCCGAATGCGCCGTTTTGTTGGCGGTCTTATTTACGTGCCTCCACTTCGGCAGCGTCTTCTCCCCGTCATCTTTGTTGTAGCGGTGTAGCGTGCAAGGACGGGAGTGGAAGAAGTGTCAAAAAATGAAGCTAACTGTTTTAATGACATTCAGACTTTACTTAAATCAATAATGGAGCAGCATCTCATCCGTGGCTCACGAGTGCAACAACAACGCCAGAAATGAGTCCCTTGAAAAACCGTCCGACTGGAGCGTTCTCATAACTAAAGTTCCGTGGGGGAATTATGTGAACCCACTACCCTGGTAGTTTTTAGAGCTTCTATAGCGAGTCTACTGACAGATATAAGTTAGAACTTTACACTACTTTATATTAGAAATGGCAACAGCGGAGGACGAATGTACCATAACAAGAAGATAGAGAAAAAGAAGAAGCTTATCAACTACGTTGTCGGCACAGATTACAATGGCGGATGCGCGCAAATTTTCAGGATTTATGCAGATCCCAAATACAGATCAGCAGGTACCAGAAGGTTAAGAAAAGTTGGTTTTGCACAATATTGCAATGCAAAACGCCAGATAATATGTCTGCTAATAGGTGACATTTTGCAGTCCTTATACACACAATAATAATACCCATATGTTGAAGTACGTCTGACGACGGTAGCCGTAATGCTCCAACAATCCATCAAGCGGTGCGGCTTCAGAGCTTACAAAAGTCGTACTAAAACATTTGGACGGATTTGAGCGCCGTGTGTAATGTTTTATATTCTCAATGGAACATCTTGCAGTACACACGTGTCTCTTATGTGTAACTGCCATCTACTGGTAACACTTATCATTACACCATGTACCAAATAAAATGGCTTGGAGGTTGGTAAGCACAACCAGAATTAATCAGTAAATTAGGCGCGCCGGGTTATAGCACACTGTTGGTTTTTGAGAATAGGAAAGGATCTTCAGTGCGCATTATCGTCCGAAAAATACGGTTCTTTTTTCTTTTCTTTTACTGCTGAAGGTGCATGGGAGGGAGGGAGGCTGCATTACTGTGCTCTAGACGCAAAAAATTCATACTTCAAGAAGTTTTTATCATAAAATATATATGATAGTAATGTATATTCTATGTAAAAAAAATTAACGTCACTAAAATAAAAAATATGACACCAAAACGCATCAATTGATTTTGTCATCTAGCAGCTATGAAATTATAAAACGTTATTGCTGAATAGACAATGAGTGTAATATTGTTTTATTTCTGAGGATTCTCTGTCCACCGTGTGTCTTTGCAGCACAAGCACTCCTCTCTCATAGCCGTGTGCTTAACTGTGTTTTTATTTAGCACGTTTGAAAAGGACGTGCTAAATTAAACGCAAAATAGTGCTCGCAAAACAGTGAAGAGTGTTGATAAATCACATTGCGCATGCTAAACATTAATATTAGCATTTTCTCCTCCCAGTATTGTAGGCGTTTTGATGATCAGAATATATTTTGCATATTAATAAACCAGAAATGGATTTCACGCCTTATTCTGCTCACTTAAGAAACACAATCCTATTTGCACACGTTTAGTAGATCAGCTTTGTGTGTGCTATCAAGTTTGCACATGTTTTAGTACCTGCAAACCTTTAGTAAATCAGGCCCTTGTTGTTTATAAAGTAGGAGGAAAGACAATGCTGAACCAAAGTGTCTGATATCGTCAACCTGGAGTTTATTACGAGATACGGAATTATTACCATAAATTAAATATTTATCCGTTTATTACTATTTTATTCAAGTATTTATTGATGGATCTACACGTTTGCATATATTTATCTCTGCCTTCTAGCTTTAAAAAAAAAAGGTTAATAGGTCTAAATTAATACAGGTATTGATGTACTTATTTTATAATTTTTAATATGATTTTAATATGGTAAGTTATCAAAACAAAACATCCAGATCTTGGCTTTGTGTTCAAATGAATTATTATTATTGTTATATTTAAACAATGGTGGCCAAGTGATTAGCATGTGAGCTTGACAGTCGGGAGTTTGAGGGTTCAAATCTCTTTTGGGACATTTCTGTGTGGAGTTTGCATGTTCTCCTCATACATGCATGGGTTTACTGTACTCTCTGACTTTTTCCCACATCCCAAACACATGCAAACTATAAATTCTGCAAGGTGTGTGTAAATGTTTGTTTATTAATATGTGCCCTGTGATTGGCTGGCTTTCAGCCCAATTCCCTGACTCTTGCCCAAAGTCAGCTGAGATAGTCTATTAAGGATGTTACAGAATACCTGTTCCCATTTAAAACTAACGAGGCATCTACATGTGTGAAGTCAAACATGTTTCATATTTCATATTAAGTTAATGTGGGAATGCCTATAATTCATCCGATTTAGCCTGAAGGGCTGTTTTGCAGGCTGCAGCTCATTTTTTATTGGCTCAGGGCAACGTCAAATCATACAATTCAAGGATTTAAGTCCACATCAGAATATTACAAAGATGGTCTGGTGCAATCAGTAAAAGTATTATAGATCCACCACCCAATTATCCATGGATGTTCAAATGCACCGTCATCTGAATAAAAATAATAATAAAAATAATGGGAAATTACTGTTTCACTGATAGGATGACAAATTAGAGCCAAGCTCAATACTTAACCAAAACATATTTAGTCATAAACGCTTTTTTGATATATTTCTTTGCTTTGTTGTTTTTATGTCAGGTGTACTAATACGTGTTAAGCATGGTACATTGGATTGGTCTGAGCGAGGCCCCCTTGCATCCTTCAACTTGAAATTTCAAGGTTTGGACACACCTAGCTTTTAATGCAAGATGATTTTTAGAATGTGTTGTCAGGGTTATAGCTGATTATGCGAGGTACTCTCATGTTTGAATATTCATAATTGGAAAGATTATTTTTTTTACCCCCCTTTATTTTAAACTGGTATGCAAATTTGCGTAGCATGTGGGAGGATGCTGGGAAAAAAAGGGAAGAGTAATTTTAAAAAAAAAGGAGAGAAAGTTTACAGCAATAAGGAGGAAAACAGAGGCCACTGTTTTAATTAAGTAAATGAAGAGGAAATAATGGTCGTAATTAATGAAGGCTTTTAGCTAGCAGCTACACTATCGGGGAGGGAAGGAGGTGTGTGTGGCGATGCATGGTGGAGGTGGTGGGCTCACATTTGCCATCACCACACACACGTTAGGTTTTTTTCTTTTGGAGGAACCCCAAATGTTGTTTCAAATTTAAATGCACATTTTATTGTTTTCATTTATACACTCGAACCGTGCAAAAACGGTGCTTTTTAATTTTTTTCAGTTTCAACCAAAACATTTTCATCTTTGATGTTAGCTGCAAAACTAGCTAAAAACAAACAATAATTATTTGACTCTATCTCCCCTTGCAAGATGGTAGCGTGTGGAGGAATTCAGCTACATCTCAAGCCAAAAAGGCTTGATTG
Source organism: Nerophis lumbriciformis (assembly GCF_033978685.3). NCBI lineage: Eukaryota > Metazoa > Chordata > Actinopteri > Syngnathiformes > Syngnathidae > Nerophis > Nerophis lumbriciformis. The sequence goes on along the minus strand of NC_084558.2, from coordinate 21,614,768 downwards.
GGGAGTGAGAGAATGCAGCAGCTTCCCTTATTCATTTACTGAAGTGGCAATGACTCCCTTTCTCATTGACGGAAAACATTTCATAGGCTCGTCACCAACCTAATGTAGATTTTTCTCAAAATATATTCCTTTAGGGCTGCACGATTAATTGAATTTCAATCACGGTCGCGGTCGCCACAATTAAACGACGGTGATCGTCGGCAATATCGACATGTAAAAATCAGGTTGCGGTGCATATCAAATCAAGCACATTCACAACAGCAGCTATCGTGTATGGGCACACAGCTCCATGACCGTCCATCCTTATATCTTACTTTGCCTTCTTTTACCTGCTTATCTTCTGTATAGTGCAGTTCAGCGTGCGTCAAAGACCGCAAAGCTGTCATTAGACGTAGACAGGTGTGCACGCCTGCACAACATGCTGATCTGCTTGTCTCCTTGGAGTTGCACTCGCCAGACTAACGCCTCGCTAGACACTTTTTCATTGAGTGCAAACACTTCTCGCCAGCCCGGAGAACTAGGTCAAGCGGCGGTGTCCAGTTGATAACACATCGCGGAACAGTTTTTTGTTTTTTTTTATGCCGTTGAGAAAACCCCAACTAAAAATACCAAACAGAGCTAAAAGCATCATGTAATGAGAGAAAGCTGAAATGTTAATACTACCAACGAACAAAAACTAGTGCTGTCAAATCATTAATGATTAATCACACTTTTGATTAATTACATGTATTCATTCTGATTAATCACAGTAAATAAAAAAAAGACTCCAATATATTGACAGGAATACAATTTTACTATCAGAATGTCGTGCAGGATTAAAAAAAAAAAAGTTTTACTTGAAAGGACTACATTTTTTTGTTAAAGAATTTGTTTTGGAAAAAACGGTTTTATCTAAAGGTTTATTTTGAAGTAAGATTTCCCACAGAGGACACCAGTCAGAGTCTCTTCACTCATCTTTACACTGGCCTATGTGTTGACCGTGTAACGAACCGCGCTGCCTTTAAAGCAGGGGTCACCAACGCGGTGCCCGCGGGCACCATGTCGCCCGTAAGGACCAGATGAGTAGCCCGCTGGCCTGTTCTAAAAATAGCTCAAATAGCAGCACTTACCAGTGAGCTGCCTCTATTTTTAAAATGTTATTTATTTACTAGCAAGCTGGTCTCGCTTTGCTTGACATTTTTAATTCTGAGAGAGACAAAACTCAAATAGAATTTGAAAATCCTAGAAAATATTTTAAAGACTTGGTCTTCACTAACTGACAAAGAAACAGATAACAGATTTGGTGTCCAGCTCAAAGTGTGACATGATTTATTTAAAAATTTGAGAGTTGACTTTTGTATTTTACATGAGTTATTATTTGTACAAACATGGTGCAAAGTAATTCATGATTTGTTAAAAAATGTTAGTGGCTAGCTAGTTAAAATGGGATATTGTGATTTCACAAGACTGTCTTAGAAGTGATCATTTGGAAATGTTCAATTTGAAAAATGTGCACTTAGAGAAAATATAAAAATAAAGTGTTGCATATTGATATTTATCTGTTTCTATATATATTTATTGTGAGAAATCATTAAGATGATCAGTGTTTCCACAAAGATAAATATCATTAATTATTAATAATAACAGAGTTAAAGGTAAATTGAGCAAATTGGCTATTTCTGGCAATTTATTTAAGTGTGTATCAAACTGGTAGCCCCTGCGATGAGGTGGCGACTTGTCCAGGGTGTACCCCGACTTCCGCCCGGTTGTAGCTGAGATAGGCTCCAGCGACTCCCGCGACCCCAAAGGGAATAAGCGGTAGAAAATGGATGGATGGAAACTGGTAGCCCTTCGCATTAACCAAGAAGTAGCTCTTGGTTTCAAAAAGGTTGGTGACCCTGCTTTAAAGTAACCATCCGCGGTTAAGGTAAAGCAGCATGTGCGCCTTAAAAAAAACCGTGTGATTAAATTGTGCAACTCCACATGATTGATGCGATAATTTTTGTATTATTAATCACACAAGTTAACTCGTTTTTTTTGACAGCCTTAACAAAAACACAAAGATTTGTCTTTGAATTATATGTACACTTATTTAGCCCTTTTACGAGACTATTTTATTACAAACGAATGATGACATCACGTCCGCACGCCCCCCACTATGTCACACTATGTTTAACCTAATGGTAATAATGAATAATCATGAGGATTATTTTGGCCATAATCGTGCAGCCCTATATTCCTTGATGACAAATCAATTGCATTTGCATATTACTCGCTTGTGTGACCAGCGTCCGCATCCAAGTGCTGTGTCACAAGCTATTAATCTGATGAACTGATAGCGTACGCAGACATAATGATGAAATATGCAGGCCAAGAAAGAGGGAACACACTCACCATAGTGCCCACGCTGTACGTTGCTGCAGGACCAATTGTATGGTGATATGGGTCTGCTGTTGCATAGACTCGGCCATAACTACAGGGGAGAAAACACATTTACAATGTAAGCGTCATGTCCTGCATCCCAACAGACTCTTATTTTGGTCAGCGGCATGGCTTAGTTGGTACAGCGACCGTGCCAGCAACTTGATGGTTCCGGGTTCGATTCCACCATCCTCGTCACTGTCGTCGTGTCCTCGGGCAAGACACGTTACCCTTGCTCCCAGTGCCACCCACACTGGCTTATATGTAAATAATGGGTTTCACTATGTAAAGTGTTTTAAAACAAACTAAACAATATATACATGTAATTCACCTCAGTTCCTTTTTTTTGTCTGGCATTTCTTGTTCTCTGTTTTGTTTGCTGACAACAAACAGCAAGGTAGGAAGTTGCCAGATTATTTCTCATGGTTTTTCTATACATGCCACGACTTCCTATCTACCCCTATGCTCACGGCTTGCTAAGAATGCGTACTTATTTTTGTCATGGGTTTTTTAGGCTTTCTGGATTGTCTGGTAGCCGTGCGTCAAAATTGATAAAAAACAAAATAAAAATGCAGTTTCCTCAGTAAACTGCATGTGAATAGTAAAAAATGCTGGCAGGGCCAAAAACATTGGCAGACAATATCACTAATAATTAGGGATGTCCGATAATATCGGCAGTCCGATATTATCGGCCGAGGATTGCTTTAAAATGTAATATCGGAAATTATCGGTATCGGTTTCAAAATTATTGGTATCGGCTTCAAAAAGTAAATTTTATGACTTTTTTTTACACGGATGTAGGGAGAAGTACAGAGGGCCAATAAACCTTAAACTCACTGCCTTTACGTGCCGGCCCAGACTCATAATATATGCGGCTTGTACACACACACAAGTGAATGCAAGGCATACTTGATCAACAGCCATACAGATCACACTGAGGGTGGCCGTATAAACAACTCTAACACCGTTACAAATATGCGCCACACTGTGAACCCACACCAAACAAGAATGACAAACACATTTCGGGAGAACATCCGCATCGTAACACAACATAAACACAACAGAACAAATACCCAGAACCCCTTGCAGCTCTAACTATTCCGGGACGCTACAATATACACCCCCCCGCTACCCCTGAACCCCGCCCCCCCAACCTCAACCTACTAATGCTCTCTCAGGGAGAGCATGTCCCAAATTCCAAGCTGCTGTTTTGAGGCATGTTAAAATAAAAATGCACTTTGTGACTTCAATTATAAATATGGCAGTGCCATGTTGGCAGTTTTTTCAATAACTTGAGTTGATTTATTTTGGAAAACCTTGTTACATTGTTTAATGCATCCAGCGGGGCATCACAACAAAATTAGGCATAATAATGTGTTAATTCCACGACTGTATATATCGGTATCGGTTGATATCGGAATCGGTAATTAAGAGTTGGACAATATCGGAATATTGGATATCGGCAAAAAAGCCATTATCGGACATCTCTAATAATAATGAATTAAACCTGCCAGCACTGTTGAGAGGGCCCTCGCCCCTCCACTTGCACCTAGGGGTTAAGTGGGTGGGCATGCATGACACATGCAGTCGCGTCCTTATCCAATGCCTGACCCACCATCAAACATTTTAGCAAGGTTGGAGAATGTAAAAGGAATTTATGACTGTTGTCATTTTCCACCACACCAGTGCTATATTGGCACTACAGCAGTTATGCAGCTGTGTCTTAAACGGGAACTCTCCACTCTTTTGGAATTTTGCCTATCGTTCACATTCCTAATGAGAGACAAGAAGACAAAAGGCTTTTTTTTTTTGCATTCTCATTTGTAAAAATCAACTCGGCCTTGATGGCTGGCAATGCAGTTAATGGGAGGAATCTGCCTCTAAATCACTTTGAAAATGCATCCAAAAAGTGCAAACAATACTTTGTTTACGTTGCATAACCTGTGTAATAACCAAGCTGTAGCAATATTGTTATTGTAAGAGCGAACACTACGGAAATATTTTCCTAGCGTAGTAACACATCATGTTGGGACGGCGTGCTAAAGCATTAGCTGCAAGCCAGCTACGGAAAGAGATAAACTAGCTTTTGCGTCAGCAGCTGAATCGCTTTTGAGTTTGTAATTCACAACACAATGCAATAAAACCCCAATCTGTACTGACTGAAAAACATGAACAATCATAGTCCAGTATCTGTAAAGTATTAGTATTATGTTTTGTTTGTACACAGCCAGCCAGACAATAACATGCATGACGTGCTGCGTGGATCAAGATCGATGGTATAGTGACTCACTCGATGGACATTTGTCTGTTTGGTCCGGCTGGCAGGGGACGTTTTTTCAAGTTGATTTTGGGTAAACACACCATATATGTTGGCATAGCTTGGCTCCAAGTTTCACATTTATACCTGCAAGTCACACCAACCTCACTCTCTCGGCTTCCGTCTGCTCCAACGTTTCACCCTCTGCTCTTGCTCGCGTTTATATATATATATATATATATATATATATATATATATATATATATTTTTTTTTTTACATATTACTATTATATATATTCAGCTTCAAAAAGATAAGGTTGTGAATCTTAATTTTTCGAAAAAGAGTCGTCTTCCTTGTCTGTTACCTAGTCTGCCATGATTAGAACACACTCAGATTGGTTCCCGAAGTAAGAACACATATTTGTTACCGGAAGTGTGCTGCTACGGAACGAATGGAAAGAAGTTCCGGTAATGCGTAAAATGATCAAAATACGGTAAATATTGTACATATTCCATAACGTGTCTGTTACCACATTATATATAAACTTGCAGTGCGTATATAACATGTGTGAAGTTGGTTTAGAGGCTTTGAAGGCTCCAACGAAAAGGGACAAGCGGTAGAAAATGGATGGATTGTTAAAAAAACAAACGTTTGTTCTTGTCTTCCATAATGATTGTAATCATTGTTAATCATAGACAACATTTAAAAAAAAAAAGGCAGTTCCCTTTTATTCAATGCCCCCACCTACCATCAAATGTCTTGGGAAGATCGGAGCATGTGGAAGGAAGTTATGACCGTTATAATTTTCCACCACAAGATAGCGGTATTGGTGTTGATATCAAATCAGCGTGTAGTCATGATCAGACTCCTAACTGAAAGCTTGTATCAATTTGGAAGGAGACTTGATCATCTTAAGTGCAGTGGCAGTTTGATGGTTAGGAGCAGTTTTTGCCGCCAGGCTCTGCCCACTACGAGTGGATACGAATAGGTACTGACCGAATCAGCACTTTAGGGTGTCGTTGCATTGGCACGGATTCTAAACAAGATCTGAATTTGTGGGGTCGCGTTTGACATGTTGGAAGTTTTGTGGCGAACCGTCAGATCAAAGTTTGGTGCCATGCCACGCCCACATCCTATAGCTTAATAGCTTAATACACACGTTCCCTTCACAATTTATCATTGCCCATCTGTCTAGTATCTGTCAATTTAACTGCAAGTCATTTGGTTAAAGGGCCTGGGAGAAGTTTGTTAAAGTACGACCCCTGTTTTTGGCCTAAAAAAGGCTGGTGTAGACCAGGGGTCCCCAAACAGGGAGTCGGGCTATATATATATATATACATACATATATATATATATATATATATACACACATTACATTTGTTAAAAGACTTTAAATTAGCTTTAATGGCAAACATTTTTTCAAAAATTATTGCAAAACAACCAATACAGATAGAGTCAACATTTCAACATTAATGGCATTCATCCAAATAGCAGAAGAGATTACCAATGCAATAGATAACAAAACGTGTGCTAAGCAGTGTTTATGGAATTAACAAACGCATTGGACACAATCAATCATAATGTCTTAATAAACAAATTAAAACAGTATGGCATCAGAGGGTTGGTCTTGAACTGGGTAAGAAGCTACTTAACCAACAGGAAGAAATACGTGACGATAGGAGAATAAACATCTACAGAGCTGACAATATATTGTGGTGTACCTCAGGGATCAATACTAGGACCAACATAGTTCAATCTTTATAGTATAAGTTACAAGACCTAAAGTTAGTATTATTTGCAGACGACACGACTGTTTTGTTAAGGAGAAAACACACAAAAGCTAATACAAATAATAACAGAAAAAATGAACAAATTAAAAAGATGGTTTGCCAAAAACGGACTATCTTTGAATTTCAGTAAAACTAAAATAATGCTATTTGGTAACAGTAGAAGAGAAAGTCCAACAGAAATACAAATTGACAGATAAATAGTAAAATAAAAAATATTTTTGGATGTAATAATAAATGAGAAAATGAACAGGAAATCTTATGTAGAAAATATAAAACATAAAATAGCTGTCATGTCTGTGTAATCATGTTTTGTTTTAAGTCATGTTTTGTTTAGTTTCTGGCTTTTCACTCCCTTGTCTTGTTTGCATGATTACCCATTAGTTTCACCTGTTCCACGTTTGGACTCATTGTGCATTCTTGATTGTCACCATAGCAACCCATTAGTTTTCACCTGTCACGTCACGCACCTGTTTCACGTCTTGAGTCACGCACCTGTTTTCGTTAATCATGTCTGTAGTATTTAAGTTCAGTGTTTTTCAGTTTGTCTTTCTGACGACCTCACCACATTTATGCTCTGTCCATGCCTGATACTTCTTTCCATGTCCATTCTCCATGCAACTATTTTTGTCCAAGCCAAGTAAGTTTTTGTTCCATGTTTATAGTCTTTTTGGTTTCATAGTTTGTTCTCCGCCATAGTGCGTGTTTTTCGTTTGTACTTTTTGCTATAGTCTTTTGATTTCATAGTTTATTCTCCGCCACTGTGCGCGCTTTCATTTATTCCTTTTTTTTTTGATAATAATTAATAAATCATGTACCTTCATTCCCGTCTCGCCCGAACCAACTTTCCGTTGCATCCCGGAAAAGCACACACCCAAGACCAAGCATTGACAGTAGGTCGTCAGCAGACTCGCTTTTCCGCACGAGAGTTGGACATTTTGGACGAGGCTTCTTGGGCGGTCCTGTACGCGATGGAGGAGGAAACTCTGCGCTACTCCTCCGTGGAGTACAGAGACTCCATTTGGTCCCAGGAATGCGGGGACGCAGCGCAGTGCCGGAAGCGCCCCTCCCGACAAAGGACGTCAGGAAGAACTTCCGCGAGCCGGCAGGACACGCCACTCCCACAAGCCTCTCCCTCTCCGGGCGGAAGCAAGCAGCAGCCATCCCCAGGACTCAAGCCACACCCAAGTCACACAAACATTTTTTTTCACCCACAAAATCACAGGTAGAAAATAGACATTTTGGACAATTTAAAGGGGACGTTTCTGCCTCCCCCCGCCCACCCCTAGAGAGAGTTCCAGACCGCAGAGAGCGCGTCTGGTATCCGCCCCTTGAGGGAGGGGCTGGGGTCGGGAGCTGTGTAGGTGGGGTGGCTCTGCATCACCATGTCAAGCCACAGCCTCCAGCACGGCCGCCACCACCAGTCTTCCGACCTGTCAAGCCACAGCCTCCAGCACGACCACCCTCACCAGTCTTCCGACCTGTCAAGCCACAGCCTCCAGCACGACCACCCTCACCAGTCTTCCGACCTGCCAAGCCGCAACCCCCAGCTAGGCCACCTCCACCTGCTCCAAGGCTAGCTCCACGGCTAGCACCTGTCGCAGCTCCACGGCTAGCACCTGTCGCAGCTCCACGGCTAGCACCTGTCGCTGCACCACGGCTAGCACCTGTCGCTGCACCACGGCTAGCACCTGTCGCTGCACCTGTTGCCGCACCAAGGCTAGCACCAGCTCCACCACGCCAAGTTCCATGGCAGACTCCAGTACCCGCACCACACCTAGCCGCATCATGCCAATCTCCGGTACCAGCTCCACGCCGCCAAGCACGGCCAAGCCAAGACCAAGCACTGCCAAGCCAAGACCAAGACCCTCCACGCCAAGTCCAAGACCAAGACCCTCCACGCCAAGTCCAAGACCAAGACCCTCCACGCCAAGTCCAAGACCAAGACCCTCCACGCCAAGTCCAAGACCAAGACCCTCCACGCCAAGACCAAGACCAAGACCCTCCACGCCAAGACCAAGACCCTCCACGCCAAGACCAAGACCCTCCACGCCAAGACCAAGACCAAGACCCTCCACGCCAAGTCCAAGACCAAGACCCACCACGCCAAGTGCCGCCAGTCGCAGCTCCACGACGCCAAGTTCCGCCAGTCGCAGCTCCACGACGCCAAGTGCCGCCAGTCGCAGCTCCACGACGCCAAGACCAAGACCAAGACCCGCCATGCCAAGACCAAGACCCGCCATGCCAAGACCAAGACCCGCGCCAAGTCCAAGACCCGCCATGCCAAGACCAAGACCCACGCCAAGACCAAGACCAAGACCAAGACCCACGCCGAGCTTCGCCGCCTGACTCACCACGCCAAGCCACGCCTACCATGATGACGACGCGCCTGCCTCCTCGTCGGCTACGGATATGGCCGCTACCTGGTCGCCCGCCACGCCAAGTGCGCCCACCTCCCAGTCGGCCACGAATGTGGCCAATCCCTGGGCGCCCGCCTCGCCTGCTGCAGCGGCGTTCCACTCGCCGCCGCCACTTGACTTTGCCTCGGTGGATTCGGGGCCACTTGGGCTGGCGACCCACCGCCATGTCCCCCTCCCGCCCTCCCATGACTATTGTTAATTTTTTTTTTTTCTGTTTGGACATCTGGTATCTGTCCTTAAGGGAGGGGCTCTGTCATGTCTGTGTAATCATGTTTTGTTTTAAGTCATGTTTTGTTTAGTTATAGGACTCTTTAGTTTCTGTCTTTTCACTCCCTTGTCTTGTTTCCATGATTACCACATTAGTTTCACCTGTTCCACGTTTGGACTCATTGTGCACTCTTGATTGTCACCATAGCAACCATTAGTTTTCACCTGTCACGTCACGCATCTGTTTCACGTTTTGAGTCACGCACCTGCTTTCACTAATCATGTCCATAGTATTTAAGTTCATTCTTTTCAGTTTGTCGTTCTGACGACCTCCACATTTATGCTTATGTACTCTCTTCATCCTCTAAGATCCTGCTTCATGTCCCTTGTCAAAGTAAGTTTTTGTTCCATGTTTATAGTCTTTTTGTTTTTCATAGTTTGTTCTCCGCCACTGTGCGTGCTTTTCATTTGTACTTTTTTGCTATAGTCTTTTGGTTTCATAGTTTATTCTCCGCCACTGTGCGCGCTTTTGTTTGATCCTTTTTTGTAGTTCTAGTGTTTCAATAAAAAAATGTACTCACATTCCCGTCTCGCCCGAGCCAACTTTCCGTTGCATCCCGGAAAAGCTAACTCCGAGGACCAAGTCTTGACAATAGCAAGAAATATAACATAATAATTTGTTCTAGACCGGGCAGCACGGTGAAACAGGGGTTAGTGCATGTGCCTCACAATACGAAGGTCCTGAGTTCAATCCCGGGCTTGGGATCTTTCTGTGTGGAGTTTGCATGTTCTCCCCGTGACTGCGTGGGTTACCTCCGCGTACTCCGGCTTCCTCCCACCTCCAAAGACATGCACCTGGGGATAGGTTGATTGGCAACACTAAATGGTCCCTAGTGTGTGAATGCGAGTGTGAATGTTGTCTGTCTATCTGTGTTGGCCCTGTGATGAAGTAGCGACTTGTCCAGGGTGTACGCCGCCTTCCGCCCGAATGCAGCTGAGATAGGATCCAGCACCCCCCGCGACCCCGAAAGGGACAAGCGGTAGAAAATGGATGGGATGGATGTTCTAGACCAAAAATCACTTCATATTCTCTACTGTTCGCTAGTGTTACCATGTCTGAGTTATTGTGTAGAAATATGGGGACACGATTACTAATGTACACTTCATTTACTAACTGTGTTACAACTAGAATTATTCTAATACATAATGTTGGATATAGAGAACATACAAACCCTTTATTTATTGAATCAAATATATTGAAATTCAATAATTTTGTACATTTACAAACAGCAAAAATGATGTACAAAGCAAACTATAACCTGCTAGCCAAGAATGTACAATAATTCTTCTCAACAACAGAGCAGGAATATAACCTTAGAGAAAAATCTACTTTAAAACATTTTTATACACGAACAAACAACCTTTAGCATATCAGTATGTGGAATTAAACTATGGGATGGATTAAGCAAGGAAATCAAACGAGCAACAATAAACTGTTCAAACTACAAGTGTTCACTAAGTACAAGGAAGAAGAATTATGATGAACATCCTGAACCTTGAAAAAAAAAAAAAAAAACTATCGGACACATTTTAATATATTTAAATTGTTGTCACCATGATTTCGCGTAGGTTAATTTTGAAATTGCAAAACAAGGATACATCATCACCCCAAAGGGGCTTTGGGGAAAATGTGAGAGTATGACTCCAGATTTGTGTGTGATTGTGTTTGTGTGTGTGTCTTGTTGCTTATTTGTTCCCTCAAGGTACACAGAGCCGAGTCCATATGGCAGGATTATTACACTTGGCCCAGAGCAGCCCAAACTATCAGGTATTCATATGATGGATTACTGCCTGCGGTATGTTGCATGTCAATTACTTCCAGGTAAGTTAATTAAACATATATTCTTTAAATAGAGAATTAAGCATGAGCGACTGTGACACTGGGACTCCACTACATTAAGGGCCACATTATGTACTCCATATGTTTTGATGCTCCGCTACAAAATTAATAATACAAGTTGTGAAGTACATTCCCACCACATTGGTACATTTCCCACACAAGTATATAACAGGGTTTCTGCAGGTCTCAGCTAATCTAATTTAATGCTTTTTAATGCAATTTAAAACAAATGTAATCCCCATGGTAGAATGCAGACAGTTATCATATAAAGTCAAAAGCTTACAGTTGTCTATATAGACAGAATTAATTGATTTCATTTCACAGGATGTACCATTCCAAGCATCCGGTGTTTATTGGCCATAGTTAGCCAATTAAAAGATTCCGCCTGTCAATCATCACACAAAATAAAGTGTGAATAACAATGTTTTTCCATCACTTGTATAGGCCATGTGTATGCTGGTAATCACTCCCTGACAACCTTAAGAGCAGTGCTGGATATCAGGTGGACAGCACAGGTTGACTGATCAGAAGCAGGGCTTGACCAGGCAAGTTACACCTGGGCCGATAACACATTTTGCTGAGCCATGAATTGTCCCACAAATTATTGCCGATAAATGACATTATTGCCAGCATCATTTTGTAACCAAATTAAGCACTAATGTACTCTTAATATATAATAGTAATAATAATAATAATGGTAGTAATGCAAGTAACCCTTTGAAACGCAATGAACTGAAGTATTTTTTTTATTTTTGTACTTGGAAAGTCAAAAAACGAATTATCATAAATAAGTGAACAAAGGCTTTCGTCAATGATGGAGAAAAACAAAAAAGTCATGACAACTTCCAACAACCTATGTGACATTATAAAGACAAAAATCAATTAAAAAGTAACCCCGCCTTCCGCCCGATTGTAGCTGAGATAGGCTCCAGCGTCCCCCGTGACCCCAAAGGGAAAAAGCGGTAGAAAATGGATGGATGGAATATGATGTTTTTATCATTTGTTCTATTTTCTTTTGTTATCCTTTGCAAATGTTTTTTCGTGTTACTATTCTTTCCTTAAGGTAGTTTTGCTTCAATTTCTTCAACAGTTTGAAAATTATAGAGAAAAAAAGGAAAAGGAAAAAGATATTAAAGCCAAATGTCCCGTTGTGGGAATATTTCTGCTTCAAATCGAATGGGTGATATGAGCACTTCGACATGTCCGACCTAATTTTTCCATCTGGGAAAAAAAAGCACTATTTAGGTTGAATTTTTGCTGACAGAAATTAGTCAGGGGGCGGTACCTCTGGATTGGCAGACCGGGGTGGTGGTTCCTCTCTTTAAGAAGGGGAACCGGAGGGTGTGTTCTAACTATCGTGGGATCACACTCCTCAGCCTTCCCGGTAAGGTCTATTCAGGTGTACTGGAGAGGAGGCTACGCCGGATAGTCGAACCTCGGATTCAGGAGGAACAGTGTGGTTTTCGTCCTGGTCGTGGAACTGTGGACCAGCTCTATACTCTCGGCAGGGTCCTTGAGGGTGCATGGGAGTTTGCCCAACCAGTCTACATGTGCTTTGTGGACTTGGAGAAGGCATTCGACCGTGTCCCTCGGGAAGTCCTGTGGGGAGTGCTCAGAGAGTATGGGGTATCGGACTGTCTGATTTTGGCGGTCCGCTCCCTGTATGATCAGTGTCAGAGCTTGGTCCGCATTGCCGGCAATAAGTCGGACACGTTTCCAGTGAGGGTTGGACTCCGCCAAGGCTGCCCTTTGTCACCGATTCTGTTCATAACTTTTATGGACAGAATTTCTAGGCTCAGTCAAGGCGTTGAGGGGATCCGGTTTGGTGGCTGCAGGATTAGGTCTCTGCTTTTTGCAGATGATGTGGTCCTGATGGCTTCATCTGGCCAGGATCTTCAGCTCTCGCTGGATCGGTTCGCAGCCGAGTGTGAAGCGACTGGGATGAGAATCAGCACCTCCAAGTCCGAGTCCATGGTTCTCGCCCGGAAAAGGGTGGAGTGCCATCTCCGGGTTGGGGAGGAGACCCTGCCCCAAGTGGAGGAGTTCAAGTACCTCGGAGTCTTGTTCACGAGTGAGGGAACAGTGGATCGTGAGATCGACAGGCGGATCGGTGCGGCGTCTTCAGTAATGCGGACGCTGTATCGATCCGTTGTGGTGAAGAAGGAGCTGAGCCGGAAGCTCTCAATTTACCGGTCGATCTACGTTCCCATCCTCACCTATGGTCATGAGCTTTGGGTTATGACCGAAAGGACAAGATCACGGGTACAAGCGGCCGAAATGAGTTTCCTCCGTCTGGTGGCAGGGCTCTCCCTTAGAGATAGGGTGAGAAGCTCTGTCATCCGGGGGGAGCTCAAAGTAAAGCCGCTGCTCCTCCACATCGAGAGGAGCCAGATGAGGTGGTTCGGGCATCTGGTCTGGATGCCACCCGATCGCCTCCCTCGGGAGGTGTTTAGGGCACGTCTGACCGGTAGGAGGCCACGGGGAAGACCCAGGACACGTTGGGAAGACTATGTCTCCGGCTGGCCTGGGAACGCCTCGGGATCCCCCGGGAGGAGCTGGACGTAGTGGCTGGGGAGAGGGAAGTCTGGGCTTCCCTGCTTAGGCTGCTGCCCCCGCGACCCGACCTCGGATAAGCGGCAGAAGATGGATGGATGGATGGATGGAAATTAGTCAATTTTTTATTTTTTTGTCGTCTATTTATTAAGTACAACAAAGTTATTTACTTTCCAATTAAAGTACAATGGTAAACAATTCTACAGCAATGAGAAATAAAAGTGTATATCCTTTTAAATGGTTATTTGCATTATTATATATTATGATTACATGACATTATAATCACTGTATAATTGTAATCAAATATTTATGCAGTTAAAGAGCCTGATGTTGACAAAAGCAGTGTCTTCATAAGGCCAAATATTTTTGAAAGTAAATTATTGCATATTGTTCTAATGTGTGGCACCTTAAGACAAGAACATGTTGACTGACAGTCTTAAAGTAACATTTAGTCCTTCACTTATTATTTTTGCAGTTTTATGCAATTTTATGTAAAAAATGTAAAATCGCAAATCGAATCACAATCGCAATTTTGGAGAAAAAATATCGCAATTAGGTTTTTTTCTCAAAATGGTGCAGCCCTAATGTGCATTTAAAACTTTAGAAAGTGTCAAATTAATTTAATTCTATTTCTAAAATTTCACTTTAAAACCAAACATGTTTGGTTTTTTTTTGAGCAGTTATTCTGCTTTTACCATGAGTTGATTAACGTGGACCCTGACTTAAACAAGTTGAAAAACTTATTCGGGTGTTACCATTTAGTGGTAAATTGTACGAAATATGTACTGTACTGTATAATCTACTATAAAAGTTTCAATCAATCAATCAATCAATGCAACCCGCCTATTCCTATAACTACTTTCACATTTCTCACACCAACATCAAAATATTTAGCTTAATCAGAAAACATCCCAAACATTGTCACATTTTCCATGACAACATTCCCATTGGAAATTAGACGGTCAATCATTACAAGTTCCACCTTTCTCAACCGATTTGAACAACATTGAAAACAGCTCATTGAGGACATTTGGAGTACAGTGTTCCCTTGCCACTTCACGGTTCACTTACTACGGTCTCAGTGCATCGAAGATTTAAAAATACTACTGAGTATCGTTGAGTACATAACAGTAATGATTCGTCTTAACAACGATTCGATTTATAAGTTGTGGTTGCCGATAAGATCCATGGAGGTTATTTGTTTATTTAGAAAAATACGATCCGAAACATTTCAGTGAGTTGAAATTTATTCGGTAACTTTTTATTAAACAATTCAACCGATGTGACTGTGAAATACATACTGGACAATACAGGATAAGTTTCCTACATCCCTGCTCCTATTTGTTTATATCCACCCATTTACTCACATTCAGGAGCGCTAGCTTGCTGTTAGCACTTAGCTACTTTATTATCGTGTGGTGTGTAGTGAATCTTGTTTAGCTATTCCTCGTCCTGAAGGGATGATATTTGTAAGAAATGTAGTGTTTTTGTCGCAATGGTGGCAAGGTTTAGTGATTTAGAAGTAGCTGAAACACTGTATGGCTGGATGTTAGCCGCTACTATCTAGCTATATTTTAAAGCGCCGCTTAAAGAACGGCACTCCAATGTTTATAGCGCCACCTTTACTGCCGATCATAATATTTTATTAGAGTGTATCAAAACACGTATTGGTATGTCAGACTTAGGCTTGTCTTGGTTTAACTCTTATCCTACTGACAGGATGCAGTGCATCTCACATAACAGTGTGACATCGGACTATGTTAAGGTAACATGCTGCGGAGTTCCCCAGGGTTCGGTTCTTGGCCCTGCACTCTTCAGCATCTATATGCTGTCGCGAGGTGACATCATACGCAAATACGGTGTTAGCTTTCACTGTTATGCTGTTGACACCCAACTCTACATGCCCCTAAAGCTGACCAACACGCCGGATTGTAGTCAGCTGGAGGCGTGTCTTAATGAAATTAAACAATGGATGTCCGCTAACTTCTTGCAACTCAACGCCAAGAAAACGGAAATGCTGATTATCGGTCCTGCTAGACACCGACATCTATTTAATAATACCACCTTAACATTTGACAACTAAACAATTACACAAGGCAACTCGGTAAAGAATCTGGGTATTATCTTCGACCCAACTCTCTCGTTTGAGTCACACATTAAGAGTGTTACTAAAACGGCCTTCTTTCATCTCCGTAATATCGCTAAAATTCGTTCCATTTAGTCCACTAGCGACGCTGAGATCATTATTCATGCGTTCGTTACGTCTCGTCTCGATTACTGTAACGTATTATTTTCGGGTCTCCCTATGTCTAGCATTAAAAGATTACAGTTGGTACAAAATGCGGCTGCTAGACTTTTGACAAGAACAAGAAAGTTTGATCATATTACGCCTGTACTGGCTCACCTGCACTGGCTTCCTGTGCACTTAAGATGTGACTTTAAGGTTTTACTACTTACGTATAAAACACTACACGGTCTAGCTCCATCCTATCTTGCCGATTGTATTGCACCATATGTCCCGGCAAGAAATCTGCGTTCAAAGAACTCCTGCTTATTAGTGATTCCCAGAGCCCAAAAAAAGTCTGCGGGCTATAGAGCGTTTTCTATTCGGGCTCCAGTACTATGGAATGCCCTCCCGGTAACAGTTAGAGATGCTACCTCAGTAGAAACATTTAAGTCCCATCTTAAAACTCATTTGTATACTCTAGCCTTTAAATAGATCCCCTTTTTAGACCAGTTGATCTGCCGTTTCTTTTCTTTTCTGCTGACCCGTCTCCGCTCGGGATAGTCTCCTGCTGGCCCCACTATGGACTGGACTCTCACTATTATGTTAGATCCACTATGGACTGGACTTTCACAATATTATGCTAGACCCACTCAACGTCCGGTCTCCCCTAGGGTGGGCGGGCACCCACATCTGCGGTCCTCTCCAAGGTTTCTCATAGTCATTCATATTGACATCCCACTGGGTTGTGAGTTTTTCCTTGCCCTTATGTGGGCTCTGAACCGAGGATGTCGTTGTGGCTTGTGCAGTCCTTTGAGAAACTTGTGATTTAGGGCTCTATAAATAAACATTGATTGATTGATAGTTTTAAAGCCAAAACCCGTCCATTCTCCCTTTTCCCGGCTCCACACTGTTTCTGCTTGCAAGTGGTCTGTGCGTGTGTTGATGTTGATTCGTGACATGCGCCTCGGCGTGCCATCAGTTGCACGGAAAAAAAATGTACCGGTATTCTTTAAATGCAGTTTCGTACGTTTTTTTTTTAATTCATTAGTGCCACGGTACTCTATTAGTACCACGGTACTCTATTAGTACCGATACACTGAACAATTGTAATATGCATAATCGCTGTGTGTGATACTATTGTTATGGTTGAAAAAAAACATATCATATTGAATGTTTTTATATGATTTCCACCCTCTTTGACATAGTTTGCAATGTGGTATAGTGAAAGAAAGAGGGACCCAACTTTGCAGAGTTCGTTTTTTTCCCAGTGGCTAGCTCTTCTTCACCTCCTCTAGGTTACCGCTACTTGCCAACTCCAAGTACTTCTCCTTGTCTCTGTCTCCTCAGATTTTTTCCCCCCAGTCTATTCACCAGCAATGGCTTGGAACTAATCCCCACCCCCAAAGCTCATCTTTTTTCTCATTCCATCCCCCGTTCTCTGATGCCACCAGACTGCTTTATTTGGATTCCTTTGCCTCTTTTTCCCTCTTGTTTGTTTGCTAAATTTAAAAGGAAGCAGAAATATGTCTGGAGGACAAAGATAAGCGTTTGCGTGGGTAAACTACCTTTTGTTAAACTGTGTTAAAGTGAGAGACCTTCAGAGAATAAGGAGAGGGAAGTACAAAGGGGAGGGAGCGGAGACAGTGTTCCGGGTCGCATATAATGGCTATTTCAATCAATGAGGAACCTGGATGAGAATATGCCTTCCTGGGAACTGTCTTTCTCAAAGTCATAACTCACATACAATCAATACGCTTCACCCTGTTTGATGAAATAGTGTGAATGTTGGCAAATATGCAATCTCTATCAATAGATTCTGCTCATAAATCAAAGAAATCATCCTTCTCAGCATCAACGGCAATCTACTGATTGTGTGTACCTGACATTACAGTACAACTTCATGCTGCACAACAAGACATGATAACATAATAAATATTACTTTGCTGAAAAACTAGTCAACACTTTGCTTTGTGGTCTGCATCTCAAAAGTTGATCAGTTCCTGTTTTCAGTGTGCCATTTCCTGTTGTCTGCTCTTTGTTTTAGGTCCCTTCTACACTAAGGTTATCCAGGGTAAATCCCACCTAACCTTATCCTTGTCCACACACACACAATGGTCGTTTAATACCCCCCCGGCCCCTCCGTCCGCCGGCGCAACGCGACCTAGTACACATGCGCTGAAAATGCGAACGTCATAGTCACCTCCAGTGTTGCTTTGTGTGCAAGTTCTTAAATTTAATGTAACTTATCTGAACAATATCCAGTGTTGTGGTATTTCAATTAACTGGAATCCAGTGTGCTGTGGGGCCCTATTGTAGTGAATCACACCTGAGCCATCATAAATTAATGAAATATTGAATAAACATGTGAAAGTAAACAATGTGATAAAGAACATTTTATATTAATCAATCTAAGGATCTAGATATCTGGTCAGGACACTCCTCACTCTTTTGCCTTCACCTTCATTGTCAATTCTTTTTTGGTGACTTTATATACTCTGGACCTAGACGTTGAGTCTGCGACATACATGGTGGACAATAACTGATACAGTCTGCTTTGCCAGTCCAAAAGCATTCGCCGTTTTCCGTAGTCTTCACTCGACGGCCAGGTAATACAAAGCACACACTACCTTTTTTATCACATCCACGGGAGCCCACATTGTCGTTGTCACTCCTTGGACAAATGGACGAAGTCTTTCGGTAAGTAGAATCACAGCTGACCTGGACATTCGAAAGTTCTCTTGCCGTCTGAGATGTGTAGTATCCCAAATAGCTGCAATCGCTTTCTCTTAAGGTAATTTGATTTCCTCAAGTGTCTGTACATGTAGAGCAGTGGTTCTTAACCTTGTTGGAGGTACCGATCCCCACCAGTTTCATATGCACATTCACCGAACCCTTCTTTAGTGAAAAATGAATTTTTATTTTTATTTTTTTCCAAATTCAAGACAAAGTTATGTTTTTTTTACTAGTGCACAAAATTAACCATGCATGAACATCACCTTGTTCAAAGAACAAAACCAACACAGTGCATGAACTCACAACAAAATACACACTTGCAAATCAGATGGAAAATTAGAGGGAACATTGTTTGGGGGTATCTATAATACTTAGACTTCCTTTTTATTGTCATTCAAATTTTAACTTTACAGTACAGATACGCCGATAGGGAGAAGTTTTTATTTACACGATTGATTGATTGAATGAAACTTTTATTAGTAGATTGTACAGTACAGTACATATTCCGTACAATTGACCACTAAATGATAACACCCGAATACGTTTTTCAACTTGTTTAAGTCGGGGTCCACGTTAATCAATTCATGAATCTGGTGTGTCTTGACCGCTGCGGCAGAGGCTCTGCCGAACCCCTGCGGCCGACTCACCGAACCCCTAGGGTTCGATCGAACCCAGGTTAAGAACCACTGATGTAGATGGAGGAGACACACAGGCATGTCTGAATGACTCGCCTCCATCTTTCTAGTGTTTACCTCCGAGTGGGAGCAGGTTGTTATGAAGCTGGATGTGGCGCGTTTTTTCTGACGTCACTTTCTGTGTGGGACGTGGTCTTTCTGGCGTCACTTCCTCTCCTAACTCGGCTTGTAAACGATCGATGAGTCAAGAAATACACGGCACAATAAAAATGATCAAAGAAGGGGGACCTTAAACGATGGGTTAGTGTGGCTGACACGATGCTTAGGCTAAATAATTATTCGTTTAAGGGGTTATCCGGCTTAGTGTGGACATAGCTTTAGGCAGCTCGGTCTGGTTACTGGGTAGGAGCAACGAGGCAAGTGGGCGCAATTGGCAATCCTCCCGATTCTTAAGCTTTTCTACACCAACAAATCATATTGAAGTTATCCAGAATCTCTTCTTTGTTGTCTGGCCTAACTTAGCCAAACATTGAACATTTAGGATGTGTGGTTGTGCGACACTGGATGATCACATGATTAGTCATGCCAGAATTTTCCAAGCTCGTCATCAGTGTGTTAATGTAAAAGGGGCAGATGACCAATCACAATCATGAACATTGTACCGACAACACAGCAACTTACTCTACTCAGCATTGGAATGAACAATTTATCATAATAAATATGAAGAAGATAAAGATAGTCGACTTGCTACAGGAAATATGGTTGTAGCTGCTAAAAAACAGGAGAGAAGCTGGAAGAAAATCACTGATACCTGAATTTATTGCATCATTAACAAACAAATAATGTATGCACTGCAGTATACTATTTTATTTTAATGGTGAAGTTGAACATTTTTGTTTTATTCTTTCAATTGCAACCAGGGTGATGTCAAACAAACGTGCTAGCAAATAAAAATGAAATATAAACATAAATAAAAAAAGAATAAAAAAGGATGCAAGCCACTGGCTAAGAAGCTGGCAGTAATATGAGGGCGACAAATGGAAGGAAATTAATTTCACTTTTATTGGAAGAAACTGAACCAACAATGGATGTGAGAAATTAAGAAATACTGAAAATGTAAACTATTATCAGTCATGTGAATGAACACAGTAAAGGCACTGTTTCATCGTGTGACATTCTAAATATTTGAAGAAGCAAGCTTAGATTAGACAGTCCCTCCAACTAAACTTTACAATTTCCTCATAATCATAGAGACAATTAAAAGGTTTTCCCAGTTTTCCCAAAGACTCTTCCAGTAGTGTCTGTGCTGATTCCACAGATTGTCAGTGATCGTGGAAGTCCTTCAGAGACAACTGATTGGTCAGTGGGCGGTGGTTTCATTGGCTCTGAGTCGGACTGTTATTGGCCTTAATCTTGTATCCCCCAATCTAGCTTGCTACCGAGCAGGTTAGCTTGGTTGCATGAGTTACAAAGGCAACGTATCCTGCTAGAAACTTAAGCAGCGTTGTAAAACTACACTGGACGTTGTGACATAATCCTCAAATTTATCCTGGATAAGCACAAATCCAGAACTGCATACAGTAGGGGCGTCAAAAAAAAAAGATCAAATTTAGAATGAATCGCAATTCTTATTTGGAACAACTCTTAATCAAATAAAAAAAGGAAATTCAAAAATCAATTTAAAACAATTTTTTTGTAATCTGTCAACTCATGCAAATCATATTGTTGATGTAAATGATCATGTCTGCTGTACAGATTTACTTTAGAAAAGAGAAGTGTTGGATACATCTTATTTGTATTTGACTTTATTAAATGTTTGTAGAATTTTATTGAACAAAACCAGTTTTCTTTTAAGTAATATATAAATTCATCAGAGCTGTTTTATGGAAGAATGTAGTTAATCATAGAATTGGCACCCATTCAACGGTCCCTCTAGGGTGCGCGCCTGTGCATTGCTCACACGCCCTCTGCGCACTTCAAATCTATGCTGCGCACAAAATTAAATCCCATCTGAACTATAAACAAAATAAAAAGATAACAATTTGTTCTGTATGATTTTGCAATGCAACTGTGAGTAACAAGCGGCCACAACAGAGAAAACAAAGTTCGTCAACACTGTTAAATTATTAGGTCTGTTGAGACAATTTAAAAAGGGCCGGAATTCCATCCATCACTTTACTGAGCAAAACAGTTTGTCGGCCGTAACCACAACAAAAACATAGTAAAAAAAAACCTTCTATCTAGTAAAACTGGTCATTGTCTAACGTACAAACCAGGCTTCAACCAACTCTTTGTCATCTGTCATATCGACAGCAGTCGTTCTTTCTCTCACTTGGCCAGTGATGCATTTATGGCCACACAAAAAGTCGGATGACTCCAACACCACACAAAGTTTAAATTCCAGATGGTTACACTATGACTCCCCAAACAAATGTGCTTATTCTATTGTCATTTATTAAGAATGTTAATTTGTCGCGTGAATATTCATCATGGAATCTACGGCTTTTCACACACACAAGTGAATGCATGCATACTTGGTCAATAGCCATACAGGTCACACTGAGGGTGGCCATATAAACAACTTTAACACTGTTACAAATATGCGCCACACTGTGAACCCACACCAAACAAGAATGACAAACACATTTCGGGAGAACATCTGCACCGTAACACAACATAAACACAACAGAACAAATACCCAGAACCCCTTGCAGCACTAACTCTTCCGGGACGCTGCAATGAAATAGAGTTACTAGATTACAGACATGCTAATAAAAATATATATTTAAGCGGAACTAAATGTGATCTCTGAAAGGAGTACAATTTATTTTCAAAGCTGGACCACCTAGACCAGGGGTCGGCAACCCAAAACGTTGAAAGAGCCATATTCGACCAACAATACGAAAAACAAATCTGTCTGGAGCCGCATGAAATGAAAAGCCGTATACATACAAGTCTTATAATGAAGGAAACACATGACTTAAGTGTCTATATTAGCTATACTAGCCTACTATCAAGGCTGAAACAAATCTTCTTTGTGCATTCACGCACAACATTCAACTTTTGGTGGACAAAATGAGACAAAGAAGGAGTGGAAGATTTTACATGTATTTTACACTCACTATGGTGAGTTCGAGAATCACTGAAATTAGTAGGACAAAACGATGTTCACCAAATACTCTCATCAGTGAAACATACACACAAACTTATTAAACAGTGGTCTTTCTAACAAATGGAAAGTTTGTGTCATGTTTTTCCTCAAACAAAAAACATACTAAAACAAAAAAAGTATTTCCCCCCCATCTTTTTCCATTTTCAATCCTTTTTTAAAAGCATACTTGCCAACCCTCCCGGATTTTCCGGGAGACTCCCGAAATTCAGTGCCTCTCCCGAAAACCTCCCGGGACAAATTTTCTCCCGAAAATCTCCCGAAATTCAGGCGGAGCTGGAGGCCACGCCCCCTCCAGCTCCATGCGGACCTGAGTGACGTGTCGACAGCCTGTTTTCACGTCCGCTTTCCCACAATATAAACAGAATGCCTGCCCAATCACATTATAACTGTAGAATGATCGAGGGTGAGTTCTTGGTTTCTTATGTGGGTTTATTGTTAGGCAGTTTCATTAACGTCCTCCCAGCGCGGCAACAACACACAACAACAGCAGTCACGTTTTCGTCTACCGTAAAGCAGTTCGTCTACCGTAAACAACAATGTTGTGACACTCTTAAACAGGACAATACTGCCATCTACTGTACATGCATATGTGACAATAACATCTATGGCTTTTAGAGAGTGCAGTGCACAACTGCGCACACAACAAGGAGACGAAGCAGAATGCATCATCAGAGAGGGTGTTCAGCATGGTTAGAAAAATAGTGACAGAGAATAGAACAAGGATGGACAATTCAACCCTTAACTCAACAATGAGTAGATGAGTGTTATGTGTGTGTATATGTGTAAATAAATGAACACTGAAATTCAAGTATTTCTCTTATTTATATATATATATATATATATATATATATATATATATATATATATATATATATATATATATATGTATATATATATACATATATATATAAATATATATATATATACATATATATACATATATATACACACATACATATATATATATATATATATATAATAAAATATGTATAATAAAATATATATATATATATATATATATATATATATATATATATATATATATATATATATATATATATATATATATATATATATATATATATTTATATATATAGCTAGAATTCACTGAAAGTCAAGTATTTCTTATATATACTTGGTGAATTCTAGCTGTAAATATACTCCTCCCCTCTTAACCACGCCCCCAAGCGTCCCGGAAAAGTTAGTGCTACAAGGGGTTCTGGGTATTTGTTCTGTTGTGTTTATGTTGTGTTACGGTGCGGATGTTCTCCCGAAATGTGTTTGTCATTCTTGTTTGGTTTGGGTTCACAGTGTGGCCCACATTTGTGACAGTGTTAAAGTTGTTTATACGGCCACCCTCAGTGTGACCTGTATGGCTGTTGGCCAAGTATGCCTTGCATTCACTTGTGTTTGTGAAAAGCCGTAGGTATTATGTGACTGGCCCGGCACGCAAAGGCAGTGCCTTTAAGGTTTATTGGTGCTCTGTACTTCTCCCTACGTCCGTGTACACAGCAGCGTTTTAAAAAGTTGTACATTTTACTTTTTGAAACCGATACCGACAATTTCCGATATTACATTTTAAAGCATTTATCGGCCGATGATATCAGCAGTCCGATATTTTCGGACATCTTGGGACATATGTAGACCGCAAGGAAGTGTTTTAAATGTAGATTAAAATCATTTAGTTCCCCTTTAAATTTGGATATGTCTTTTTGTCTTTAGTTTTGAGCTGTTTCGATGCGACCGCTATTAAATTGGTGGAAAATGGACAAAAGCAATCTGAGATTTAGTCTCACGTGTAAAGAGTTGCAGTTTAGCCTTACTTGTGCACACTCGGGGGAAGAACAGTGCAGAAAAGTCTCCCGACTCACAGCCCATCCGTTCTATTTAAGAGCGCTCTTATTCCACAATAAATAAAACTGCCTCCCACCCGCTGACCCGTCTCCTCTCAATTCCACCTCAGTGCTTAGACTTCCCTCTAAATCAAGTGCTGGGAAATAGAATACAAGAGTAGAGAGAGAGGCCATACACTGGAGTCAGGGAGAATAAACAGACAAAGAGGGAGCGTGTACGTGGAGAAAATGAAAGGAAACTAAATTAGTCCTTTGGTGAGGGATGTGCCCTCTCACCTGCTCCACTCTTCTCCTCTGTTTTCTTCATAATTCTTCAGAGACCGCCACTCACTTCCACCGCGATTGTATCGTACATTATCAGACGTCTACTGCCGAGAACGTTTTTTATCTCGCTTGACATGTTCTATCTCCCGAGGATAAGCTGGCAGAACCTCCTTATACACACACGCTCATGTCAAGACAACTACCTGAAGGTTTAGCTTGGGCTTTCAAAGTTGTTTTTTTTAAGGGGGAATTGCTAACGCGGTGCTATTTCGATGATCAGCTCCAAACCTGACTGTACTGAAGTCCTCATCATTATGTTGTTTATTTGGAGAATGTCTTTTTCATATTCATGAAATGCCATGTCTTGTTGCTTGAGGTGGGAATCTTTGGGCACCTCACGATTCCATTCATAATTGTTCCCCATAATATATTATTTGGTATATACATTGTAATAAAACCATTTCAAAACAGCCCGGCTGCTGACGTACTACTTATACGCGCAGTGTTGGCCTAAAATACGTCTGGTTAGAAATGTACCGTATTTTCCGAATCATAAGCCAGTACTTTTTTTCTATGCTTTGAATCCTGCAGTTAGATTATGGATTTTTCTTTGTGAACGGCCAGAATGTTTTGTATTCAACGAATAGTTTTCATAAACCACCAAAGAGATACTGAAATGGTCTTTTGTTGTTTGTGTAATATTTTGGACGGTTTCCTCACTGCAGGTGAACGTCGCCAGTATTTCTTTTTGTTTAGCACCTTGAACCGGATGTACAAGTGCCATATTGTTTCTTCATTTGTCACAGTTTTACAATATAATTAAAACAATTCATACATACTAAATAGTCACATATTTGATAGTAGTGTTTTAATGCATATTTTTAGGCGCTATTGGAATGTAATCAAGCTAGCATCCTTAGCATAAGCTAATATGCTAACACTTTTACAATGGCATTATTTTTGTATTGTTTCAGTTTCACAAATTCCTCAGTAAATTCACCAAAACGTCACCGTGGAGTTATTGAGTCTGTTTAGCTGATTGGAGAGCTAGCTTACACAGCTAGTGGGTCCATGACGATGACCTTTGTTTTGTTTGATCAGCCGTTTTACTGCCGCGTTACAGACACCTTTTCGAAACAATTATGGGATGTAATTAAACACTGACACAATCTTTCCGTGTAAATAACTCATTCTACAACATACGTATACTCAGTATCTGCGGCTAATATAAGGACAACACGGTGGGAGAGGGGTTAGTGCGTCTGCCTCACAATACGAAGGTCCTGAGTAGTCGTGAGTTCAATCCCGGCCTCGGGATCTTTCTGTGTGGAGTTTGCATGTTCTACCCGTGACTGCGTGGGTTCCCTCCGGGTACTCCGGCTTCCTCCCACCTCCAAAGACATGCACCTGGGGATAGGTTGATTGGCAACACTAAATTGGCCCTAGTGTGGGAATGTTGTCTGTCTATCTGTGTTGGCCCTGCGATGAGGTGGCGACTTGTCCGGGGTGTACCCCGCCTTCCGCCCGATTGTAGCTGAGATAGGCTCCAGCGCCCCCCGCGACCCCGAAGGGAATAAGCGGTAGAAATGGATGGATGGATGGATATTTTTCTTCTTCTAAAATTTAGTGGGTGCGGCTTATATACCAGAAAATATGGTATTTCAAAAATGTTATTTACAAAAATCACAGAACGTTAATTAATATAATTCAAAAAATTAGAGCAACCCCAACTCCAACCCTATCCCAGCTTTACAATATTTAGGACATACATTTACAAAGCAATTCAAAAGACATACAAAGACATCATTTATTAAATACAATGCGAAAAAGAGGAAATTCCAGAATTAAAGAGGCTGTTTGCAACATTTACTTTGATGGCTAGAGGGCGCTAACTTGTATTTGTATTTTAAGCATTATATCCCGCTCTCTTACGGCTTATAAGACACACTAGCGCCGGGCGTTGTTAGCTAATGATAGCGATTTGGATTCATTGAATGTATATTCTATCATAACAACAACATGACTGCCAATTGTTTGTTGCTTCTCTATGACTGCTTTTGTATGTGTGCATGCTAGTGATGGTAAACGTGGTTCTTTTTACTGACTCGGGTACCTGTGAGTCACTCACCACGGTGAATCGGTTCACTTGATTCACTCATCACACAAAACGCATCCGCAAAAGATCGCACGTGGTTACTGCAGGCTAAGGCTTGCTCCCACACGATTCACTCAGCACAGAGCGCATGTGCAGAACAACGCGCATGATTGGCGACTGCACAAGTCTCGCTGTCAACCCTCACAAGGCGCATGCGTCGTGACTCGCACATACGTAAAACGTATGCATAAATGAGTTAGCTATATTGCCATTGCGGGACGAATAAAAGTCTGTCTAGCGCAGGGGTCGGCAACCCAAAATGTTGAAAGAGCCATATTGGACCAAAAATACAAAAACAAATCTGTCTGGAGCCGCAAAAAAATTAAAAGCCATATTACATACAGATAGTGTGTCATGAGATATAAATTTAATTAAGAGGACTTAAAGGAAACTAAATGAGCTCAAATATACCTACAAACGAGGCATTATGATGCAATATGTACATATAGCTAGCCTAAATAGCATGTTAGCATCGATTAGCTTGCAGTCATGCAGTGACCAAATATGCCCGATTAGCACTCCACACAAGTCAATAACATCAACAAAACTCACCTTTGTGCATTCATGCACAACGTTAAAAGTTTGGTGGACAAAATGAGACAGAAAAAGAAGTGGCATAAAACACGTCCTAGAAAGTCGGAGAAAGTTATACATGTAAAAAAAACTAGGGTGAGTTCAAGGACCGCCAACATTAGTAGGACAAAACGACGCTCGCCAAATACGCGAATTAGTGAAGCATGTTTAATATAAACAGTGGGATTTATAACAATTAGGGAGGGTTGTGTCATGTTTGGCCTCCTACAGAAACCATATTAAAACAAAAAATAAATTCTTTCCCCTCATCTTTTTCCATTTTTTTATACATCTTTGGAAAAGCTACAGGGAGCCACTAGGGCGGCGCTAGAGAGCCGCATGCGGCTCTAGAGCCGCGGGTTGCCGACCCCTGGTCTAGCGTATGTGATGGCAGAAGTGCAACAGCGCTAGTTGCTGGTTAAAAGGTGGTACACACCGAAGGAAATGCTCACAACTGTCCGATTTTTGAGAGATATTCCCAAAATCCGACATCCAAGCCTTCACACTAGGGCAGGGGTGGTTTATTAATTTTTACCGGTGGCCGCATGAGCAACCCGAGCACTGCTGGAGAGCCACATCGACAATATTTCAATTAAATTTTGCTCACTATTATTTTTGATATATACCGTAAGATAAACAATAATAATAATAATAACAAAAATTATTAATAATAATAATAATAATACTTTCATTTAACCTAACTTAACTTTATACCAAAAACAGATTGTCTTACACTACACTTCCTGATGTATAATACAATGCAAAAATGTCAATTTCTGCACAGGGTTAATTTAAAGTTTATCCTGCATCCTCTTTAAAAGTCCAACATTATTCCCCGTCAGATTTGGACAACCATCTGTTGTCACACCTGCCAGCTTGTCCAATTTCAGTCCTAACATATCCAAACACGCATTTACCAGTAGATGGCAGTCACACACAAGAGATACGTGTGGACTGCAGGTTGACTGGCGCCTGTTCAAATAAATGAAGCAAGCCTAAAACGTTGATGTTTTATTGAGAAAATAAAACATCACACACAGCGCTCAAAAATCTGTCAAAATGTTTTAGTACGACTTTGGTAAGTTATGAAGCTGTGGTTGTCGGAGCATTACAGCTACTGTAGTCAGAAGTGTTGTGCTTCAAAATACGGGTATTATTGTGGTGTGTGTATAAGGACCCCAAAATGGTACGTTTTGTTTCGACCTATGGTTCTTGCGGTTGTGTATTTGGGATCTGCATAAGTCGTAGTTGATAAGCTTGTTCTTTTTCCTCCGTCCTCTTGTTAATGGGCATTCATTCTCCGCTGTTGCCATTTCTAAAATAAAGTAGCGTACAGTTCTAACTAGAGATGTCCGATAATGGCTTTTTTTGCCGATATCCGATATTCCGATATTGTTAAACTCTTAATTACCGATTCCGATATCAACCGATACCGATATATACAGTCGTGGAATTAACACATTATTATGCCTAATTATGTTGTGATGCCCCGCTGGATGCATTAAACAATGTAACAAGGTTTTCCAAAATAAATCAACTCAAGTTATGGAAAAAAATACCAACATGGCACTGCCATATGCATGAGTTAGCGTCCCGGAAGAGCTAGTGCTGCAAGGGGTTCTGGGTATTTGTTCTGTTGTGTTTATGTTGTGTTACGGTGCGGATGTTCTCCCGAAATGTGTTTGTCATTCTTGTTTGGTGTGGGTTCACAGTGTGGCGCATATTTGTAAGTGTTAAAGTTGTTTATACGGCCACCCTCAGTGTGACCTGTATGGCTGTTGACCAATTATGCATTGCATTCACTATGTGATTGGACCGGTACGCAAAGGCAGTGCCTTTAAGGTTTATTGGCGCTCTATACTTCTTCCTACGTCCGTGTACCACTCTGTACAGCGGCGTTTTAAAAAGGTCAAACATTTTACTTTTTGAAACCAATACCAATAATTTCCAATATTACATTTTTTAAAGCATTTATCGGCCGATAATATTGGCAGTCCGATATTATCGGACATCTCCAGTTCTAACTTATATCTGTCAGTAGACCCGCTATGGAAGCCCTAAAAGCTACCAGTACAACAAAGATGACGGGGAGAAGACGCTGTCAAAGTGGAGCCATGTCAATAAGACCACCCACAAGGCAAGGGACCGTCAGAAAGCGGCTTGAAGACAGTCCGTTTAACATAATATATGCAACATTTTGACCAAAGAACCACCATTACATGTTATGTAGGCCACAAGGAAGTGTTTTAAATATAGAAAAAAAATAATAATAATATGACTCCTTTAATGCGCTTAATAACCTATTGTCTAAAAAATACGGTATTTATCAACAACATAAACAGTGTTGGGTCACGTCCTTCCAAAATGTAATACTGCTTGTTAATTAGTGATTTTGGTGTAATTGTGTGAATGCCACAGAGCATTCCTATTCCACATTTCTCAGAGATTCAAACTATTCCAACAACAACATATATTGACACGTTCCAAACCACACACATTTTCCATAATCCCACATTTTCCGCGACAAATTGTAAGTGAAAGGGAATGGACAGGTTTGACAAGTTCCACATTCGTCACATTTGTCTGCCAAATCAGAGCACTCTAAAGACTATGGAAGCCATCATACCTGTCGCTGTACGCAGCTGCAGCAGTAGCAGCTGGCTGGGCATATCTGTAAGATGCATATCCGCCCTACAAAAGAGACAATGGATTTAAATCATCCCTAATTGTAAACAAATAAGTAAAGTTTCAACATTTAATCAAATGCTCATAAATAAAACATTTAACTTAACTGATGATGCAGTCTATTAACTGTGGAAGAAATACATTTAGACGAGAACTCACATATATTTCTGCCCCATAAAAGCCATCCTGGTAGACCACACTGCTGACAGAAATAAGAGAGATGATGCATGTTTTAGATGAAATACTTTTTAAATAAAGAGACAATGCAAAATATGAGAGAGCTGAAAAAGGTTAGACATCTTCAGTTGTGCCTACCAGGTCTTTATTTTCCTAAAATAAAAAGTAGTTGTGCATTAACTTCCACTTGACCTTGAATAACTCCTCAGTCATAACGCTAATGATTTTACAACAATAAATACCAAGAAAGGCAATGATAGCAGCAGCTACTCATCTTAAAGGGAGGCTGTGGAATTTTGTCACGTTCCATTTTGCAGTTTAAGACACTTCATGAATGTCTAAATAACATTTTGCATTATATTCATTTATATTATTATGTGTTGTCTACCTTGTACTTTTTTTTATGTCATTGCCTGAAATAAATGAATAAATGAATGACAAATTAAATGAACATTCCGTTTTCCTTCACCATGTTAAGTGTTTTCATGACAAGACAACACACACGGGTTTTGAGGTGATAGGATCATTTTGATTTCCTGAAACATAATCCAACGTGCTGAGAAGTTAGTTACAAATCAGCTTTTGTGTTACACGACGTTGTGGTCAAAATTGGAATTGCCCCAAAACAAATTTGTATTCTACACTCTACTGCCATCTGGCGGCTAAAGTGTATAGTGCACCCCCACAATTCGTCACGTTCCATGTGTCAGGTAAACCGTGACGAATGGGGCCATATCCAATCTACTTGATTTATATAGCACATTTCAGAAAACAATAGAAGTTTCACAAAGTGCTGCACAGAAGTTGAGACATACTGTACATACTAGGAGAGTCAGTAATACAAACCCCGTTTCCATTTGAGTTGGTAAATTGTGTTAGATGTAAATATAAACCGAATACAATGATTTGCAAATCCTTTTTAACCCATATTCAGTTGAATGCACTACAAAGACAAGATATTTGATGTTCAAACTCATAAACTTTTTTTTTTTTTTTTTTTTGCAAATAATAATTAACTTAGAATTTTATGACTGCAACACGTGCCAAAGTAGTTGGGAAAGGGCATGTTCACCACTGTGTTACATGGCCTTTCCTTTTAACAACACTCAGTAAACGTTTGGGAACTGAGGAGACACATTTTTTAAGCTTCTCAGGTGGAATTCTTTCCCATTCTTGCTTGATGTACAGCTTAAGTTGTTCAACAATCCGGGGGTCTCCGTTGTGGTATTTTAGGCTTCATAATGCGCCACACATTTTCAATGGGAGACAGGTCTGGACTACAGGCAGACCAGTCGAGTACCCGCACTCTTTTACTATGAAGCCACGTTGATGTAACACGTGGCTTGGCATTGTCTTGCTGAAATAAGCAGGGGCGTCCATGGTAACGTTGCTTGGATGGCAACATATGTTGCTCCAAAACCTGTATGTACCTTTCAGCATTAATGGCGCCTTCACAGATTGTAAGTTACCCATGTCTTGGGCACTAATACACCCCCATACCATCACAGATGCTGGCTTTTCAACTTTGCGCCTATAACAATCCGGATGGTTCTTTTCCTCTTTGATCCGGAGGACACGACGTCCACAGTTTCCAAAAATACTTTGAAATGTGGACTCGTCAGACCACAGAAGACTTTTTCCACTTTATATCAGTCCATCTTAGATGAGCTCAGGCCCAGCGAAGCCGACGGCATTTCTGGGTGTTGTTGATAAACGGTTTTCGCCTTGCATAGGAGAGTTTTAACTTGCACTTACAGATGTAGCGACCAACTGTAGTTACTGACAGTGGGTTTCTGAAGTGTTCCTGAGCCCATGTGGTGATACCCTTTACACACTGATGTCGCTTGTTGATGCAGTACAGCCTGAGGGATCGAAGGTACGGGCTTAGCTGCTTACGTGCAGTGATTTCTCCAGATTCTCTGAACCCTGATGATATTACGGACCGTAGATGGTGAAATCCCTAAATTCCTTGCAATAGCTGGTTGAGAAAGGTTTTTCTTAAACTGTTCAACAATTTGCTCACGCATTTGTTGACTAAGTGGTGACCCTCGCCCCATCCTTGTTTGTGAATGACCGAGCATTTCATGGAATCTACTTTTATACCCAATCATGGCACCCACCTGTTCCCAATTTGCCTGTTCACCTGTGGGATGTTCCAAATAAGTGTTTGATGAGCATTCCTCAACTTTATCAGTATTTATTGCCACCTTTCCCAACTTCTTTGTCACGTGTTGCTGGCATCAAATTCTAAAGTTAATGATTAATTGCAAAAAAAAAAAGTTTATCAGTTTGAACATCAAATATGTTGTCTTTGTAGCATATTCAACTGAATATGGGTTGAAAATGATTTGCAAATCATTGTATTCCGTTTATATTTACATCTAAGACAATTTCCCAACTCATATGGAAACGGGGTTTGTATAAAACATTTAACTATAAAAGAATAAATATGTCAGAAAAAATAAAATAGACACAACTCTCATGCTGGTTTGAAAGCCGAAGAGAAAAAATATGTTTGAAGACGTTATTTAATACTCATTAAAGAGGGAGCCGTCCGAATATGATTCCCCTTCTTAGTGTACTCTCTTACGCTTGTTTTTTTTTTGTTGTGATATGAAATTATAAATTTTTCCGATCCAAACATTTAAACATAAACTAGCTGCTAGCTGAGAATGGTCCTCCGTTTATTTGTTAGATCAATGTTAATGTTCGTTAAAGACAATTGTTGCATTTGTGGAAAAATTGCAAGTAAAAATGTGTGTAGCAGTACCTGTAACTGTTGAAGACCTCTGCTCTAAATTGATGAGCACCAAACAGGACAAGACATTTTCTACAATACATAAAGCTATGAAGTATTTCAAATAATTGTAATTATTTGTTGTAATTAATTACAAGAGCAAATCAACATCCTGAAAACGGGACCATTCATCATGTTTTTTTTGTATTGTTTCCCACACTAGTTACTTTTTTCATTTCCTCTGCAGATACCTTTGACGTCCTGCACATGGCATATCATTCGCCAATAAGTGGTGTCCAAAAGCACAGTGGCTGCGGCGGAAAGGCCGTTCCTCTTCGTGAAGTGCCATACACTCTCAACCACGATCTGCTGTTGCCGTTTCTACTTTTGCAGTCTTTTCATTATTGCCGCCTCATTACCTTGTCTTCCTCCCAGGCACATTGATCCACTCCAGCTGCACATTTTTGCCTCGCATTTCCTATTGTGCTCGCTTGTTTGTTCCTTTTCCGTGGTGCTCTTTTGTTTTTTTTTATTCCCATGTCACCAGTCCATACCTGATTTTTGTCTGTTGGTCTATTCGTGAACACTACATTAAAGTCTGTATTTTGCCAATTCTGCCTCTTTGTATCACACGGTCTTATCTACTCCAAATGTACACTATTAATCTCCTATCTTTTCACAGCCTTCTCCCTGTCATCTGCATTTCTTGGTCTTTTATTATTTGTGTCAGCATCACACAGACTCTCAGACATCCAACCCCCCCCCACTCACACACACTCTTGTATTTGTTACCTTCTTGAGACCTTCGAAAAATGCCTCCCTCTTTAGGACCACCCTTTCTAGATATATAAAGATTAGTATTTACAACATTAATATTATATACATACTATGCAAATATAAAAAAGCTTGTTGGGAAAAATGAGTTGGAATTTCACAAGAAAAACTTAGAATTTTGGCAGTATTATAATAAACGTCGTCATTTTACTCAACGCAAGTCAAAATTTTGCAAGAAAAACTGAACATTTGTGCGATATTATGATAAAACTTTGCATTTTACTCAATATCAGTCGCAATTTTCAAAGAAAAAGCTTTACATTTTGGCAATTTTATGAAAAGAGTCGTGATTTTACTCGACAAAAGTCACAATTTTATAAAAAAAACTTTAAAATTTTGGCAATATTATAATAATAATCTGAATTTTACTTGGCAAAATTACGACAAAAGTCATAATTTTTTGAGTAAAATTATGACTTTTTACTTGGCAAAATTACGACAAAAGTCATAATTTTTTGAGTAAAATTATGACTTTTGTCGTAATTTTGCCAAGTAAAATTCAGATTATTATTATAATATTGCCAACATTTTAAAGTTTTCTTATAAAATTGTGACTTTTGTCGAGTAAAATCACGACTCTTTTCATAAAATTGCCAAAATGTAAAGCTTTTTCTTTGAAAATTGCGACTGATATTGAGTAAAATGCAAACTTTTATCATAATTTTGCCAAGTAAAATTCAGATTATTATTATATTAACAAAATAATTGGCAATATTGTGATACAAGTGAGAATTTTTATGACAAATGTCACCATTTTGCATTAAAAAGTAATCATTTTACATAAAAAAAGGAAATAATTTTACGAAAAAATATTGCAATATACAGAAACAGAAAGTATATGAGAAATGGTTCCCGATTTTATAAGAAATAAGTCGACACATTTTGAGAAAAAGACTGCTTCATTAATCTTCATTATTACAGTATGTCTCTATATACATATTTATTTTATTTGTTTTATTAATTTTGGCCAAAGGGAGCGCATTTCAATTTCTTACACACATTTGTTACATATGTTGACCAGAAGGGGAGCACTTCAAATTTTTACACACACTTGTTATTTCATATGTTGACCAGAGAGGGAGCATTTTTAAAACCGACACACAGTCAATTTGAAAAATCCGTCCTTTTTGGGACCACCCTCATTTTGACAGATTTCACCACTAGGTATGCAAATGAGACATTCTCTATTAGATGCAATGGTTTTCCATATTGGGACCATGATTTATGTCCTAACTTGTTCACCAGTCCTCATATGGAAGGTAATTTTCCTTGTTGATGTCTCAAGAAGGGTAGTAATACAAGAACACACACACACACACACACACACACACACACACACACACACACACACACGCACACACACTGCCCAGATAACACGATCTTGCTCTGTCTGAGGGGGGCCTATTTGAGTGTGCAGGGTAGGTCATAGCAGTTCAGTCACAGCAGAATAAAGAGCGACACAGAAAAAAAGAAAGACAAATTGGGCCATTCTGGAATCAAAGAGCAATTTTCCGCTCTATTAGAAAATGCCCTTTTTGTTTTCCACTCACCATTCTTCTATTATGGCACGTGTGTGGGTTAAAATGTGTGTGTGTGAGACTGGTGATGTTGTTATATGTGAACATATGCATGTCACTCACGCGCCATAGGCAGGGATAGGAGGGGGAGGTGGTGCAGCACGGAATGTGTTAAAGACAGCCCGGCCCCTCCCTCTCAAATGGGCCCCTCTATAGGCCACTGCTGCCCCTGTGGTGGGGTATGGAAACCCTGTGACTGAAAGAGAAATCACACAAAAACAAAACGCATTGGTTAATTTTTTTTGTACAAATACTTGTAAACCTACAATGTCACAAATTGTCACGTAGCGTCAAAAAAAATGAACAGCCATTATTTGGGGAATGTCTCTTTGGGGTGTCAAACTGGTTTTCATCGAGGGCCACATCGCAATTTCATCTGCCCCCAGAGGGCCATTTAGAAAAATTAGTAATATATCAATATAAATATATAAGAATTTTCCTCATGATATTGTAAATATAATATGATATGATACACGATTAATGATGCATGTAAATCATTTTTTTAAACGTTTACTGTGGAAAAAAAGGTAAATTCTGTCATAAAAACTGGAGGCTCAGTTGCCAGAATTTTATCATAAAATTTACCATGTTTTTTTCAGCATATTCCTGTAAATAGAAAAAACAGGACCACCATTTTTTTTACAGTGGTACCTTAGTTAAATTATTTAACAAAAAATAATAATTAGCATCATAAAGTATATTATAACAGTAATAATTTTTCTAAATAAAACCCCGGAAGACAAGATCACTTGTCTTCCTGGCGGTCAGCCCCTACAGATCCAACCACAGGATTTAGAGAAAGGAGGAGTGAGCAGAGCCCACAAAGGAGCCTCCTCAATGGCTGACGCGATATATAGTGAAGTGCGTGCAAATAATAATTAACTTAGAATTTAATGGCAGCAATACTGTGTTGGCCCTGCGATGAGATGGCGACTTGTCCAGGGTGTACCCCGCTTTTCGCCCGAATGCAGCTGAGATAGG
Organism: Nerophis lumbriciformis; assembly: GCF_033978685.3. Lineage (NCBI taxonomy): Eukaryota > Metazoa > Chordata > Actinopteri > Syngnathiformes > Syngnathidae > Nerophis > Nerophis lumbriciformis. Next base: position 21,578,640 of record NC_084558.2, on the reverse strand, counting down.
CTCCAGCATCCCCCGCAACATCGAAAGGGACAAGCGGTAGAAAATGAATGGATGGATGGAACACATTACAAAAAAGTTGGCACAGGGGCATGTTTACCACTGTGTTACATGGCCTTTCCTTTTAACAACACTCAGTAAACGTTTGGGACTGAGGAGACCAATTTTTGAAGCTTTTCAGGTGGAATTATTTCCCATTCTTGCCTAATGTACATCTTAAGTTGTTCAACAGTCCTTTGTCGTAATTTACGCTTTATGATGCGCCACACATTTTCAATGAGAGACAGGTCCGGACTACAGGCAGGCCAGTCTAGTACCCGCACTCTTTTACTATGAAGCCACGCTGTTGTAACACGTGGCTTGGCATTGTCTTGCTGAAATAAGCAGGGGCGTCCATGAAAAAGACATACCTTGGATGGAAACATATGTTGCTCCAAAACCTGTATGTACCTTTCAGCATTAATGGTGCCTTCACAAATGTGTAAGTTAGCCATGCCTTGGGCACTAATACACCCCCATACCATTACAGATGCTGGCTTTTCAACTTTGCGCCTAGAACAGTCCGGATGGTTCTTTTTCCTCTTTGGTGCGGAGGACATGTGGCCCGCAAAAGCCTTACAGGTGCTATATATAGCAATGTGGCCAGAAATGGTACTGCAATAACAGTCAAAATCCTGTAGTCCCCCCCTCCCTAACTGAGGTTGCTAGATCTGGCACCCAAGCTTAGAGTTTGACACCTGTGGCTTATAGGGAAGCTTTTCAAACAACCTGTCCAGTTACAACTGTCCAACCTACTGCTGGAGGTCATGCTGAAGAATTCAGAGGTAGTCTTTTTTCATCTTTCGGTTCACAAGGAGCCGTGCAGTTGTTTCCACCGGCAGCAAAACAACCCTGGAGCATGAGAACATCACCGTCTTACCTAAAAGGGGCCGTCCCAACGGACCACACAGTTTTCCTCGGGAACTGAGGTATTCAAACTTTTTCCACACAGGGTCACCATAAAGAAAAAGTGAAGGATGCGGAGGGCACACTTTGACAGATTTTATGCATTAAAGATGCTTAAACCAACCCAATGCAGGTCACTATAAGTCACATGTGTCAAACTCGAGACCGGAGGCCAGATCTGGCTCGCCCTATCATTTTATATGGCCCGTAAACGCCTGGAATAATTTGCGTCAAAAAATATATTTTTCTTTTCTTACTAAATATACTCGTTCTTTCCATTTTGACAGAATAAAATATATGTACTCCATGAAATTGCATACCTTTTAAACTTTGATATTATATCATATTGAGAAATAAAATATATTATAATACATTCCAAACATGTTTTTTTTCGGTAAAATAAAAACAAAATACTTAAATATCTGCTTAACAAATTGTACAATGATTTTGCGGCAAAAACCCGGCAGATCAGTTGCCAGAACTTCAATGTTAAAAACCCCCCAAAAAACTGTGGTACCGTTTTTGCATTTTTAGTAGAGATGTCCGATAATGGCTTTTTTGCCGATATCCGGTATTCCGATATTGTCCAACTCTGAATTACCGATACCGATATCAACCGATACCGATATATACAGTCGTGGAATTAACACATTATTATGCCTAATTTTGTTGTGATGCCCCGCTGGATGCATTAAACAATGTAACAAGGTTTTCCAAAATAAATCAACTCATGTTATGGAAAAAATGCCAACATGGCACTGCCATATTTATTATTGAATTCACAAAGTGCATTATTTTTTTTAACATGCCTCAAAACAGCAGCTTGGAATTTGGGACATGCTCTCCCTGAGAGAGCATGAGGAGGTTGAGGTGGGCGGGGTTGAGGCGGGGTAGCGGGGGGTGTATTTTGTAGCGTCCCGGAAGAGTTAGTGCTGCAAGGGGTTCTGGGTATTTGTTCTGTTGTGTTTATGTTGTGTTACGGTGCGGATGTTATCCTGAAATGTGTTTGTCATTCTTGTTTGGTGTGGGTTCACAGTGTGGGGCATATTTGTAACAGTGTTAAAGTTGTTTATACGGCCACCCTCAGTGTGACCTGTATGGCTGTTGACCAAGTATGCCTTGCGTGTGTGAAAAGCCGTAGATATTATGTGACTGGGCCGGCACGCAAAGGCAGTGACTTTAAGGTTTATTGGCGCTCTGTACTTCTCTCTACGTCCGTGTACACAGCGGCGTTTTAAAAAGTCATACATTTTACTTTTTGAAACTGATAATTTTGAAACCGATACCGATAATTTCCGATATTACATTTTTTTAAAGCATTTATCGACCGATAATATCGGCAGTCCGATATTATCGGACATCTCTAATTTTTAGTAAAACACCATTAAATCGACAACCATATATTTTACAGTACAACACTGGCAGCTTAGTCATCAGATAAAAACAAAATTGTGGTACAGTTTTTCCATTTACAGCAATACACTGTAAAAACAACTGTATATTTTACTGTAAAATTCTGGCAACTGGGATGCCAGTTTTTTACCATAATAAACAGTTGTACCATTATTTTTAATTTACAGTAATATGCTGTAACAAAAACCCACTGTAATATTTACGGTAAAATTTTGTCAACTGAGCTGCCAGGTATTTTTTTTTTACTGTATAATCTGCAGGGTTTTTTTTAGTGTCTGTACAAAAAAGTCTTATCATCCAATGCATATCATAATGCGATATCATGAAGCAAATCCTTATCTATTAATATGTATATATTATCCACTGTTACAAGTGGCCCTTGATGATAAGGAGTAGAGATGTCTGATAATATCGGCCTGCCGATATTATCGGCCGATAAATGCTTTAAAATGTAATATCGGAAATTATCGGTATCGGTTTCAAAAAGTAAAATTAATGACTTTTTATAACGCAGCTGTACGGAGGGTACATATCCGGTAAAACACGAACGTAGGGCATACTTGCCAACCCTTCCGATTTTCCCGGGAGACTCCCGAATTTCAGTGCCCCTCCCGGGGCAACCATTCTCCCGAATTTCTCCCGATTTCCACCCGGACAACAATATTGGGGGCGTACCTGAAAGGCACTGCCTTTAGCGTCCTCTACAACCTGTCGTCACATCTACTTTTCCTCCATACAAACAGCGTGCCGGCCCAGTTACATATTATATGCGGCAATTACACAAACATTAGTAAATGCAAGGCATACTTGATCAACATCCATACAGGTCACACTGAAGATGGCCGTATAAACAACTTTAACACTGTTACAAATATGCGCCACACTGTGAACCCACACCAAACAAGAATGACAAACACATTTCGGGAGAACATCCGCACCATAACACAACATAAACACAACAGAACAAATACCCAGAACCCCTTGCAGCACTAACTCTTCCGGGACGCTACAATATACACCCACCGCTACCACCAAACAAAGCCCCCTCCCCCATTCCACCTCAACCCTGGCCTCTCCCCATCTCCCGAATTCGGAGGTCTCAAGGTTGGCAAGTACGCTCTAGTATACTCTGGACTGAAGCTGTGTGCCTTCATTGTTTTTGTAGCTGTTGTTTTGAGGCATGTTTAAAAAAAAAAAAAAAATGCACTTTGTGAAAGTCAAAGTATAGTATTTCCCATAGTTGTAATGGGTATCAGGATTATCTCAGGGAGAGCATGTCCCAAATTCCAAGCTGTTTTGAGGCATGTTAAAAAAAAAAATGCACTTTGTGACTTCAATAATAAATATGGCAGTGCCATGTTGGCCCTTTTTTCCATAACTGTATTAGTAGATTGCACAGTACAGTACATATTCCGTACAATTGACCACTAAATGGTAACACTCGAATAAGTTTTTCAACTTGTTTAAGTCGGGGTCCACGTTAATTAATTCATGGTAAAGTTACATTGTTTAATGCATCCAGTGGGGCATCACAACAAAATTAGGCATAATAATGTGTTAATTCCACGACTGTATATATCGGTATTGGTTGATATCGGTATCGGTTGATATCGGAATCGGTTATTAAGAGTTGGACAATATCGGAATATCGGATATCGGCAAAAAAGCCATCATCGGACATCTCTGAATACAACATCTACATGTTAGTGTAATATCCCAAAAATATATCTTAATAATCATACTCTTATTTTGTTTTTACAACATGCTGAGGAACAGTGAAAACCAGCTGCGAACCCAAAAATTGACTTTTGACACCCCTGCTATACAAGTTAATTTTATAGTCAAACTCCAGCAAAGATCAGGCAACATTTTTTGTGTGCTGAGAGCCACATATGTACTGTCAAACGGTAGAAAATGGATGGACATATCAACTAGAGAAGGCAATTTATGTGGATTTATTGGAATGTGGAAAATGAATAACCTGAATATTTTAAAGTTGGAATAGATTGAATTGGGTGACAAATGTGGAAGTAAAAGAAAACATATAAAACAGGATTTATTTTATGGAAAATGTGGAAATTCGGGGAAAGTAGGGATTTTTAAAAATGTGGTAAATGGTTAGTTTAATGTTTTCCTGCCGGTAGAGTAGACTATGTCTCCCGGCTGGCCTGGGAACGCCTCGGGGTCCCAAAGGAAGAGCTGGACGAAGTGGCTGGGGAGAGGGAAGTCTGGGCTTCCCTGCTTAGGCTGCTGCCCCCGCGGCCCGACCTCGGATAAGCGGAAGAAGATGGATGGATGGATGGATGGATGGATGGAAGGATGTCAGTAGAGTAATGCAATAAACGTGGAACTTGTAAACAATTGTCTATTCATTTTCAATGGGAATCTTGTCATGGAAATTGTGGGTTTATAGAAAATATAGGACTTTTTGAAATGTATCAATAGCTAGCCATCGTGTCCTTAAATATGTGGTCTGAATCCGTTGTGAAAGTAGTTGAGTTTCAATAAAACACAAAATAAATAGAGCATGTTGCTATAAAGTACTCACAAAAAGTTAAGGATATTCAAGCATTCATGCGCAATTGATGATTGATAAACCTAAAATGAACTCTAACCTTTACAGTTGAATCGAACCATCCATCGCTAAACTTTTGAATGCTCGCGTGTAACTGTTCAATATTTTAGTACTTTTTGAACAACCTACTGTTCTGTAACGAGGAGCAGAAAGGGCAAAAGTCCAAAAAGGTGTGTGGTTAATCGACCAGTACATGTCCTGGTTCAACTGGTATTTAATCAGTCCTCTTCATCATGCTGCTCACATTTTGACAACACGAGACACAGAGGACATCCAGCAATTGGTCAGCAGTTCCTAGTGCAAGGCTTCAAACAGAATGTTCTCAGAGGCAAGTGGCCACTGAGCTTAGAGTGTCACAGAGTGTCGTCAGCAGGTTGCAACAGCGACTGTCAAACAAGTCACCGGTTGTTCAGCTGCTTGTTAGAGAAAAGTTATATATATTTTATTAGTGAGAACAACATCCACGAGCGACATCGCCATACTTTATCTACGTGACTCAAGAACGGAATATCCACATGCTACAATTTCAGGTAATCAACATGTAATCCTGTCATTCAAAATAATTCACTGCATACACTGCAAAAACTGAAATCTAAGTAAGATTAAATATCTCAAATAAGGGTGATATTTGCTTATTTTCTGTCTGATAAGATAATTCTTCTCACTAAGCTGATGTTATGTTAGTGTTTTACTTGTTTTAAAGGGGAACATTATCACCAGACCTATGTAAGCATCAATATATACCTTGATGTTGCAGAAAAAAGACCATATATTTTTTTAACCGATTTCCGAACTCTAAATGGGTGAATTTTGGCGAATTAAACGCCTTTCTAATATTCGCTCTCGGCGCGATGGTGACGTCACATCGGGAAGCAATCCGCCATTTTCTCAAACACCGAGTCAAATCAGCTCTGTTATTTTCCATTTTTTCGACTGTTTTCCGTACCTTGGAGACCTCATGCCTCGTCGGAGTGTTGTCGGAGTGTGTAACAACACGAACAGGGACGGATTCAAGTTGCACCAGTGGCCCAAAGATGCGAAAGTGGCAAGAAATTGGACGTTTGTTCCGCACACTTTACCGACGAAAGCTATGCTACGACAGAGATGACAAGAATGTGTGGATATCCTGCGACACTCAAAGCAGATGCATTTCCAACGATAAAGTCAAAGAAATCTGCCGCCAGACCCCCATTGAATGTGCCGGAGTGTGTGAGCAATTCAGGGACAAAGGACCTCGGTTGCACGGCAAGCAAGTTCATAGTTCAGTTTGTTCCCGCAGACGAGCGAGCTAAACCCCCTGGATGTCTTGGCTCACACCGTCCCGAAGATGATCAAGAGAAGAATATCGACCCTAGCTTCCCTGGCCTGCTGACATGAGGGTATGTCTACAGAATATATTAATTGATGAAAATTGGGCTGTCTGCACTCTCAAAGTGCATGTTGTTGCCAAATGTATTTCATATGCTGTAAACCTAGTTCATAGTTGTTAGTTTCCTTTAATGTCAAACAAACACATACCCGTCGTTGGTTAGAAGGCGATCGCCGAATTCGTCCTCGCTTTCTCCCGTGTCACTGGCTGTCGTGTCGTTTTCGTCGGTTTCGCTTGCATACGGTTCAAACCGATATGGCTCAATAGCTTCAGTTTCTTCTTCAATTTCATTTTCGCTACCTGCCTCCACACTACAACCATCCGTTTCAATACATGCGTAATCTGTTGAATCGCTTAAGCCGCTGAAATCCGAGTCTGAATCCGAGCTAATGTCGCTATAGCTTGTTGTTCTTTCCGCCATGTTTGTTTGTGTTGGCTTCACTATGTGACGTCACAGGAAAATGGACGGGTGGTTAAAATCAGGCACTTTGAAGCTTTTTTTAGGGATATTGCGTGATGGGTAAAATTTTGAAAAAAACTTCGAAAAATATAATAAGCCACTGGGAACTGATTTTTAATGGTTTTAACCATTCTGAAATTGTGATAATGTTCCCCTTTGAGGGTTTTGGTCCTAAATTATCTCAGTAAGATATTACAGCTTGTAGCTGAGATTTTGGTGACCTAAATTGAGTAACACATGCTTGAAACTAGAATATCAACTGATGCAAAGCTGTGTCATTAACACTCCCAAGTATAAAACTACTTTTTTTAAAGTAATAATTTCTTACTTTAAGCATGAAAAAAAAAATCATGATGCCGAGCGCATATCATTATGTCAAGATAATAGCACTAGCATTTGCTTTATTTAAGAATATTTTTCAACATATTGAGCAAAAAGGTCTCTTTTTTTTTTTCTACCAAGAAAAGTGCACTTGTTATTAGTGAGAATATACTTATTTTAAGGTATTTTTGGGTTCATTGAGGTGAGCTAATTTTACTTGTTTTGGAAAGTCTTGACAAGCCACATTTTCTTGTTCTATTGGCAGATAATTTTGCTTAGTTCAAATAAAATACCCTAAACGTTTGTATTTTTTTTTCTTGTTTTTGAACACTGACTTTTTGCAGTGTAGTATTCAAATTAATAGTTAAGCACTTCCTTCCAAAAGTGATTTTTTCCCCTGATGATTACCATAACCTCAAGAACCAAAGCAGATTAATTTAAAAAGGGCTGTTAATGTTAACACTTCTCGTTAAGGCACCTTCTCTCACGCACACGCACTTCCGGGTTCACAATAATAGCGTGATACGTCACATCCGGTCCAACAAAATAAAAAATGGCTTACATTTGTTCAAACACCTAGTTAAACTAAGGGAGAGTAAATGCAGATGTAAATGGTGCACTATGTAAAGTTGTTTGTGGGTGTCTTTTAGGGTTGTGCGGTATACCGGTATTAGTATAGTAGCGTGATATTAATGAATCATATTCGGTACTATACCGCCTCTGAAAAGTACCGGTCCGATAAAAAAACTAACGATAAAGGTGACGCTATAACACTGAAACGCTCACCGGAAGAGGTGCTTTAAGACATGGCTAGGTAGCTAGGAGCTAAAGTCCAGCCCCAGTCGGCAGTGTTTTAGCTACTTCTAAATCACTAATCCTCGCCTCCATGGCGACAAATAAAGTACGTTTTTTACAAGTATCATCCCTGCAGGACAAGGAATATCTAAACATGCTTCACTACACACCGTAGCTCACCAACGTCAAAATGTAAACAAACGCCATTGGTGGATCTACACCTGACATCCACTGTAATGATACCAAGTATAGGAGTGTATCTAGTCGATACTACTATGATTACATCAATATTTTTTGGCATCACAACATCTTCTTTCGTTTTTTAAAAATGTATATTATGTTTATAAACTCAGTAAATATATCCCTGGACACATGAGGACTTTGAATATGACCAATGTATGATCCTGTAACTACTTGGTATCGGATTGATACATAAACTTTGGGGTATCATCCAAAACTAATGTCAAGTATCAAACAACAGAAGAATAAGTGATTATTACATTTTAACAGAAGTGTAGATAGAACATGTTAAAAGAGAAAGTATGCAGATATTAACAGTAAATGAACAAGTAGATTAATAATTCATTTTCTACCACTTGTCCTTAATAATGTTGACAAAATAATAGAATGGAAAATGACACAATATGTTACTGCATATGTCAGAAGACTAAATTAGGAGCCTTTATTTGTTTACTTACTATGTTCACTATTTTATTTAAGGACTTAACTGCAATAAGAAACATATGTTTAATGTACCGTAAGATGTTTTGTTAAAATAAAGCCAATAATGCAACTTTTTGTGGCGCACTTTATTTAGAAAAGTACCGAAAAGTATCAAAATAATTTTGGTACTGGGACAACACGAGTGTCTTTATTACATTATCTTTTCAAAAAACAGTACATCCGTATCTAGTTTGCTATATTATTGCAGGGCATTTCAAAATGTGCACTTCATTGTTACTCTACTTATTGTAACTAAGTTTTGAGCAAATTAAGGAGTTACATTTCAGTAAAATATTTTAAAACGTTCCTGCGTGACATTCCTACCAAATTGCATTTGTATCCAAATATTGGGGTATCTATGCAAGTAAGTATTAATCTTATTGAAAACATTTTAAAGAGGGCCTCCCTCTTCCTCTCACGCAAGATTCACCCAGGACTAGAAGAACATGAATCCCTTCCTTACTGTACATGTGTGAAAATAAAACAAACCGATTTATTTGAGAACACAGACCAATTTAGTCTACACTTGTCCCGATACCAATATTTTGGTACCGGTACCAAAATTATTTTGATACTTTTCGGTACTTTTTGCTACTTTTCGATACTTTTCTAAATAATGGGGACCACAAAAAATTGCATTATTGGCTTTATTTTAACAAAACATCTTGCGGTACATTAAACATATGTTTCTTATTGCAAGTAAATAAAATAGTGAACATACAAGACAGCTTGTCTTTTATTAGTAAGTAAGCAAACAAAAGCTCCTAATTTAGTCTGCTGACATATGCAGTAACACATTGTGTCATTTTCCATTATATTATTTTGTCAAAATTATTAAGGACAAGTGGTAAAAAATTAATTATTAATCTACTTGTTCATTTATTGTTAATATCTGCTTACTTTGGTTGGACCGGTACTTTTCAGAGGCGGTATAGTACCGAATATGATTCATTAGTATCGCGGTACTATACTAATACCGGCATACTGTACAAAATACTTGCCAACCCTCCCGATTTTCCCGGGAGACTCCCGAATTTCAGTGCCTCTCCCTAAAATCTCCCAGGGCAACCATTCTCCCGAATTTCTCCCGATTTCCACCCGGACAACAATATTGGGGGTGTGCCTTAAAGGCACTGCCTTTAACGTCCTCTCTCACCTGAAAAGGAGACTATTATATATGTCTCCGTTATCCATAGGTTGATCTATAACCCATAAAGTAGGCAGGCACGGAGCTATTTCTCAGCGTGTGTTTATTCTAGCCGGCACATTAATACACTGACACACACAACATCCGGATTCCCATCATGCATTGCTTCAAAACTACGGCAAGTAGTAATGTCCAAAAACATAACAGAGTCGAAGCAGAAAAACGAAGAAGAGACATGGCGACGACGAGGAAGAAGAAGAAGTACGCTTGCAAGTTCCAAAATGATTGGAACAAATAATTTCAGTTCACCCAGGACAGCTCGAAGGGGAAGGGGTATGCTGCCTGAAAATTTTGTAGATCAGACTTCTCCATTCATGAACGGATTATTTATATGTATATATATATATATATAAGAAATACTTGAAAATATATACACCCCTCACCCCCCATCTCCCGAATTCGGAGGTCTCAAAGTTTGCATGTATGCCGTACAACCCTAGTACACGTCCTGAACAACGCACTAAAAACTAGGGATGTCCGATAATGGCTTTTTTGCCGATATCCGATATTGTCCAACTCTTTAATTACCGATACCGATATCAACCGACACCGATATCAACCGATATATACAGTTGTGGAATTAACACATTATTATGCCTAATTTGGATAACCAGGTATGGTGAAGATAAGGTACTTTTAAAAAAATTTAATAAAATAAAATAAGATAAATAAATTAAAAACATTTTCTTGAATAAAAAAGAAAGTAAAACAATCTAAAAACAGTTACATATAAACTAGTAATTAATAAAAATGAGTAAAATTAACTGTTAAAGGTTAGTACTGTTAGTGGACACCCAATCATGTGTGCTTACAAACTGTATCCCTTGCAGACTGTATTGATATATATTGATATATAATGTAGGAACCAGAATATTAATAACAGAAAGAAACAACCCTTTTGTGTGAATGAGTGTGAATAGTGGAGGGAGGTTTTTTGGGTTGGTGCACTAATTGTAAGTGTATCTTGTGTTTTTTATGTTGATTTAAAAAAAAACAAAAAAACAAAAAAAAAAAAACGATACCGATAATAAAAAAAACGATACCGATAATTTCCGATATTACATTTTAACGCATTTATCGGCCGATATTATCGGACATCTCTACTAAAAACAGTACCGTTAAATTGTGAATATGTTGTGTGACTACGTCTTGAGAGATGTCAACACAAGACAGTCTGCAGCTGCTTGATGGAACAACGCCTCAGTGTTCTCACACACAATGTTCCCTCCCTCTCCTTTAACCGTCTGCCTCTTGTTCTCTCAGTAGAGTGATAGAGAGCCGTAACAATCTGCTGTTTCTGCCCCTGCCTATTCTAACAAGTCTGACAACAGCATTACTATGTCATTCAACCACCAAACACTTGTTGGCAATGTATTCTGGGTATAAGATCAATTTCTTCCCTCCGACCCCTGCACCCGACTCTCTTAATATCTGACGTCCTCATATTAATCCCACAGTGTGTGTGTGTGTGTGAGGGAGAGAGCCAGCAAGTGTTTGTGTACTTATGCATGAGTGTGAATAGGGACATGTGTTGTTGGTGGTGTCACACACATCTGAATGGAATATGACGATGAGTTATGGCTTGTGCTTGCTACAGTGGTGTTGTAATAACCCATGAATCACCGCATGACATCCAGTAGGCCCATGAAGTGCAAAAACACAGCAGGAAAAGCAGCAACATCCACAATATATTGAGTGCGAAAAATGTATGCATCTGGGGCGAGAGTGGAAGCTTTGGTCATAACCAAAAAGGACGCCGAAATTAGCCGTTTCTACTTGTTTTCCTATGTTTGCTGGTGACTTTGGCCAGAGACAGAAGAAGAATGGCTTATGATAAAATATTACTGAACCTGCAGCAGTTTCTAGTCCTCGACTTAGATTGATCAGATCTAGTCAGACTAGATTTGACCAATCCAATCTAAAGTTGCTTTTTAGTTTGTGTGTGGCATTATTTTATATTTTTTAACCTAATTTAACATGACATTGTTTACTTACGAGTGTTGTTTTATTGGAAATAGCCTTTACTACTAGATGAGCTAATGGCTTTTTTGCCGATATCCGATATTCCGATATTGTCCAACTCTTAATTACCGATTCCGATATCAACCGATACCGATATATACACTCGTGGAATTAACACATTATTATGCCTAATTTTGTTGTGATGCCCCCCTGCTAGATGCATTAAACAATGTAACAAGGTTTTCCAAAATAAATCAACTCAAGTTATGTAAAAAAATGCCATCATGGCACTGCCATATTTATTATTGAAGTCACAAAGTGCATTCTTTTTTTTAACATGCCTCAAAACAGCAGCTGAGAGAGCATGAGGAGGTTGAGGTGGGCGGGGTTGGGGGGGTGGGGGGGATAGGGCTTAGCGCGGGGTGTATATTGTAGCGTCCCGGAAGAGTTAGTGCTGCAAGGGGTTCTGGGTATTTGTTCTGTTGTGTTTATGTTGTGTTACGGTGCGGATGTTCTCCCGAAATGTGTTTGTCATTCTTGTTTGGTGTGGGTTCACAGTGTGGCCCATATTTGTAACAGTGTTAAAGTTGTTTATACGGCCACCCTCAGTGTGACCTGTATGGCTGCTAACCAAGTATGCATGCATTCACTGGTGTGTGTGAAAAGCCGTAGATATTATGTGACTGGGCCGGCACGCAAAGGCAGTGCCTTTAAGGTTTATTGGCGCTCTGTATATCTCCCTACGTTCGTGTACACAGCGGCGTTTTAAAAAGTCATACATTTTACTTTTTGAAACCGATACCGATAACTTTGAAACCGATACCGAAAATTTCCGATATTACATTTTAAAGCATTCATCGGCCGATAATATCGGCAGCCCGATATTATCGGACATCTCTACTTACAAGTGTTGTTTTATTGGACATAGCCTCTACTACTAGATGAGAGTAAATGAAGCTGCATTGTTCAGTGAGTTTTAGCGGTAGCAGAATGATATTTATTTGGAGAGGTTACAGTGTTTGCTTTTAAATCTGTTTGTTGCATCAGTGTATTGTTTTCTGAACGTATTCATTATATATACGGGTGTCGGACTACTCGAGATGTGACACTTGCGAATGATTGCTATCATATGTGCGTCACCTGCCTGGACAGAAGTCCCACAAAATGAGCCAAAGTCAAAGGAAATGCAGCAACATTTGGAAGCACTTTCATGGCTCATTGTTTTGTTAAGTACCCTAGTTTAGGTAAACACACCAGGTAGATTAGTACCATATTTTACGGACTATAGAGCGCACCAGGATATAAGCTGCACCCACTGAATTTTAGGAGAAAAAATATATTTTTCCATATATTAGCCGCACCGGACTATAAGCTGCAGACATATACACTGCTAAATTAGTTATTTGTACAGTAAGATTCTATAAATGTTTATTTACATACCTTAATTATTTTTAAAATGTGCCTGTAACACGGCAGTAAAGCGGCTGATCAAACAAAACAGAAACCATCGTCATGGACCCACTAGTTGCCGAAGCTAGCTCTCCCATCAGCTAAACAGACTCAATAACTCCACAGTGACGTTTTGGTGAATTTACTGAGGAATTTGTGAAACTGAAACAATACAAAAAGAATGCTGTTGTAAGTTAATAATACTAAAACAGAACCTGTAAATGTGTTAGCATGTCAGCTCATGCTAACGATGCTAGTGTCATTACATTATGATAGTATGTACAAAACACTCCTGCAGTCATCAAACATGGGACGGTTTAGTAAGTATAAACAGTTTTAGTTATATTGTAAAACTTACAACTGTTGCTTGGCGTACTGAAAGAAGAATCCATTCCGAGTACGAACGCTTTGGACAATTAGAAGACTGAACGACACTTCGGTTGGTGGTAGCGGGGGTTTATAGTGTAGCGTCCCGGAAGAGTTAGTGCTGCAAGGGGTTCTGGGTATTTGTTCTGTTGTGTTTATGTTGTGTTATGGTGCGGATGTTCTCCCGAAATGTGTTTGTCATTCTTGTTTGGTGTGGGGTCACAGTGTGGCCCATATTTGTAACATTGTTAAAGTTGTTTATACGGCCACCCTCAGTGTGACCTGTATGGCTGTTAACCAAGTATGCTTTGCATTCACTTATGTGTGTGAAAAGCCGCATATATTATGTGAGTGGCACGGCACGCTGTTTGTATGGAGGAAAAGCGGACGTGACGACAGGTTGTAGAGGACGTTAAAGGCAGTGCCTTTAAGGCACGCCCCCAATATTGTTGTCCGGGTGGAAATCGGGATAAATTCGAGAGAATGGTTGCCCTGGGAGATTTTCGGGAGGGGCACTGAAATTCGAGAGTCTCCCGGGAAAATCGGGAATATCGGCAGGCCGATATTATCGGACATCTCTACTTCTTTTTTTATTAAATTATTTTCACCAGCCAAAAAAACCCAAAAATTTGCAGCTGAGTCTTATTAGCCGCACAATTTAAAGTGTGTTTACGGTACATACTTTTTGCATTCACTTAATTTATACATTGTGCTATTTTTTTTATTTTACTTACGTTTGAAATTAATTGAAAATTCACACAATGCTAACCAAAACACAGTTTTACAAAATACACGCTCAAAAGGAGTTTTTTGTCATCACATTTATATGTATCTTGTGATTCCGGTGTATCAAATGCGTATTAAAAACGCATGTAATGTATGCCTAAGATGTATAGAGGTATTCAGTGGTGTGTGTGTGTGTGTGTACGTGGAGGTCATCTGTCATTCTTCTGAATGGGATTTGCGCACAATAAACCTGTTGCCGAAGCCTGGCAATGGAGATGGAGTGCACTGTCAGCCGGCCAGGATTTATGGAGGCCGATTCAGCTGATGGGTGGTGGGAAAAGCCGTCTGATAAAGGGTGATTAATCGTCCTTACATCCTGCTCTGCACCCGCCCCAAACTAGATTAAATGTACTCATAATTATTCCAGAAGACGTACCAATCCCACATACTTATATAATCTTTCCTTTTTAATGGGAAAGTGCCTCCCTCAACTTGTTTGAGCATTAAACACATTACAGTACTTTCTCCAACGGACTTTACAGGAATTAATTGTTCTTTATGTATCTTTTCGCATCCACAAGCATGTAATGATTGTCCCGCTTAGTGGGAGACACATACATACACATAACCGGTGAAAAATGTCTGCTGAAGCCCTGAAAATAAAAAAATCCTACATCAGAAAAATACAGAAGTCCATTCCAACCACGTGCACCGAACTGGGCAAATTTCAAAAACAAGGTCAGGGGTGTCAGATTCACTTGTCACGATTTCCTGTGGATTTGATTACTAATTTGTTAAAGTACACTGGGAAAAAAATCAGTAAGAAAAGTATTTTTAATTTTACCGTAAAATTCATAGTGTTTTTTTTTTTAAATCAGTGTATTACTGTAAATGGATCAACGGTAACACTGCATTTGCTTTACCGTAAAATCTATGATTAGTTTCTCATTATAATCCCATTGGGTTGAGTTTTTTATTGCCCTGATGTGGGATCTGAGCCGAGGATGTCGTTGTGGCTTGTGCAGCCCTTTGAGACACTTGTGATATAAATACACTTTGATTGATTGATTGATTGATTGGGGCGGCATGGCGTAGTGGGTAGTGCGGCCGTGCCAGAAACCTGAGGGTTGCAGGTTCACTCCCCACCTCTTACCATCCAAATCGCTGCCGTTGTGTCCTTGAGCAGGACACTTCACCCTTGCCCCCAGTGCCGCTCAGGTTGATGAATGATGAATGATGGGTGGTGGTCGGAGGGGCCGTAGGCGCAAACTGGCAGCCACGCTTCCGTCAGTCTACCCCAGGGCAGCTGTGGCTATGAAAGTAGCTTACCACCACCAGGTGTGAATGAATGATGGGTTATCACTTCTCTGTGAAGCGCTTTGGGTGTCTAGAAAAGCACTATATAAATCCATCCCATCCATCCATCTTCTACCGCTTATTCCCTTCGGGGTTGCGGAGCCTATCTCAGCTACAATCGGGCGGAAGGCGGGGTACACCCTGGACAGGTCGCCACCTCATCGCAGGCTATATAAATCTAATCCATTATTATTATAAATGGAAAAATGGTTCAAATGTTTTTAATTTAAATTTCTGTCAACTGAGCTGCCTTTGTCATTTTACTGTAAAATCTAAGATTGATGCTTTTACAGTATTAATGTATGTAAATGGAAAAAACAGTAAAATTCTAGCAACTGATCTGCCAGTAAAATCATTGCGATTATTACAAATTTTTTCCTGGTTAACACAAAATTAATCACAATTAATCTCAGATAGATTATGGGTTAGGACGTGAGTTCAAACCCTGGCCGAGTCATACCAAAGACTATAAAAATGGGACCCATTACCTCCCTGCTTGGCACTCAGCATCAAGGGTTGGAATTGGGGGTTAAATAACCCAAAATTATTCCCGGGCTCGGCCACCGCTGCTGCTCACTGCTCCCCTCACCTCCCAGGGGGTGAGGGTGATGGGTCAAATGCAGAGGGCAATCTCACCACACCGAGTGTGTGTGTGACAATCATTGGTACTTTAACATATATGAAAATACATGCAGTACATGTATTTTCTTTTTGTCAATATAAAGATATAAAAATAAACATGTATCATTGATGCAAATTATTTCCAGGCTTTTGCGAGGCAATAAAATATGTTGTGGCCCCCGGGCCTAGAGTTTGACACCCGTAGCGTTTCCAAGCGTTGTTCGCCTTGACTACCGCTTGCCAAAGGATGGGCTGCACTGTATTTGTTTACCGAGTGGACACTCACAAATCTTCCGTACAGAAAAATGTGATTACACCCTTATTATTAAGTGATCGTATTTCAGTTGATTTAAAGGTATTTAACTGGCGTATATATAGATGGTGTTCATCATGCCTCTGCTGAAGTCAGCTGATTACTTTGATTTGCAGAGAGGAATTTTGGAGCACGCTCATAACGTTGTCGGAGGATTCATCTTCCGCCTGTCTTCTTTCTTTAATTGTCATTTATTGGTGGTCGTAAATATGAACACAAATCCAGTTAGCTGATATTGGCTGATAATATGTCTGGTGTGTATGAGTAATGAGTGGAGGAAACGTATGCAAGAAGGGCAGACAGACAACGGGCGTGATTGCGTTTCCTGGTATGTTGTCTTGCCTCGTCAAAATCTGTCAATGCGTTTGCATCGGTCCTGGGAGAGAAGGATGCTAGCATATGGTGTCATTTAGGCTTGGCAAACTTTAGTGGCACATTTAAGACCACGCTGCACATTAGCATACTATAAATTAGCAAGCCAGACTGGATACTCGGATGAGTGTGATACAGGAATCCACAGAACACTCCATTTCGAGACCATATCATTTTTAATACCCGCCTCCCCCGAGAGAGCAAATGCCTCTACTTCAAGGCCGCCACTATTGTACCAGAGCTGAAAAAGTTCAGTCTCAAGTAAAACAGCGCCAAGTCAAGCGTCACATAACATTCCTACATTAGACTTGTTTCAGTTTTACTATTGACCAGTGATAGAAGAAAGGTAAAAATATAATAAATCTATTTGGACAAAGTCATGTAGAAGTTTCACTTTTGCATCTCATTGCACATAACTGCGGTGTGTTCAAGGACCCTTGATTACATTTAGAAACAGAAGCCTCACTATGTTTTAAAGACAGGGGGAGACTTAACGCCCACAAGATGCACTAAAAATATTTACATAATACTGAAGCTGTATTACTTTGATTTGTATTATCCACTGATGATAATCTACGTGGATCAGCTCAATGCTACTTTACACTCTTACGCAAAGAGAAATTTAACATATTCAAAATCATATGTAGGTGAATAATGACGGGTTATATGATTATTTAAAGTCTTATTCTGGCCACTTTATATTAAATTTGTTGACACTTTTTTGTAAGAAAAAACAAACAAACCCTAACTTTCAAAAATGGGGTGGTTCAGGGTTTCATGTCATCATTTCGTTTGCATAATCTGTGATGATGAATATATTTTCTTTAAAAAGTCTAAACAAATGTCATACATGCATTTAAAACAAATCGGTGTCATTGTTAATTAGTAACGCATAGCTTATTGTACAGTGTAACAAAGCTGCACTTTGTTGAGAATTATTCAAGTTTCTAGAGTTTTCCCCAATTCTTTTAGTGACTTTTTCTTTATTAAAAATGACTAGCAACAAAATTATAGCATCTTGTTTTGTGTTATTGGAGACTGCACTCCTGTTTAGAGACTCTTTTCATTAGTTGCTTGATGCCCGCGACGATCAGTAGTGCACAAATAATAGGCTATAATTACCTAGATATGTTCCAGATATGTTAATCCCATCTTTAAAAAGTCTGAAACCAAATTAGTACTAGTAGAGTGGAAAACAAGTTGCCTCTATATTGAAGTTATTATCATATATATCTGATTTATGACACTAAAGTCCCAAAGTTTGCGAATAAATAGATATGATCAAAATAGTATCAATCTCACGAAGATTCCTGAGCCATTTCGGGAGAAAATGAAAAAGCCAGTCATGTGATCTGTGACGTAGAGATGGAAACCACAGGTCCCTTCCCATCAACAACAATGCTAATCAAGCAGACATCAGAGCCAACAATGATGTCCTTTACTTTGTATCTTATTAGTTATGCAAGATTGTATGTACTTCTATGTATTTATTATATATTTATTGTATATTCATTTTTTTTTAAATCTTCATATGTCTTACTTGTAATTTATCCTATATCTCTATTCATGGTTCTTACTATTTTACTAGTTTTATTATTTTTACTTTACAGCGTTCCTCAGAGGGAGCCATCTGCATCAGGGGTTATCGGCCATGCTGTAGGGGCACTTTTTGCCAGCGTCCTGATGGCCGTGGTCTGATGACCTCCTGGTGCAGATGGCTCCTGTGATAGTGTTTACTCACCTATCTCCTCTGTACTCAGCCATGCAATCATTTGTTCATATAGTTGCATATGTGTGTATTTGTGTGTGTGTGTGTGTTTATGTTTGGTATTTGTGTCCGTGCGTGCATGTGTGTGTGTGTGTGATAATCGGGGATCTGGGTCAGCGGGGTATTGTTTTTAAGTTTGTATGAAGAGCGCTTTGTCACAGTTTGTTACAGCTACAGTTTGATTTAAATTGATTTGATTTGATTACTTTGGGAATAAATTATGATCCAGAACCTTACATTTTTGAGTCCGAACACAAAAAGGATGAGCAATAAGTTTTAGAAGCCGAATGCTAAAAAGATGCAGCTTTATTGAAACACTATAGCATCAGCAGCATTGCGAGGTGCTTAACATACAAACTAACCATAATAAACCATAATAAAACAAACACTGACTGTAATATTTCCACTCTCGCTGGGATGCCAACCGATGGGACGCTTACCTAATTTTGATTAGATGAAGATTCAATCGCAATCCTCACAAAGGGTTCAAAAAAAGTCCCTGAAGAAAGTGTCTTTTGGGGTCTTTTTCACTGGATGTGAAACTCTACCAGCCTGTCAGTCCATGGCCACATTTGTCTACTACCAGGTGAGAGATGCATGAATTATAATCTAGAATGAACTTTTAGCAAGTTTGAGACCAAGCAGAAGCAGCCGCCGGCTCAGTGTGTCAACAATAGCAGCGTAAGCTAGCATTAACTCACTGCTATCAATGCGTCGTAAAATAGTCCGTCTGCGTTAGCGCTTATAATAACAATATCACTCATGTTTGGTTAATTTTCAGGTTACAGGGGTTAGTGTGTCTGCCTCACAATACGAAGGTCCTGAGTAGTCTTGGGTTCTATCCCGGGCTCGGGATCTTTCTGTGTGGAGTTTGCATGTTCTCCCCGTGACTGCGTGGGTTCCCTCCGGGTACTCCGGCTTCCTCCCACCTCCAAAGACATGCACCTGGGGATAGGTTGATTGGCAACACTAAATGGTCCCTAGTGTGTGAATGTGAGTGTGAATGTTGTCTGTCTATCTGTGTTGGCCCTGCGATGGCGACTTGTCCAGGGTGTACCCCGCCTTCCGCCTGATTGTAGCTGAGAGAGGCTCCAGCGCCCCCGCGACCCCAAAGGGAATAAGCGGTAGAAAATGGATGGATGGATGGATAATGAACACTATAGAGGACCCCCGATCTGTTGACTCAATTGTTGGCTATTTATTTACGATTTTGAATGCCTAAAAAAAGCCAAGCATATGTGTTATTGTCTTATATACGAATTGTGAATGATAAACAGCACATCTGTGTGTAACTTTTGCATATTTCCAGTACAACTGATCTGATAACATTGTAAGAGTGCAGAAGCATTACTACCGTGAAGTCAATCTCCAAAGATAGCTGAAGGTATTCGCAGCGGAATATTCAAAACGGCTGACTGAATTTGTGGCATTTTTTATCTTTAAACTGTGTTTTTTCACATACTTTACGGATTGTAAAGACATTTGGATATGCTAATGGACACAAAGAAACACAATTAAGCATACAAAGTAAACTTGTTTTTCCACTCTACTCCTACTTTAAGGTTTTAAAAAGCTAGTGTCAATACAATGCAACATGCAATATTTTTTAGTGCATGTACACCAGTGACGTGCGGTGAGGTTGATGGCTGGTGAGGCACTGACTTCATCACAGTCAGATTTACAAACATATGAACCCTAAAGAGTATCTTATTCACCATTTGATTGGCAGCAGTTAACGGGTTATGTTTAAAAGCTCATACCAGCATTCTTCCCTGCTTGGCACTCAGCATCAAGGGTTGGAATTGGGGGTTAAATCACCAAAAATGATTCCCAGGCACGGCGCCGCTGCTGCCCACTGCTCCCCTCACCTCCCAGGGGGTGATCAAGGGGATGCAGAGGACAAATTTCATTACACCTAGTGTGTGTGTGACAATCATTGGTACTTTAACTTAACTTTAACTTTACACATACAAACTGTAGCACACAAAAAAGCACATTTAATAAAAAAAAAACTTTATTATGGTCTTACCTTTACTTAGAAATTAAGTCCATGCGCCGCAACTAAAACCCTCACTTAAACTTTCCACGTGCAAGATTGAATCTATTTAAAAAAGTGTAACCGAGGGTTTATAAATGTTGCCTATACTGTATGAAACTACAAAATAACAAACACGGAGGCTCCAGTTTACACGAGGACCACTTTATTTACCTTCTTTCAAAAACCTCCGCAACGTGACATCACTTCCGCTCTTAGCGCCTTCAAAATAAGAGCTCAAGGCATATACTGTGTAACAGCGCATAACAGGAACTTAACATCACAAAGAGGAAAGCCCATGAAAATAGGTTACAAAAGTTATTTAATAAGAAGCCAAAAAGTGCAAAAACAATAATGTTCGTGTTGGAGGAGTTGTGAATTAGGTACACCTGCAGTCTGCAGGTGTATCTAATGTTGTGTCCCTGCAGTCATTCACAACTCCTCCAACACCAACATTTGCACTTTTTGGCTTCTTATGAAATATTTTTTTTAAATAGATTCAATCTTGCACGTGGAAAGTTTAAGTGTGGGCTTTAGTTGATATAACAATTCTACGGCGGGGTGCAGGAGGCGAGCCTCACACAGTGCGTCTTTTGCAGCCGTTTTATGATCGCTCAGCACAAGAAATACTTTACACACATACAGTTGTTGACAAAATACACTGTACATTATATACCTCAGCTAACTAAACTATGGAAATGTATAATATAGTTCATATAGCAATACAGTCTCACTGCACAGCAGGCCAGCAGTTAGCCGAGTCATTGCGCAATCCATGTTGCGGCACTGAGTGACGTGCCTCAACTGGCTGCTGTTCACCGCACCGTCTCTTCTCAGTATTTGAACGGCAAATGTGAAAATTCAGCGATTTTGAATACAAATAATCTAAAACTGGTGAAGTTAAATGGAAAATAACTTTATAGTATAATCACTGGATACATATAACAATTTACATTTTTTTCTTCTTTTTACATTTTTTTTCTTTCCATGATGGCAGGTGAGGCCCTGCCTCACCTGCCTCTAGTGACTGCACGTCACTGATGTACACATACCAAGTGTGTGTGTATGGGGCTCCTATGTTGGGTTCAGGGTGGGATAGGGTGCTCTTTGGGAGACTTGTGTATGGGGGACAAGGATTTGTTGCTACGCCCCTGCCTGAGTGGAATTAGCGGAATACATGAAAAGGTTTGTAATGCACATATTGGGAGGAGGTCATCCGCTCTGCTGCTTGGTTGGGTTGGTGGATAAAGGGATAGACGTAGGCAAGTGAGAAAAAGTGAGAAGGGAGGGTGGGGAATATAAAAAAGATGGATGGCCTCTCTCTGTCAGAACAGTTATTTAGTGGGGTGCTGTAAACCTGTCTGGGAATGAGCAGATTTGAGACTAATGAGCAAAAAGGAGAGCAGTTACAGTGAGCGAACAGTCTCAGCACTTCTACCAAATGAAGCAAAGCTGCTACTTCCAACTGCACTCACGCAAGTATGTCTGTGCAGCCACACATGCACCTCCATTTAAATCAGTAATCAGCATTGCAGTTAGTCCGATGCATGGTCACACGTATCATACATGCAATACGGGCAAGGAAAAAATGTACATTCTGTGTGTCAAGACCAGGCTAAAATAAACGTGGGATTCTTCCGTTGGTGAGCTTTATCTTACCTGCATAAAATTCAGGCCCATACATGGCTCCAACCACTGGATTGAGCTTCCAGCCTGCAACACATACATATGCACACGTAAAAAGTCAGTGACAGTAAACTTGTATTTATTTAAATGCATTGCAAAATATAACAACCATGCCACTTGACCAACACTCTCCTCTCCTCTATTGTTTACATTTTTTGTTTGAATACTTATTTCCCTCATTTAAAATAACTTAATGTTACTTTTATGGGTTTCTTTTTTTACATTCTGTCTTTCTTTGTTAGACAACATTTCCAATAAAAACACAGACAGTTCTTTTGCCTTTGTAAAGGCAGTACAAAACAGCGGGGGGTCTAATACAAATTCCCCACACTCTAAATGGTTGTTATAGACTGTATTATTCTTATAAATTGTACATATTAAGTGAAAGAGAGGCTGTCAGGCAGATTATCCTCCCCTGGACCTGGATAGAAAATTAACAAATCAATTCAACACAGTTGCACGCATTCAGCACATCATTTATTATTTTACATAACTTTGTTTCCAAATCATCCTAAAACTGATACTGTTTTCTATTTATTTCCAATTTGACTTACAAGCCCATGTCTTTTAGGGTTGTTTCAAAGGATCACGTACATAACAGAGCAGAAAGCAAACGTTGCATCAACGTAATTTCCTCATTGTGGGATGACTACACGTCTATTTTATCATATCCTTAAAAAAAAAAAGGTTCATGATGTCTACAAATAAAATAATTACTTTTTTTTGGTGCATTCTTGAGTGTAATCTGTTCATTTATTCCATCGTCCTTCTCATCAGAGTGGCCACAGCTTGTAAATCGCATGTTTGATTTGGTTCTGTTTTCGAAGGAACGTGTATGTTGTATGCAGTTTTTTTAAATATTTTTTTGGACAAATTATACTATAATATAACTATTCCATAATCACATTCATAAGACACAAGTCAACCTGTCCAAGTAAAACAATTGGAAGTAAAGGATTTATGGCTTCACTTTTAAGGGCTGAAAATAAGCTCTGCACATTGAGCTAAGCTTTCTGCACAACCTTGCAGTGAGGATCTCTCTCCTTAAAGAGCGAGCCTACAGCACGGAGGAGGCTTAAAATTAGTAAAGCGGAGGCTTCGTATTTTCACAGAAATGTAAGATTGTAAGGACCCATACAAATTAACATATCTGGCATTTTGATGTTGTTTGATGATTAAAAAAAAATAAATCTAATTATATTTGAGACTGTAGTTCCATGCAAATAATGTTGGGATATGAAAAGACGTGAAGGATCACGCTGATGCAAATTTTAAAACGCAGGCAGAGAAGGATGCAATTGTCTGTTGCATTCGAAGGACCCCGCGTGCTTTAATGAATTTACGTCAGACATCACGCAATGCGACAACGTCAACACGAACGCACACCGCGAAGGATGCAAAACATGAAGCCTGAACAGCCAATATAGTACGGAAACCAAACTATTTGTAGTAGAACTAGGCAAATTGGCAAAATAAAAATATCACAATTATTTTTTTATATCATTCGATCTCGATTAATACCACTATTTTTTATTTTAGCGGATTGTGCAGTGCAGGATTGTACCGAGTACCGCATCCTTACTGTTTACTAGTGCAGTATCTTGTAACAGACATGTTTGATTGAAGTAATATATGCAAACAGCTGACAACTGTCATATCTATATATAATTTTACAAGAGGTGCAACAGTACACGCTATGGTCCGTACCTGGTTTTAAAGCCACGCTTTTTCTTCTTTTTCGGTACGTTTTGTGGGGGTAAAGATAACTTTTTTCTCTTTAAAAGTTATTTAGTTTTTTTGCTTGTCATCACAAACATTCTGCAGTAAACAAAGTATCATTAGTGTAGTGAATACTATAAGACTTGTATTTCAAGTTAACATTTATTTAACAATACTTTCAAATGGTAAATTCCATTCATTCAACCATCTTCTTCCGCTTATCTGAGGTCGGGTCGGCGGTAGCAGCCTAATCAGAGAAGTCCAGACTTCCCTCTCCCCAGCCACTTCGTCCAGCTCCTCCCGAGGCGTTCCCAGGCCAGTCGAGACACACAGTCTTCCCAAAGTGTCCTGGGTCTTTCCCGGGGCTTCCTCCCTCATCTGGCTCCTCTCCAAATGGAGGAGCAGCGGCTTTACTTGGACCTCTTCCCGGACGACAGAGCTTCTCACCCTATCTCTAAGGGACAGAGGAAACTCATTTCGACCGCTTGTACCCGTGATCTTGTAACCCAAAGCTCATGACTATAGGTGAGGATGGGGACGTAGAATGACCGGTAAATTGAGAGCTTTGCCTTCCTGCTCAGCTCCTTCTTCACCACAACGGATCGATACAGTGTCCGCATTACTGAAGACGCCGCACTGATCTGCCTGTAGATCTCAAGACCCACTCTTCCCTCACTCATGAACAAGACTCTGAGGTACTTGAACTCCTCCACTTGGGGCAAGATCTCTTTCCCAATTCGGAGATGGCCCTCCACCCTTTTACGGGTAAGACACATGGACTAGGACTTGGAGGTGCTGATTCTCATCCCGGTGGCTTCACACTCGGCTGCGAATCGATCCAGTGAGAGCTGGCCAGATGAAGCCCTCAGGACCACATCATCTGCAAAAAGCAGAGACCTAATCCGGCAGCCACAAAACCAGATCCCTTTGACGCCCTGACTGCGTCTAGAAATTCGGAAAATAAAAGTTATGAGAGGAACCACCACACCTGTCTGCCAATCCAGAGGTACTGCCCCCGATGTCCACGCAATGTTGCAGAGTCTTGTTAACCAAGACAGCCACACAGCATCCAGAACCTTAAGAAACTCCGGGTGGATCTCTTCCACCCCCGGGCCTTGCAACCGAGGAGCTTTTTAACTACCTCGGCAACCTCAGCCCCAGAAATAGGAGCGCCCACCATAGATTCCCCAGGCACTGCTTCATTGTGTAGGTGGGATTGAGGAGGTCTTTGAAGTATTCCCTCCACCGATCCACAACATCCGCAGTCGAGGTCAGCAGCACATTTTTCTCACCATACATTGTGCACTGCTTTCCCCTCTTGAGGCGGCGGATGGTGGCCCAGAATCGCTTTGAAGCCGTCCGGAAGTCGTTTTCCATGGCTTCCACAAACTCCTCCCATGTCCGAGTTTTTGCCTTCGCGACCGCCAAAGCCGCACACCGCTTGGCCTGTCTGTACCTGTCCGCTGCCTCCGGAGTCCCATGAGCCAAAAGGACCCGATAGGACTCGACTTGGCTTGACGGCATCCCTCACCGGTGGTGTCGACCAGCAGGCATCAACCACCTTGCGGCCACAGCTTCAACACTAGAGGTCCAGAACACTGTCCACTCGGACTCAATATCCTTGTGACTTGTTCAAAGTTCTTCTCGAAGACCTTTATGAAGAAGAAAAAAATTAGGACTTAGATTTCCCTCGCCCTGACACAGGTCAGACCGGGGGCCAACTCTGGAGCGAGGCTCGGAGGTGGGGCTCGATGGCGAGTGCCTGGTGGCCGGGCCTGTCCTTATGGGGCCTCTTGGGCGGCAGCCAAAAGCCGGGCACTTGGCAGTCCAATCCTCGGCTACATAAGCTAGCTCTTAGGAAGTGGGACGTCACCTCGCTGTGGGGGAAGGAGCCTGAGCTGGTCCGCGAGGTGGAGAAGTTCTGGCTAGATATAGTCGGACTCACTTCGACACACATCAAGGGCTCTGGAACCAGTTCTCTCGGGAGGGGCTGGACTCCCTTCCACTCTGGCGTCAGAGTAATCGCCATTTTTAGATTACCTCGAGGGAGTACTGGAGAGTGCTCCCTCAGGTGATTCCCTTGGTCTGCTGGGTGACGAGGCACAAAGATGATTTAACATTAATTACGCCGTGACGGGACTGACTATCGCGATGGTGGAACGAGATGGTCACACACATACACGGACATAAACACATGCAAACGTACACAAACACGTACACAAACACATACACATTCACAGACACACATGGGATCACGGTCAACAAAGGCGGATAGTTCCATGCAGGATTATACTGAGCATCGTTGCTTCCTTTCTGTGGTAACATTTCAGTGTTTGATCGAGGAAATATGCTAACAACTGATCACCGTGATTGAACTCAAATTAACGATCATATAATCGCCCAGCCATAGCTTGTAGTGATGTAAATCCCACGACACGAATGCGACAAGAAGAACAGGGACCCTGCAACCAAAACAAGTGCGGAGTAGCAACAAAGGACTTACTTTATTAATAATAAAAATAAAAAATATACATTTTTACTGGCAGTCATGTCAATCAAAATACATAATGTAATATATTTACGCGTTTTGGAATATGTACGCATTTTAGGCATATCTGAAACAATATTCTATAAATACTAAATACTAAGGATGTATAACGAGTACCGATTCCTAATTTGGTCGGTCCAGAAGGAGGAGATTCTGGACAAATGATACGGTTATCTTTATTTTTTTTAATCTAGCTGACCGGCTTTATTATTAGGACACACTGTCACATTAATTTCAGGTGTTGTGCTACGGATACAAAAGACATTGGTAGGATCTGATAATAAGCTTAGAATAATCACAAATAAGGGAGCAATACCACACATACGTTTTCAACAACAGTATTTCTTCTTCCTCAAAAGTCTCTCATAGTTACGCACGCTAATAAGAGTTAGTGTCAGTTTGAAGTGAACACTCTTTACTCATGACTGCCACGACCCCGCATGATCAACCGTCCTCCCTAGCGATCCAGTAATCCACAGGTCAATGTTAATCAAGTCAAAAAAATGAAAAATTCAATCTATATAATAATCCATAAAGTTGCTCCGAAGCAAGATAGCATCTACTGATAGATTTCTGGTCGCTGTCTGACGTCACTTCGTTGTGTCGTGGTCGCGTGGCATCAAAACACACCGTGCTTCAATGCACACCCATCTAACATGCTAATTGAGTGTATTGATTTATACTACAAATTTGATATGATGTATAATGTAAAAGGTCTATGCCCTGCACATCATTGCCATACATAAATATAATTTCCAGCTGAGTGTAATTGCAGTTAATAGAAACAAAGTGATGGATCTGCTTGGTCTTTACAAGAAGATGACATAACAACTGCATTGCACTTTGCACATAGTTGACTTGTTTAAGACTTAAAAAGCAGCTGGTGATAAAATACTTCCCTGCTGTAAGATGTTACATGATGTTGGTGGTGTACAAGCTATTGTGCTCATAAAATGGTCAGTAAAAAATATATATATATATATTTTTTTTTACATCTTTTTTATACATCTTTATGTACACCAAAATACATAAAGTAGGACCGATAAAAGTACCTATCAAAACTGGTATTAATAAGGAATATTGATAATGATATTGGTGTCAATGAAATCCTAACTATAGACATGCCTAATAAATACTAGGGGTGTGACGGTAAATGTATTCGTATTTATTTTTCGCAATGGGACTTTTGTTTCAGTACAAGTGTACCAATTTCCTACACAGTACATTGATTAAGGGGTAGGAAGTGTTTATGTTGTTAAGGTGTTTACTCGTTAAAAAATTACAGTGCAGCCCAGCTCTTGACTAGTCGGAGTCATGGCTCACGATAGTGTCGACCCTGTTCGATTCTTAAAGTCTCCCTTTGGAGGTAAAATACGAAAACGGACAAAAACATGGGGATAAAATGGGACCATTTTTATTGGCCCTTGGATTATTGCAAAAAAACACAATTAACTAATTTATAATGACACATATTATTATGTGTCATAATTACACATATCATATCACCTATAACACAAAAGCTCTGTTAATCAGATAGCTTGGCATATATTGATTGATCTACAGCATATTGTATTAGTTTTGGCATTTTTAATGCATAAAATGTATCAAAGCATCCCCTTGCATCCTTCCTTTTTACTGTAAGTAAGTCTCCGTGGAAATAGTTAAACAACTCCTGCAGTATTTCATATTCATGTTTAGAAATGATTTTCATTAGAGCATTGTATTGAATGCAAAATTAGGTTACAGCATTTTTTCTGTTTCATTTTAAGAATCATTAAAGCTATTTTTTCCAGAAAAAGTATATCAGCTTTATGTTTTCCAAATGACTTGAAAATCATGTATCGTTACACCCCCGGCAAAACAGCGTACACGTTACTTATTTGGCTTTTATTATTAACTCCTCCAGCTCCAGTTTTCCATTGATGCCAATCTCACATCTGCCTGCTTTTTGCCATTCACATGACATTTCAAACCAAATGCATCCTCCATGACATTCATCAAAAGTAAACAACTCTTGGTACTGTGTGACTTGCATGTGCAGCATGTGTTTTCATTCAAATCTAAAAGTAGGTTTACTTGATAAATAACGAAAAATGTATGCTGTCTTATCTGGGCAAGTTATACATACAAATTAAATAGCAACTTCCTGACTACACACACCCCAGGTTGAGCATGCCTGATTCCCAACAATATGCATACAGCAAATTGAAAGATACAATTTTCTCTCAGGGATTAGAATTAGTATAACAAATAAAGAAATACAAACCACATTCTTACCGTTTGTATAAGGGTTCGCCACCTTTTTGTTGGTCATTACTCTTGCTGTGGCATTGTTAACCTGTCAGCAGGCAAGCAGATGTTAGCATCAGGAGAAACAGGATGCACAGAACCAAACAGTAGAAAGCCTATTATAACCATTCTCCATGCCCTGTTTTTTAGCAAGTCAGGCCACATGCAATCAGTCAAAAGTTTGATTTAAATGCTTGAATACACACAATGCATTTCATCCAGAGAAGTCTGATGGAAAATTAAATGATCATAACATTGTAAAAGATGATTAGAAAGTGTTAAGCTGTGAAGATCAGTTATTCAGAACACATTTTGAAAATTAATGTAAGATTTGGGTGGAAAAAACATTGCGATCAGGATTATACAGTCATCCTAGACAAGTTATTCATTTACTTTTGTGCAACGGTTATGTGGTACTAACCGCGATTGTACCACCGCATCAGTGCAGTCATCCACAATACACCCAACAAGTACACAAACAGAGACCACCATTGGCAGCCAGGTAGTGTTTCTTTAAAAAACACAATATCAAGAGTAGTAAACAAACGCTTAAAGGCCTACTGAAACCCACTACTACCGACCACGCAGTCTCATAGTTTATATATCAATGATGAAATCTTAACATTGCAACACATGCCAATACGGCCGGGTTAGTTTACTAAAGTGCAATTTTGAATCGGTATGATGACGTCAGCGCGTGACGTCGCGGATTGTAGAGGACATTTTGAGACAGCATCGTGGCCAGCTATTAAGTCGTCTGTTTTCATCGCAAAATTACACAGTATTCTGGACATCTGTGTTGGTGAATCTTTTGCAATTTGTTCAATGAACAATGGAGACAGCAAAGAAGAAAGCTGTAGGAGGGAAGCGGTGTATTGCGGCCGACTTCAGCAACACAAACACGGCCGGTGTTTCATTGTTTACATTCCCGAAAGATGACAGTCAATCTTTACCATTGGCCTGTGGAGAACTGGGACAACAGAGACTCTTACCAGGAGGACTTTGAGTTGGATACGCAGACACGGTACCGTGAGTATGCTTCCAAACATTTGATCGCTTGCCCGTACGTGCGTGCCGCTATGTGCATGTCACGTACGTAACTTTGGGGACTTTGGGGCAATAAATGTGCTGTATGAACTTTGGGGCGGTGAACGGTACTTTGGGCTGTGGGATTGAGTGTGTTGTGCAGGTGTTTGAGTTGTATTGGCGGGTTATATGGACGGGTGGAGGGAGGTGTTTGTTATGCGGGATTCATTTGTGGCATATTAAATATAAGCCTGGTTGTGTTGTGGCTAATAGAGTATATATATGTCTTGTGTTTATTTACTGTTTTAGTCATTCCCAGCTGAATATCAGGCCCGACCCGCCTTTCACAGCATCTTCCCTATCTGAATCGCTCCCACTGCCCTCTAGTCCTTCACTCTCACTTTCCTCATCCACAAATCTTTCATCCTCGCTCAAATTAATGGGGAAATCGTCGCTTTCTCGGTCCGAATCGCTCTCGCTGCTGGTGGCCATGATTGTAAACAATGTGCGGATGTGAGGAGCTCCACAACCTGTGACGTCACGCGCATATCATCTGCTACTTCCGGTACAGGCAAGGCTTTTTTATCAGCGACCAAAAGTTGCAAACTTTATCGTTGATGTTCTCTACTAAATCCTTTCAGCAAAAATATGGCAATATCGCGAAATGATCAAGTATGACACATAGAATGGACCTGCTATCCCCGTTTAAATAAGACAATCGCATTTCAGTAGGCCTTTAAATTAGGAAGACGGAACATCAGGTCAACCATTTTGAGTTGTGTAATAGAAATATGATGTATTATTGATATTTTTGAATACAAAAGCAATATGTAGTACTAACATAATTCAACATTACAACTGTAAGTGCGAGTCTGTATCTAATTAGTCTTTTAGCCTCAAGAAAACAAACTCACGTTATTCCGTGCGCATGCACACACAAACATGCCTCGGTCGCCATGAGCAAAGTAGAATTCATTGTT
Organism: Nerophis lumbriciformis; assembly: GCF_033978685.3. Lineage (NCBI taxonomy): Eukaryota > Metazoa > Chordata > Actinopteri > Syngnathiformes > Syngnathidae > Nerophis > Nerophis lumbriciformis. Next base: position 21,547,619 of record NC_084558.2, on the reverse strand, counting down.
TGTGTCAAAACATTGCAAAACACTCAAAACCACGCTGGGTCGCGCTCTCTCTGTCTTTGTCACAAACACTTACAGATCAGATCAGGGTTCAGCATGCAGCGTTCAAGGTGCAGCAGGCAGGTGGAAGACACGAGATGAATGGAAGAGAGGGAAGGTATTGCAGGAAACTTCAGGCAGAAGGAAAAAGGAAAGACAGAGTCAGGGGCGGGAGGAGAAGGGACGAGAGAAGGGGAAGGCAGAAGGCAAAGACAGAGAGGAAAAAAAAAAACAGGCACCTCTATTTTGCGTCCTTCTACGATTGTACCATTTAGTTTCTCTCGTGCACGGTCGGCATCTGCGGTTGTTTCAAATGTTACAAACCCAAAGCCCTGCAGTTGCCAGGAAGTGGGGTTAAAAAGCAAGAGATAAAGGGTGGAAATAATATAAAACAGGTAAAGAAGAGAAGAAAAAGACACAGAGCAGAAATGAGAAGCCTGTAGGTTAAAATAAGGTTTGGAACTGAATGCTCAGATGTTTGGAAAAGGACAGGACACACACAGGAATTGAGTACAGTACAGTGAAATCCATATATGCAGCTGTTATCCTTTAGAATGATGTAACATCAACATGGCACAAGGAAAATGGGGGATAATAAACAATATTTGAGCCTACGACAGTGTGCTGAAATCATTTTTCTCCATTTGTGCATTTTACCTAAGCTGACTCTCGCCAGATCCTTGTAGTTTGCTGAGCTCCACACAAGGATCTGGGACTTCTCAATAGGAGATGTATTTCAGAAGGCGGGGCCTTGTAAAAAAATAATTGTATGTGATTGAATAAACCACTTGTCTGTTGTCTTGAATGACGTGCTACTTCAACCACTCACATCCAAATCAACCCGTGACGCTGATGAGAGCGACACTGGGAAATCCAAACCCGGTCAGATGAAGAGCCAAAACATCCTTGCCACCATTAAATGTCTTCAAAACCGTTTTTTGTTCATCTTTTATAGAATTAATATTCGATAAATTCGACAAATCAGCTGTAATAGCAGAATCAATGTCAGCACACGACGCAGCGAGGGCTGAATCAATTTAAGTGGACCCCGACTTAAACAAGTTGAAAAACTTATTCGGGTGTTATCATTTAGTGGTCAATTGTACAGAATATGTACTTTACTGTGCAACCTACTAATAAAAGTCTCAATCAATCAATCAATCAATCAAGCCTGCCACCATTGTTGTTTGAATCAAACAGTCGCTTCGGCGTTACGTCACATCTATGAAATCCCGCCCGGCGATCCTGATTGGTTCATTATTTTTTGCAATCTTGAAGGAGTTTGCAATGCCTTCGAGCCCAGATCCTTGTGTGGAGCTCAGCGAACTACAAGGATCTGCACTGCAAAAAGTCAGTGTTAAAAAACAAGAAGAAAAAAAAAAAATAGGGGTATTTTATCTGAACTAAGCAAAATGATCTGCCAATAGAACAAGAACATTCGGCTTGTCAAGACTTTCCAAAACAAGTAAAATTAGCTAACCTCAATGAACCCAAAAATACCTTAAAATAAGTATATAATCACTAATAACAAGTGCACTTTTCTTGGTAGAAAAACAAATGAGACCTTTTTGCTCAATATGTTGAAAAATATTCTTAAATTAAGTAAATGCTAGTGCCATTATGTTGACATAATGATATGTGCTCGGCATCATGTTTTTTTTTCATGCTTGAAGTAAGAAATTATTACTTTAAAAAAGTAGTTTTTTATTTGTGAATGTTGATGACAGTTGGTGTTCTAGTTTCAAGCATGTTTTACTCAATATAGATCTTATAATATCAGCAACAAGCTGTAATATCTTACTGAGATAATTTAGGACCAAAACCCTTAAAACAAGTAAAACACTCTAACATAAAATCTGCTTAGTGAGAAGAATTATCTTATCAGACAGAAAATAAGCAAATATCTCCCTTATTTGAGATATTTAATCTTACTTAGATTTCAGTTTTTGCAGTGTGGCGAGAGTCAGGATTACATTTTACTTCCACTAGGAGGTATATATGACCGCAGGGGTCTGACAGTTAGTTAGTTAGCAACATAACTCAAAAAGTTATGAACAAATTTTGCTGAAGGAACAACTGATATGATTTTGGCGGCGATCCGGATCATTTTGACTACGTTACGTTACGTTTACGTCATAAAGTTCAACTTCTCTCTGTGTATGTTCGCATCCGCGGCCAAGAGTTACAGTTCAAGTTAAAGTACCACTGATAGCAACACACACTAGGTGTGGTGAAATTACCCTCTGCATTTGACCCATCCCCTTGTTCCACCCCCTGGGAGGTGTGTGGAGCAGTGAGCATCAGCGGTGGCCACGCTTGGGAATAATTTTGGTGATTTAAGCCCCAATTCCAACCCTTGATGCTGAATGCCAAGCAGGGAGGTAATGGGTCCCATTTTTTTATAGTCTTTGGTATGACTCGGCCGGGATTTGAACTCACGACCTACCAATCTCAGGGCGGACACTCTAACCACAAGGCCACTGAGCAGGCTAATAGATAGCTAGTAGATGACCAACAGAGGATTCACTCTGTTCAGCAATAAACCAAAGAAATTATGCGCAATTTTTAATAAACTTTCAGAAAATGTCAAATAGGTCAGGATCAAGTGATTATATTTAAGGGGTGATCGAGATCACCCTCTGGATTGAGTATTTTTTTGTTTTTTGTTTCTTTATTACTGGGAGATAGGGCCTGTTGGAGGTTTTTACTCTTCAAGTGCGTTTCTAGTTTTATAATGATTGTTTTTCATACGGTATTTCATACACTTATGTAACATAGCCCCTGCATTAATTTACAAATACAATTACAACAAGAGAAACACTCAGAGAGTTCATAACTTTTGTGCTATGTTGCTAACTAACAAACAGACAGAAAAAAACAGTTTAATTCATAACCTCCTGGCGTAATTAATTAATCACAGGGTAAATGAAATTGCCGTTTTTGTGCATGTTTGTTTTATTCCTCTGTCTCTTCTAAACAGGCTCCAAGAGAGTTCATACTTTGCATTAGAATGACCCTTGTGCGGTCAACCGCTCTCTTTATCTCTATGGGTGGAGACGGGGCCCCTCGCATACACGCACAGAGAAGCTTCAGCCTTTTATAGTAAACATAAGGTAATATAGTAGCCCAAAAAAATCCAATCACTTGTTGCCTATCTCATTTTGGACATTTCCTGAAAGTTTCATCAAAATCCGCCCACTAACAAACAAACAGACATACAAGTGGTTAAATACATTGGTAAAGGTAATAAAACTTTGTACATCAGCAGAGCTTTCTTATCCTTGCAAAAAATGAAACACAAGCATCGTGTTGTTGTGGTAGAATTCAGGTTAATAGTATTACAAAACTACCACTATTTTGAAGCTTACTTTGCACTGAACAGGAACAGTTAAAGTTAAAGTTAAAGTACCAATGATTGTCACACACACACTAGGTGTGGTGAAATTTGTCCTCTGCATTTGAGTCATCCCCTTGTTCACCCCCTGGGAGGTGAGGGGAGCAGTGAGCAGCAGCGATGGCCACGCCCGGGAATCATTTTGGTGATTTAACCCCCAATTCCAACCCTTAATGCTGAGTATCTAGCATGGAGGTAGTGGGTCCCATTTTTATAGTCTTTAGTATGACTCGGCCGGGGTTTGAACTCACCATCTACCGATCTCAGGGCGGACACTAACCTCAAAGCCACTGAGAAATCACGTCTTGGAGCTGTGTAACTAGACAGTTATGTTGCTGTTGTAGTTTCATGCTGCATAGCAATAATGATGAAGTTGCTATAAAACATGTTGACATAAACAAATCAATTTTTCATTTAAACAATTTCTTAGGTTTCAAATAGTCTACAACAACAGTGAACAATGTACCAGTATGTCAACATCAACTTAAGCAAGTACTTTATAGTACCATATTTTCTGGTCCATAGAGCGCATAGAACAGTGGTTCTTAACCTTGTTGGAGGTACCGAACCCCACCAGTTTCATATGCGCATTCACCGAACCCTTCTTTAGTTGGTTAGGGTTAGGGTTAGGGTTAGAGGGTTAGGGCCAGGGTTAGAGGGTTAGGGTTATAATAAGGCCATGTCATTTAAAGCATTAATAAGTACCGTATTTTTCGGAGTATAAGTCGCACCGGAGTATAAGGCGCACCGGTCGAAAATGCATAATAAAGAAGGAAAAAAACATATATAAGTCGCACTGGAGTATAAGTCAAATTTTTTGGGGAAATTTATTTGATAAAACCCAACACCAAGAATAGACATTTGAAAGGCAATTTAAAATAAATAAAGAATAGTGAACAACAGGCTGAATAAGCGAACATTATATGAGGCATAAATAACCAACTGAGAACGTGCCTGGTATGTTAACGTAACATATTATGGTATGAGTCATTCAAATAACTATAACATATAGAACATGCTATAAGTTTACCAAACAATCTGTCACTCCAAATCGCTAAATCCCATGGAATCTTATATGTCTAGTCTCTTACGTGAATGAGCTAAATAATATCAATTGATATTTTACGGTAATGTGTTAATAATTTCACACATAAGTCGCTCCTGAGTATAAGTCGCACCCCCGGCCAAACTATGAAAAAAACTGCGACTTATAGTCCGAAAAATACGGTACTTAATAATGACTAGTTAAGCGCCAATATGTTACTAATTTGCATGTTAATAAGCAGCTAATTAATGGTGAATATGTTCCCCATACTAAAGTGTTACCATGTTTTATTACTGGTGCACAAGAACAAAACCAACACAGTGCATAAACTCACAACAAACTACACACCTGCAAATCAGTGTGACTTCTGCTGTTGCCGTATCGGGATTACGGCGATAGGGAGAAGTTTTTATTTACACGATGAGTCGGGTATGTCTTGACCTCCGCCGAACCCCTGAGCCCGACTCAACAAACCCCTAGGGTTCGATCAAACCCAGGTTAAGAACCACTGGCATAAAATATAAGGCGCACTGCCGATGAGTGGGTCTATAAAAAGGCGCACTAAAGGAATCATATTTAGATTTTTTTTCTACATGTAAAACACTTCTTTGTGGTCTACATAACATGTAATGTTGGTTCTTTGGTCAAAATGTTGCATAGACTATGTTTTACAGACCAACTTCGAGCCGCTTTCTGACCGTCTCTTCAATGTGCGGCGTAGTGTGGGCGGTCTTATTTATGATGCTCACCTTCGACAGCGTTGTCTCCCTGTCATCTTTGTTGTACCGGTAGTTTTTAGAGCTTCCATAGCGAGTCTACTGATTGTTTATTGTTTATTGAATGGATCCCCATTAGCTGACGCCAAGGCGACTGCTAGTCTTCCTGGGGTCCATATAGGAGCATACAAAATAAAAATACAAAGAATACATGCAATAACAGACATTATACAATGGAAAAATAAAACATAAGATAAAAAGCTAGTTAAAACCAGTATTAAAAATTCACGTCATGTGGGCAGCTGCAATAGGTGTATCTTCAAAGCTGTCTTGAATGACAATTTACTTTGTGAGAGATTAATGTGAGATGGCAAACCATTCCAGAATGATGTACATCTATACATGACTGTATGTTTGAGGAGATTGGTCCTGGGAGCAGGAAGTGCAAAATAGCCATTGCTGGCATTCCTAGTGTCATGAATATGTGTGTTAGTTGATTTTAAAAACTGTTTGTAAAAGTAATCTGGTGATTGATCTAAAATGATAGTTCTAAAGAACATAATGAGACTACAGTGCATCTTTTGTTCAACAGACAACCAGGACAGGCGTGAATGCATAAATTAAATATTAGTGTGCAAATAACATTTAAGTACCAGTCTAGCCGCTCTGTTCTGAACAAGTTGCAGTTTGTTCAGGTCAGACTTAGTCGTAGCGGACCATATTATAGGACAGTAATGAAGATGACAGAAAACCAAGGACTTCATGACTTGAGCCATTGTTGAGGATGTCAAGAAGGTGGAGCATTTCCTGACCATGGCTAAACCTCTTCCCATGTTCATTGAAATACCGTCAATATGATGGGACCATGACAGTTGACTGTCTAATAGCACACCAAGCAATTTTGCTTTTTTGACCTGCTCAATACGTATGTCTGACATTAAAATATGAAGCTGTGGGTCATCAACAAGCATATGCCTGGATCCAAAAAGAATGCTTTTTGTTTTGTCAATATTCACAACAAGTTTACTATCATTTACCCAGCGTGACACTCTCTCCAGGTCCTGATTTAAGTTATTTTCTAGGTCATTTAAGGTAGAGGCAGTACTGTATAGAGTTGTGTCATCTGCATACATAACCATATTGGTGTTTGTTGTAACACAGGGAAGATCATTAGTAAAAATAATAAAAAAGTAAAGGACCTAAGCAGCTTCCTTGAGGCACGCCGCAGTAATTGTACTTGCGTTCGGATAGGCTACCAATAAAACACACTCTCTGTGATCTTCCTGATAGATAGCTCAACATCCAAGAAAGTGACATACTATTAAAACCATATTTTCTCAGTTTGGAGATCATTATGTTGTGATCTATGACAACGAATGCCGCACTAAAGTCAATCAGGACAGTACCAACCACTGATAGTAAACGTTTTGCTTCAGTTGAGGAAGCCTCAGCCTTCTTGGGATGTGTGCCCAACCCCTGAGGTCACTGTACTTTACTTTTTTCCGTGGCTGGGGCTCAGGCTGAGCTCATGGCTCATACAAACCTTTCGCCGGTCTGTTGAGGCTTTGAGAGTGCTTTGGCAACTTACTGCCCACCAACTGCGTTTTTGACTTGCAATTTCATGCAGTTGTTTTTTCTTTCTTTGTTTGGCTTGTATTTTAACCGTTGTCTCAAGCCGAATATGTAAGAAGCCTATGCTGCGACGTTTTGTTTCAGCTAACCACACTATTTGTTCTGTTACTATAAACTGTTGAATCATTTTGGTTGTGGTACACTCAGCATTAATGTCACGTATTTCACTTCCATATTTTAATACTAGTGGTTCGATTGCCAAATATAAGTACAAGGGTACTGGAGTGGTTTACGATGGGTGAGTATGAAAAATGGAAGCTGTATAGATGTGTGTGTGTGTGTGTCTGTTTTTGTCTCGGCCTTACTATTATTTTTTTCTTCTCCCCTTGCTTTCTGCCACCTTGCCCCCCCACCTCTAAGAAGGGCTTTGTCACAGTCTACCTCTTTCCTACAAAGGGTGAGTGATGTCTAACATAACTGTTTTGCAAAATCTGGGCTGCAGGTTCGTGTCGTGGAACGTAAATGCAGCAACCAAGAGGGGCAAAATGAATTCCCATTTGAACCAGCTCAGAGGGGATGCTCATTTTCTTTAGGAATCGCACCTGCAGACTTCGGAGATCATGCGTCTTAAAAGACCATGGATGGGCCTCATGTTTCATTACAAATGTTCTGCAGGCAGGTCAAGGGGCGCAGCCATTATTATTGGCAAAAACATACTATTTAAACCCACAAACGCTTTTGAGGAGCCAAATGGGTGTTTTGTAGCGGTTTCTGGAAAGCTATTTGACATTTTGGTTATTTTAGCGAGTGTTAGTGCTCCAGTGTAGTTGCCAATAAATTTGTCGTATGTTCTTCTCTTCCCGATATTGGTAATCAAAACCCGATTATGGACGGCGACTTGAACCTCATTCATGACCCTGTTCTAGACAGGTCCTCCTTCAGATCTCTCATTTTGACCAACTTCGCTAGCATGTTGAATTCTTTTGTAGATCAGCTTGGCCAGAGTGACCCATGGAGATCCCATAATCCCTCCAACAAAGTTTTCATATTCTTTTCTCACGCTCACCAGATAGATTTTTTTTTCTTGCAGACAACAGGTTATTAGATTGGATCACTACCAATTAGTATCACAGTATAGGTTGTGTTCGGAAAAGTGACTTTGGAACGGAAATTAACAAAGTGGTGGGCCAGCAAACCAACATAGCTACTGTGCAGCTAACAGAGTGTGACCTATCTGAGTACACAAGGTGCCTACATCTTACCACTAAAGCAGATACGAGCAAAAAATCCCGCACCAGCATCGGCTCCAAGGCTGGTTCCCGCACCGGTCCCAGCACCAAGGCTGGTTCCTGCACCGGTGCCAGCACCAAGGCTGGTTCCCGCACCGGTGCCAGCACCAAGGCTGGTTCCCGCACCGGTTCCAGCTTCAAAGCTGGTTCCTGCATCGGTGCCAGCACCAAGGCTGGTTCCCACACCGGTCCCAGCTTCAAAGCTGGTTCCTGCACCGGTCCCAGCACTAAGGCTGCTTCCAGGTTCCTGCACCACGGCTGCTTCCGGTTCCAGCACCAGCACCACGACTGCTTCCGGTTCCAGTACCTGCACCATGGCTGCTTCCATTTCCAGCAGCTGCTCCAAGGCTGCTTCCAGTTCCAGCTGTTACCTTATCTACCTTATCTAAGTTGTTACCTTATCTAAACATTTCAGTGTGTGTATAATGTAAGTACTTTTTAAGCACATTCAACAAAACGCAATAAATGCAATAAACCGTGATATTTTTGGTCACAATAATCGAACACACAATAATCAATACAACTGTAAAAAAACAAATATTGGAACCATACAGCAAAAATATTTATAATTTTTATAGACAAACATTATATATTTTCTGTTTTTTGAATTCTTCATTACTTTTTTTGTCTACTAAGCCCTGGGGGTCTTCTGACCCCAGTTTGAGAAACCCTAGTGTAGTGTGCACATTCATGTGTGTGCTCCTGTGCTGGTCACAGTAGAGCAGCCATGAGCCATACAATTACACTCTCAACTACATTACTCAGCCATGACAGACTGAGCTCAAGGGTGCAGCTCGGCCATGAGACCGTGTCTGAGACCGGCGGACACACATGCAGACCATACGAACTAAAACATACCTCTTAAGTACAGTTTCAAAAACATTTATGTGCATTAAGACACTCACTGGCCACAACATTAAGTACAATCCAATGCGATCTAGAAATACCAAAGAGAGCCTTGTTCCCTCACGATTTTGGAAAAAAATCAAATTAATTTTTTCCCGTCTATATTGCGATTTAATATGTGATGCATTTTTCAAAAACACAAGCAATAAATCAATCGGTATTACAATAAACAATATCAGTTTTATAATACCTATACTCTTACTTATAAATAATACAATTATAAACTTACTAAAGACTTTGACTTGCAGTCTTGTCAATACAGCACTTTTATTGTGAAGGCTGAAAGTGTGTTTTTTGTCTTTGAGCTCTTACTTGACTGCTGTGATGTGTGCAGCACAAAATGCCGAATAAAATGCTGCTATGAGCGCGCTCTCGCAACAAGTACCGCCTTTTAAAGGCGCACACACACTCTGCTCTCATGAAACGTCTCTCAACTGCATATGCCAGATATTAGAAGTTTGTTTTTTAAATAACGCATTAATGACTTTCCCTAGTAATTAATTACATTTATTGAAGAGTAATTCCGTTTGTAATTCAATTACTCTTTTGGTAAAGTGATAAGTATCTATAATTATTTACTTTATTTAAAGTAGTTTTCTGAATCGTTTTTTTTATTACATCGCGATTAAATTGCCAATGCGATTAATCATTTAGACTGACTGTTTAGACCTGACTTAGGCAAATTACAGCACGTTAAGATTTTAAATCCGACCCGCCGGATTTTTGCCACTATTTTTTTTAGACCTTTAACATTGAAACTGCAGCTGCCATTATGATGTGTAGTGCTGTTTTCAAATGTCCGTAAATCATGAACAATACAAAGTATTTCAATGGTTGGAATCTGCACTTTTGAGTGAATTACAAGTTATTACGGTAATCTACGTAGTGTGGGCGGAGAGTGTTTCCAGAGCGGCCAGTCTGAAACGCGGATGTCAGGGACAGCTGCGGAAGCAAATTTTTACAACAAAGTTCTGCAGAAAAGTGATATTATGTCAGATTGTAGGGTTTTTCTTTTTACCATTTTTGTTCATATTTCACAGTGTTTGTTGCATTTTTGTTTTGTTTTGCTGGACTGTAAAAGATGTCCATCAAAAAGGTGGTCTCAGAAGTAAAAGAAGAGCGATGTTAAGATGTTGTTAATATACAGTGTTATATCGTTCATAATTAACATCGTAAAAAACACATTCTTTAATTTCATGTACATTCTGGATTTCTCATTTAGTAAAATTTTTTTTTTTTTAAATCCGTTCCGTTTTTTGAGGTGGTCTGTTACAACGTTTTTAGCATTGTATCAGACCTTATTGGGACCCAAGCACACATACTGTACAGCAGATTTTCACACATATATATATATATATATATATATATATATATATATATATATATATATATATATATATATATATATATATACTGTATATATTAGGGCTGTCAACCTTGACGCATTACCACATGTGATTCAATTTAAAAAAATTATCATGGTATCAAATATGAATGATGATTAATCACTTCTAGGTTGAGGCTGAACCCAGAAGACGCGCACAATTGTAACACAGTCTGTGATCACGATGAGAGGCGGCCCATTTCGCTTCACAACAGAATTTTGGATAAAACTAAGGTAGCTTGTTGGTATTTCAGGGACAAATGTTTTTATCATAGGTACAAATCCAGTTTAATATACCATCTTAAAGCGAAACCTCTTACTCGAGGGTTGTCAATCCTATTGGCGACCTCTTTTGTAAACAGCTGGTGACTTTTCCTGGGAATATTGGATACTTTATTGTGTCTTGGAAACTATGAGGTGAAAGCAAGCAGCAGTCACCGTCCTCAGCGAGCTTCACTAGCAAAGTTCACTGATTCAATGTTTTCAACAAAAGTAGCACAGTTAAGTTAAACATATGCCTTTGCTAAACGGACAGCCACTGCATGTAGGACACCTAACATCTGTGAAGACCAAGTCTTCCAAGAAGAAGTCATTCATATCACTGCAGCTGATCTGTCGTGCACAATTACAACAAGGATAAACCAACTGTACTACACAAACAAGAGCATCAACTTGCAACTACAGACTGGATGTGAATTTATTTTGTTTACTGGAGATCGTTGGAACGTTGAGTAAGTAATCATAATAATAATCATTTGCTATCTTCAACTGGTTTTAAATGCAGAGAAAACAAAGTGTATGCTCTTTACCACATCAAAAACTGTAAGATCATCACTGTGTGAGAACATTTTAACAAGAAATGGGCAACAAATTATGTTAGTATCTGCTTTTAAATATTTAGGATTTTTAATTGATGACCACTTGAGTTTTAAGGAGCACATTCAGTATGTTGTAAAAAAAACTGAAACTTTTACTGGGATTTTATTATAGAAACAAGTCTTGCTTTTCTTTTACTGTGAAACAGAAATTGGTGGAAACAACCTTTTTACCTGTTATTGACTATGGAGATGTGTTGTACATGAATGCTACTGCTGTTTGTCTCCACAAGCTGGATAGTGTGTACCACGGGGCACTGAGATTCATCACCAACTGCGCTCCCCTTACTCACCATTGTGTGTTATACTCAATGGTTAACTGGACATCTTTATGTGCTCGACGCCTCAATCATTGGTATGTTTTCATCTACAAAACCATTCTGGGTATCACTCCATCTTATCTGTCTTGTCTTTTAACAAAGAAACAAGGAAGTCACAATCTTCCTTCAATGAATGTTCTGCAATTTGTCGTCCCCAAATTAAGAACTGAACTGGGCAAGAAAGGGGTTTTCAGCACCGAAGGCTTGGAATAACCTACAATCGAACATTAAACTTCAAACCCTAGTTACGTTGAATGAGTTTAAAGCTTCTGTGAAAGGATTGCAGTCTACCTTGTCTGTATGCACATGTGTCATGTGAGCAAGTTTTAATGTTGTAAATGTGATGTTTTATGTATTTGTTTACTGTTTTTAATGTAACCTTGCTGCTGCCCTCTTGGCCAGGTCTCCCTTGGAAAAGAGATCTTTGATCTCAATGGGATTTTACCTGGTTAAATAAAGGCTAATAAATAAATAATAAAATAATGAGAACAAAAAAAGAGATCAGCATTGTCATCTGAAAAAGGGAAACAAACTTGTTTGTTTCAACAGCTGTTTAAACTAAAGAAGAGTAAATGGTGCATTATGTTAATGAGCGTGTTTACTACATTATTGATTAGCAACTGCACCTTGATTGCAAGATTATTGCAAACTGCAAAGACCTAAAAACATTTTTTTTTTACTATATTTATTTTCACTATGTTTTCACATTTAAAACATGTTCCTATATGAAATGCTGACTACTAAATTGCATATGTACCCAAATATTGGAGTATTTTCGTCAGCAAATGTTATTAATGCAAGCAAATAATAATCCATGATTAATCATGATTAATCACAGGTTTAGAGTGTGGTTAATCTTATAAATACTGTTTATTGTTACATGTGTGTCAAACTGTACTGCTTTTATTTTGTATTGAATAGATTGATAGGGCATACCCAATGAATTGTCCAATGAGTGAACATGCGATTGGTCCATCTCTTAAGTAACACTTTTCCAAAATCTGTTAGTACCATAGAGCAGAGGAGTGTAAAAAACACAGATTTTTATTGACCCTCTGGGAATATTCTACACATACAATTAAAAATAACATATATTTAACTTTTATTTACAGCTTAGCATATTTTGACCGACACTGGAGTGGTTTCAGTGTGTTTGATAATATCAATATGGCCATTCTTTCTAAAAGTTTGTACAGCCATTGTTTTCCATGCATTGCATCCCACTGGAAACTCTTCAATGTGTAAAAAATATACTTTTTAAATATGCCAAGCCCATGAACCATCAAAACTATCTTTGTCTAACAAACATAGATTTGTTGACAAAACTCGTAAACAAATCACAACTCATTAATGTTTCACCATGTTTGTGTCATCAGGTCAAAATACAACACTGCATTATAGTAACTTTCATGATTTTGTGTTTTTTTTTTAGCTGTTAAGTTTCAACAGTTATTATCAAAATTACTATTAAATGAGGATTTGTACATAAAGCCCGCTAAGCCCTATAATCAGGGAGCAAAAATCTCAAATTTTTATATTAAACACTTCTAACAGTGAAGCTGTCGCTAGCATCAGGGAGATGGAGGAACAAACTTTATGTGGCAAAGTTCTGCTGAAAAGTGCTATTTTATCTTCATGTGGGTGTTTCACGTAATGTTGTTTGTTGCATTTGTGTTTTAGTTTGATTGCACAAATGTTAAGGAGATCGATGCACAGCTTATTCAAGGACAGAGGGGTCTGAGACAAAGTAACACAACGTAAAACATGTACTGACAGTGTCACTTTCTCTATTTTGCTACTTTCAATGAAGATAACATTTTTTAACATAATTTCGGTAATCAAAGTTGTCCTGCTGATTTCAACCAATGTCTTGTCAAGTACGTTACTTATGTATTTATTCAGACATTTACTTATTTTTTTGTTTACTTGCTTACACATGTTCTTTATTCCCAGCCCCCGGACAACATTTTGAACCCATAACAACAATAATCCAAAGGTGTCACGTAAAGTGTGAATGTATATATATATATATATATATATATATATATATATATATATATATATATATATATAAAACAAAGCACACACACACACACACACACACACACACACACACACACACACACACACACACACACACACACACACACACACACACCGGTATTTGTTTGTGTTTTATTTATTTTTTAACATGCTTACAATTAAAACATGATACATTACAATTTCTAGTTTCTCTATTGAACATGTTCGAAAAGGAGTAGGAAGAGGCAGAGCGTATTTAATCCTACCCCTTTTCCATTTCATAATAATTGCGAACTGTTTTATTCACTTCCTGTTCTCAATTTGTACACAATTTACTCCATTAATAATAACATTTTAAATAAATAAATAGTAAAGTAAGTTGTAATTCACATAGTGGGATGAATAAGATGAGCTCAATTTTAATTAGTTCAAAATGTTTATTAAGATTCTTCTTCCTTGTACTATGTAAACACTTTGAGAATGAACAGTTTCTTAAACTGGATCATATTAGTACGTCTGCGTCCTACTAAGTTGTTCCATATGTTTCTTTAGTGTTGTTTAAATAATATATATGAGTGTAGGTGGATGTGCTCCTGAATCCAGGTCTTCTTGTTCAGTGGTCCATTGGAACATAGTAGTGTTAGTTTTCTGTCAGACCCCATTATCGTTGTCGTTGTCAAAGCGGTTTTAATTGGATTATTTGTCCAGGTCCTTGATGTCATAGACAGCAAGTACCTTTGCTTCTGGGCCTCTTTTCAGCTTGATATATATAGATTTGACAGTTTGCGCTTTTGGTTTCCTTAATTTTTCCCTACTTTATCAAGTCGCATACTTTCGTTTTGATTTTAGCATTAGGTTTGGTGAGGTGCTCATTCATGTACACAATTGTTGTCTTCAGCTTTTTTCCCTGTTTCAGCAGTGCCATTTTAGATTTTCTGTTTACGAGTTTCACGAGGATGACCGGAGTGGTGTTGTTTCTTCCATTCAGTGGGATGCATGTTTTGATGGTATTATAGTCGACATTTTTTATTTTGATTGCAGAAAGTTGATCACTTGCTGGTCTGCTGAGGCAACTTCCATTTCATCAGGTCCTCCTCCATTATCCACAGCTTTCGCGAAGGATCTTGGTTTAATTTGGTGCCCTGTCACAACAATATCATTCATTCGTTTATCTTAATCAATTTCATTAATGATATTCCTCAGAATGATGTTATCTTGTTTCACTGCAATATTTTCCTCTCGGAGAGTCTTCACCTCTGGACGCATTTCTGTTTGCTCTTGACACATTTCTGACACATTTCTGTCACTATCATACGATTGCCTTTTTGCATATTATTCTGCGTTTGCAGACTTTCAACATTTTCCTGGAGATTTTCCAAATCTTCTCTGTGTTCTAATATTGCTTTTATCAGATATTCTCTGTGTACTAATCTTGTTTTTTCCTGGTCTGCTCTCAGGTCTACTCTCAAGTTGTCTATTTTTTGTAACATCAAGTTTTGCTTCCCTTTGTGTCCTGTATCCAAAGACTCATTTAATCCAGATGACCCAGAAGGTTTAGAAATTTGAGTTTTTGGGTTTTTTTTAGCTTTTGACACCGTATCAGCTCGCTAACGGCAGTTGCCCCTGTGTGACTTGGAGCACTTTTAATTTGTATATTTAAACAAATTCGTACCTTGAGCCATTCAGAAATCAACTGTAGGTGTCAGCCCGTCAACTAAGATTACTCTGTGTAGTCAGAAACACTTTAGAACAGTATACAGTATATACTGTTTTAAACAGTATATATACACTGACACCTCCAGGGGTCATATTATATATATATATATATATATATATATATATATATATATATATATATATATATATATATATATATATATGTATATATATATATATATATATATATATATATATATATATATATATATATATGTATATATATATGTATATTCATTAGGTCAGGAAAAAACACAAAGGCTATTTAATCCCTATAAGCCTGTTTTGCAGGTTATACTGACACCTCCAGGGGTCATATTATATATATATATATATATATATATATATATATATATATATATATATATATATATATATATATATATATATATATATATATATATATATATATATATATGTATATATATATGTATATTCATTAGGTCAGGAAAAAACACAAAGGCTATTTAATCCCTATAAGCCTGTTTTGCAGGTTTCCCTGCTCTTCAGGGGAGTTATATCAAGAGCAGGGAAACCAGGCTTGTAGGGATGAAATAGCCTGCGGACAAATATTCCGATCTATTGAGCACTGTCTAACGGATAAACCACAGTAACCTCGGCTATATATATATCTATCTATTAAGGCAGTCCAAATATTAAAATATTCCGTTGCGATTAATAAATATTTTTTCCTGGTTAACACAAAATTAATCACAATTAATCTCAGATAGATTATGGGTTAGGACGTGAGTTCAAACCCCGGCCGAGTCATACCAAAGACTATAACAATGGGACCCATTACCTCCCTGCTTGGCACTCAGCATCAAGGGTTGGAATTGGGGGTTAAATCACCAAAAATGATTCCCGAGCGCGGCCACCGCTGCTGCTCACTGCTCCCCTCACCTCCCAGGGGGTGGACAAGGGGATGGGTCAAATGCAGAGGGTAATTTCACTACACCTAGTGTGTGTGTGACTATCAGTGGTACTTTAACTTTAACTTTATATTTGTATTTCTTCCTTCAAGGTACTCCAAGCACTTTGACACTATTTCCACATTCACCCATTCACACACTGATGGCGGGAGCTGTGTTGCAAGGCCCTAACCACGACCCATCAGGAGCAAGGGTTAAGTGTCTTGCTCAAGGACACAAAGGACGTGACTAGGATGGCGGAAGTCGGGGATTGAACCTCAGGTTGCTGGCACGGTCCCTCTATGAACCGAGCCATGCTGTCCTGATATCATTTTCATTGTTGTAGACTTCAAAGCCCTCTAAAAAAAATTCAAATTTTATATAAAGACTGCAAGTCAATATATAATGTAGTAACTGACACGTTCAAAACAATATGTGATATGTACAATGTTTACCATATTTTGGTAATTTTAAGCATTGATGGAACTTATTTCCTCAACACATTTATTTCCATTTTTATAGCAGTGCACTTCCGACTTCCGGCAACACATATGTGTTCCTAATAGTGCGTTCTAATCATGGCAGACTTGGTAACGGACAACAAAGACGACTATTTTTGGACAAATTAGGTTTTTACAACCTTATCTTTCTTAACATGAATATACGGAGGATGAACTACGAGAAGCGAGCGCAAAGGAATGGTGAGACGGAGCAGATGGAAGCCGAGGGAGTGAGGTGTCTGCGCCACTGTAAATGTGGAACAAGCTATTTTGACATAATCGAAGTGCTTATCCAAAATAAACTGGAAAGTCATGAATCACCTTGCAGTGCAATGTTAGTGTATTTGTCAAGTTTTGCACGACAGTCGTGTTTTATTGTTGGAATTTCCTGTCTTTGCCTGTGTTTCCTGTTCGTCCTTGTTTGCGCCTCAGATAACTTTTGGTTATGGGCAGAACGGTTAGTTAATGAATCAGTGGTGCTTTAGTAGAGTGGCTGTGTCAGCAAGATGTCAGATTGTTTCCTCAGATATACTTGTGTTTCCACAGGTTTCCAAGCACTTTGTTGCAACTTTACTCATACTGTTGCAACTGCTAACTTTACCTGACCTCTCCTTGTACAGACTGATCTGCTGTTGAAATCCTTATGACTCCCGTTCCTGATATTGTGGTATTTTTGTGTTGTTATTTGCCTTCTCCTCCTGAGTGCCTGGTAATTTTGTTCAGCTGCCCTTTTGGTTTGTTGTGTATTTTCCCCGTTTAATCTTTCTTCTTAGTTGTTCCACAGCAGCTTTTGTTTTCCTGTATTGCACCATCACTTTTTGTTAGTTCTTACTACTTCTTCCTAGTAGTTTATTTGTTCTTAGTGTTTTGGACTTTAACAAATAATTAAAATGCTTTTTTGCACACAGTGTCTGCTTCTCTGCATGCCGGAGTCCAACAGAGACTCAAACCACAGTTTATCAAGACCATTACAGTGTTGATTATGAATTCTGTGGCAGCTAATGTGGTATGTTTGTTACACATTCCATTAAGCTGACATGTGGTGAGTCTGAATCTTTCCATCTTTACGCTTCCCACTAAATTGTCCTCAGTTTGCGGTTGTCGCTGTTGGTCGAAAAGCTAACGAGGTAGGACAGTTTGTGTTTGCATACCGTGAGTAGTCTGATGTGAGCATGAAGACAAGAGCAGTCAGTTAACTCTATGCCTCAATTTATGACAGGCTGGAAACGTGTAAGAGCTGATAGCAGATAATTCTGTAATTACTCTGAGGCCGACTGAGAAAGAGAGGATGTGGGTCAGAGAGGATGTGGACAGCGGACAAATACATTGACTTAAATGAGAGGAAACACAAACAATATATACAAAGTGTATACCACTGTGCTTACTTACCTTGGAGCCGCGCTCGTTAAAAATAATCTCCACGTCTAAAATCTTGCCAAATTGCTGTGAAAGACAAGAAAGGGGAAGGAATGGGGAAGGAATGGAGACAAAACAGGATAGGATAATTAGAATGTAGGACTGTAGAAGACTGAAATGGTCAAGTATTCAATTTTCTAATTATCAAACTCCGCTTGACCTGACAATGAGATTTTTTAAATACCCATTTACGTTTAATGCCATTTAAATGCTGTGTTTGCTTTGTTGTGGCAATAAAGGCGAGTGAAAGCATGTGTGTGTGTGTGTGTCGGGACAGATATACGCTGCTAATGAACAGAGGCAGATGCTATGGCTGTGCAATGTATTGGCACACACCACTGATCTTAATGATGCCCATCATCTAATGTTTGTTTTACTTTGGATAAAACACAATTTGAGTAAAGTATCTTAAAGAAGAAAATGTTGTCACACACATGTGTGTATATGTGCGGGTGTGTTTTTATATATATATATATATATACAGTATATATATATATATATATATATATATATATATATATATATATATATATATATATATATATATAAATATATATTTATATATATATATATATATATATATATATATATATATATATATATATATATATATATATATATATATATATATATATATATATATATATACATACATACACACACACACACACTGGAAACGGAAGTATAGACGCCAGTGATGGGCAAGCTACTCGGAAAATGTAGTAAGCTAAGCTACAAGTTACTCTCGATTAAATGTAGCTAAGCTACAGGGTAAGCTATCCCCGGAGAATTGTAGCAAGCTACAGTACAAGCTACATGGCAAAAGTAGCTTGCTACATCAAAGCTACATTTAACGGCATTTCTATCTATGGGCCAACATGTATAATATCAATGTTAATGTAACTGAGAGTGTAAAAATGGACCCATTAAGGGTACATTACTATTAACTAAAGGGAAACTTTTTGGCCCAGGGACCACATTGGCTTTTGAAATTTGACAGAAGGGCAAGGCGAGTACACGATTCATGAAACTAAGAGTAAGTTTCTCAAAAATGGTCTATTTTACTATTTTCAACAATATATCATCAAAGAAACATACAAATGGTATTAAAAGGTTAACACTTAGTGGCAGCAGTGTTGTTGATCACCCATCTTTGCCAGTGCGTCTAAGTCTAGTATCAGTTTTGTTGTGGCAATTCTCAAAAAAAACTTTGCTCAGTTCTGTTTTAACATTTGGCGGGCCAGAGTATAGGGACCAACGGGCCGGATGTGGCCCGCGGGCCATAGTTTGCCCACCCCTGCCCTGCAACTACCTCTACTGGTTCCTGTTCCCCACTGTATGTAATTATTTAGTTTGCATTTTCTTTGGCCCAACATTTTTTCTGCATTTTCAGCATTTATCTATTGCTTGACAAAAATAAAAAATTAAAACAATGACTTGTGTGTTGTTTGGGAAGAGTTGGTAATGGTTATGCACAGTAAAACTTTTCATGAACTCACCTTAATGTGTGTTCCTAAATTTGAGTTCCACATCTTAGATGAAGAGAGCAGTTTTGGTTTACAGAGTAAACAAATAAACACTAAGATTTTGGGCACTGTTATCTCTAAACGCATACATTTGTCTAAATATGGCCAAAGACATGCATTATTGTGGGTTTCCTTCATGTCGTCTTCATCACTTAAGGTAAAATCTAATCTGTGGGAGAGAATTCCTCTGTATAAATTGAGTATATACTGAGATGAAAATAATAAAAAGTTCCTGTATCATATTCAGAATATAATGCTACAAGCCTAACACCCACCTGAATTACACACAGAGTCTTTAAAAGAAAGGAATAACGCAGTTGTGGACTTTGAATAAGGAATGAACCACAGCTGCTGTTAAACATTCAACACGTCTCCAAGGAGAGTGGATAATGTCATCACCTTGATTAGAAGAGTGAGAGTATGTAAGACTGGGCCTAGAATTGACTTAAATACTGTACATTTTACAAATCTAAATTGGGGTATTATTCATTCAGAAAAATAGACCAATAATGTTCTAAATGTGTTTGTAGAGATGCTTCAGAAAATAGTCGATAAACATGCACCCTTGAAGAAAACTTCTGTTAAAAAAGACCACCACACCTTGGCTTGATACACAACTAAAAATGTGTATGGCTCACTGAGATGAATTAAAGCAAGCTGCTGGAAAATCTGCTGATCCAGGCTTGTGTGGGAAACAACCATAAACTTAGAAATAGGTGACTAAAATGAACATGCAGAAGAAAAAAGCAAATTTTTTTTCAAATCAAATCTACAATGCGAAGAATGATGGAAAGAAACACTGGCAGGTGTTTAGTAACATACTTGGAAGAGTTCAAATTAATCAATCTTCTTTTATTGAAATCGACAACACCCTGTGAAACTGCCAACTATTTAGTAAGGTACATCAAATAAGAAAGAATACAATCTATCTGATGAATGGACAACTGAAGCATACTATTTTTTGTAGTAATAAATCAATTGAACTGATACATAAACATATTATGATGTGGAAAAAAATAGGCACTGTGAAAAATAACAGGCCGTTTGGGCTAGATTATCTTGATGGAAAATTAATAAAATATATGTCGGATTACATTGCTGTGCCTGTTTGTTTTAAAATATCATATATTCCCCCAAGCTTGGAAAGTAGCCAAAGTCATACCCATACCCAAACAAAAGAAGACAGCCTTCTGTGGTCCAAATAGTAGACCAATTAGTATTCTTCCTGTTCTTAGGAAAATCTAACTTTAAAATGACTTCTCCTGTTTTAATCTTAATTCTGAGTTTCAGCATGTCTTCAAAGATGGTCACACTACAGCAGTGGTTCTTAACCTAGGGGTTCGGTGAGTCGGCCTCAGGGGTTTGGCGGAGCCTCCGCCGCGGAGGTCAAGACACACCCGACTCATCGTGTAAATAAATACTTATTATGGATACCCCCAAACAATGTTCCCTCTAATTTTCCATCTGATCTGCAGGTGTGTAATTTGTTGTGAGTTCATCATGCACTGTGTTGGTTTTGATCTTTGAACACAATGATTTTCATGCACGGTACATTTTGTGCACCAGTGAAAAAATATTGTCTTGAATTTGAGAAAAAAACATTTTATTTTTCACCAAAGAATGGTTCGGTGAATGCGCATATGAAACTGGTGGGGTTCGGTACCTCCAACAAGGTTAAGAACCACTTCTCTACAGCTACAGCACTGGTCCATATGACTGAGGATTGACAGCAACAAATTGATGAGAAAAATAATGTTGGTACTGTCTTACCTGATTTCAGTGCAGTGTTTGATGTTATAGATTATGGTTTACTGTTGAGAAAGCATTCTGCATATGGTTTAAGTAACTGTGGAGTTAGTTGGATGGAGAGCTAGTTGACTAAAATATGTCTTAATCCGTGTATTTTAATGTTACCTTTCTAATGCAAGGAGATTAGACTGCGGAGTTCCCCAAGGCAGCTGCCATGGTCCTCTGCTCTTTTCTATTTTTACCGTATTTTTCGGACTATAAGTCGCAGTTTTTTTCATAATTTGGTCGGGGGTGCGACTTATGTGTGAAATTATTAACACATTACCGTAAAATATCAAATAATATTATTTAGCTCATTCACGTAAGAGACTAGACGTATAAGATTTCATCGGATTTAGCAATTAGGAGTGACAGATTGTTTGGTAAACGTATAGCATGTTCTATATGTTATAGTTATTTGAATGACTCTTACCATAATATGTTACATTAACATACCAGGCACGTTCTCAGTTGGTTATTTATGCGTCATATAACGTACACTTATTCAGCCTGTTTTCACTATTCTTTATTTATTTTAAATTGTCTTTCAAATGTCTATTCTTAATGTTGGGTTTTATCATATAAATTTCCCCAAAAAATGCGACTTATACTCCAGTGCGACTTATATATGTTTTTTTCCTTCTTTATTATGCATTTTCGGCAGGTGCGACTTATACTCCGGAGCGACTTATACTCCGAAAAATACGATACTAATGATCTTTATTCAAATGTGAAAAGCGCATCTATAACTATGGATGGAGATGACACTATACTCCAATATAGGCTTCGCCTCCAATTTAAATATTTTAAACAGTGGACTGGAAAGTGAACTGGAGTGTGTATCCAGTTGGGTTGACAGAAATAGGCATGTTTTAAATGACAGTCAAACCAAATACATAATTCTGGGCTATAAACACACATTCGAAAATGTAGCGCCTCTGTCAGATTCAGAGTGGTATTTCTTTAGAGCAGGTGCATGAAACTGAGCTGTTCGGATTAACCATAAATTATTGATTGAATTGGTCTTGCCATATAAACAAAAGTGTGTCCAAAATGGGCAAGACTGTTTCTGTTGGAATATGTGCATATAACTTCTCGATTATTGTTCATATGCTCCAAAGACATATATTCAAAAGCTCCAACTTATGCAAAATTAGGCTGCACGGTTGGCACTGAAATGTTCACTTTGGACTAGTGTTGATCATATGCATATTGATCTCTCATTGTTATATGTTGATAAGCGCAAATTAAAAAGCATCTAGTATTTTTTTTACACAATTAATACTACAATGAGACCAACAATCGTACACTCTAAAATATCATGTTTGCAACAGATACAGACACTATCATACCAGGAGCAAGAACATGTGCCATGCAAACAACTGTGTTGTACAGAGCTGCTTCACAGTGGATTAGGCTGCCTCGTGTATTAAAGCAGTGGTCCCCAACCTTTTTTGTACCACGGACCAGTTTAATGTAGGCATTATTTTCAGGGACCGGCTTTCCACTTGTGCCAGATAAATACAGCAAAAATAAGTGCATGAAAAATACAAGTCACTATAACGCTGAATTAGTGGGGGCCCTGGGGCTTGTTTCTTTGCAATGAGATCCCCAGCAGGTTGTTGGTAGTAAATACCATCAACCGGCTGGGGACTGCAGATGGAAATCAGCCTTTGGCTACAATCTGTCACATTTATATTTTATATGTTCATTAATGTACATTTTATCATGTCACAAAGTTATAACAAATACAACAAATGGCAACTTCCTATGAGGAGTTTTATTGTACATCTATAAACAAGCTTAATGGTGTGTCTAGTGCAGGGGTCGGCAACCCAAAATGTTGAAAGAGCCATATTGGACCAAAAATACAAAAACAAATCTATCTGGAGCCGCAAAAAATTAAAAGCCATATTACATACAGATGGTGTGTCATGAGATATAAATTGAATTAAGAGGACTTAAAGGAAACTAAATGACCTCAAATATAGCTACAAATGAGGCATAATGATGCAATATGTACATATAGCTAGCCTAAATAGCATAATAGCATCGATTAGCTTGCAGTCATGCAGTGACCAAATATGTCTGATTAGCACTCCACACAAGTCAATAACATCAACAAAACTCACCTTTCATGCACAACGTTAAAGGTTTGGTGGACAAAATGAGACAGAAAAAGAAGTGGCATAAAACATGTCCTAGAAAGTCGGAGAAAGTTATACATGTAAACAAACTACGGTGAGTTCAAGGACCGCCAAAATGAGTAGGACAAAACGGCGCTCGCCAAATACTCGAATCAGTGAAGCATGTTTAATATAAACAGTGTGCTTTGTAACAATTAGGGAGGCTTGTGTCATGTTTGTCCTCCTACAGAAACCATATTAAAACAAAAAATAGATATTTTTTCCCCTCATCTTTTTCCATTTTTCATACATTTTTTAAAAAACTCCAGAGAGCCACTAGGGCGGCGCTAAAGAGCCGCATGCGGCTCTAGAGCCGCGGGTTGCCGACCCCTGGTCTAGTGGGACAGGCAAAAGTTAAGTCGGAGAAAATGCAGTCGTTTATAATATTATTTAATGTATCTCTGTGGCCCGGTAGCAAATGCGTAATGGACCGGTATGCGTCCTTGGACCGGTGGTTGGGGACCACTGTATTGAAGGACTGAAAGTAATGTGTAGGATGTTTGAGGAGCAGTGTGTGAGGGCGTGTCTTTTGGTTTTAGGAGTTGTAGGCCAAATTGGTATAGGTTGTTGTCTGTCTATCTGTGTTGGTCCTGCGATGAGGTGGCGACTTGTCCAGGGTGTACCCCGCCTTCCGCCCGATTGTAGCTGAGATAGGCTCCAGCGCCCCCCGCCACCCCAAAGGGAATAAGCGGTAGAAAATGGATGAATGGATGTATTTAGTCACGTGACTTTCTCTGACCTGTTTACTTCCGGTGAACGAAGTGGTGGGCAACCCAACCAATATGGCTACAATGCAGCAAACAGTGAGTAAACTATCTGAGTATGCAAGGGCAGGGCTGTATGCTTAGCTTTTTCACTAGTAGCACAGGTGCTAATAAATGAAAAAAAAATAGTAGCACAGAACATTTCATGTAGCACAGAAAAAAAAATAGTAGCAATATGAAATGTCTTAAATATCATAATTTCATTATTTACACTCAAACAAGGTACACATGTGCCCTCATACATACAGTTTAAACACAATGCTATCACAAGGCTACTGTAACTTTCAATTAAACACAGAGATCATCCCTAAATTGTGCTAGCACTGTCGCTAACATCTTCCTTTTTTTTGTGCCCTTGTGTGCATTATCCTTTCCATCCTTATCCTTTCCATCCTTTGTAACTGAGCTACTGTGTGGAACAATTTTCCTTGTGGATCATTAAAGTTTGTCTAAGTCTAAGTCTACGTTGTCTAAGTCTAATGAGTGTAGGGCTGGGCGATATGGACCAAAACTCATATATATACCCAATATAGTTGGGTCTATAAACTACCCATAAATGGAAATATCCGTTGACATAATTACATATCTCCACCATGCCTTGATTTTTGATTTTCGGGACTGCTGGGTATCCCAAATACAAAAAAAAAGGGACCAACAAGTAAGAAAAGTAGGTTTTGTATAATAGGATCGCAATTTAAGAGGTGTTTTGAGATAAGAAAAAAGAAACATCTTTAAAAATAATAAATACAAGTCAAATATAATCTCCAAACATTTAGTTCTGCACACTTCTTCAGCTAACAAAAAGACAAAAGAACAAAATGTGAAATAAAGTGCCCTGCATTAGGATGACATGTTTAAACGTCAGCAGCAACATTAAAATAACTGACCTTTTACAATGGTGATTTTATTGGTAAACATTATAATAGGACACACACACACACACACACACACACACACACACACACACACACACACACACACACACACACACACACACACACACACATATTTTAGCCAGGAACACCAACCTGTCAACTGCGTCATGATGCTGTGTGACAGGCTGTGTCTGAAAATTACTTTTAAAAATAGAATTTATTCCGGTTACTCATTACTTTTCCAAAAAAGTGATTGAATTACTAACGAAATAACTCCCTAAGAAATTAATGCGTCACTTAAAAAAATAAAAATTAAATCAACCGGCATAAAGCAGTTGAGATAAGTTTCATATAAAGTATATATGAGAGCAGTGTGTGTGTTTGTGTGTGTGCCTTTTTTTTTTTTTGCCCATCTTTCACAATCCATAAGCCTGACAAGAAGACGAAAGATTGTGTTGTTGTTTTTTGCATTGTAACTCGTAAAAATGGTCTCGTTCTAGGTGGCTAGCAATGCAGCTAATCGGAGCAATCAATTCCACCACTAAAATACTTAAAAAACTAAAAAACGCCAACAATACTTCATTTACGTTCCGTAACCCGTAATAACCAAGCGGTGGCGACATTTTTATTGTAAGAGCAAACACTGAGGAACTCTCTTTCTAGCGTAGTAACACATCGGCATGCTCCCGTGTTAGCCGTAAAAGCTAGCTACGTAAAGAGATAAGCTAGCTTATACGACAACACAAAAGGTGTTAAAGTTTGTAATGCACAACACTGCGATGGGACAATAACCTGTACTGACTGAAACACATGAACAATCATATTTAAGTATCTGTAAAGTATTATTTCATGTTTTGTTTGTACACAGCTAGCCAGACAGTGTATGCACTGTAGTTGTACTAACACGCATGACGTGCTGTGTGTATCATGGTCAATATTAAAGTGACTCACTCGATGGACAGTTGTCTATTTGTTTTTTTAATAGTTTATTTGGGTAAGCACTCGATTTATGTCGAAATAGCTTGGCTCCAAGTTACACATTTATAGCCTCAAAGTGACTTCAACCTCACTCTCTCGGCTTCCGTCTGCTCCAAAGTCTCACCCTTCCGTTGGGGTCGCTTCTACTAACAGTAGTTCATCCTTTCAGTTTAAAAAATATAAGGTTGTACATCATCATATGGTTTGGATGGCAAGTTTTTCATTTTAATCATTGATTTGTTGTTCAATATTTCCTCCGACCCTCGTAGTTACTAGTGTGCAGTGCAGTTTGTGTCAGGTTTTAAGGTGTTGAAAAAAACGTCTTTTACTGACCGGTTACTCCAACTAAGACATTTTTTTTTCCGTGTTGGAAGACTGAGTGTATGAGCTAAGGGTTCCAGCCCGCTCCTATCTTTGCATGGTGCAGGAGGGAGAGACACACACAGTTTTCAGCGCGATCAGTGACACTTACGCATCAATCACTTGTCCTTTTGGTTATGGTTTAATTTTATTTCAAACATGCTGTACAGATGGGCAAACATTTTACTTAAGTTTGATCAAATTTGAATACATTTATGTTAAGAGAAAAATGCTAATTAAAGTGTTAAAATCTGCACTCCCACGTGTGCTACTAAAATGCTCGCACTGTACAGGCCTGTAGCGTTCCCAGACATGTCGAACTATCTGGTGCACCAGACATCATTCTACACTACAACACAGATGACAACTTGGCGAAGAATGGAGGCCGACAACTTCTTTGTGTGTGGTTGTGTCAGGGAAATTGGTATCAAGACTCTCCCGGATAAATTTACATTGCTTTTGCTCTAGTGAGGTTGCATTTCATGATTTAACTTTGTGTCTTGCGAGGTTGCGTCCTTGTAAACAAACTGCGAGTAGCACCTGATAGCCTTGATTCACTGTTTTTCCTTTTCCCATGATGTTAACCACTCATCAAGATAATCGGAGAGACACTGAAATCCTGGCTGGTTGTGAAAGAAGACGGAGAAGTGATCACAACTTGCTGTTGTTGCACGCATCATTACAAGTATGTGATTGCTGCCTTTGGTAAAAGTTGAACTCTTTTAGTTTTTAATCACATTTGCTTACTTTTATTCAGACTTGCCGAGTTGGTGGTTTACGAAACACTCGTAGCAAAAATGCGTTTGAAGACCTCTGAAACAAGATAAAATACACAACTATAAAGATAACATTTAAATGGGAAATACTTAAAGTAAAAAATGTATCAAAACATCTTTAACAAAGTGATCACTGCAAAATTGTGCGTTTCTTGTCGTATCTTAGTGGAATTTTGCACTCCTTCGCCAAAAACAACGCAGCCATAGGGCATTTTTCTTCGAGAAAGGCAACATGCCACACAGAACGCCTTGACAACACACACTTTCTTGCTTATACAGTATCAGGCCTTGAATTTTAACTTTTTAAGGTCAAGGCAAATATTGCCTTAAAGGAGGGCTCATATTTTAGGGCACCAAGGTAAGTTGGAAGGGCACCAAGGCAAACATTATTTTATTTCGAGGAAGGGGCTCAAAAGCATACATATATATATATATATATATATATATATATATATATATATATATATATATATATATATATATATATATATATATATATATATATATATATACATATATATATATAAATATATATATATATATATATATATATATATATATATATATTATCTGAAAAAAAATGGGCATAGTGTCCCCTTACGCCGGCCTACCTGGCCGGTCTAGGGGACATGTGCCTGACCTAAATTCACCTGATGTCCTTCCAGACCCTCTCGGAAAATCTGGGAACAACTCGGCTGTTCTCGTTGTCGGTTAACCTTTGACACACGCTTCCACAATGGCTGTGCCCATGTTGTTTGTACCGATTAACGTTAATCATGCGATGTCTTAAACAGTTGAAAATGTAAGAAAAAAAGTCATGGCGGGGTGTTTTTATCAATTTATTTGACGAAACAGATACGTTACCATTGTCCATTGTGGGGATGTCATGGTATGAACATTTCTTATCACGGGTATCATGGTCATTTTAAATGTGCTCAAAATTTTCAAAAACTACTTATACTAAAATCCTTTAACCAAGTATTTATGTTTTTTAAAAACACAAACACATTCAAAATGTATATACTGTATGTACCTCAATTGCAAAGTTGAATGAGCATATGAAAGCAACACAAGCATAATAAACAAAATAATATGTCAGAAACAAAATAATACTATAAATGATGACTATAAGGATGACATTCTTTTGACATAAGATGTGACTGCACTTTTTGTCCATATAGATAAAAATAGTGTTCATATATGAGGTCAAATCTTACACATAGGACTGCACGGTTATGGGCAAAATAATAATTAAGATTATTTTAATCAATTTTGAAAGCACGATTATTAATCATGATCACTATGCTTGGTAAAACAGTGTTGGGGTGTGAACGCGACGCAATCATATAATTTTTAAGGTCTAATAAAAATGCTCTAGATTCTGGATCTATATATTTAAAGACAAATATTTTGTTTTTGTTCATTAATAATATCAGCGTGTTAGATTTTTTTAATTACATGATGCCTTTAACTCTATTTTTACATTTTCATAGAGAGAGGTATTTTTTAAGTTATGTACATGTACTAATGTGTGTACATGTACATGCTGTATCGAGACAGATCCATTGAGAGTTTGAGCAAAATTTGTCATATAGGAATTAATTATACACCATAAAACATTAACAAAATGCTATGTCACATGAATGGCTATAAAAGTAATTTATTTGTGGAATGAAAAAACACAAGTAATGTAAAAAAAAAACATGGCGTTTACGTTTTGATAAGGATACAAAACACAAAGCAGTTTGGCTAATGAAGATAAAGTCAAATAAACAAGCTTTGTTTTTCAACAACAACCATGTACTTCAGTGCAACAGTTTGGCCAACAAAAATAAAGAGTGATACCTCTCACATCTAACACACAATCTTTGTGCTTCACCAACAACCCAGCCAGCGATCAATTCGATGAAATGACAAAACATTTTAGGTAGTAATGATGTTATTCAAACCCTAACAAAGTTAGCAGTTAAATTAAAGGAAGAGTGAGCACCCCAGTAAACAAACTACAGACTTTTTAAACAAATTGTGGCAACGTTCCCGACACATCGCCTGCTGCATGCTAACTCTCAGTCTCAGCAGCTGGCGGAAGGATCCCAGCTGCACGTTCAAAATGAAACTGCAACATCAAATGTTGTTGTCCTCCAACAGCATTGCACTTTTAATCGCACACCGAGACTCCACGGAAGTAGAAGCGATTGAAATGAAGTGAAACGAAGCGATCGGCTCCGTTAGCTCGGAGGGAACATTTTCAAAGCAAAGTCCATGAAGTTGCCGCCATGTTCGGCTCTCGTGCGCATGCGCCGATGCAATATTCAGGAAGTAAGCCGTTGCCTAAAATGCATTAATAAATGACTGTTTTTCGGTAATTAAAAATTTAAACGGTATTAATAACCGTCTGGAACTTTACCGTGGTTTATCATTATACCGTTTATCGTTACATCCCTAGTCCATTAACAAGTAAAAAGTCAAGGGGCGGTCACGGCATGTTCTGGAAGTAAATGCTCGTCAATTTTTTAGGGCATTACGGCAAGTCACAAGGGCGGTCACCGCACTGCCGCGGTTAAATTCGAGCCCTGAAGTATATGACCTGTTTCTAATTGAAGTATTCTAGTGTACTGTCTATTACGGCTGTGAATCTTTGCACCACACATTCCATTGGATTCTTGGGGGTAACGATTCGGTTCAGAATTGATTCTCGATTAAAAAAGATTCCCAATTCAAAATCAATATATTTTTTAACAGCAACAGGTGCCAGTTATATGACAAACTACATTCCTCCACAAAATAGATGTGATACATTTCTATAATACTTAAAAGAAAAAATGGTTTCATGTAATAAAATTATACCCAAACATTTAATAAACTCAAATACAAAGTATCCCACACTTCTCTTGTCTAAAGTAAATCTGTACAACAAATATGGGCATCTACATCAACAATATGATGTTCCTGTATGGCTGAACAGGCCACTAATCTTCCTGGATACCCTAACACAAGACAATAACATTTAAATAAAAACTACAATACATACAAAATAAATTCACTAACAAAGAATATGTATATATAATGCTATACATAAACAGTAGGGGTGTCAAAAAATCAAATATATATATATATATATATATATATATATATATATATATATATATATATATATATATATATATATATGGACCCCAGGAAGATTAGTGGCGACTACTGTATGTATACCAACTAATGGGGGTCCATTTTTAACAAATACACAAATGGTTTGCGGTGGTTGGAGCCATGAAAAATTACATGTTGAAGCTAGATACGGAGAGAGTACTCAGAGTAGATAGCTTCTGCTTGCTGATTCGTCATGAGTGTAATACGTGCAGTACTCGCCCAGTGCCAATGTCCATGGCGAGTGTCCGAGTGCATGGCTAATTTGCAAGCAGGCAGTGTCTGCATGTCTGCCAGCGTCGGAAGTCCCTTCAGATGACAGAACGTAAACACAATGAAAGAAAACACAAAAAAATTCATATCAAGTTTTGATATTATTGTCCGCTAATAGGAGTATAAAGAAAATATTCCGGGATGCAAAATTAGAGGTCGCTATGGATAAATAAAGGTTTAAAAATGATTGTAGCCACTATCGGCAATTGACTGCTAACCCAGGGTTGCCTGTACCATGAAAATGATAATGATGTACTTAATAATCGACTACATGGAAGAAATAGAGCAAAATTACAATTTGTAACATGTTCCAAATTGCCCATACGATCATTAGGGACCTGCAAGCACCTGACAAACACCACACAGAACACCTGACTTCGACACATCAAACCTCACTGGCCACCCACGAGTATGAATACCAGAAAAAGAAGAAGCTATTATTCCGGTGTTAAAAAAAAAATGCAGACGCATTGAGTTTGAGTTTGAGTTTGAGTTTCGCTTGCAATAAGTGCTCGGCAGTAAAATGTTGACTTTAAGGTTTTACTACTTACGTATAAAATACTACACGGTCTAGCTCCAGCCTATCTTGCCGATTGTATTGTACCATATGTCCCGGCAAGGAATCTGCGTTCAAAGAACTCCGCTTATTAGTGATTCCTAGAGCCCAAAAAAAGTCTGCGGGCTATAGAGTGTTTTCTATTCGGGCTCCAGTACTATGGAATGCCCTCCCGGTAACAGTTAGAGATGCTACCTCAGTAGAAGCATTTAAGTCCCATCGTAAAACTCATTTGTATACTCTAGCCTTTAAATAGACCTCCCTTTTTTAGACCAGTTGATCTGCCGTTTCTTTTCCTTTCTTTCCTGGGGCGGTATAGCTCGGTTGGTAGAGTGGCCGTGCCATCAACTTGAGGGTTGCAGGTTCGATCCCCGCTTCCGCCATCCTTGTCACTGCCGTTGTGTCCTTGGGCAAGACACTTTACCCACCTGCTCCCAGTGCCACCCACACTGGTTTAAATGTAACTTAGATATTGGGTTTTCACTATGTAAAGCGCTTTGAGTCACTAGAGAAAAGCGCTATATAAATATAATTCACTCACTAATTCACTTTCTCCTCTGCTCCCCCCTCTCCCTTGTGGAGGGGGAGACACACAGGTCCGGTGGCCATGGATGAAGTGCTGGCTGTCCAGAGTCGGGACCCGGGGTGGACCGCTCGCCTGTGCATCGGTTGGGAACATCTCTGCGCTGCTGACCCGTCTCCGCTCGGGATGGTGTCCTGCTGGCCCCACTATGGACTGGACTCTTACTATTATGTTGGATCCACTATGGACTGGACTCTCACAATATTATGTCAGACCCACTTGACATCCATTGCATTCGGTCTCCCCTACCCACATATGCGGTCCTCTCCAAGGTTTCTCATAGTCATTCACATCGACGTCCCACTGGGGTGAGTTTTTCCTTGCCCTTATGTGGGCTCTCTACCGAGGATGTCGCTGTGGCTTGTGCAGCCCTTTGAGACACTTGTGATTTAGGGCTATATAAATAAACATTGATTGATTGATTGATTGATTGAAGTAACCTTCTTGATAGTAATGCAGCGTGCTGACAGAAGCATTCAAAGTCTGACACTCTTGTTAAACTTTATTGCCGACCTTAACACACTAACAGTAGCCCTCATTACACTGCAGCGCTAGCTTAGCCAGTAGCCACCACAAAAACTACACACCATCTCCTCATGACGGTTACTGTGAGCAAGGTTGCATTCAATAACTCCCGGGATTTTTAGCATTAAACATTACAACTAAATAAGTTGTTTTTTGTACATTCTCAATGTTCTGTATTGCTTCAACAGTTATGACAATTTGTGGTAGATTTTATTTCCTATTTTTGAACGCATTATTTTGTTATCATGTAACTTAAACCTCAGACGTATTTAGATTACTGGTCTGTTCAATTTGAATGTCACAAAATTCCATAAAAATAAAAAGCATCAGTGCATCCCTAACTCTAATTCATTATGCCTAAGCAGCTAGAAATAACAATAACACAAAAAAACCTTACAAATTCAATAGGGTCCTCTGTCCCAAAGGGACATTGCGGTCCCTAAATACTGTCTACGTTCACAGCATTAAAATGTACACTCAATGCCAGATGGTTGGTATATGCTGTTTAACTGCTTCGACCATCAACAAGGATAAAGACGGTATCTTTAAAAATGTAAATTGATCTGATCCTATGAAATGGACAGTGATAACTCAGCAGCTCATAGGTGTCATTGTTGGGACTTCCTCCTCCCAATAAGTCTCTCCATCCCTTACAACACCCATTCAAGACACCCTCAGAGATGCAAGTAAATAATTCTTATATTTTAGTTCCCTCATGTTGTGTTGCTGCACGCTAACCTTGCCAGCCAGTATGGTAATGCTCAGCCTCGTTTTCTGCATAACAATACCTTGAATTACTCTCTTTATTTCAATAAATAAGTAAAGATGGAGCCGACACCAGACAAAACGCAAGGTCAAAGTGCCTGTTGTGCCTGAACATTTAATATGCACAATTTGCAATATGTAGTGATAATCGATACGCAGTATTATCTTAAATTGTATGCAACCACGTATGACATTTGATAAAAAAAAATGTTTAGGTTGTTTGTGCTCGCTATTACAGTATATAGTACGCTTGTAGAATACAAATATAACCGTAAATTGAGTTTCTTGTTTGGAAAGAATTAAAAAGAAATTATTACAGGTCAAGTACTATATAATTCGGACTATAGGGCGAACCAGATTATAAGGCGCAAAGCCAATGAACGGTTCTATTCAGGTGTATTTTCAAACAAAAGGTGCACCGGATTACAAAACCCATTAAAGGGGAACATTATCACAATTTCAGAATGGTTAAAACCATTAAAAATCAGTTCCCAGTGGCTTATTATATTTTTCGAAGTTTTTTTTCCAAATTTTACCCATCACGCAATATCCCTAAAAAAAGCTTCAAAGTGCCTGATTTTAACCATCGTTATATACACCCGTCCATTTTCCTGTGACGTCACATAGTGAAGCCAACACAAACAAACATGGCGGAAAGAACAGCAAGCTATAGCGACATTTGAGTTTGAGTTTGAGTTTGAGTTTATTTCGAACATCCAATCATACAACATGATACATCACAATCTCCAGTTTCTCTTTTCAACATGTTCGAAAAGGAGTAGGAAGAAGCAGAGCTTATTTAATCCTACCCCTTTTCTTTTACATAACAGTTGCTAAAACTTTTGTTCACTTCCTGTTCTCAATTTATTCACAATATACTCCATAAGTAATCACAATAAAATAAGTAAATAAATGATAATTGGTGAAGTAAGTTACATTTCATATGTTGAGATAAGTAAGATTATTTTGTGAGTGAAAGAATGAAAGAATGGATGAGTTAAATAAATTCAGAATGTTTATCATGGTTCTTCTTCTTTGTACTTTGTAAACACTTTAAGTTTGAAGAGTTTCTTGAAGTGGATCATATTAGTACATTGTTTGATTGCTTTGCTTAATCCATTCCATAATTTAATTCCACATACTGATATACTAAAGGTAAGTGTTGTACGTGCATACAAATGTTTTAAATTACATTTCTCCCTAAGATTATATGTCTCCTCTTTTTTTGAGAAGAATTGTTGTATATTCTTGGGTAGAAGGTTATAGTTTGCTTTGTGTATAATTTTAGCTGTTTGCAAATTCACTATGTCGTAGAATTTCAGTATCTTTGATTCAATAAATAAAGGATTTGTGTGTTCTCTATATCCAACATTATGTATTATTCGAACTGATGTTTTTTGTAACACCGTTAATGAATGAAGTGTACTTTTGTAGTTATTTCCCCATATTTCTACACAATAACTCAGATATGGTAACACTAGTGAGCAGTAGAGAATATGAAGTGATTTTTTGTCTAGAACATGTTTTGCTTTATTCATTATTGACGTGTTTCTTGCTACTTTATGTTGTATATTTTTTACGTGAGATTTCCAGTTCAATTTATCATCAATCATTAAACCTAGAAATTTGGTTTCATTTACTCTTTCAATTTCTATTCCGTCTATTTGTATTTGTGTTTGACTTTCTCTTCTACTGTTACCAAATAGCATTATTTTAGTTTTACTGAGATTCAACGATAGTCTGTTTTTGTCAAACCATCTTTTTAATTTGTTAATTTCTTCTGTTATTATTTGTAGTATCTTCTGTGTGTTCTCTCCTGAACAAAACGCTGTTGTATCATCCGCAAATAATACTAACTTTAAATCTTTTGTAACTTTACAAATGTCATTTATATAGAGATTGAATAATTTAGATCCTAGTATTGATCCCTGAGGTACACCACAGGATATATTTAGCGTTGTAGACGTGTGTTCGCCTAGCTTCACGTATTGTTTCCTGTTCATTAGATAACTTCTTATCCAGTTTAAGACTAACCCTCTGATGCCATATCGTTCTAGTTTTTTGATTAAAATATTGTGATTAATTGTGTCAAATGCTTTAGTTAGATCCATAAAAACTGCTGCCGCACATTTTTTATTATCTATAGCATTGGTAATTTCTTCTGTAATTTCAATTAAAGCCATCGAAGTTGAAACATTAGGTCTGTATCCATATTGATTTTCTTCGAGTATTCTATTTTTATTTATGAAACCCTCTAATCTGTTATTGAACAGTTTTTCAATGATTTTAGAAAATTGTGGAAGTAAGGAAACAGGTCTATAATTTGTAAATTGATGTTTGTCGCCAGTCTTGTAAATTGGTGCAACTTTAGCTATTTTCATTTTGTTTGGAAATGTACCTGTTTGAAATGATAGGTTACTAATATACATTAATGGTCCTGAGATCTCTTCAATAACCTTTTTTATCGTTTCCATATCAATTCCGTTACAATCAGTTGAAGTCTTAGACTTACATTTTTTTACGATTGTAACTATAGGGGCTTCACGGTGGCAGAGGGGTTAGTGCATCTGCCTCACAATACGAAGGTCCTGAGTAGTCTTGGGTTCAATCCCGGGCTCGGGATCTTTCTGTGTGGAGTTTGCATGTTCTCCCCGTGACTGCGTGGGTTCCCTCCGGGTACTCCGGCTTCCTCCCACTTCCAAAGACATGCACCTGGGGATAAGTTGATTGGCAACAGTAAATTGGCCCTAGTGTGTGGATGTGAGTGTGAATGTTGTCTGTCTATCTGTGTTGGCCCTGCGATGAGGTGGCGACTTGTCCAGGGTGTACCCCGCCTTCCGCCCGATTGTAGCTGAGATAGGCTCCAGCGCCCCCGCGACCCCAAAGGGAATAAGCGGTAGAAAATGGATGGATGTAACTATTTCCTCCTGTGTCACATTACTGAGGAACATGGAGTTGGGATTTCGCTCTATGGTATCATTATAGTCCTCAATTGAAACTGGGTCTGGAATCCTTTCTTCCAATTTTGGTCCAATATTTACAAAATAATTATTGAAGCTTTCAACTACTTCCTTTATGTTGTCATTTTTTTTATTTCTGTCTAAGAAGTATTGAGGGTAGTCCTTCTTAGTGCCATTTTTAATAATGCTATTGAGGATGCCCCATGTTGCTCTCGTATTAGTTTTGTTCCTGTCCAATAATTCACTGTAATATTCTTTTCTACATAATTGTAGTATGTATGTTAACTTGTTTTTATACTTTTTGTACTTAATTTCTGCCTCTGTAGTTCTTTGTGCTATAAATTTCCTATATAGTGTATTTTTCCTCTTACAAGCATTTTTTAATCCTTTTGTCATCCATGGTTGATTATTCTTTCTCTGCTTATTACTGAGTTGTATCCATGGACAATGTTTGTCATAAAGTATTATGAACTTGTTTAAGAAATGTTCATATGCTTCATCAACCTCATTTTCTTTGTACACATTGTCCCAATCTTGCTTTTGTAGCTCAATTTTGAAAGCAGTCATCCTCTTCTCTGTGCACAGTCTTTGAAATGTCCTTTTGTCTTCCATGTTCTTCTTGTAGTTTCCATCATATATTGTAAAAACTGGCAGATGATCACTAACATCGGTTATAAGTAGACCACTTGTAGTGTTATTATCAAAATCATTGGTAAAAATATTATCATTAAGCGTGGCACAGTGTCCTGTAATTCTGCTTGGCTTTGTGATTTTAGGATATAAACTGATGCTGTACATTGTATCAATGAAGTCATCAATAGACTTTTGCTTGTTAGGGTTCAATAAGTCAATATTAAAGTCACCACATAAGAAAATTATTCTTTGCCCATTGTCCATGTAAGTAGCCTTGATCCATTCTTCAAATGTTTCTATACTTGACTTAGGTGATCTATATATACAACTGATGAATATGTTTTTGCTTTTTTCCTGACATATTTCAATTGTTATACATTCTAAGATATTATCTATAGCAAATGACATGTTTTTTACCACTTTGTAGTTCAGGTTCTTCATCACGTACACAGCTACTCCTCCTCCATTTTTGTTGGTTCTGTTGATCTGAAAATCTATTCCTTTTTTATCATCAATCCATGTTTCCGTGACAGCAATCACTTTGAAGGGTTTGTTGATGTGTTCCAAAAAGTTCTTAATATTGTTGTAGTTTGCATACAAGCTTCTGCTATTAAAATGAATAATTGACAATTTCTTATCACATTTAATGTTGCTGTTATATTGATCATCCGTATAATAAAAACAATTATTACTGAAGTGGGAGAAAACATTTGTATCTGGATCTATATAATTTTCCAAATCCTGGTTTTTGTGATCTTTGTTGCAAAAATTTTTTAGTTCCATATTTTCTTGTTCAACAATCTTTGATGTGTAGGTGGATGCAATCCTGAATCTAGGTCCTCTTGTTTAGTCGTCCCTTGGAACATAGTAGTGTTGATGCTAAATTTAGGTGCTTGTTTTCTGTCAGAGTCCATTATCATCGTTGTTGTGGAAGCTGTGTAAACTTTAAAAATTGTCCAGGTCCTTGATGTCATGGACAGCAAGTACTCTTGCTTCTGGACCTCCATTCAGCTTGATGTAGATTTTACAGTTGGCGCTCCAAATTCCCTGGATTTTTCCCTGCTTTCTCAAGTCGCGTGCTTTCTTGGCGATTCCAGCATTACGTTTTGTGAGATGCACATTCATGTACACATTTGTTCCCTTCAGCTTCTTTCCCTGTCTCAGCAATGCCATTTTAGATTTTCTGTTTACAAGTTTCACGAGCACGACTGGAGTGGCGTTGTTGTTTCTTCCGTTCAGTGGGATGCATGTTTCGATGGTATTAATGTCAATTTCAATTTCTTTTGATTGCAGAAAGTTGACCACTTGCTGTTCTGCTGAGACCATATCCATTTCATCTGGTTCACCTTCATTATTCACAGCTTTCGCATAGGATCTTGGTTTAATTCGGTGCCCTGTCACGATGATATCATTCATCCGTTTATCCTG
The DNA here is from genome assembly GCF_033978685.3 of Nerophis lumbriciformis. Classification (NCBI taxonomy): domain Eukaryota; kingdom Metazoa; phylum Chordata; class Actinopteri; order Syngnathiformes; family Syngnathidae; genus Nerophis; species Nerophis lumbriciformis. The sequence goes on along the minus strand of NC_084558.2, from coordinate 21,509,397 downwards.
ATCCATTTCATCTATGATTTTCCTCAGCATGTTGTTGTCTTCTTGAAGGATCTTTATTTGTTTGCACATTTCAGTGGCTTCATTATTTCTGATGTTTTTGTGAGATTGCAGACTTTCTATATTTTGCTGCAGACTTTTCACATCTCGTTTGTGTTCTTCTTTCATTTCTTTCATTTCTTCTTTCCATCCCTGCATCATGTATTTCCATTCTTCTTTCATTTCTTCTTTAAATTGATGGAATAGTTTTTGTAGTATCTCTTCTTGATTCCCATTGTGTCCTGTATCCAGCCTCAAATCTTGTTCCCATTTGTGTTCTGTGTCAGCTGACCCCGAATGTTTCGGGATTTCAGTCTTTCCTTTAGCTTTTCGCATCGCGGCAGTCGCTGACGTCAGTGCCTCTTATGTCTTAACGGCAGTTACTTCTTTAGCAACTTGCGGTACTATTAACTTGTTTTTTCAACAATTTCGTACCTTGCGCCGTTCAGAGATCAATTTGAGGTGTCAGCCATTAGCTCGGATTCAGACTCGGATTTCAGCGGCTTAAGCGATTCAACAGATTACGCATGTATTGAAACGGATGGTTGTAGCATGGAGGCAGGTAGCGAAACCGAAATTGAAGAAGAAACTGAAGCTATTGAGCCATATCAGTTTGAACCGTATGCAAGCGAAACCGACGAAAACGACACAACAGCCAGCGACACGGGAGAAAGCGAGGGCGAATTTGGCGATCGTCTTCTAACCAACGATTGGTATGTGTTTGTTTGGCATTAAAGGAAACTAACAACTATGAACTAGGTTTACAGCATATGAAATACATTTGGCAACAACATGCACTTTGAGAGTGCAGACAGCCCAATTTTCATCAATTAATATATTCTGTAGACATACCCTCATCCGCGCTCTTTTCCTGAAAGCTGATCTGTCCAGTTTTGGAGTTGATGTCAGCAGGCCAGGGAAGCTAGGGTCGATATTCTTCTCTTGATCATCTTTGGTGGCACAAGGGACGGTGTGAGCCAAGACATCCAGGGGGTTTAGCTCGCTCGTCTGCGGGAACAAACTGCCGCCATTGCTTGCCGTGCTACCGAGGTCCTTTGTCCCTGAATTGCTCACACACTCCGGCAGATTCAATGGGGGTCTGGCAGCAGATTTCTTTGACTTTATTGTTGGAAATGCATCTGCTTTGAGTGTCGCAGGATATCCACACATTCTTACCATCTCTGTCGTAGTATAGCTTTCGTCGGTAAAGTGTGCTGAACAAACGTCCAATTCCTTACCACTTTCGCATCTTTGGGCCACTGGTGCAACTTGAATCCATCCCTGTTCGTGTTGTTACACCCTCCGACAACACACCGACGGGGCATGATGTCTCCAAGGTACGGAAAACAGTCGAAAAAACGGAAAATAACAGAGCTGATTTGACTCGGTGTTTGAGAAAATGGCGGATTGCTTCCCGATGTGACGTCACGTTGTGACGTCATCGCTCCGAGAGCGAATATTAGAAAGGCGTTTAATTCGCCAAAATTCACCCATTTAGAGTTCGGAAATCGGTTAAAAAAATATATGGTCTTTTTTCTGCAACATCAAGGTATATATTGACGTTTACATAGGTCTGGTGATAATGTTCCCCTTTAAAGATGTGTTTTCTACATTTGAAACACTTCCTTGTGTTCTGCTAAAAACATGTATGGTTAAATTGTTCCATAGATTATGTTTTCCATACCATCGTCAAGCCGCTTTCAGACCGTCTACTCAGGCTGCGCTGTTTTGTGGGAAGTCTTATTTACGGGCTCCACTTCTTCTCCCAGTCATCTTGGTTGAACAAGTGTAGCATGCTCGAACGGGAGTTAAAGGAGGACTGTCAAAAAATTTAGCTAACTGTTTTAATGACATTTAGACTTTGCTTAAATCCACAACAGATCAGTTTTTCCTAATCAACAGGCAGCAAGAGGTAAGAAAAGTTGATTTTGCATAATGTCTCCTAATAGATGTCATTTTGGGATCCTTGTACACAAACCATAATAATGCCCGTGCGTCTGACTACGGTAGCCGTAATTCCATCAACCGGTGCTGCTTCGTGACTTACAAAAGTCGTACTAAAACATTTTGACACATTTTTTAAAAGCCGTGTGTTAGGGGTGTAACGGTACACACAAATTTCGGTTCCGTACGTACCTCGGTTTAGAGGTCACGGTTCGGTTCATTTTTGGTACAGTAAGAAAACAACCAAATAAAAATTTTTTGGTTATTTATTTACCAAATTTGTAAACAATGGCTTTATCCTTTTAACATTGGGAACACTATAATAATTCTGCCCACGTTAATCAACATTAAACTGCCTCAAGTTTGTTGCTCAGATTAAATAAAATGACAAAACTTTCCTTCTACATATAAAAAGTGCAACATTAAACAGTTTCAAGTCAACTCATCATGCTTAATTTATTACAGCATTTGGGAAGCCTGTAGTTCATTTTTATTATGTAAATGTTATATTTTTATCAACATGTGATAGCAGGGACCATGCAATTCAAAACTAGGCTGCTCCATTACTAATGATTAATGTAACTATAGCTGAAAAAATAGTACAATAGCAATAGGAGAGACTATTCATCCCTGAACACCATGGAGTTCATGTAGGCTTAATGATGCACTTACATTATTATATCAACTATCAGAGACAGAAACTCTTCATTTAACATAATGTCCTTTTTTGCTGCTTCAACACAGCTCAATCAACACAGAAAAAGGTAAAGTGAAATAACAGACAGACATGGCTTTGCTGTCTGTAACACACACACACACACACACACACACACACACACACACACACACACACACACACACACACACACACACACACCGCAAAATGAGCTAACGTTACGCTAAAAGCTAATTAGCCTTCACCTCAAGCCAGGACTGCGAGCGAGCTGAGCTGCCGTTTAGGTTTCTAGAACGTCAACGGGCTGCCTTATGCTCACCTGCTGAACACCTACCTGCTCATCACAACGCTGGAGCACTGACGACATGCGCTCTGAATACGCACTGCTGATTGGCTGTTACCGCTCTGAATACGCACTGCTGATTGGCTGTTACCGCTCTGCATGTAACCAATCAGATGGTTGTGTGGATGGGACAATGCTGGGTGCTGTGTAGAGTACTGACAAAGACAGAGGCAGAAAGTGGAGCAGCTTGTTAAGACTGTTCGTGTGGAAACTCGTTTGGTACACCTTCGAACCGAACCGAAACCCCCGTATTGAAACGGTTCAATACAAATACGCGTACCGTTACACCCCTACCGTGTGTAATGTTCTATATTCTCAATGAAACATCAACATTTTGGGCTTGCTTTGCTGGCGTCATCTTGCTGTCCACATGTATCTCTTATGTGTGACTACCATCTACTAGTCACACTTATTACACCATGAACCAAATAAAATTACTTTGAGGTCAGTAAGCACGACCAGAATTAATCCGTACATTAGGCGCACTAGATTATAAGGAGCACTGTTGACTTTTGAGAAAATGAAAGGACCTTGCGCTTTATAGTTTGAAAAATACAGTAGTAAACTATGGGCCACATCCCACTACAGCTTAGTATTTGCAGGGATGAACTATTATTACATGTCTTATGTTAATGCTATTTAGAAAGCTGTATATATGCGATCAATCATGGACTGATTTATTGAACATACTGTGCATTGACACGGGAGTAAAATATGTATGGTATAATGAGCCTGCACTTTTTAAGAAAAGTGATGTCCTGGCAAAAAAGTTGTATTGAGAACGTGAGAAGGTTGGGTTTGAAATGAAAAGAATGTGTGCGTCAGTCATGAGACTTTATATATCATGTTGTCATTCAGGTCTGCAATTCACAACATATGCTGGTTTCACTATTGACTGAAAAAAATGGGCTTGTTTTTCAAATCCACCAATCCCTAAAATTAGGTTAAACTTTTAGTTGCTGTTGTTCTAGTTCCATGGACGTGAAACAAAATGGACATCACGTTTATGGATATCAAGCAAATAACATAACAACACAGACACAACTAATCAGCCCCCAGTATAGAGCCCCGCTGTTTCGAAAAGTTAAAACAAAGAGTATACGTTGGTGACCCTGGTCCTTTCATGACATGATCCTCCCTTCAATCTTGGCAGTGTATTGTCCCAATTACATGAAACCATCTTTCAAATAATGTGTTTTCAGTTATGTGTGTAATTTTGAAAGTGTGTGTGTATGTGTGATTACTTACCCACCATCAACTGTTTGTCTTGTACTATCCCCAGCTAGGCGCCAAGCTAGAGACCACTAAAGAAGCAATTTTGTTCAGCTCGCTCGTTTTCTCTCTGATCACACAACCCGGGCCTTTCTTTCTCCCAGTGGTAGGCAGTATTTGGAGTGTGTGCAACCTCTTTGATTCATGGAACTTAATTTAGTGTAAAACAGAAGATGCTACATTTAAATGGTTTGGGGACGAATAAGCACTACTTTAATGTTAAACATGTTTTATTCATATATTGAAAATGTTGAGGCCAGCAACAACAGCTTCCACAATCAAGGCTGAGATGATGTACATACAGTACACTGAAAGATTAGAGAAAGACCCCCCTCCTATTGACATGGGAATCCCCCCTTTTGCGATCTGCCTCCCGGGTCAGAAACACCATGGGTCCAGTGGAAGACACTAAACCGCCTGAGAACAGGAACAGGGCGATCAAAAGCTGCTATGGCCAGATGGGGCTACAAAACCGGCCCAACCACCTGCGAATGCGGAGAAGAGGACCACACGATGCAGCACTGCCTTGCCTGTCCTCTGCTACTCAACCAGTGCAGCTTAAAAGATCTCGCAGAGTTCAACAACAACCTAATTCAAACCCGGCCACCCAAATCCATTCAAATATCAACCTACGGAAGTTTGGGACAGTTTTAAATTGTCACTGACACCTCTAATTGAGCTGTGACATGCGCAAGGTACAAAATTGTCGAAATATACAAGTTAAAAGTGCCGCAAAAGGCCAAAGAAGTAACAGCCATTGCAAGGCTGCTATAGCAACGATTCCGAAACCCAAGCTACGTAACCAATCGAAAAGCCCGGAACCTTTGGTCTCATCAAATGACTTCCTGCAAACAGGTTACAACTGAAAGCAGGACATTACATTGGTCATACAAAAAGTAGACAACCTGAAAAACAATTAGAGATGCTACCTCAGTAGAAGCATTTAAGTCCCATCTTAAAACTCATTTGTATACTCTAGCCTTTAAATAGCCCCCCTGTTAGACCAGTTGATCTGCCGTTTATTTTATTTTCTCCTCTGCTCCCCTATTCCTTGTGGAGGGGGGGGGGCACAGGTCCGGTGGCCATGAATGAAGTGCTGGCTGTCCAGAGTCGGGACCCGGGGTGGACCGCTCGCCTGTGCATCGGCTGGGAACATCTCTGCGCTGCTGACCCGTCTCCGCTCGGGATGGTTTCCTGCTGGCCCCACTATGGACTGGACTCTTACTATTATGTTGGATCCACTATGGACTGGACTCTCACAATATTATGTCAGACCCACTCGACATCCATTGCATTCGGTCTCCCCTAGAGGGGGGGGGGGGGGGGTTACCCACATATGCGGTCCTCTCCAAGGTTTCTCATAGTCATTCACATCGACGTCCCACTGGGGTGAGTTTTTCCTTGCCCTTTATGTGGGCTTTGTACCGAGGATGTCATTGTGGCTTGTGCAGCCCTTTGAGACATTTGTGATTTAGGGCTATATAAATAAACATTGATTGATTGATTGATATTATTTATACGTCAGATAGAATGACAGGCTGCGTTTCGTTGGTGAAAAGGAGTCAAACTAGTCACAAGTGCTTACGTTGGATTGGTGAAACAGAGTCATGTGACAGTGCCTGCTGTAAGAAGGCTCGCTGACTAATAAATATGTTTTTGCAATCCCTAATTAAAAGATTATAAATAACTTTTATATAAATAACGATCCGAATGAAACTGAATATATTTTTTTTCATTTACTGTGAATGTTTATTTGTTGACAGTTAGTTTTTTTTATTTAACATATGTTTTTTTCATTTACAGTACTGTACAGTGTATGTATGCTCGCATCAAACAATTTAGTAAATTAGGCAAGCTGAACACATTCTGTACTGTACAGGACACATGGCATGAAGAAGATTGACTGACAATGGTCTACAGTCCCTTAGCCAATCAGGACGCAGAACACAATGCACATTCATACGCTGTAAAAAAAAAAAGGACAATACACTTTAAAACATGACACACAAAAAAAATCTGTGTAAAGTGAACCGTGTTGTAGCGAGGGAACACTGTATTAGTGATATAGTTATTATAAACGCTAACATAGACAAACTGTATATAGCCGCGACGTGATCACTTGCTCCTTGTAAGTTTATTCTAGATCATAAATCATGCCTCTCATCTGGAAAGTAGATGGCTGAGAATATAACCCGACAAGTTGGGACACTTTGACAGCCATTTAGAACCTGGAACAGGCGAGGACGACACGAAAAGCGCTTACCCCCACCCAGTTTCTTCGCGAGGATTATGAGACACTTTTGATCTAAATGGGAATATATGAACATCCTAGCAGTCGGCATCCTAATGACAGCACACATTGTACAGTAAGTGATGTTTTATTATGTTTGTTGGCTCTCATGAAGTCTGCAGTGGGTAATAATCAGGGATGATGAAGAAAAAAAAAGCAAACGTCATGATGTGTTTTTTAAATTAATGTGCCGTGTATGCTTAAAATGATCAACATACATAAATATTAAAAGTTATTTTAAATGGGCTTGTTACTACATTACATATATACTTACATCATGTATATAAAACCTTAATGGAGGTGTAAAGCCTTTATAGGCAGAATAAAGCGACTCACATAGGCTCCATTGTAAGCAGACTTTTGAACACATTTATTTAATATTTAAAATGCATCCAAAATACAACATCCGTTGTCAGGTTTTTCATAATTATTGTGAACAATAGGCAAAAGCCCAGAAAAAAGTGCAGTTCCCATTTAAGGCTATGTCTACACTAAGCCAGATAACCCCTTGAACGAATAATTATTTAGCCGTGTCAGCCACACTAAATCATTGTTTAAGGTTCCCCTCCTCGGCCAATTTTTTACACGGGTAAGTGCGCCGTCTATTTCTTGAACCTCCGGTTCTTAGCTCTGTATGGACTCATTAATCGTTTACAAACTGAGTTCGGAGAGGAAGTGACACCAGAAAGACCGCGCCCCACACAGGAAGTGACATCACAAAGAATGCGCCACAGCCAGCTTCATAACAACCCGTTGGGTAACTCGGCGGCAATCACTAGAAAGATGGAGGCGAGTCATCCAGACACGTGCTTTTGGAAACCATGCATCATTACCTTAAGAGAAGGAAACGGGCGATTGCAGCTATTTGGGATACAACACATCTCAGACGGCAACATAACAATGTTGAGAGACGGTTTTGGATAAGACCTGAAAGAACGACAGCCTGGTGGGATATGTTTGTCACCGAGTGTGTTGTGTCATAGAGAACTTTCGAATGTCCAGGACAGCTGTGATACTCCTTAGTGAAAAACTGTCTCCATTTGTCGAAGGAGAGACACTTTCAGCCTACAAGCACAGTCTCCTGTTATTGGTTGTTGTAAAATGTTCTTTATCACATTGTTTACTTTCACACGTCCATTAAAGATATGATTCATGTATGATGGCTCAGGTGTGATTCACTACAATAGTCTAACAGCTGTTGATGGTGAGGCAAGCAAGGTTTACTGTTAAAAGAAATGTGGCAATAGTCTACATTGAAACACAGGGTAAGAATACACTTCCAGGTCAGAGGTGACTATGACACGCCTTTTTTTCCGCGCATAGGTACTAGGTCGTGTTACGCTGGCGGACGGAGAGGGAAGGGGGTCTTAAACGGTGGCATTGTTGTGTGTGGACACGGATAAGGTTAGGTGGGATTTACCCTGGATACCCTTATCCTTAGTGTAGAAGGTGCCTAAGTGTCATGCTTGCCCAGGTGTTCCAATCAGTGTCTATGTCCACCCAGGTGATTCCATCACAGCTCATTACCTGCCTTATATATACTCCCCTGTCTTTCAGTCTCGTTGCGAGTTTGTTGTCATTCATGCCGTGTGCTCGTGTTTCACGTATGTACTCTTGAGTTTCTGTTGCTGAACCCTGCCTGACTTTTGACCTAGCCTCCTGCCTCACACTTCTGTTACCTCTGCCTTTGTTTGGACTGCCTTCATGTATATGGAACCTTACCTGGAATAAATCCATCAGTGTCTGTCTACTCTGTTCAAAATTAAATTAAATAAACCAATAATTTTTAGTTTTTCGTTTCCCATTCATTCAGACGAAATTTCAATGACCATAACATATACTGACCTGGGAGATTTATTCCCTATCATATCTACTCATTGCAAAATAGCAGCAATCTAACAACACAATGATGTAAATAAGCCCCATTTTGGATTATAATTACACATCACAGTCTCAGACGCAGAGCAGGTTCGTCGAGAGCCCTGCGAAATTTGGAGAGGAAAATGAGTAAAGTAGCTTTTAACGGGGCACATTAAAAATAATTCCCTTGCTGGGGACGCTGGTTTGCATGGAATGCTGGAATGCTCTCGAACAGGTGATTAGACAGGAGTAGGTGTCATTAAAACTCCATTAGCACAAAACCTAAACCCTGGCATGTGCGCGCACACGTAGACGATGGCTGTGTGTTGAGTATCTAATGACTCATTTAGGACCACTACCTCTGGGAGTGTGACAGTAAGGACCCTTTTGCGGCTGGCTCACTAAGTGCCTGTTTATTAATTAAACAGTACCAAGGCTCTGGGGACAGCAGTCCTGCATCTCAGCTTGTGAGCTCCTACTCTGTGTAGGGCTAAATGAACAACAATCTGGCGTGGCTGCAGACATTTTGCATTTTGAGGGGATTTCAGCCATCCCAAGATTGAGAAAATAGAATTAATTGAGTGAACTGATAATATAATTATCAGTCTGCTATTACTGAGAGACTTGTATCCCTGACTATAATTATAAAATGTTCTTCCAGTTATAATTCAATTATGAATTAGCTGAAATAAGCTTAATCTTTTTTGATGGTGTACTTTTTATTCAAAATAATGATTTTATTTGCAGCTAAGTTTGACTTTTTTTTTTTTTATGAGGTTACTGTATTGCTCCCAATACACACACGTCTTGGAATTTGCCTTTGATTGAACTTATTTATATGGCTTTGTTTAATGTCCTCATAATGCCTTTCTATTACAACTTTGTCTGAAATGACTCAGGATTCCATTTGCCGTAATGCCCAGTTATTGCCTTTGTTTGCATCGTGTTGGAATAGTGTATTGGAACTATAATAGCAGATTAAGTCTGCTGTTCATACGTCCCAATTTAAATGTAAGGGGACTATCTTTGAAATCTGTGGTCTAGTGAAGGCTAAACCAGACATATTTTACAGTAAGTGCTTCTGCCCAAAACTAACAAAAATCAGGTAGAATGGCTGACATGTAGACATAATATTTGGTCGTTCAGTGGAACATATTTGTTTGTCAACCAACTCCTCAAGTCCCAGTCTCGGTCCACCATGTTCTTATCACTAAAAAGGGCATGCTTGAGTCACCTTCATCGTTGACAGCTTTTTGTCTCATTTGAGACCCAAATTGGGCTGGGTGTCATTTCGATTTCAATTCATACTATTCCAAATCTTAATCGTGATTTGCTTCGATCTGCACTTCAATCATGAAAAAATCGCCACTCTGTTAGAATACACGTTATTGTTTCTCCTCACCTTAAATTACATATTTTGAGTGCACTCCTGTAAATTGGACAGCTTAAACTTGAAATGTGAGCTAGACTATCTTAAGTCTTAAAAGTGCAATTTTATAAAAAGGAATTGCAAGTGAAAATGTATTTGTATTGCAATTGTAATACCAATAACAGGGATCCTGGCGAGGTAAAAAGAACATTAGAAATGGCAAAACATCAGCTGGGGGACAAGAGGGACTTTAGGGATTTAATGGACATCGCCTCCTAAAGTTGAAGAAATTTTACCATTTTTATGATGCTTAGGAAGGCATTTCCTACATAGAAATTCTGTAAAAATGCAGGAAACCGTACCAATGGTTTGATTAGATGCTGTCGTTCCCTGGCCGTCCCAATGTGCTCTTCTGATAATCGCTGATAAAAATGTGACATCACTGCTCCAAATATCTTGTGATGGACTGGACTCTTACTATTATGTTGGATCCACTATGGACTGGACTTTCACAATATTATGTCAGACCCACTTGACATCCATTGCATTCGGTCTCCCCTAGAGGGGGGGTTACCCACATATGCGGTCCTCTCCAAGGTTTCTCATAGTCATTCACATCGATGTCCCGCTGGGGTGAGTTTTTCCTTGCCCTTATGTGGGCTCGGTACCGAGGATGTCATTGTGGCTTGTGCAGCCCTTTGAGACACTTGTGATTTAGGGATAAATAAATAAACATTGATTGATTGATTGATTGATGCTGACAGAGTCCTCGCCTTGTAATTTTGTGGAGAGGACTTGGCTAACAGTCTTATACAGATCGGTAAGTGCTGTTTCTGTCATGTATTCACAACCAGACAAGCGGCGACATTTGATTCCACGTTGGGATTCTTGTGAAAACTTTTCTTTCCGCTGGAATGAATCTGTCAAGGTTTGTTGTTTTTGTTGCGCCGCTGTAACATTGTTTGCATCTGCATGGCGGGCTTTCAAGTGCTTCATTAAGTTGCTTGTTTTAAAACGTCCTACGTGTGTCCCACTCCTCGAAACACAGATATTACAAAACTTGCATGTCGCCGTGCGACTTGTTGGCTGCTCGAGTTTATAATATTGTCATCGTGCGTCATGATGTTTGCTTTGGTAGCGGACTCCTCCAATGGTGTTTTTGGTTTTCCATTTCCGGGGAACAGAAACAAAGCAATATTAGCATGCTAACAGACTGATTGGCTTGTGTGCGCTTTATTTAGGTCGTACACCCGAGATCTCTTATCTCTCAGTGGCCTAGTGGTTAGAGTTTCCGCCCTGAGATCGGTAGGTCGTGAGTTCACACCCCGGCCGAGTCATACCAAAGACTGTAAAAATGGGACCCATTACCTCCCTGCTTGGCACTCAGCATCAAGGGTTGGAATTGGGGGTTAAATCACCAAAATGATTCCCGGGCGCAGCCACCCATCACCCTCACCTCCCGGGGGGCGAGAGTGATGGGTCAAATGCAGAGGATAATCTCACCACACCGAGTGTGTGTGTGACAATCATTGGTACTTTAATTTTAAAATACAAATTAGGGTGATATTGGAGATTTAGTTACAAGTATTCTACGATACCTATACCTCCAAAAAGTGCCGTATTGGCATCGGAACATCCCGATTGATTGATTGATTGATTGATTGATTGATTTGTTAGATGTTTGCATAGGAAAGGGTACCGTTTCACGACAGTACAGAATTACTGGTACAACTTCAGGTAAAAGGTAACTAGATCCACTCGACATCCATTGCACCGGTAGCCCAGTGGGGGTCCCCACATCTGCGGTCCCCTCTGAGGTTTTTCATTGTGCCCATAGGGTTGAGTTTTTTCTTGCCCTGATGTGGGATCTGAGCCGAGGATGTCGTTGTGGCTTGTGCAGCCCTTTGAGACATTTGTGATTAAGGGTGATTTTGTCATGTCTGTGTGATCATGTTTTATTTTAGTCATGTTCGGTTTTGTTTTTGGACTTTTTGTGCACTTTTGTTTGTTTTGTCACCATAGCAACCATTAGTTTTCACCTGTCACTTCACGCACCTGTGTTCAATAATCATGTCTGTAGTATTTAAGTTCATTGTTTTCAGTTTGTCTTCCTGGCGACATCCGCATTCATACCCCTGCCCCTGACACACACCTGACACTCTACTTCATGTTCAGTTCACGCTGCTTTCTTCATAGTCCATGCCAAGTAAGTTTTTGTTTATTAATGCCAGAGTTAGTGTTTTTGTTTCATTGTTCATAGTTTTTGCCGTTGTGCAAGTTTTTTTTTTGTTTATAGTCAAGTTTTGTACTTCCGCCCTTGTGCACGCCTTTTTTTTTTTTTTTTTGAGTGTTAAAAATAAATCATGTACTCCCCTTCACGCCACATATGGTCCAAATCATTTGCACAACGGGAGAACAAATCACGCCATAGTTCCAGTCATGACAGATTTTAAGTAAACTTTGATTGATTGAATTTATACAAGAAAGCCTGAACTTGTTTCAATGGAAATCCTTTTTTTTAACTCGTATAAAATTTAAAAACAGAACACAGTACTATGCAGAAAGTAGCATAATTTAATTTAACCAAGTGATTTTAAATTTAGTGATTTCTTTTAGACTTTCTTTAGCGTACGACTAGATGAAGCCTGCGCACCAATACAGTTTGAAAATCACTGGGCTATAACCATACATAATTCCGCTTAAGAGAGGACATCTGGGATCTCTGCAGTAAATACGTCCGCTATTTTCAAATTATTCCTTATTCTGTTAGCTCAGTCAGAAAGCAATTTTATTTAAATGTGTTTTTGTTTCTTTGGAGTTGTTGACGATACAGAGATTAGGATGTAAACAAAACTACCGTCCGTGTTACAGCTACTGCCCTTTCTTCAGAGAAAGATTGCACCACATCAGAGATCATCTTATAAGACTTTTCTTAAAAAATAAAAATTTAAAACTATTTTAGTCGGATGTTTACGTTGCATGATCATAACGTAGTGTGGTTTAAACACCTGAACAAGCCACTTGAAACTGCGGGTGTAATTCTTTGCCAACAAAAATTGCGATGGCTACTATTGCTGTATTTTCATGGCCCGCGGAGAATCGGGTGGTAATGCTGGTCCATCCATCCATCCATTTTCTACCGCTTGTCCCTTTTTGGGGTCGCGTGGTAATGCTGGTAGGTCCCTCAATTTATTTTGTTTTGTCCTTGGTGGCTTGTTGCTGCTGCTTTATGCACAAGACCAAAGGGGGTTGGGTGAATCGATATCCTGCCTTGGGAATCAGTATTGCAAAATTTGAAAGCTATCAAACCAATTGAATATTTTTTTTTAACCCAGCCCGAGAGCCAAAGGAGTCATTTCTTTGAAAAATGGTATTATGTTGACATGTTTTGTAGTATGTTTAACTTCCTTAGAGGGTTGTCTCGATAGCAATATTTTGGTACCGGTACCAAAATGTATTTCGATACTTTTCTAAATAAAGGAGACCACAAAAAAATTGCATTTTTGGCTTTATTTTAACCAAAAATCTTAGGGTACATTAAACATCTGTTTATCATTGCATTCGAAGAACAATTTTGTCCTTAAATAAAATAGTGAACACACTAGACAACTTTTATTTTAGTAGTAAGTAAGCAAACAAAGGCTCCTAATTTGTCTGCTGGCATATGCAGTAACATATTGTGCCATTACTCATTCTATTATTTTCTCAAAATTTTAAAGGAAAACCTGTAAAAAAATATTATTAATATACTTGTTTATGTACTGTTAATATGTAGTTATTTTCTGTTTTAACATGGTCTATCTACACTTCTGTTAAAATGTAATAATCACTTCTTCTTCTGTTGTTTGGATGCTTTACATAAGTTTTGGATGATACCACAAATCTAGGTATCCATCCGATACCAAGTAGTTACAGGATCATACATTGGTCATAATTAATGCTTCCGTGTCTCCAGGGACATATTTACTGAGTTTATGAATTTAAAAAAAGAAGATTTTGTGATGATATAAAAAATATTGATTTAAAAATAGTAGTATCGACTAGATACGCCATTGTACTTGGTATCAGAGCGGTGGATGTCAGGTGTAGATCCACCCATTGCATTTAGACGCGCTAGTTTTTGTTAGCAGTGATGCCGATGAGCTGTTGTATCCTCTCATGGTGTGTAGTGAAACATGTTTAGCTATTCCTCGTCCTGCATGGATGATACTTGTAAGAAACTTACTTTATTTGTCGCCATGGAGGCGAGGATTAGTGATTTAGAAGTAGCTAAAACACTGCGGACTGCGGATGGCTGTTCACTGTTAGCTAGCAAGCAATGTCTTAAAGCACCTCTTCCTGAGGGCGTTTCAGTGTTAGAACTTCATCTTTATCGTCAGTGTTTAGGCCAACATGCGTCAGTTCTTCCTTTTCTGGCCACACACTGTGTCTGCTTGTAAGTACTCCGTAAATGTGCGCTGTCGAACATGCTCGTCTGCTCGTAAAACTAGTAATGTCACCACATGACGTCGTGCCCCGGAACCGGTAATTTTCAAACAGAGTATAACACCGTTTTTGATTCCTTGGTATGGCGATACTGTACTAGTATTGTTATACCGTACAACCCTACTTTGTGCAGTTTGTCTTTAATTTTGTTGAGTTTGGGTTTTTGTTTCTCTTCCCCTTTCTAGTGGGGTAGAGAAATTATACTTTTACCATTGGACTGTCATATTAATGTTTTTGTTTTATATACTTATTAATGACGTTCTGGTCTCCTCCTGTTTACATGTTTTCAACAGTTGCCCCATGGGTAATGGGCTTGTGGTTTGAATCGTCTTCTGTTTTTCTAAAATCGTTCAAGTTTTAGCTGACATTCTTCTGGTTACAAAGATATGAGCTTATTAATATGAAGTAGTTACCATAGCAACACCGACACAACCCAGCAGCCCCCAGCACTGCGCTCCTGCAGTTTTTAAAGGTTGACTGGTATATTGTTGATTCAAATTACTGTAATCATTGACTTGAATGTAAATGTTTCCTGGGACAGATTCCACCAGTAATTAGAATTCTTCTCTCAGTGTTAAAAATGATGTGTTCAACAGGACTAAGCTACCAGATATTCAGTCTCTGCCTATTCTGCTGTCCTATTCTTTTGTTTCTTTCCTCTCCTCAAGTCAGACCTCATCAGAATTGTGCTGCGGCATACAGTAACTTGGAGAATCCATTAAGTGACTGGAAGAACAGAACAGAGTCCCATCATTGCTCAAGAATACACAAATCCAAACACACACAGACACTTACTCCAGCAACCCTAGCTGGAGCTGTCATCCTATACACAACTAATGAGGATAAACTCCCTTTTAACCTCGCTGAAGAATCCCATTAATTGTGTCTCCACTGACGAGCCCCTCCATTGCCGTGCCTTCTCCTGACATCAAGCACCACAAGGCCTAGGAAAGCTAGCGCTGCTGCTCGCGGAACCCACAGGAGCAGATGTTTCAGTGCATTTGCGTCGCAGGAAGATGGGTGTGGTAGTTGGAGAAGCATAACTCCAAAGTACATAAAATATTCATACAAGTGCTGCATTTTTGTTAGTACATGGACATGTGTTTGGGTTCATATGTACGCAAGTGCAGAAAAAAGCAGTGGACTGACTATAATTTAGTCAGAGATGGAACCAGCTGTTACCTGGTCCTCCCCAAGGAAATTAGGCTTCCTCTATGTTACTTGGGCTACATACACTTTGTAGCTATTTTTTGGTGTTAAAACTAGGAATGGACCAAACCGATACTCAAAATAGGTATTGATCAGATACTGGCCAAATTGAATGGATTCCATATCTGAAAAATATACGGTACCTACTGTAACCTGTCCACTTCGATCCAAAAGTCTCAAGTCAACGCTCAATTCGGCATTGCCATAGACAGAGACATAAGCTGTGTCCCAACTCATCGCGGTGCACGAAGGCTGTCCCAATTCCAAAAAGTTCCAAGTGTCCTTCGAATCCGGCTGACAAATGTGTCCATTTTCTCCCATTAGCAAAAAAGTTGCATCATGTACACGTCACATCTTTTCATATCCCGAGATCCTTTTTGCTCGCAACTCTGAAAATGATTATGCAGAGCGGAAAGAGTGACTTTAAAATGTAAGTATAGCTTTATTTATTCATTTAAAACAGCTAAAAGCAGACATGTCAAGCTGGGGTGACTTTAAAATACGAGACCTTGACTATCGTAATGTTGAGTGACCTTCATGCTCTGTGCTTCTGTCTTCACCCCAAGGGAGAGCCATATATCCGGCCATTGCAGACGGCTTCGTGCCCGGAGCTTTTTTCAACATTTGGAAGTAAGGCCTTACATCTTTTAATTTACTTTTTTAGACCGCAAAAAGTTGACTTACTTATTTCGTATTACTATGTAACCGGAAAAATGAAGTATTGTTAAGTGTGCATCATTGTACTGATAATAGTTATTGCCGTTTTTTTGTATACATTAGCATTTTATCTGAAAATGTTTTTTTCAATAAATGATTAATGTGATCTTGTGCTTAACTTTTCTGTTTAGTTTGATTTACTGTGCAGATCGAGGACGTGGACAAGGCAATTTATAGAACAACAGAGCAAAAAGGATTGACACAAAACATGTATATACCGGTTTGGATTATCATCTAAAAACAATAACCTGTATAAATTAATAACCTCATGTGCTGAAACTGTAGTTGTTGTGATTTACCCACTGCCATTGCAAATAATTATATGATACTAATAATAGTTTGCTACCGAACGCATGGGCTGGGTCCTTGGAAGGATGCAGCCCCCGAATTGAGACACAGCTATAGTGTCTGCAATGCACTGTAACACAGTAGCTATAGCTACCAGTTGCCAGAACACGGATGCCCAAACTGGGACCAAATGTGGGTTGCTGAGCCATTTATTTTGGCCTGCCAAGGGGTGGCTTCCCAAATGTACAGTAATACATATTCAAATTGACTTCTTTCAAGCTCCCAAAATCATTGATGGCTTGTCCGCAAAGCTAAATAGTAGGGGTGTCATAATTTGTTTTATTTTCAAATGAATCGTGATTTTTACATATCCATCCATCCATTTTCTACCGCTTATTCCCTTTGGGGTCGCGGGGGCGCTGGAGCCTATCTCAGCTACAATCGGGCGGAAGGCGGGGTACACCCTGGACAAGTCGCCACCTCATCGCAGGGCCAACACAGATAGACAGACAACATTCACACTCACATTCACACACTAGGGCCAATTTAGTGTTGCCAATCAACCTATCCCCAGGTGCATGTCTTTGGAGGTGGGAGGAAGCCGGAGTACCCGGAGGGAACCCACGCAGTCACGGGGAGAACATGCAAACTCCACACAGAAAGATCCCGAGCCCGGGATTGAACCCAGGACTGCTCAGGACCTTCGTATTGTAAGGCAGACGCACTAACCCCGATCGGGCAGCTCTAACCGTGCTGCCCGATTTTTACATGTAACGATGCTTAATTGATTCAAATAAATCAAATTGATTTTTAAAAAACTTTTTTTTGTTTGTTTTTAAATCTGTCCTGTCCAGCCACTCATGCAAATTATATTGTTGATGTCGATGCCCATATCTGTACAGATTTACTTTAGAACAAAGGAGTGTGGTATATTTTTCTTGTTGCCTTATTTTAACTGTCAATTTTGGTTGGTTTTAGCGGCGCCAGTGGGCCTAAGCGGTAGTGTTTTGCCTGAAAGAAGACCACATTTCTCATGAGAACCCGCGCATAGCGTCGTAAATCATCAAACTACTGTCCCATACATACAAACTGACATGATAATACCACAATGATTCATTATGACTGATCTTTCCACAGTAGGAACCTACATATTTTACTCAAACTTTATATTTGCGGTTTGCAGTCATCACATTGTTTTTTCTTATTACAGTACTTTTGAATTTGTTGCATAGTTGGTCGTGTCAGTGTGGAACTGCAAACTATCAAGCTGGTGGCTATTTATTGCAATCAAAAAAAATTCTGATAGCAATATCAGGTCGGGGTTTTGAGCTCACACCAGCAAGAGCTGGGCCAATGTTGATCCTTGACTGTCCTTTTATCCCGGTAGGCTCCTTTTTTTTCTTTTTTTTGTCTCACCGGGCAAAACGTTTCGTTTCTTTGGTTGTTTTGGAACTTCTACCATGACAGCAGTATTATGCTGCGTTCCATTTACCTGGAAATTGGAAAGTCGTAGCTGGGAATGACAACACAGCCGAAAGCGTACCAGTTAAGATGTGGGAAATCAAGATGGCCACATCCACGAAAGCTATTTTTCGTCTGCTTTGTCTGAATACGAAAAACTTACGGGGAAATATGCACTCTTTTTGCAACCTTCAGACACGGTGGATGAAGAGAAAACACAAACGCTATTGCTAGCGACGTAAAGAGTATAATCCACATGCAATAAATGTAGTTTACACTGCAGTGACATTGCCATATATAAACATCTAACGATACATTGTTTATGGCTGATTTACTGCCACAAATATTAAAACTGTGCTGTTTTAGTCGGGCCAAGGACAGGTTAAATTGATTTCAATGGCCGAGGTTGAGTTGAGGAACAAGTGTTTTGAGTTAAGGTACTGTACTGTAAGCAATGCTAACTAAACGTTGATGTTTTTCAATTCGAGTTTATCGTTTAAGCTGCAACAGAGAATTAATTAAAGTTGTATCCCAAGGTACAACTCTATAGCGAAATGCATGCTAAGGAACACTATCCCGTCCAAAGTTAATTCTTACAGATTTCCATTTAGAAAATATTTGAAAAATTAAACTAACACACAATTAATTTTAAACCATTTTTTAAAAAATTTTTTATTGAGGTGTGATGAGATTTTGCATTTATGATAATGTCTAGGGATGTCCGATAATGGCTTTTTGCCGATATCCGATATTCCGATATTGTCCAACTCTTTAATTACCGATACCGATATCAACCGATACCAATATATACAGTCGTGGAATTAACACATTATTATGCGTAATTTGGACAACCAGGTATGGTGAAGATAAAGTCCTTTTTTTTTTAAATTCATAAAATAAAAGATAAATAAATTTAAAAAAATTTCTTGAATAAAAAAGAAAGTAAAACAATATAAAAACAGTTACATAGAAACTAGTAATTAATGAAAATGAGTAAAATTAACTGTTAAAGGTTAGTACTATTAGTGGACCATGTGTGCTTACGGACTGTATCCCTTGCAGACTGTATTGATATATATTGATATATAATGTAGGAACCACAATATTAATAACAGAAAGAAACAACCCTTTTGTGGGGGAGGAAAGTTTTTTGGGTTGGTGCACTAATTGTAAGTGTATCTTGTGTTTTTTATGTTGATTTAATTTAAAAAAAAACAAAAAAAAACGATACCGATAATAAAAAACCTGATACCGATAATTTCCGATATTACATTTTAAAGCATTTATCGGCCGATAATATCGGCAGGCCGATATTATCGGACATCTCTAATAATGTCTCATGTCTTTTGATGTATTTCAAGACATTTAATAAAGTTAAAAGAAAAAATGAACCACAAACTGTAAAGGTGTGTGTATATTTATCATCAACTAAACTTTTGGTGAAATTCTGAATTCTACGAGCCCTGAAGCCTTTAAAGGTTCCCATCAAGGCTTGGCCAATTTTTGGTACAAGACAGGGCACAAATAACTATTGAGTGTTCAGGTTTTATGCACCTTGTTTGACCTTAAAATGCTTTGGCACAGCAATTTATGCCAGGTTGGCTTGTGGCTTAATGTCTAATGGGCCGTTTGTTTTTTCATTTAACACAATGATTTATGTTTGCAAATAGTCTGTAAACCCATCTGACAAAACACTCTGTTCTCCCTTCAACAGCTCGACACTAAATACACGTGTAAAGACAAGTGGAGCATACAGTAGCTCAGTATTTACCATTCTGACTTTCAAGGACCACTTTAGGACAGACATGCAAGATAAAACATTAATAAACTGTGCCTAATTTGGGTTAAGGGGCATGCGTAGGTAAAGGTGTGCATTATTTAGTTTCAGGATGAGAGGATTGAAAGCAAATTCAAAGGACACAATTGAAATTGCTAGGGATGTAACAGCACACCAAAATCTGAATTAAATGCTTACTTAAGTTCTAATGTCACTTCATTTTGTGTACAGGAAGGGAACCAAATTTCAAACATAAAAGTATTTAAGTTTTTTGTAAACAGCTTTAATGATTTCCAAGATGAAAATGGCAAACTGCTGGAAGGTCACTCTTCAATGAATAACATTCTCAAATAATGAGTTAATATGTATCAAATAATATATGACAAACATTAAAAGCAGTCCAATGTAGGTCAGTAAATCTGAACAAAACACCAGCATTTTAACTTTGCTATAGAAAGCCAAAAATAAGTACCTGGACAAAAATGAGTGTATTCATTATACTCATGTATTTGTTTACAATATGCAAAAGTCCAATGAAAAAAAATTGCTGCAGGTTGAAAATTGTCCGTTTGCCCACACGTTTTTTTTTCAGAATCTAAAAACATAACACTTTAAAGAGCGTGAATGCATTATTTATATATATATATATATATATACATTTTAAATTGAGTGCAGCATTATTAATTACAACTGGGGCAACATAGCTTGGTTGGTAGAGTGGCAGTGCCAGCAACTTGAGGGTTCCATGTTCAATTCCCGTTTCCGCCATCCACGTCACTGCCATTGTGTCCTGGGCAAGATGGGCGCGGCGCCGCTACTGCCCACTGCTCCCCACTGCTCCCCACTGCTCCCCTCACCTCCCAGGGGGTGAACAAGGGGATGGGTCAAATACAGAGGACAAATTTCACCACACCTAGTGTGTGTGTGTGACAATCATTGGTACTTTAACTTAACTTAACTTAACTTTATCCACCTGCTGCCAGTACCACCCACACTGGTTTAAATGTAACTTTGATATTGAGTTTCACTATGTAAAGTGCTTTGAGTCACTAGAGAAAAGCGCCATATAAATATAATTCACTTCACTTGTATATGTATTGCTTGAAAAACAATACTATAGAGCAGGGGTTTCAAACTCATTTTAGCTCAGGGGCCGCATGGAGGAAAATCTTTTCGCATGTGGGTTAAACGGGTAAAATCATGGCATAATAACCTAAAGTTACCAATTGTTTATTTTACTCGTGTTTATTTTACGATGGGTCAAGGTGGAGGTGTCGCAGTGTACCTCTTGCTTGGCATACTTGCTCGCCCCGGTACAAACTATTTATTTAACTAACATAATTACTATCGCGACATCCAATGGACACATTTAGAACAGCAGTGTGTTTAATTTAAAAATGCAGTTCATATCAGATCGCTGACTTTGTGGAGTGGTCTCAGGCGAACCGGAGCAGCAGACTGGACTGGAAGGACAACTGCAAAGCTGTTTACAAGAAGGGCATCAGCAGACTCTTTTTCCTGAGGAAGCTTAGGTCCTTTAATGTGTGCAGCAAGCTGTTGGAGATATTTTATAAGTCTGTTGTGGCCAGTGCACTGTACTTTGCAGTGGATTGTTGGGGGAGCAGCACCAGCAAAAGGGACTCAAACCGGATTGATAAACTGATCCGGAAAGCCGGCCAAACTATTGGCACGCAGTTGGAGGCATTTGTGTCAGTGAGGGACAGGAGGACACTGGACAAACTGCTGGCCATCATGGACAATCCTGCCCACCCACTCCACCTGACAACTAAGGGACAGCGGAGCTCATACTCCAACAGGATCCTTCAACTTCCTTTCCGCACTGTGCGATTCAAGAATTCCTTCATTCCACACTCCATCCAGCTGTATAATCACTCGCCATACAGCAATAGATGATATCTGCCTATTACCTGACACCTGACATGTTAGCTACTTCTCTTTGTCATTGGTATATATTGTATATATGTTATAGACATAATAGAATATATCTGTATATATATTATTTTGTACACATATTATTTATATATTCGTATATATGTTAGATTTTTTATCGCTATATTAGTCTATTTATACCTGCATTGTCCTTTCCATCCTTACACTTTCCATCATTGTAACTGAGCTACTGTGTTGAACAATTTCCCTTGTGGATCATTGAAGTTTGTCTAAGTCTAAGTCTAAGTCTATATTTACACTTAGCAAACTCGTTTTGCATGTCGCGTTAAACCTGTTTGCGGGCCTGTTTGCATGTTTGCTATAGAGTGTAGTACAAACAACAACAATAGTTTTGTTATGCAATGTAATAATAATGTAAAAAGGACTTTAAAATCTGTTTTGATCGACTTTTTGCTTTCTCATTAGTTCCAACAGATGAGTGTTAACAATGTACACAACTTCGACTCTGGGTGGCAGCGAGTAATGGCGTTAAAAAACGGATATTCCAAATTATGCTCTCTCCCACAATCAGAGTAGTGGGGGAGAAGAGTGGACACCGCCGTGAAATATTCCCTGGACACCGCATTCAAGAGCAGCTTCAGGCGTAGGAATGGTAAATGGTAAATGGGTTATACTTGTATAGCGCTTTTCTACCTTCAAGGTACTCAAAGCGCTTTGACACTATTTCTACATTCACCTATTCACACACACATTCACACACTAATGGCGGGAGCTGCCATACGAGGCCCTAACCACGACCCGTCAGGAGCAAGGGTGAAGTGTCTTGCTCAAGGACACAACGGATGTGACGAGGTTGGTAGAAGGTGGGGATCGAACCAGGAACCCTCAGGTTCTTGGCACGGCCAGTCTACCAACCGTGCCACGCCGTCACCGGGAAGGAAGTGAGCTGCTGATGGAGGAGAAAGTCTTAGCAGGAGGAGGATGTCGCCAACTTTGGCTGGAAGACCGTAGAAGCTGCACCGCTATTAATAATTTCCAATAGTTGGAAAACCAAGTTATTTCGATCTCTGGCTATAAGCGATTGCCAGCAAGTAAGCTCCACCTTATGGGGTTCGATGTGGCATTTGCTACGCCATCAAGCAACGGGAAAGCTCGTAACTCAAATTATGCTCACAACTTAAAGTATAGCAAAAACACCCATAGTTTGGGGTACTTGTAAGTTGAAGTACCACTTGCAAAAAAATTGTTACTTTTATCGCGCCAAAAAGGTCATTAGTCCTTCTACAAAATATGCCGTTGTACTAGTAATTTAAATTTCTAGAAAGTATAGCACATTTTTTAATTCATCTATTTATTCAATTTCTATAAAGCTTGTCCCCCAAAAGTTCACAAGTGAGCTGGACTCTGTCCCAGCTGTGTGTGAGAGGTAAGGGTACACTCAATTACAATTTAGAGATTCCATTTCGTGTAACATACTGTACATGACTTCAAAATGTGTGTGTAATTTGCACAATAAAATGTAAACAGTAAAATGCACAAGCAAAACATGCCAACTCCACAAACACATTCCAACCTTGGTCTCCCAAACTGTGAGGTTACCCACTGCTTGACCTTGATTCACGATTTGAATTCAGCAAATAACACTTAACGTAATTTCTGGGCTACAGACTGCACCGGTAATTAACACATTTTAGAAAATATATTAGCAGCACTGGACCATAAGCCGCAAATATAGTACTGTATTTTTCGGACTATAAGTCGCAGTTTTTTTCATAGTTTGGCCGGGGGGTGCGACTTATACTCAGGAGCGACTTATGTGTGAAATGATTAACACATTACCGTAAAATATCAAATAATATTATTTAGCTCATTCACGTAAGAGACTAGACGTACAAGATTTCATCGGATCTAGCGATTAGGAGTGACAGATTGTTTGGTAAACGTATAGCATGTTCTATATGTTATAGTTATTTGAATGACTCTTACCATAATATGTTACGTTAACATACCAGGCACGTTCTCAGTTGGTTATTTATGCCTCATATAACGTACACTTATTCAGCCTGCTGTTCACTATTCTTTATTTATTTTAAATTGCCTTTCAAATGTCTATTCTTGGTGTTGGGTTTTATCAAATACATTTCCCCCAAAAATGCGACTTATACTCCAGTGCGACGTATATATGTTTTTTTCCTTCTTTATTATGCATTTTCGGCCGGTGCGACTTATACTCCGGAGCGACTTATAGTCCGAAAAATACGGTATACCGGTATGAAATATATATATATATTTTTTTATTTACATACAGTAACTTCTTTTTTTTCAAATGGTGTCTGTAACACAGCAGTAAAATGGACGATCAAACAAAACAGAAGTCATCGTCAGGGACCCACTAACTGCGAAAGCTTGCTCTCCAATCAGCAAACCAGACACAACAACTCCACACTGACGTTTTGGTGAAATAAAAAAAACTGAAACAATACAAAAAGACACCAAAAAGACAGACACTTGTAAACATGTTAGCATATTAGCTAATGGTAACAATAGTATCTTCATTTCATTATGATAGCACGTACAAATATGCATGAAAACACTCCTACAGACATCACACATAGGACCGTTTAGTAAGAATGGATTTTTAGTTATATTGTAAAACTTAAAAACGTTGGGTTGGAGTGATGAATGAAGAATCCTTTCGAGGAGAAACGCTACATACAAATATACGACCGGCACAAAACAGGAAGTACATTTTCAACCCGCAGCACCTGCAGTGTACAAACTCGTCTAAAAGATGGCGCAAAAGCACAAACAATAACACACCTTTTCAAAGCCTCTGTTGGCGTTACTTGAAAACTATTTGCTGAATACAAAGCATTATGATCGTTAGCAAATAATAATCCATAAATTAGCCACACCGTTTTATAAGCCACATGGTTCAAAGCTTTGGAAAAAAGCAGCGGCTTATAGTAAGTAAAATATGGTACCTTTTTAAAGATATAAAAAATCTGGATTGCCCCACTTTTCATATTTATATTTATATGTTGAACTCCTGTACCTATAGAAGCTAATTAGAGATTGCTCCGTAAGTCCATTGCTTTAACCAAAGCACAAACATTGTTTCAAAAGTGTAGTCTATTTGCATTAGGCCAAATTCTGCTCTCTTCTGCACGCTACTTAGCCCAAATGAAACACCTCCCAGGTTCAGTTTTGCTTGACATTCCTCTTTTCAGCATTTGTTTCCAATGTGTCTGAAAATATGTGGCTCTTTTTTCAAAGACACTTGTTGAGCAAATTTGGTAAATTGATTTCGGTTGATTTCGCCAGACAATTTTGTCACGGCAGGTGAATAATAAAAAACAAAGTAGTATAAAATTGGACAGTTTTTTCTGGCGAAATTTCAAAAAAAAATGTCTTCTAGGTTGTGTTTGTTACTTTAACATTGTGCAATTCTTAAATAAAAAATACAATTTATGGCTGATTTCAATGTTTGATCAGATTAATAACCATTCTCAAATTAGCATGATTAATCACCATTTGCAGCTTTGTCTTAAAAATTATTACAATTTTCACTGTTTTGTTCTAACAGACAAATTTTCAGGAGACAATTCGATAAAAATGTACCAGACTGTATGATAACAACCCAAATAAAATGTTAATCAAAACATACTGCACACCACAAAATAATTAAGTTTTGGACTTACAGTCTTTTTGTAGTCGTTTACCTTTGTTGTGTATTATATTGTGTCAGACACTTAGTTGGTATTTTCCCTTTCCTGTTTTAGAACGTTTGCACTGGTGACACAGGTGTGTGTGTGTAGGGACATCAAAATTATCACGTTATTATTATCGCAATATTGTTGAATGTGCTCAAAAAGTACTTGCAGTATACACACACACTGAAATCTTTAAATAAAATACACAGACACACTGTTAGAAACCCACTATTTTGCAGGATGTCCCTTTTTTATGCTTCATTTTAATGGCTAAATGTTTATGGTTTTAAATATTGGTACTATTTAATTTAAAAAGTGCTTATCAAATAAATATTATAATTTCTAGCGGCTGTTGTGGCATCCTACTCTGTTCAGTGGTACTTGAATGCACCGTCAAAGCACCTCCGTCTCGTGTTCCCCTGCGTATACTTAGGAGAGCACGGCCTGTAGGTTCAATGTGCGCAATTGAATATCTTAGCTGCACAGACAGCAATGTGTTTGTATAAGTTTAGATTGGGTTATATTGTTTTTAGATGGGAAGAAACGTTATTGTCTCTTGTTTTCATGTTAGCATTGTACAAAGTGCAATTATCAATCACATTTTTATTTTTTGACCATTTTAATTTAAAACAGTAACCGTCTGGAGTTTTACCGCTGTTTTCGTTATTACTGTTTATCATTACATCCCCAGATGTATGGAATTAATGATCAGCACCTTTTTTGTTATGCTGCAACGTTTGTTCGTTGCTAAATCATTTCATGTGTTTTCTTGTTATGCTACTTATGTATTGGACCACTTTGTAGTTCTTATTCTTTTGCTTGATGCTTTCTGTTGCTTCCTCATCAGTTTGTTCTTGCTTTGCACGGCGTAAGGCACATTTCTTTGGTAAGTTTTTGTTAATGCCTCTTTTTATGCAAATATATTTTTATTGAATTTTACACTTAATGCCTCTTTTTGACTATGCCTGCAAAGTAGTCATCACAATCTGGGACACCTCGCACTCGCCTAGCACACCGCGACCCTTGACATGGTACTTACAGCTTCGGTGAAACTGAAACTCCTTGCGAAATATTTGTTTTTGACTGTTCAATCATTCTTTCTTTTGTAATAAAAATCAATTGACAGAACCAGCTGGTTCACCTTGCTCCATCTTGACTGACTATTACCCTTTCATCAGCGTCATAACAGAATGGTGTGGTTTGTCAGATATCCATACTTTAATGACGACAACAATATTTCCTGACAGTCCTTATAATAACAGATACAGCACACGTTCTAACTAATTAAACTTTGTCTACTACAGGTGGGGAGGCTTCTCGGGCTGGCTTGTAACCCAGATTTTTGCTTGCAAATAAAGCAAAAACTGAGCGAAGAGACGGGCACTCTTAAGAGACTAGCACTCTCCACTATACTGTTACACCCTAATACACACCAGAGTTAACTTTCAATACTCTCCATGTGCTTGTTTGGTTTGTAGAGCACTAGCAGGTTTTAGCCGGTTGTGAACATCTGTGAGCACAGTCTACCAATCCAAAGAATCAGAATGAGTGTAGAAAAAATATTTTTGATCCATCAGAGTATGTTCTACATTTGTAACAACAACTTAAGAAAGGATATGTTAGTTTTACTGTGGTACTCGTGTCTTACCCCAAACATTTGCCGAAGGTCAGGGTCCCGGAAACGAAACGGTATGTTTGAGACGTGTAGTCTTTTGGGCTGCTGTTTCTCTAAGGAGTCATTTGGCTGCAGATGAAGAATCTGGGAACCCTCCGACTGTGCAATCTCGTCGGCCTGCTGCGGAGTAAAGAAACACATGATACACAACAATTAACATACAATGAATCTACAAATGGCCGTCAACCAAATCTATTGAAATCTCTCATTGCAAGCAGCATATCATACACTGTAAAGGAAGGAACATCCAAGTTCGTCCAGAATCCCCTCGGCTCAGCATATTCTTTTATCTTAATCAAGAATTTACCATCTGACGTTTATTTAGCAGTGTGAGTAATTGCAGCAATTGGAACATTTGCAGAAGCTAACAACTCTTATATGGAATAAACAAACACTTTAATTCTACTGCCTAGCATGTTAGATCTTACAGTATATAAGCTATGAGTTAACCCATGGCTCAACCTTTTTTGTTTTACCTTTATTTTGAGACCAAGACTAAACAATTTTTTTTCCAGGAGTCCTGCTACAAACATTCATACACCAGTGTGAGTGGCACTGGGCGCAAGGTGGGTGAAGTGTCTTGCCTAAGGACAACGGCAGTTACCAGGATGCTGCAAGCACGTTTTGTATAATAAAAGTTAGTCAAAAACTCTCTTTATGACTGTGCTATAGTGTTTTTAGAAATCTGCTGCAACATTACCGGGCCAGATTTGGCCCCTGGGCAGCTTGTTGAATAGAGATGATCTACACCAGGGGTCCCCAAACTTTTTGACTCTGGGGCCGCATTGGGGTAAAACAATTTAGCTGGGGGCCGCGCTATATGTATGTATATATATATATATATATATATATATATATATATATATATATATATATATATATATATATATATATATATATATATATATATATATATATATATTATATATAAATGTGTGTGTGTATACATATGTATATGTATATGTAAATGTGTATATATGTGTGTGTATATATGTATATATATATATATGTATATATTTGTATATGTGTATATATGTGTATATATCTATATGTGTATATATATATATATATATATATATATATATATATATATATATATATATATATATATATATATATATATATATATATGTATTCATACATATATATTCCTCGCGCACTAATTGACTTAAAGAGCGCACTTGCTGCTTGTCACGTTATCGATGGTAAAATGCATTTTTAGACAATATGATATGCCTGAGTGGCTAGGAGACGATAGAAAATGGACGAGTAAGGACAAATTTAAAAATAAAAAAATAATAATACAAAAAGAAAATGTAATTTAAAAAAAAAAAAATTTAACTTGGGACTTCCCGCCGTAGTTTGGGGACCCCTGATCTACACTGACATGATCTACACTGAGTGCTAGTTTAGCTGCTACCAAAAAGACTAGTTTCTATGTATTCATTTCAACAACTAAAGATACAAACATGATGGTAAATAAACCCACATTTCCACTGCTCGATGTTGTGCTCATTCATGTCGATGGTGTTTTAACGCTTAGGGGACGAATGAAATAAGAACCCCCCCCCCCTTGGAGGTGATTAAAAATACTCCGAATGTTGGTCGCTGTTTTGATATACTCGGATGGCGTCTGCGGATACATTCCACTTATGACAAGACTGTCAGCAGGGAAAGGAGAATGCAAAAATACCACTGAAGAAAAAGATTCCGACTATTGCAGCAGTATTTTCTGCTCCCATTACGACTGATCAGACTAGCGATAGTATTTCAACATCGCCTGCACGCACTTATGTCTTCCTTACTGCGACTGGTACAAGTTTCAGTAAGTGCATCAACCTTCTGCATCTTCCTCCCCAACAAAATGTTAACTTGTATCCATGTATCTCAGACAGCTGTGGGACAGAGATGTTTAATAGAGGGTTGCATTAGGCTTTATGATAGCACTGTGTTTATCTGTATGAGTGCAGTGGTAATAATAAAATGGTGTTATTTAAGACATTTAATATTGCTCCTTTAATTTTTTATCATAGTGTGACAGCCTGCTCAGTGGCCTTGTGGTTAGAGTGTTGTGAGTTTAAACCCCGGCCGAGTCATACCAAAGACTATAAAAATTGGACTCATTACCTCCCTGCTTGGCACTCAGCATCAAGGGTTGAAATTGGGGGTTAAATCACCAAAATGATTCACGAGCGAGGCCACTGCTGCTGCTCACTGCTCCCATCACCTCCCAGGGGGATGGGTCAAATGCAGAGGATCATTTCACCACATCTAGTGTGTGTGTGACTATCAGTGGTACTTAAACTTTTTTTTTTTAACCAATTGAATTTGCAAATTGTCATCAACCAAATCTAGTCTGATTCCTCATTGCAAGCAGCAAGCAGCAAGCAGCATACCATACACTGTCAATGATAAATCACATATATATATACACATATATACTCACATACACACCGTTATTCATACATACATATATAGGTACCTACGCTACCACATACATACACAAATACAATACATACCTACATTCTCAAAGTTCGTACATCCACACGCACATTCACTGTACACACATACATATAAACATACATGTACATATACATTCACTGTACAAACATACATACAAACATACATGTACATATACATTCACTGTACAAACATCCATATACACATACTGTACATATACATTCACTGTACCAACATACATATAAACATATTATACATACACATTCACTGTAAAAACATACATATACACAGACTGTACATAAACATTCACTGTACAAACATACATATACACATACTGTAAATATACAAGTACATATACATACATACACTCATGCATATAATCAAGTTTCATCAAACATAAATTAACATTGTTACCCTAGGGCGCGGGTCGGCAACCCGCGGCTCTAGAACCGCATGCGGCTCTTTAGTGCCGCCCTAGTGGCTCTCTGGAGCTTTTTCAAAAATGTATGAAAAATGAAAAAAAGATGAGGGGGAAAAAAAAAATGTTTCTTTTAATATGGTTTCTGTAAGAGGACAAACATGACACAAACCTCCCTAATTGTTAGAAAGCACACTGTTTATATTAAACATACTTCACTGATTCGAGTATTTGGCGAGCACAGTTTTGTCCTACTAATTTTGGCGGTCCTTGAACTCACCGTAGTTTGTTTACAACTTTCTCCGACTTTCTAGAACGTGTTTTATTCCACTTCTTTTTCTGTCTCATTTTGTCCACCAAACTTTTAACGTTGTGCGTGAATGCACAAAGGTGAGTTGAGTTGATGTTATTGACTTGTGTGGAGTGCTAATCAGACATATTTGGTCACTGCATGACTGCAAGCTAATCGATGCTAACAAGCTATTTAGGCTAGCGCTATGTACATATTGCATCATTATGCCTCATTTGTAGGTATATTTGAGGGCATTTAGTTTCCTTTAAGTCCTCTTAATTCAATTTATATCTCATGACACACTATCTGTATGTAATAAGGCTTTTGATTTTTTGCGGCTCCAGACAGATTTGTTTTTGTATTTTTGGTCCAATATGGCTCTTTCACCATTTTGGGTTGCCGACCCCTGCCCTAGGGTAAACTGGGTAACACATGACACACAGACAAAGCTTAACCTATTGTTACTATAACAATCTACAAAGTTAATGTAGGTTGCTTCTCTTTCTTCCCCTCCATTTATCTGCTTTCTTTTGTATCTCGAGTTATCATTACATATATGTATTGTTGCATTTGAACAACTGTATTGTTGATAATAAAGGTAAATTATTAGTATTACTCATTATCAAAAGCGTTATTTCTATTGGTATTTGTATTGCCCCATTTGTAGTGTAATAATGCTCATTGTCATTTCTGTATTATTATTTATTTCACTAACTGCTTCTTTGCTAACACTTTTACCATCATATTTGTACATGTCGTATTTGCTGATGTTGCTCTATTGTTATTGTTGTGTTTGCTGTTGTTGTTTTTGTCTCTCTGTCTAATCCCCCTCTTGTCCCCACAATTTCCCCCTCTGTCTTGTTTTTTTTCTCTTTCTATCCCCTCCTGCTCTGGCCCGGCTGCACCAAATGATAATATAAATACATTTAATACAGTCAAATACAAATAAGGCAACAAGAGAAGTATCCCACACTTCTCTTTTGTAAAGTAAATTTGTACAGCCGATATGGGCATCTACATCAACTATATGATTTGCCTGAGAAGCTGAACAGGACAAAAACAAACAAAAAAACAAAACGATGAATCACTCTGGTTCTTCCGGGATCACCCTGTTGAACATATTGCCACTTGTCTCTGCACCCTAACTATTATATTATACACAAGTAGGATGAACTTGTATGACCATAAATGGAGACGCTTTGCTAACTTGTTTGCCTTAATAAAGACTGTGTGGCTCAGATGGTCGAGCAGTCGTCCAGAAACTTGAGGGTTGTTGGTAGTCAATGGTGTCGTTGGTCACCCACCTTGTTCCCACCCACACCGGTGTAAGAACGTGTGTGACAGGACTCCCTTTCAAAATGGAACTTGTGGTGAGACCTCCCTTCTGTTTTCCCCAAATTAGTTATGTTTAGCGCCAAGCAGTTAAATGATATTGATTACCACTTAGCAAATCAACACGGATCGAACCGAGTCGCTCCCACTGCTAATATTGCCCTGCCATGTATGTGCTTGATAAGTTTTTGTAAAGATTGTAAACTGACGACTTAAAAAAGACTTGTTAACTTCCTATGCTCTAAATGAGGTCTGTCCCCAGAGCAGTTTACAGGAAACACACGCTATCTTACTGGTAAGTATCTAATATAGTGTGAGAGGTAATTTCATCCAGCTAATTAAAATGACTGACAATCTCCACGGTGTGAGAGATTTTTTTAAGTGAATGTGAGGACTGTATGGACACAGACCTTGAAGATTGAAAAGCTCACTAGTCGGATTTGCATAGTGGTACACACCGCATTACAATACCAGACATAAGAGGGGAAGTGAATGCGTTATCCATCAAATTTATGTTCATCCTTTTTTTACCTAGTCACAGAAATAGGTGTGCACATAACAGAACAGTTCAGACACATCCTGCCTTTGCATGAAGATGCTAGACAAGTGATAGGGGAACCAAAAACATATGCTCAATCTCAAAAATACAACAGATGGGCTATGACGCTACATGGGGGACAAAACAACTCCGTAGTGGGGCTCCAGTTTCAATATTGGAACCCAACTGGTGCAGCTGCCTCGTCTTAGAAAAGATCACAATCCTCGCAGACAATTATTTTGATTCTAACTGAAGCATTCCATATGCTGCTGTTGTGTTCTGTTAAAAATGTATACCTGCTTCTATTCTTGCAAAGCGTGGATTGAAGGAGGCAGGGGCACCTAAAAGGCAAAGCATTTTGTCAGCCTCTTGTCACGCACAGACTACGGTCAGGGCGGTCAGCACATGGGCAGCCACGTTTATCATCAGTGGCACTGCAAAGCAGGTTTCTCTGCGACCTATGACAGTTACTATAAATGATGCCAAACACTAACCCACAACCACAGGAAAATATTCTGCGAGTTATCTGTTTTTTCAACCAGTGTCAGGATGGAATCAATCTTTTGTCAACGTTGCACTTTTTTTTGCCTTACGAATTTTGCCTATCATTCACAATCATTAAGAAAGACATGACAACGGATGGATTTTTTTTTTTATGCATTCTAAATATTAAATAAATCCTATCAAAAGTCTGCTTACAATGGAGCCTATAGAAGCCGTACAATTATGCCTACAGAGCCCCTAAAAAAACATCCACACACCTCCATTAGGGTTTTGTATACATGATGTCAGTATGTATGTAATGTAGTAACGGGTAAAATTGTAATATTTAATATTTAACGATTTTGATCATTCTAAGCATATGTGGCGCATTAATTTCCAAAACGCATCAAAACATTTGCTTTTTGTTTCTTCATCACTGATTTCTGCTCACTGCAGACTTTATGAGAGATAACAAACATAATTAAAAAATCACTTAGTGTACAAGGTCTGCTGTCATTGGAATGCCGACAGCAAGGATGAAATATATTCACATTTAGTGATCCTAGCAAACAAAAAGAGCTTTTTGTGTCGTCCTCGCCAGTTTTAGGTCCGAAACGGCTGTCAAAATGTCCCAACTTGTCGGATTATATCCCCAGCCATGAGAGGCATGATTATCTACAATAAATTTGCAGGGAGCAGGGAAGCAAGGAAGCAGCAGACCACTCAATGTAAAAACATAGGCAGGAAGTGATCATGGCACCGCTCTAAATAGTTAGTCTGCGTTAGCGTTTATAATAACAATATCACCAATAATTGATTAATATTCAAGTCAAAAAATGTAAATTGAGTATTGTTGGCACTCTTTGGATGGTTATTTATCTGATTTTATGGACGTAATAGCGGAGCTCCCATCGGCTCCGCTGTAAGCAGACTTGTGTTTACGTTTTATTTCATATTTAGAATGGATTAGAGGGAACAAATCCATCTGTCGTCATGTCTTTCATAATGATTGTGAACGATAGGCAAAATCCCCAAAAAAGTGCAGTATCCCTTTAAAGTAACAGTAGAGTGGAAAAACAAGTTGCCTCTATATTGAATCTATTATCATATATATCTGATGTATGATACCGGAAGACCTACAAAGTTTGTGAGTAAATAGAAATGATCAAAATAGTATCAATCTCACACAGAGATTGCTGAGCCATTTTGAGAGTTAATGATCTAGCCAGTCACGTGATCACATGACGTAGCGATAGGAACCACAGACCAATCCAAATCATGTAGACTTTGTGGGAGCCAATAACGATTACTTTGGGACACATAATTGTCTAGAACCTTATATTGTTGATCCTGAATATAAAGAGGATGATCTACAAGTTTTAGAAGCTCAGCTAAACAAATCCAGCTTTAGTGAAACACTTAGCATTATGTAGCAGTATTGCTAAGTGCTAAACAAGAAATAAAAACATACAAAACGATCGCTTACTGTACGATGTCTGCTCTTATTTCAATGACGACTGATGTCCATAGCTTCCCGTTTATAAAAATCATTATTTTAATCCACATGGCTGCTCACTGCTCCCCTCACCTCCCAGGGGGTGGAACAAGGGGATGGGTTAAATGCAGAGGGTAATTTCACCACACCTATCCAATCCAATCCAATCCAATCCACTATTATTATTTATATAGCACATTTAAACAACAAAAATGTTTCCAAAGTGCTGCACAACAATATTAAAAACAATGTTCAAATATTATCCTTAGCTCCACCAATGACTGAATAAAAACAACAAATAAATAAATATAAAAACAATATAAAAACAATATACAAATAAATATGATTTAAAACGATTTTAAAGAAAAAAAACAACCAATTAAAACAGTAAATAGAAATCAAAATTGATAAAAAACACAGAGGACAACAGAGGACAGAGGACCACACAACTCACGTAGTGTTAAAAGCCAAAGAATAAAAGTGGGTCTTCAGACGAGACTTAAAACACTCCACTGTGGGAGCAGTTCGAACATGGAGGGGCAGGGTGTTCCAGAGCTTAGAGCCGACCACAGAGAAGGCCCTGTCTCCCCTAGATTTAAGTCTGGTCTTGGGCACCACGAGCTGGAGCTGGCTCTCGGACCTCAGAGCGCGCGCAGGAGTGTAAATTTGGATGAGGTCCGGGATATACTGAGGTGCCAGTCCATGTAAAGCTTTAAAAACAAACAGCAAGGTTTTAAAATCAATTCTAAAATGAACAGGGAGCCAGTGCAACTCTGAAGAATTGGGGTTATATGCTCGCGTTTCCTGGCCCCTGTTAAAAGTCGTGCTGCTGTGTTCTGGACTAACTGCAACCGGGAGAGAGCTTTTTGGCTAATGCCAGCATAAAGTGCATTGCAGTAGTCCAGGCGACTTGAAATAAAAGCATGCACAACTTGTTCAAAAAGGTTAAAAGATAAAAACGGTTTTACCTTTACTAAAAGACGAAGATGATAAAAACACGATTTGAAAATGCCATTGACTTGTTTGTCAAGTTTAAAATCGCTGTCTATAGTGACACCACCTAGTGTGTGTGTGACTATCAGTGGTACTTTAAGTTGAACTTTAACTACTGTTTACGACTGCAGTATCTTCTAACATACACTTACACCATGTTTAATCGAGGGTAACATGCTCGCAGCTGATCACCGTCATCGAACTCAAATTATTTGGGATCATCGATCACGGTCATATAATCGCCCAGCCCCACATGCACATCACATTTTGTTACTTATGTCGAAAAGTTATTATTTTCTTTGGACTTTTGACTCTGTGCGCCTTGTCAACTGTTACTTAAAAAACGCTGTGTCTGCTTTTGGGGTCCAGCCAATAACCAGTCGTGCAGTCTTGTATGCATTTTTAAACTCTGACTGAAAAACATATTGTAATCAAATATATTAACGTAAGGAGTTGCTGGTTACAATCAGCGATTTTGCTTTTGTAGAAATAATACCAATCCGATTTTCACTTGAAAATAAAAAAATCCAAAAATCCAACAAAAAATTCTGGAACTAACAAAAAACTAAGAAAGCGGAACATAACAAACTTGGTTTCAGCCTGTGCTAATTCTAATTCAATGTGTGGGGTAGAAAGCAAAAACATATATATATGAAAATGAAGGGGAAAAAATGGAAACAAAGTGAAAGCCAAACTCTGAGATGGAAAAAATTATGTCATCTTATCCGGCCTCTAATCAATGAGAGAGAAGTGCTGAAGGTAGCAGCATTTGTTGGAGGAGACCGCGAGAAGAGGGGACAAATAAATGGAGTGGGAGAGAGGAAAAAGCAAGAGCCGCTGGGTTCAACTAGGGACAAAAGTCTTGTCTCCAAAGCGTGTGTGTGTGTGTAAGTGAGAGTGCAAGAGAGATGTGCTGCTGTAATGAAAAGGAAGCGCAACCACTATCTTCAGTGCTTTGTATTTAAGGCAGTGTCCGCAAGAACATAAATACTTTTTAAATGGTCTATTTTAACCGCAGTTCCAATGCCCATACCTACTTTTATATTCTGGGTGTGTTGTTCTTTATGTGGGCAAACAGGAAAGAGAGTGACCATGGAGCGAAACCCTGTCATCCTGCTTTATATCAAGACAAATCCTACTGTTTTCAACATAGATAATATGAATATGACCCAGGTAGTAATGCAACTTAATAGGGCTGTCAATCTTTCAGCAATGTTCGATTCGATCTGATTCTTGGGGGTAACGATTCGATTTAGAACGATTGTCGATTCAAAATCAATACTTTTTTTAATAACATTGGGAGCCAGTTTTATGATTAACTACATTCCTCCGTAAAACAGATCAACAGCTTTGATCAATTTCTATATTACTTAAAAGAAAACTTGTTTTGTTTAATAAAATGCTTCCCAAACATTTAATAAAGTCAAATACAAATACGGCAACAAGAGAAGTATCCAACACTTCTCTTTTGTAAAATAAATATGTACAGCAGATATGATCATCTACATCAGGGGTGTCAAATGTATGGCCCGAGGGCCGGATCAGGCCCGCAAACAGGTTTTATCCGGTCCGCGGGATGAGTTTGCTAAGTAAAAAAAATAACCTGAAATTTTTGAAGGAAAGAAACAGCTATTCTAAATGTGTCCACTGGATGTCGCAATAGCAATCATTTGTATCTTTGTAGATGATGCTACATATGTACAAAATAAACCACATGATGTTAGTATATCAGTCGAGGAAAATGATCAAACTACATAAATAACATCGTAGTTTGATTTTGATATAATTGTTTTATCTTGATAGATTGAAAATGAACACCAATGAGTTGACTGATGAACATTATCACATAATGTATTCAGAAAATATAAGTAACGACAAATAAAGATAGAATAGAATACTATTAACCAAAACAGGTAATTGAAAAAAACCCATTATGATTTGTACAATTTCAGAATGTGCTTGTTCTATTTTTAAACAAAGAAAACAATCTGAAGTTGTCTTTATTTTTAAGTTATCGTGCCATGATTTTAGCAGTCCGGCCAACTTTGGAGTAGATTGTTCTCCATGTGGCCCCCGATCTAAAATGAATTTGACACCCCTGATCTACATCAACAATATGATTTGTCTGAGTGGCTGGACAGGACAGATTGGAATAATTTTCGATTTTTTTTAATCTATTAAGAATTGTTGCAAATAAGAATCGCAATTAATCTGAAAATCCATGTTTTTTGACACTCCTACAACTTAGTCAAGACGTTTCCGACAAGTGTACCTATTACTTTGGCAGCTACAACGTCAGGACTAAAATAACTCAACCTTATGGATTTTTTTTTATATGTCATCCACTTGTTATTTTGAGGAGTATGTATAAACAAAAAACATGTAAAAGACACAAGTAAGCCAGCAGAGAAAAAATATATCTATATATAAGACTGATTTCTTTGACTAATGTCACAAACGCTACTTTTTGGAAAATTAATACTAGTATGGTTTGGTTATTGCTCTACTATGATTTTCCGGCTGTAAGGATCTAAACCAGTGATTTTCAAACTTTTTCCACCAAGTACCACCTCAGAAAACACTTGGCTCTTCAAGTACCACCATAATGACCAACATTAAAATACAGTAGCATAGTAGGCCTAAGTAGGGCTGGGCGATATATCGAGTTTGTAAGATATATCGATATATTTTTAAACAAGATATGAATTTAGAAAATATCGTAATATCGATATAATTTATTTCACATTAAAATATGTTCGTTGTTCTCCCCCGCTTCACACTCCCTCTCAACATTCCATGGCCTACTAAACCCCTCCCCTTCCTCCTTCCAAGACATGCCTGTACATATAAGAACATCCATGATTGGTTGGTTGTTTACTATGATGAGTCATGATTGGTTGAGATTAGAGCAAAACATTAGGGCCAGGCCAATCAGAGGCAAGATAGGGCGGGCCATCAAACCAGGAAGGGAAATCACAACAGACATCCCAAATGACGACGAGAGTCGTAGAAGAGAAGAGGGATTCAAGCGGGCGATTTATATATTAAAAAAAACTAGTTGAAGATGGCAGAGGGATTCTCTTCCTTAGATTTTTCTTTTAGCGATGTAGACGACGTCCAGGAAACTCACAATGTGTCTACTTGGCCACATTTGGACAAATGTATGCGTCTGGATAAAACATTCATTTGAGTTGTTTACCATGTAAGCCCAAATCAAAACTGTTCTCAAGTTGCCCAGCCGGGCATATTTGGCACGAGAAATGCTGCCAAAAATGTAAGCCGAAATGAGGAAGATCATAGCCGCACAATTAAGTAAAGTCACTTACTTGGCGCTGACCAGAACCGTACATGTCTAACAGTCCATTACATCGTCGACTGGGAATTAAAAAGTGTCTGCCTGCAAATAATTTTTTTATCTGAGTTTGATACATTTTGTATTATTTGCACAGCTATTTTTTTAATGTTACGTAGTAATAATATTTTTCTATTTTATTTATGTTATGTAATTCTGTGCTACTCAAATAGTTTCTTTATATGTATACTTTCACTGAAAAATATTTCGAGATATATATCGAATATCGAGTTTAAGTAAAAATATATCGAGATATACTTTTTCGTCCAGATCGCCCAGCCCTAGGCCTAAGTATTCAAAAACAAGGCAGAGTTGCTTTTTTTTTAATCAAGTAAATTTTATATTTTTGGCCACTGTAACATTACACAGACACAGAAACCCTCAAAAGCAGAAAGACCACTCACTTTCCAAAACATTTGGAAAGTAAGGTACCTGTAAGGTGAGGTACCACTGTATTTGATATACACGATATATTATATATATATACAAAAGTATTTGGCCACCTGCCTTTACTCACATATGAACTTGAAGTGCCATCCTATGGAATTGTCCAAAATGTTTTGGTATCCTGGAGCATTCAAAGTTCCTTTCACTGGAACTAAGGGGCCAAGCCCAACTCCTGAAAAACAATCCCACACCATAATTCCTCCTCTACCAAATTTCACACTCGGCACAATGCAGTCCGAAATGTAGCGTTCTCCTGCCAACCTCCAAACCCAGACTCGTCCATCAGATTGCCAGATGGAAAAGTGTGATTCATCACTCCAGAGAAGGCGTCTCCACTGTTCTAGAGTTCAGTGGTGACGTGCTTTACACCACTGCATCTGACGCTTTGCATTGGACTTGGTGATGTATGGCTTAGATGCTGCTGATCGGCCATGGAAACCCATTCCATGAAGCTCTCTGCGTACTGTACGTGGGTTAATTGGAAGGTCACATGAAGTTTGGAGCTCTGTAGCAACTGACTGTGCAGAAAGTCTTTGCACTATGCGCTTCAGCATCCGCTAACCCCTCTCTGTCAGTTTACGTGGCTTACCACTTGGTGGCTAACTTGCTGTTGTTCCCAAACTCTTCACTTTTCTTATAATGAAGTTGACTTTGGAATATTCAGGAGCGAGGACATTTCACGACTGGATTTGTTGCACAGGTAGCATCCTATGACAGTTCCACACTGGAAATAACTGAGAGTGGCCCATTCTTTCACAAATGTTTGTAGAAACAGTCTATATGCCTAAGTGCTTGATTTTATACACCGGGCCTAGTGAATAGGACACCTGATTCTCATCTTTTGGATGGGTGGCCAAATACTTTTGGCAATATAGTGTAGTTCACCAGTTGTTTGTGGATGGAGAAAACCATGGTTTTACTGTTGCCTACATTATTTATATAATATATTGTGTTGTGTGTGCCCATAATATTTTATATGAACACATTGTTTTTGTTCTGTTCCATTGTCTTCAGGAGTAACTTCAAAACAGCCATGAATTTCCTCAAAGTGTTAGACGCCTTATGAAAAGACAGCAAGGTCACCATCTTTTTGATTCCCTTGCCAGAGCTAAGCAGCCTGCCACAAAACAATTACCATTGCTCTGTTTTGCCCTTTAATTATTTTAATTAAATGTTAATCAAGGCACATTTACCTGTGCAGTGGGGCTGAGGTAGGGTGTAAT
Source organism: Nerophis lumbriciformis (assembly GCF_033978685.3). NCBI lineage: Eukaryota > Metazoa > Chordata > Actinopteri > Syngnathiformes > Syngnathidae > Nerophis > Nerophis lumbriciformis. The sequence goes on along the minus strand of NC_084558.2, from coordinate 21,469,338 downwards.
TAGCAGCTGAGGCACAGAGTTAAAATAGTGAAACTGATGCCTCATGATGAAATGTGAGACAGCAATTCCTTGATCCATTACGTCAGAGTATTACTGTGACAGGGTATTACTAGCCATTAAAGCCGCAACAATTATTAGTGGACATTTTGTCAAATAGCAATTATAAAATTTGAACACAAGCCCAAAATAAAATCCTTACACCCCTCCAAAAGTGGCATAAATGTGTCACGGCCCAGGCGCATGCCAATGCGCACTCATCAATGAGCCCCGCGGAGCGCACCTCGGGACACGCCCATGGCCGCTCATCTCCTGCACGCGTCACTCCGGCGGCAGCAAGCAGCTGCAATCAATCAGCACTCAGCGCACCTGTCAGTGATGAGCTTCCTGGGCTTCTTAAGTCAGTGCAGACCTGCGTTCCGGGCCAGAACGTAGTCATCTGTTGGAGTACAGTAAGCGATCATCGTGCTCTATGCAATCTCGCTCTCTCTCTCTCTGTGTCCTCCACCGTCGTGTTTAATTGGTCTTGTGTCTTCCTTGTCGTCCTTCCTGCAGTCTGCCTTCGTTCCTCGTGACGAGCTGTGCGTCTCGTCTTCCCCAGCGTTCCTTCTGCTTCTCTGATTGCCTCTTGGATCTCGACCTCCCGCTTGGACACAGACCCTCGACGCCTCTCTATAGCCCCCTGACTTCCTGCTTCTCACGGATCTATGAGCCTGCCCTGCCCCTTTTGGACTTGCCTCTCGCTCAACATTACGGTAACACTCAACAGCTAATCTCCACACATAGTCTTACACACACACACTCTTGGATTTTTGTCACACTCCATTTCCCTTGGTTTATTATATCATTGTTATATATATATATATATATATATATATATATATACTAAATCATAGAGTTAAATACCAAGCCGTTGTTGTCTGTGCCATCTACTCCCACCGTACATAACAAAATATACTAAATTGAATACACAATTATTTCAATAAACAGCACTTCTGATGAGGAAGTGGGTTTTTTTGTACCGTACTATTGCATATAATTATGGAATGTAACCTTTTAAAAGCAGCAAACCCCAGTAAAACACAGATTAGCATACACATGCTATACATCAGGGGTCGCCAACCCGTCGACCGTGATCGACCAGTCAAGTTTCAGGATCCTACTGGTCGTTCATGAATATATTACAAAAATAAATACATATTCATATGACATCAGTGACACCCCCGCCCTGAGAGTGACCAACAGACAGCACGCATTTTAACCCCTGAACACGCCCGCTTGCCTCGCCTCTCTCTCTTTAGCCTCAAATCCTGTGGCTCTCTACACCACGACGGCACACTACACCCGTTCGTCTCGCAAACGCGTATGGCATGGCGTGCACAAAAATCATGGAGCTGCAACAATGCATTTTTCGGCTGACAAACAACACATCGGACATTTTCTAGCATCCAACATCAAACAACTCCTTCCTAAACCACGACCATCATTGCTCGCCTGCGACGAGAAGCTAACAAGCCAAATACTAGAGTCCGTGAACATTGCTCCGAAGTACATATTTTGTGTTGATTTGTATATACAAAAGTAAACATTGACATGTGCAAAGGCAGTAATATATAATAAAACAAGGCGGCAGCTAAAGAAGGACTTCCAAGTTTATCACATCTTTGACACACAGGAAAAACTCACCAGGTGAACAGCTGATTCTACTACATCCGGCGCTGATGTAAGACAACCATGTGACTTGCATGCCCATATGTGACCATTAGATGAACACATATAGTACAGTACCAATACTCAGGGGCGCCGAAAAGGGGGGGTAAAGGAGACGGATTCTAGGGGCCCATGATGGAGGGGGGCCCAGAGAGGCCACTAATGATGATGAAATTATAATGCAGAAAAAATAATGACACTGTGTTGGGGGCCCTGTAAAGATTCTTTTCATGGGGCCCAAAATCCCTAGCGGCGCCCCTGCCAATACTGTAGTGGCCTTAAACAGTTAGTTTCTAAAGCAGTGGTGCCCAAAGTGTGGCACAGGGTGAAGTGAAGTGAAGTGAAGTGAATTATATTTATATAGCACTTTTCTCAAGTGACTCAAAGCGCTTTACATTGTGAAACCCAATATCTAAGTTACATTTTTAAACCAGTGTGAGTGGCACTGGGAGCAGGTGGGTAAAGTGTCTTGCCCAAGGACACAACAGCAGTGACTAGGATGGCGGAAGCAGGGATCGAACCTGCAACCCTGAAGTTGCTGGCACGGCCACTCTACCAACCGAGCTATACCGCCCCACAGGGGCCATTTGTGGTCCGTGACTTGTTTGTCATTGGCCCTAGGCCAAACAGCTCAATTTTTGTTTCATCTGACCAAATAACTTTCCTCCAGAAGGTCTTATCTTTGTCCATGTGATGTCAGATGAAACAAAAATTGAACTGTTTAGCCACAATACCCAGCGATATGTTTGGAGGAGAAAAAGTGAGGCATTTAATCCCAAGAACACTATTCCTACCATCAAGCATGGTGGTGGTAGTATTATGCTCTGAGCCTGTTTTGCTGCCAATGGAACTGGTGCTTTAAATGGGACAATGAAAAAGGAGGATTACCTCCAAATTCTTCAGAACAATCTAAAATCATCAGCTCGGTGGTTGGGTCTTGGGCGCAGTTGGGTGTTCCAACAGGACAATGACCCCAAACACACGTCAAAAGTGGTAAAGGAATGGCTATATCAGGCTAGAATGAAGGTTTTAGAATGGCCTTCCCAAAGTCCTGAATTAAACATGTGGACAATGCTGAAGAAATAAGTCCATGTCAGAAAACCAACACATTTATCAAAAGGAGTGGTCAAAAATTCCACCAGAAGCTTGCCAGAAACTTATAGATGGCTACCAAAAGCGCCTCATTGCAGTGAAACTTGCCAAGGGACATGTAACCAAATAAAAACATTGCGGTATGTATACTTTTGACCCAGCAGATTTGGTCACATTTTCAGTAGACCCATAATAAATTCATAAAAGTACCAAACTTAATGAGTGTTTTTTGTGACCAACAAGTATGTGCTCCAATCACTCTATCACAAAAAAAATTTAGTTGTATAAATTATTGGAAACTCAAGACAGCCATGACATTATGTTCTTTACAAGTGTTTGTAAACTTTTAAACGTGACCGTATATATATATATATATATATATATATATATATATATATATATATATATATATATATATATACGGTATATATATTAGGGCTGCAACAACTAATCGATTAAATCGATTAAAATCGATTATAAAAATAGTTGCCGATTAATTTAGTCATCGATTTGTTGGATCTATGCTATGCACATGCGCGAGGCATTTTTTTTATTTATTTTAATTTTTTTGGATATTAAAAAAATATATATATATATATTTTTATAAACCTTTATTTATAAACTGCAACACATGTATACAAATAGCTGAGAAACAATAATCAAAATAAGTATGGTGCCAGTATACTGTTTTTTTCCCCAATAAAATACTGGAAAGGATAGAAATGTAGTTTGTCTCTTGTATCCGATTATTAATCGATTAATCGAAGTAATAATCGACAGATTAATCAATTATCAAATCAATCGTTAGTTGCAGCTCTAATATATATATATATATATATATATATATATATATATATATATATATATGAACATAGTTGATGTAGGGATAGATCTTGCTTTGGTTTTTGGCTGAGACCAGGGATCTTGGGCTCGAGAAAAATTTGGTGACCACAGCTATACATCCAGAAAACTGGCACAACACCTAACCCTAACCCAAACTTTGCACTGTTTGAACATTTAGCAAGTATCATTCCTCTACCGCTGAACCTCACTGAACAAGCAGCTTTGTTTACTCACATTCAGTTGCAAAAATATGTACATGTTCACGTCTTCAGTAACCATTAAAGTCTCCCCTTTACTTTGATACCAACATCATCCGTGAAAACATCGTAAGAGATGTGTTTTCCAGCAAGTTTCACAAGCCCAGGATTTAAGGGGTTCACCTCAAATGACCAGGACAACACAGGACAATGGACTTTAAGCTTGGAAAAGCCTCTTTAAGGATAAACGTTGGTTAAATTATGTTTAACCCAAAGTTTTATTAAATTTTGCGGTGCATTTGCAGAAAGTTGCAGGATAAGATGCTTGCCAAATGTACAATAGAGCTGTTATCAATATTACACACACTAAAATATGGATTTATAATAATCCCATTCAAAGGAGTTACTGCATCACAAATCCTTATATTGAATACTTTCTCATGTTGAACCCTGCGCCAATGCAACTCACCACACAGTGAGTTTGTCATACAGTGGAACTGGCTGTAGTTTTCATTAAAACTGGCAGTCAATGGTACAGTTTTAAGCTTTTACTGTGTTCTGTCACGGTCATGAAGCACAAATCTATCGTTGTCGCCGCTGCTTTCTCTGTGGTGGTGATGCCTCTGCCATCATACTGTGTGAGCAGCCAGGGAGGAAGAGGCAATGTTTACATTAACATTATCATACAAAAGCAGCCCGAGCCTCCCTCTCTGTCACCGGGGGCAACAGTGCCACTGAAGTGCACATCGTGCTTGTTTGTTTATGTGTGTGTGTGTGTGTGTGTGTGTGTGTGATACAGAATGACAGAAACAAAGCTGTTTTTCAAAACTTGGTATTCCACGCACGGTCATGTGCACACACACACACACACACACACACACACACACACACACACACACACACATACTCCACGGATCCTAAACGGCCTGGACTGGATCCTATGTGACTTTTATACCAGTGTTAACTTTGCAGCATGGGGTCGTCGTTATTGACACTTTCCCATCGCTTCCCTGAGTGGTTTGCTCACACAGTTGTGCACTGTCAAGTTAGCTAGAACAAAACAAATGTTAAAAATAATGTCAATTAAATAAAATTACCCGTAAATGGCCTATTAATGCACTCTGGAAGAAACATACCGTACATTCCGGACTACAAGCCGCTACTGTTTTCCTGCACTTTGAACCCTGCGACATATAAAACTGTGCGGCTAATTTAGGGATTTTTCTTCGCTGTCGGCCATAATGCAAATAGTTTAAAAAAACAAAACACGCAAATACACCGAAAAAGAGTTTTATTGTTGGTGCTATAGCGCCATCTTTTGGATAAGTTCGCTCACTGCAGGTGCTGCAGTGTCCTTCCATTTCTAGACGTCCATAGCATTTCTACCAGTAGAGATTCTGCATTCTTCACTCCAAGCAACATTTGTACGTTTTATAATATAACTATAACTGTTTATACTTACTAAACTGTCCCTTGTGCGATGTCTGTAGGAGTGTTTTCATGCATATATGTACGTGCTATCGTAATATAACGACTCTAGTGTCGTTAGCATTTAATCAATCAATCAATCAATCAAAGTTTACTTGTATAGCCCTGTGGGGGGCGTGGTCTGAGGACCTGCAGCGAAGCGGGGTGTGCCAGGACCGGCTTCGAGATCAGCGACAGGTGCGTAGATGACACAGCTGAGAGTGTTTGATTGATCACCTGTCACTCTATTAAAGGCAGCAGTCGGGAAGGAGAGGGAGAGTTGTTGATGGTGAAAGGCGAGAACGAGCACGAACGAGAGTGAGAGCGAGAGGACAGAAAGGACTGAACAAGAACAAAAAGAACATTTATTGCAAAATAAATCATTGTTCGCAAAGATGACCGAGGCTGTCATGTCCGTCATTGGTGGTCCAAGGAACCCGGAGGAGCGAGACCTCCACAAGCCCTTAATCACATATGTCTCAAAGGGCTGCACAAGCCACAACGACATCCTTGGCTCAGATCCCACATCAGGGAAAGAAAAACTTCAACCCAATGGGAGCAACAAGAAACCTTGGAAGGGACCGCAGATGTGTGGATACGGTAATAATGTGTGTCCAGTCCATAGTGGGGCCAGCAGGTGATTGTCTTGCATGTAGACACGTCACCGACTGATGCATAAGGAGCGGTCACCCTGGGTCCCAACTTCAAGCATTAGCTTATTTGCCAAGTCTCTATGTTAATATTATTAACTTCCAATCAATTCCAATGATTGATTGATTGATTGATTGATTGATTGCATTATTTTTGTATTGTTTCTGTTTCACAAATTCCTTAGTAAATTCCCCAAGACGTCACCGTGGAGTTATTCAGTCTGTTTAGCTCATTAGAGAGCAAGTTTCCGCGGCTAATGGGTTCATGGCGATGACTTCCGTTTTGTTGGATCAGCCGTTTTACTGCACCGTTTGGAAACAAAAGGTATGTAAATAAACATTTACAGAATCTTTCTTTGTAAAAAACACATTTTGCAATGTATTTATCTGCGGCTTGCAGTCCTGTGCGGCTAATGTATGGAAAGTGAACAAAAGTAAAATAATTAAAATAAAGTTTCCTTCATTCACATTTTATCAGCCATCACAACGTTTATCTTAACTTGATGGCCTAATTTTTAAATTCAATTTGACCTTCAGTAGGACTTCCCACACGATAGTCAATATTCACAAAACTAAAAAGTACAGTATGCTTACGAATAGGGCAGCACGGTGGCAGAGGGGTTAGTGCGTCTGCCTCACAATACGAAGGTCGTGAGTTCAATCCCGGCCTCGGGAACTTTCTGTGTGGAGTTTGCATGTTCTCCCCGTGACTGAGTGGGTTCCCTCCGGGTACTCCGGTTTCCTCCCACCTCCAAAGACATGCACCTGGGGATAGGTTGAATGGCAACACTAAATTGGCCCTCGTGTGTGAATGTGAGTGTGAATGTTGTCTGTCTATCTGTGTTGGCCCTGTGATGAGGTGGCGACTTGTCCAGAGTGTACGCCGCCTTCCGCCCGAATGCAGCTGAGATAGGCTCCAGCACCCCCCGCGACCCCGAAGGGAATAAGCGGTAGAAAATGGATGGATGGATGGATGGATGCTTACGAATAATACAAAAACTTTATTCTATTTTTTATGCTACGCCTCTGGTTAAGCAGTGTGTTGTGAAAAGGAGTTACGATGCATGGCTTCAACATATGTTGTTTGAGTGCAGTAGAAGCAGCCAATACCTTACAGTTATGTTGATGTCACGATGACTCGCCTGCTGATGGCATCATATAGCTTAAAAAATAAAATGTGTCCTCTTCACTATTGCTCAGGTGTTCACATATTACAATGTGGGACTTGTTAAAACCACACCGCCGGTGAGAAATTTTACTTCCTCACCTAACAAGGGAAAGCATCTGATTGGCTCTACTTCGTGGCTAACTCCCACCCTCTTGACGCTATTAAAGAACCGTGATCGGATATATCGTGAACTTACCCCACACATCTACAAGATGAATTGAAATATGATTGGATTTTCATTTCTGTCAACATTTTCGACTACTTTTCATTCGTCGACACTTGGTGTCTCTTTTTCAGCGGATTTCTCTGCTACTGACGATAATTTTGCCAACTTCTAATATATTATTTTAGTTTAGTAAGGTATGTTTAGTATATTAAAATGTACTTTCTCAACATTAAACATCTGGATTTGAGGGGGCAAGACATTTATTTGAAGGGGCTCTGCCCCCTCTCTACCCTGTTGCCTCTACGTGAAGCCGGCCTCGGGTTACTACTGTATACGCAACGAAAAAACGTGCTGGAGCATGATGGAACAGTGTGTGCACATGAGGCCACCTCCACATTTCTGACTGCCCCCTCTTATATGCCTGCCTAGAACAAGCCCTGGGGTGCATGCACAAAATAAACACAAATACAAAATAATTAAAAAAAGATTCAAAGAAACCATGCCAGTTTTCTAGACTACCACCGCTTATTTCCATTAGTGGCCATTTATATAGGCGGCACATTTGGTCCAAAATTTGCCGGCCTGACATAATATTCCTCCTTTTCCAAAATTCACCTCTGGTGCAAATCATTAACATCTCTGTCCAACTCCCCCACGGCCCGCCACATTTCCGCGGACCAAAACAGAACCCCAATTTGCCACTCTCTGCAGAACAACTATGACCGAGCTGCCAAAATGTGGTATGTATAAAAAAAAGCTGCTGACACCATAACTTGCTGCTGAGAGTGATACAGGTTGTGTATGTCCGAAGAGGCAAGGAGAGCGAGGCATAGACTGATCCCAGGCCAGTGAGGCCACACAGCACAAACTGCTTCCAAATAAGTTGTATTTCATTCCTAAAATTAAAACAGGCCCATATATCTAGATTTAATTAATTGGATTATGTGAAAAATAAAAAGGTGTGTGCATTCATCTTTGTTACTCACGTGATTGACGGGTGAATCAGTGAAGCTTAATAAAACGTACTTGAGGTCCACGATGTCACAGGAGCGTGTCTCTGGACTTGCCATAGTCAGCATCAATCATACAGTTGCACTACAGATTTCGTATGATGATGTAATTGATGATTTTGTATCAAAGAAGGCTAGAAAATTTAAGTTTTAGATTACACTTCACACCTGTTATCAATGTTAATGCCAATTATCAACAGGGTGGAAAACACGGGTTGGAAAATCGGCTACAGTCTGAGCACTAAATTCATATCATTTAAATTATCTGTTGTTTCTCTATGTACACAACTGGTGTGTTATCATAACTGGAAGTGTTCAGATGTTATATATATATATATATATATCCATCCATTTTCTACCGCTTGTCCCGTTCGGGGTCGTGGGGGGTGCTGGAGCCTATCTCAGCTGCATTCGGGCGGAAGGCGGGGTACACCCTGGACAAGTCACCACCTCATCGCAGGGTCAACACAGATAGACATACATATATACTGTATATATACATAATTTGTGTTAGCTTTCTTCAGGGATATTTCAAGGTGGTTATTGGATCCTGTGATGAAGGATTTGTCCAATTTACATTGGCGTTTATATACTGTATTTCATTAACATTTCATACATTTATTTAGTTTTTCTCTGTTCTTGTTTCCTTTTTGTATTTTAGATTATTTGTTTTTTTTAAATACAGATAATATAATGTATTGTTGTGTTGGTGGCAGGGATCTATGAATAGGCGGAATAGATCAAATCCCACTACCTCCAGTGTCGATTGACTTTTGCTGGAGTTTATTTACAAGTTAGAAAACATGAGAAAAAGAAAACTGTGTGTGTGATGGCCTCACATAAGGGTTGTGAATTATAGACACAATTCCAAAGTAAGCGTAGTTCCACTTAAATACCATTATTATATTGTGATAATACATGTCACTTGCGAACTCTAACGTCCCTCCACGTCAAATGTTTTAACATTTTTTCCAGACATAAATAGTGCAAAACCGCTTCAAAGTGAAAAATCCTCACCTACGAATAAACTTTCTTGCAAGAGTCATCACCAGATGACAAACACATGCAACACCTACACATCAAAAGAGGATAAGCTGACCACTAACCGCAAGCTACAGTAGAAAGGGGATTCATATGGACCCATTCGTCACGGTTTACTTGACGCATGAAACGTGACAAATTGTGGGGGTGCATTATCCACTTTAGCCGCCAGATGGCAGTAGAGTGTTGAATATCTTAAAATGTGTTTTGTGGCAATTACAACTTGGACCACAACGTCAGTTGCAATGCAGAGTGGCACTTTCCATCATTTTCAGCAGACTGCAATGCAAAATGATCAACCCCTCCACCTTCTTGTCACGCAAGATCCACCCAAAAATGGAGCAGTATGAATTCCTTTCATATTGTAGAGCTCTTAAAAATGCTAACAAATATTGACAGGAACAATACCAAGTTTAGTATCAGGTTATGGTCGATACTACAGTGGTTAGATGGATATTTTCTTATCAAAAAATCTTGTCATTTTTGTTGTTATTTACAAATTCAGGAAATAAGTCCCTGGACATAGGAGGACTTTAAGGGCACAGTCTGATCTGATTTAAATCGGAGCCAATAGTAGGAAATAATTAGAATATTTCACTGATATTGTTACACAGATATCCTGTGTTTTTGTTTGATTTTAACTGCGATCAAAAAGTTAATCATTAAATGATGTTGATCATTTTCGGGACATTTTAACAGAAGTGTAGATAGAAACATGTTACAACAGAAATAACCAGCTATTAACAGTAAATTGCCAAAAAGATTAATAATGGTTTTGACAAAATAATACAATCGGAAATGTCTGCAGCCAAATTAGGACCCTTTGTAACCCGTTTTAAAATCGGTATTTTATCATTTACAAACCAAATAATATATTATAAAGTTTATCGTTAATGAAGGAGGCCACAATGCATATCACATTATAGATTTTAGGCCATATCGCCCATCTCTACGTGTAACGCAAAGCACGCTTCTTGTCCTAGGCTTGGGCACTACATCGATTTTATTGATAAATTTGAGTTTGTTGTTTGTTGGCCCTGTGATGAGGTGGCGACTTTTCCAGGGTGTACCCCACCTTCCGCCCCAATGCAACTGAGATAGGCTCCAGCACCCCTCGCGACCCCAAAAGGGACACGCGGTAGAAAATGGATGAATGGATGTTTCAGACAATTTTAAAAAATCAAAAATTAATGTTTTTCTCCTCTTGCTCCGACATACTTTTTGTCCTCTTGGGCTTCAGTAGCCCTCGCCCGCCCATTACTTTCTTAGCGGACATTCACAAGCCTAGCAAAACATGGCTAATGCTAATGCTAAGGAGAGCGAAACGTTTGTTCCAAAGAAAAGAAAAGTGTTGTCAGTGCTTTAGATTTGCGGCAACAGGTTTGGAACAAGTGACTGCACGCTGCAAAGTTTCTTTAAAAAAGGCAGCAGCACAACAAACTTGTATTGCCTCCCAGAGGAAGCTCTTGATCTACCGTATTTTTCGGACTATAAGTCGTAGTTTTTTTCATAGTTTGGCCGGGGGTGCGACTTATACTCAGGAGCGACTTATGTGTGAAATTATTAACACATTACCATAAAATATCAAATAATATTATTTAGCTCATTCCCGTAAGAGACTAGACGTATAAGATTTCATGGGATTTAGCGATTAGGAGTGACAGATTGTTTGGTAAACGTATAGCATGTTCTATATGTTATAGTTATTTGAATGACTCTTACCATAATATGTTACGTTAACATACCAGGCACGTTCTCAGTTGGTTATTTATGCGTCATATAACGTACACTTATTCAGCCTGTTGTTCACTATTCTTTATTTATTTTAAATTGCCTTTCAAATGTCTATTCTTGGTGTTGGGTTTTATCAAATAAATTTCCCCCAAAAATGCGATTTATACTCCAGTGCGACTTATATATGTTTTTTTCCTTCTTTATTGTGCAATTTCGGCCGGTGCGACTTATACTCCGGAGCGACTTATTCTCCAAAAAATACGGTAGTTATTTGAAAATGATAGCATAAAAATTACAATTTATATCTGGCCTAAAAAGAACATTATACAAATTAATATTTTTGCTGAGAATAAGATGCATTGTCATTTCAAACTATTAGTTTTGAATCAAATAAAAGCAAAACGTGTTTTCAATTATCTCTGTCATTTGCATTCAAGGGTTTCTTTAAAATTCCACCAGGGAACCTAGGATTCAGAAGGAGCAGTGTGGTTTTCGTTCTGGTCGTGGAACTGTGGACCAGCTTTATACTTTTGGCAGGGTCCTTGAGGGTGCATGGGAGTTTTCCCAACCAGTCTACATTTAATTTGTGGACTTGGAGAAGGCGTTCAACCGTGTCCCTCGGGAAGTCCTGTGGGGAATGCTCAGAGGGTATGGGGTATCGAACTGTCTGATTGTGGCGATCCGCTCCCTGTATGATCAGTGTCAGAGCTTGGTCCGCGTTGCCGGCAGTAAGTCGGACCCGTTTTCAGTGAGGGTTGGACTCCGCCAGGGCTGCCTTTGTTACCGATTCTGTTCATAACTTTTATGGACATCATTTCTAGGCGCAGTCAGGGCGTTGAGGAGATGCGGTTTGGTGGCTGCAGGATTAGGTCTCTGCTTTTTGCAGATGATGTGGTCCTGATGGCTTCATCTGGCCAGGATCTTCAACTCTCACTGGATCGGTTCGCAGCCGAGTGTAAAGCGACTAGGATGAGAATCAGCACTTCCAATCCGAGTCCATGGTTCTCGCCCGGAAAAGGGTGGAGTGCCATCTCAGGGTTGGGGAAGAGATCTTGTCCCAAGTGGAGGAGTTCAAGTACCTCAGAGTCTTGTTCACGAGTGAGGGAAGAGTGGATCGTGAGATCAACAGGCGGATCGGTGCGGCGTCTTCAGTAATGCGGACGCTGTACCGATCTTTTTTGGTAAAGAAGGAGCTGAGCCGGAAGGCAAAGCTCTCAATTTATCGGTCGATCTGCGTTCCCATCCTCACCTATGGTCATGAGCTTTGGGTTATGACCGAAAGGACAAGATCACGGGTACAAGCTGCCGAAATTAGTTTCCTCTGTCGGGTGGCAGGGCTCTCCCTTAGAGATAGGTTGAGAAGCTCTGCCATCCGGGAGGTGCTCGAAGTAAAGCCGCTGCAACTCCACATCGATAGGCGCCAGATGAGGTGGTTCGGGCATCTGGTCAGGATGCCACCCGGACTCCTCCCTGGGGAGGTGTTTAGGGCACGTTAGTCCGGTAGGAGAAGACCCAGGACACGTTGTGGAGAGTATGTCTCTCGGCTGGCCTGGAAATGCCTTGGGATCACCCGGGAGGAGCTGGACAAAGTGGCTGAGTCGAAGGAAGTTTGGGCTTCTCTGCTTAGGCTGCTGCCCCCACGCCCCGACCTTGGATAAGCGAAATAAAATGGATGGATGGATGGGTTTCTTTAAAGACTATGGAAAAAAATCCGAAAAATCGTGAATCTAATTTGTTATAAAAAAATTGAGATTTCATTTTATACATTCATCCATACATTTCCAGCATGCTCTACTCTTAGTAGCCATTAGAATTCAAAGAAAATTCAGCAGGAAATGAATGGTGCTACAGTTAAAATGGCCAGGGATTGGTAAACTGTGGTACGTGTACCACTAGTGGTACGCCGGCCAAAGAATCCCTTAAATAAAGAACAGTGTTGTACTTTCCTATATTCAAATTGTGTGTAATGTTACAGTGGCCACAACTATTAAATATACTGTTAAATAAACATCTGCCTTGTTTTTAATTAACACTTGGGCCTACTATGCTACTGTATTATAATGAGGGTCATTTTGTTGGTACTTGGAAAGCCTAGTTGTTTTTTTGAGCTGGTGAAAAAAGTTTGAGAACCACTGAACTAGGGAATAGACGTCCTCGTGTGTCTTTGCAAACATATCTGCTTTCACACACTTTATTTTTTTTGAGAAATCTATAGCATCTTATTATGGGCACATCTTCTGGGTATCATTTACTTTCTTACTTCAAGCATTACACCGGATTTATGTTGATTCATCAAGAGCAAAGAGTTGGGTGCTTTTTAACTTTCTAAGTTCTATGTTTTGTGTTGTGTGAGGTTCAGCTTCAGAGAGACTTCAGAAAGACAGTCCTCGAGTCAACAAGAAAGGCTTTTCTAACTCGCTGCGGGCTCCACAGTGTACCACCCACCACTACAAAAGATCGCGAGCTGAACTCGCCATATCAATTATCCTAAAACTCGGCTGGCTTCAAAGGTAAGTAGCGCACGAATGAAATCTTTTGATTGAAAAAATTGCATTCAAATCTAGTAATAGTCTCCCTTGTAACTGTGGTGAGAACAATCTCTCCTTTCTTCTCTCCCCGGAGAAACCATCTTTCAGCGGCCAAAACTAAACTTGCTGACATTGCACACATCACAGTTTACACATTGAACACATTGAAATGAAATCGTGTTAAATAGTTGACTTGGAGAACATGTTTAATACGCTAAGTACCTGATCTACAGCATGTGGAAACTATAAACTTGCGTGTACTATTAGTGAGCGTGTAGCGTGCGATCTACTAAGACTGCATACACGGTAATGTTTAACTATCTGCATAAGTGAGGTTTAATATGAGATGGAGCAGAAAGGTCGGTCAACACAATTAGCAATCAACATATTTTTTAATCCAGGAAAATGCCAGATTATAATTTGCTTTACTGGAGAGGATTTTTTATTTTGTGAAAGACAAAGCACAGTAAATTTACAGGGAAACAGGGGGCGAAGGGAAAAGAGTGAAAATATGATAGGTTTCTGGGTAAAATGGGAGGGTTGACATTACCACATTCAGTAAGCCTGATGTGGTAATAGGGCTGAACAATTATTCAAATTTTGATCTCTATTTCGAATTTGGCGCCTCACGATCATAAAAAATTGACAATTACAACAAACGATAATGGATACAAATTCTCTGAGCCTGTAACAATGAAATTAGTGAGTGAGCATACGAGTGAAAAAATGGCACCTTTACTAAAAGTTTGGGATGTCACCATGGTTGCTACTTTTTATTTAACACAACGGTAGGGCAGCACGGTGGAAAAGGGGTTAGTGCATCTGCCTCACAATACGAATGTCCTGAGTAGTCCTGAGTTCAATCCCGGGCTCGGGATCTTTCTGTGTGGAGTTTGCATGTTCTCCCCGTGACTGAGTGGGTTCCCTCCGGGTACTCCGGCTTCCTCCCACCTCCAAAGACATGCACCTGGGAATAGGTTGATTGGCAACACTAAATTGGCCCTCGTGTGTGAATGTGAGTGTGAATGTTGTCTGTCTATCTGTGTTGGCCCTGCGATGAGGTGGCAACTTGTCCAGGGTGTACTCCGCCTTCCGCCCGAATGCAGCTGAGATAGGCTCCAGCAACCCCAAACGGGACAAGCGGTAGAAAAAATGGATGGATGGATGGACAACGCTAGTATGCCTAATCAATAATCACTAAACTCAACAAAAATAGTAAAGCCATATGATTTCGGTGTTTCCGCGGACGGAATGACAGAATTGGCCAATAAAATGGAATCCGCTGTTAAACGCAGAAATTGACATAAATGTAAGTATAATGAAGAAACATTTGTTTGGGAAAATAATGTGTCCGGTAGCGCTCATTTATCCTCGAAACACTCAACCGCCCCGTCCTGAACTAAAGGATGTCTCGAAACGGCCACTTGAAACATCGACTAAACTCCAAAGCTAAAGCAAGAACAATACATACACCCACAACACATCTCGTCTGCTTGTGTTGTTGTGAACGACATCATGGATGTAACATCAATGGTCGCAGTTTAAAGGGCTTTCTTTCTTTCTTTTTTTTAATTTCTTTTTTTATTAAAGCCTCAAGTCGTCTCCTTACTATTTAAGCTCGAAAGACTTCCCCCCTTCACAATAACAGCACAATATCTGGTCTGACTGCACTAACAAAATAAAGGTTTCAAAAAAGTACCTTACTCAAACATAATGTGCTTAAAACACTTATTGATACATTTACAAAATTATTATCTTTTGACTTAATACACTGGTCAAATTTTTCCAAAGGTGTATTAGATCAATAAATGTGATGATTTTATACATTTAATTAACAAACATTTTATGAAATATTTATTATGACAAAAAAAGGTAAAAAATCTAAATAATTAAAACAGAAAAACTGAATTTTGTTGCTTTTTAATGTTTTTTTAATTTGTTGTTTTTACTATATTTTTATGTTTATTTATTACTAATTTATATTTGGTTATTGTTTTAAATTCAATTTAAAATTGAGTTTTGGTGCTACAATAAATACTGAAATTAATGAATAATTGTTATTAATCATGATTTTAATACCAAGAATTGTTGCCATATTTGTCCTGCATTACATGGTTACTCTTCCTATGTCACGACTCAGTGAGCAAACATTAAATCTGTATTTTTGTCTGATTTACTCTTATTCCACAGGTTGACACATACATACATATATATATATATATATATATATATATATATATATATATATATATATACACATATATATATATATATATATACATTTACTTGAAAAGCAGTGTTTACCAAAAAAGTTATTTATTATTTACCAAATTACTCCTTAAAAATGTTATTAGTTATTAGGGTAAGTAAGTAATTTATTACTTTAAAAAAATGCAAGTGTGTGCTCAAACCCAAGTGTTAAATAATACGAAAAATATAAATTTTACCTTGCACCATCAACATAGATATCTGCTGTCAATCAATACCTCAATGGTTATTCCCATTAATAGACTCTTTGGGTGATGGTTCATGTTGATATTCAAGTAGGTTTACAGTGGACACTCACCGATACCGTGTTGACTGTGAGGGTAGGGGCGTTGCTGTCACTCCCAGGCTGTTCGCTTTGCGTATGTGTCGGCGTGTACAGTGTTAGGGTGTGTTCCGCCACCGTGTTTGGTCCTGTGAAGTCAGCTGGTGGGTGAGTGTGGGCTGTGGCGTACTCGGCAGGTATCCCATTCTGTGGGGGATGAGCGTACTGGGCTGGTGGAAAGGGCTGAGCCATTGCTTCAGGGGGAGCTGGGGCCTCTTGGTTACCCTGCAGAGAAAGAGAAAGGGGGACTCGAATTAGAAATAACTACAACAATACCAAGGCTGTCAAAGTTAACGCCTTAACAAATGCGATTAATCACAAAAAATGTTGCATTGATCATGTAAAAACGCAGATTAATCACACAGTTTGTTTTGACCACACATGCGCGAGTTGTTGAAAGGCCAGTAGTAAGGTCAATGTATGTGAGATATATGTGCAAAGATGAGTTAGGTGTATTTACTGACAAATTTCACTTCAAAATATACCCAGATGCAACTTTAGATGACACTGTTACCAAGTTTGCATTCAAGTAAGACATTTAAAAAATGTATGAGGGTTTGGGGGTAAGGGTTGAAGTTAGGTTATATAGGGTGTTAGTTAGGTAGGGACGTATATCGATACCAATATCAATATTCCTTATCAATAGCGGTATTCATCAGTACTCTTATGGTACTAAAAACAACGTTATAAGTAAGGATGTGAAAACAATTCATTTTTTATGACCATTTTTTTTACAACAGGAGGTTGTACACCCAACATCATGTAACATCTCACAGCAGGGAAGTATTTTATCAGCATCTGCTTTTTACGTCTTAAACATTTCAACTATTGTATGTTGGCAGTGCAAGGTGCAATGCAGTTTTAATGTCAACATCTTATAAAGACTGACAGATCCGTCACTGTGTTTCTATTCATTATAATTACACTCACGGGTAATTGCAGTGGTGCGCCTAACATGAATCATGATCATAAATGAATAAAAGGTCATTATTTTTCATCTACTTTCCATACATATATAAAAGTATTAATCATATTAATCATCATGTTAAAGCTAGCTTGTTGCTAGCGACGGAGAACTTCTAAGTCAATATTAGTGGCGTAAACAAACGGAGGACATTCAGTTGATAGACAGTTGTGATAGCCAATCAACTCACGAGTTGTTGACAGTAGCCCATCGAGGTAGCCTTATGTTAAACGTGACTGTGATTGGATGCTCACTTGTCATTCCCAAGTGAGTATCCAATCACAAGTGTTGATTTGCAAATGCAGGAAGTGTCACCGGAGCCATACCCGGCGAGCAGTTAAATCCCCGGTACTCACTTTTTTAACCCACAAAGAAGGAGAGCAAAACGTTGATTAGGTGGAAGATATATATATGCGAGGCTATTTTCAAGAAACATATTTAAAGAGAAACGAAATCTCGTGAGACGAGGTCGGCCGACTTTGGAAGCTATGGTTTGCCCGCCACTTTCGCTCGAATCAACCAACTACGAGTGGTACCACTGGCTTATACGGCGTCGGATGGGTGCTACAAATTGTGAGTTCAAATATTGTATTTCTTTATTTTTTCACGTTTATTATGTTTGGTTTTGTTTTACCATTATTTTAACTTTAACAGTACCACACCAAGAAGAAGAAAAACTGATGTGACGTTTTATGCATTAAAAAAATTTAAACTCAAATGTTATGAATGACACATATACTGAAATATATTTAGGATGTAATTCTACATTTCTTAATCATTTTGATGATTGCTTGTAGCTAACAAAAAACCCAAATTTAGTATCTCATAACATTTGTGTCAAAATGTTCAGTATTTGGTCACACTCTATTTATCAGAAGAAAGCTAAAAAGTCCTAAGTCTTAAAGGGGACCTATTAAGCAAAATCAAATGTTCTTACCTATTGGTACCTGTTTTTGTGTATTTGGGATCTGCATACACTAGGGAAAGTTTTATGTTTGCCTCATCTTTCACTTTAAGTGTGAGTGAAGAAAGAGTGAAGAACGCACTACCAATCTGATATGTCCGAAAGATACAATACAGGGTTTCTCTTAGACTTCCAAACTACCTGTGGTGTGGTGTGGGGGGCGTGGTTAGGTGTGTGGTCACCATGACGTCATTGAGTAATTTGTATAAAAACGGCTCAATGTCATGTCAAGTCATCATTAAATGGCCCTGATATGTCAAAAGGCAATAATAAATCATGTTCTTTTCGAATACCTCTATAATTGATAAGAGTAGTTCAGCTGGGATATGCTAATTTCAAAATTTGATTTATAGCCCCGAAATCTTGTTATTGTTTTCATTTCGATGTGCCGCTCTCCACCGTTTGACCAATTAGAAAGTCTGTGACTGTGTCACATCCAGGTTGCCACGTACGCGCCGCCATCTTCGTCTGGCTACTGCCACTGGTAAAGTTACTAAACATGTCAGACCTTAGTAAATTTAATGGGCTTTGTTACAATTCTCAAATTATTGATGACAAAGCCAGGAACAAAACAAATATTTGTATCAGGGATGCCTTTGAAAGATGGAGACGATTGAAGGCGGCGTAGATTTTTTCATTTGACGCCAAACTTGCCAATTTCCTCCTTGATAGGTAAGTAAGGCATTTAAGTTTTCTTATTACTTGCCATAAATTGAAATGGACATTTTGTATGTAAACTATATTGTCCAATACAGTCTATGATCTTGTCTAACAAAGCTAGTATAACACATCGACAAATAGACTAACCAGGGATATATATGCTCGTTAGCCTGTATGTCGATGTGTAATTGAACTGACAGGGCAAAATATATTTTTCCAACATTAGCACGGCTGTCGTGGCAATGTAAAACATATGGAGACAGCCAAATCAAATGATAATATAATTCCTCATTCGTGTTTGCATATTGTGGACTACATGTACCAAGTTATATGGCAATCTGAAACATTTGAAACAGTAGCCTGTAGGCATACCTTGGTAAAATGTCTCCTCTTTAGTTTTGCGCGTACATTAGGCTGCTACGGCATACTCTACTTACAGTATTTTCAGCGTTATAACCATTGCTAGCGTTGGTTGTAGTTTGTTGGTTTTTTTCTGATAGTACTGACAATAACCATATGATTGCCATTTGTTGTGATATTGTACGCAGGCATGACGTACTTCTGAAAATAGCTTAATTCTGTGTAAAATTTGAGATTTGTTATTGACAAATAGCTTGTCTATTCATATATTATGGTCTAAGCACCTCAACCCCTAGTAAGACACAGTGGAAGTTTGAAGTTCCTTGGAGTAGCCCAGTCGGTCGAGCTGGATTCGGCTGCGTATCTGGCAAGCGTACAGAATTTTGACCGTGATTGCAGTACCATATCTGGCCAGATTACATATGAGTCCCAGTGTTGGGTTAGTTACTGAAAAACAGTAACTAGTTACAGTTACTAGTTACTTTATTTCAAAAGTAACTCAGTTACTAACTCAGTTACTTACACCAAAAAGTAATGCGTTACTGTGAAAAGTAACTATTTAGTTACTTCTTCTACTTTTTTTTTTTAAAGCTCCCATTAATGCCCTTTTAGCCTTCATTTTAGTACTGTTATTGCACTGGAGAATAATACAATCTGTTGATCAACTTGACATACATTTGCATCACTGAACTCTGCTAAGCAATGTGGTCTACATACAACACACAAAGACAAAGATATGTTTCAAAGGGCCAATTTATTTCAGGCCAGAACAAATTGACACAACTATTTTAAATAGCTGCAACATAACATACATAAGTAACAAACAGCATAATAACACTAACACTAACACTAACACTAACCACGTTAAACCCAGATTCCGAACTAATAAAGGTCTTAACTCATTCTCTTTCTATGCCACTTCAATATGGAATGCACTCCCAACAGGTGTAAAAGAAAGGGCATCTCTATCCTCCTTCAAAACCGCACTAAAAGAACATCTCCAGGCAACTACAACCCTAAACTAACACCCTCCCTTCCACATAATACCTCTTCGGATTGTAAATAATCAAATGTAGACACTTTTTCTTATACTTTCTGATCTCTCTCTCTGTGTCCACTACTTGCTGTACATATCCTACCAAGTCAGTCCTACACTGTTTCAATGTCCATTTCTCTGATGATGCAATTGTTGATGACTGAAGTGTTGATACCAACCAAACCTAACCCCCCCCCCCCCCCCCCCTCCATATCCCACACCCCGGATTGTAAATAATGTAAATAATTCAATGTATATACCCTGATGATTATCTTGTGTGATGACTGTATTATGATGTTAGTATATATTTGATAGTATATATCTGTATCTGGACCCCGACTTAAACAAGTTAAAAAACTTATTTGGGTGTTACCATTTAGTGGTCAATTGTACGGAATATGTACTGTACTGTGCAATCTACTAATAAAAGTTTCAATCAATCAATCAATCAATCAACAACATAGCTGTAAAGCTGGCTTCACCTAAGGAAGGCACACGTGACATACACAGAGCCTAACCAGGCAGATTTGAATTGTTGTTTTGGGCAGTAGACGGGATCTTTGATCCAAGACACAACTTACATTTAACTAAAATGTTCTTTTCTTTGTGCTCGACAAAAGAAAAGAAGTGAGAATATCTCATACTTGCCAACCCTCCCGAATTTCACTGCCTCTCCCTGGGACAACCATTCTCCAAATTTCTGTTGATTTCCAGCCGGACTTAAGGCACGCCCCCTCCCGGTCTGTGCGGATCTGAGTGGGGACAGCCTGTCGTCACGTCCGCTTGGCCAACCAAAAAGTAACCACAGAACACTATACCGTATAGGCGTATAGTGTTCTGTGGTTACTTTTTTGTTGGCCAACGGTTGTATTGCGCACCCCCTCCCCCCCGCCCCCCCTCCCTTACCCTCCCCTCCCCTTCCCACACTCAGACACACAGTCACACGCACACACAGAGAGCGCAGAGGAAGAATCAGAAGCACGTCTCTGCTTCGCTGGAATAAAACACACTCAGATCCTCAGTTTCTAGCCGATACTACATAAAAAGTAACGTAAAATAACGCAGTAACGCATCATGTAGTAACGGTAACTGAGTTATTGAATATAAAAAAATAACGCGTTAGATTACTAGTTACCGCCGAAACTAACGGCGTTACAGTAACGCGTTACTTTGTAACGCGTTAGTCCCAACACTGGTCATCATGCACAAAAGTGCGCTTTATTTGTTTTAAACTATTGTAGTGGCGTTCTGTACAAAAAGTGCACTTTAATTTAGTGTTGTTTTGAAATGTCATCTTAGTGGCATCATTCACAAAAGTGCACTTATAGCTTGTTTTAAAATGTCTCTGACAATCTTGCACTTTCTGTTTTGGAAATGACATGAATGTTTGTGCCACTCCTTAATAACTGTTTAATAAATACAGTTTTGCTAAATTGACTTAGTTGTGATTTCCCTCTCTGCATGAAAGTTTAAAATGAGCATATATTAATGCAGTATAAACAAGAATGTTTTAATGTAGACACATAGAATCATCATACTGCTGTGATTATATGCAGGGGCGCCGAAAAGGGGGGGTAAAGGAGACGGATTCTAGGGGCCCATGATGGAGGGGGGCCCAGAGAGGCCCCTAATGATGATGAAATTATAATACAGAAAAAATAATGACACTGTGTTGGGGGCCCTGTAAAGATTATTTTCATGGGGCCCAAAATCCCTAGCGGCGCCCCTGATTATATGCATCAAGTGTTAATTCAAGGCTAAGGCAAAATATCGAGATATATATTGAGATATTAAAAAAAGGCCATGTCGCCCAGCCCTAATCCATCCAATAAAAAAAAAAATAAAAAAAGAACATCCATACTGTAAGGACCAGTTGGTGTTAACGTTTCTTTTGGTTTGGATATGATGTTAGTTTCTCCCATGTTTGCAAACACACCGTCCGTGCCTGAAAGGAGATTGGTGTGTTCGGGGAAGCGCGGACTCACGGAGACAAACATTTTTCAAGGGAGGTAAAAACTGCAGGAATTGTGCAATTTGTTATCATAAGATTGGTAATTAAAGTTGAAAAAAGTGTCAAACTTTGTGTGATTTCTTCTGTGGGCCACAATATTTTTATATTATTTTAATTTGTTTTCAGGTACAAAAAAAAAGTCCTTATTTTCGGGGTGTGGTGGTAAAGAAAATGCTGTGGCGGCGTGCCACATTCAATTACATTAATTTACATTACATTCAACCTAAGCCACTGTAAATCCCAGAAATTTTAAATCAAACCATTGGTAGAGATATTTGGTTAAAATATTTGTTCATTTGTCCTCTAAACGGGCCGTTTGGAATTTGCCCAATTAGTTTGTCCCTTTCGTGAGGTTAGCGGACATCTTCACACAGTATATGGTAGAAATTTACCCGAAGAACTTTGCGCGAGTCCACCATTGTAGTCTGATGTTGTAGTCAATAAGTTCCTTCTTTTTCTCTATCCTCTTGTTGTGTGCAGACTGTCTCGTACATGAACATGTGTCCTCTGTTGCCATTTCTAATATAAAGTAGTGTATAGTTCTAACTTATATCTGTCAGTAGACTCCATATGAAAGTGCTAAAAACTACAACGTGACTGACGGAGAGAAGACACAGTCAAAGTGGAGGCGCAGAAATAAGACCGCCAACAAAACGGCCATAAAAGAGGCTTGGCAGTCTGTAAAACATAATCTATGCAACATTTTGACCAAATAACCACCATTACTTGTTATGTTGACCATAAGGAAGTGACTTAAATGTAGAAAAAAATCATAATGTGACCGATTTAAGTGTTTTTTTTTGCAACACACTTTGCTGGAAATGGTAGAAAGGGGCACTCTACAGAGCAACTGACGCTGTGGTCAAAGTTGGAATTGCCACAAAACACATTTTAACATATGCAATACTCTACTCCTGATTGGCGGCTAAAGTGGATACCGCACCCTCACCCAAAATGTGTCACGTTTCATGTGTCAAGTAAACTGTGGGGTCATATGAATCCCCTTCCTCCTGTACATGCAGATACAAACTTTATTCTGGATGTCTTTTTCTTGCAAGCTTCTCAAGCCAGGGTTTAGAGGTTAATTAGAATTTTCTGTGCTTGAGTCTCTGCAATAAAGACTGCTTCTTTAGCTGCCTGTACAAGCAAGCATTTTAATGGCTTACTGTCATTTGCCATCCAAATGCACATCTGCCTCTCGACTTTTATTACACCCTCGTCATTAATCATTCACATCGAGGGGTTGTGAAAAAGTGTTGTGTTGGCTTGATAAATTAATATTACAGTGGTTAACTTGAAAAACATGAAGACTTTGTTGAATGATAATATCTGAAGGAATAATAAAGTTTTAATGATTGTGGCAACTTGACTCGGCAAGGGATTATTTACATTATTACGGATGGTAAAACTTGTTTTGAAAGCCAAAAAAATACAGATTCAATTCTTCTTAACTGCATAACATTCCACTACCAGTTGAGCTACGTTTGTACCCCAGTGTGTTTTTTCCCTAACATAAATATAATTCACTTTGAGAAAACATCCAAACTACAAGTGTTTACAAAGTAGAAGGAAGAATTATGATAAGCGTCTTGAACTTTTTTTTATGGGAATCATAACTGACTTAACTACAAACCCTGTTTCCATATGAGTTGGGAAATTGTGTTAGATGTAAATATAAACGGAATACAATGATTTGCAAATCATTTTCAACCCATATTCAGTTGAATATGCTACAAAGACAACATATTTGATGTTCAAACTGATAAACATTTTTTTTTGCAAATAATCATTAACTTTAGAATTTGATGCCAGCAACACGTGACAAAGAAGTTGGGAAAGGTGGCAATAAATACTGATAAAGTTGAGGAATGCTCATCAAACACTTATTTGGAACATCCCACAGGCAAACAGGCAAATTGGGAACAGGTGGGTGCCATGATTGGGTATAAAAGTAGATTCCATGAAATGCTCAGTCATTCACAAACAAGGATGGGGCGAGGGTCACCATTTTGTCAACAAATGCGTGAGCAAATTGTTGAAACGTTTAAGAAAAACCTTTCTCAACCAGCTATTGCAAGTAATTTAGGAATTTCAACATCTACGGTCCGTAATATCATCAAAGGGTTCAGAGAATCTGGAGAAATCACTGCACGTAAGCAGCTAAGCTTGTGACCTTCGATCCCTCAGGCTGTACTGCATCAACAAGCAACATCAGTGTGTAAAGGATATCACCACATGGGCTCAGGAACACTTCAGAAACCCACTGTCAGTAACTACAGTTGGTCGCTACATCTGTAAGTGCAAGTTAAAACTCTCCTCTGCAAGGCGAAAACCATTTATCAACAACACCCAGAAACGCTGTCGGCTTTGCTGGGCCTGAGCTCATCTAAGATGGACTGATACAAAGTGGAAAAGTGTTCTGTGGTCTGACGAGTCCACATTTCAAATTGTTTTTGGAAACTGTGGACGTCGTGTCCTCCGGACCAAAGAGGAAAAGAACCATCCGGATTGTTATAGGCGCAAAGTTGAAAAGCCAGCAACTGTGATGGTATGGGAGTGTATTAGTGCCCAAGACATGGGTAACTTACACATCTGTGAAGGCGCCATTAATGCTGAAAGGTACATACAGGTTTTGGAGCAACATATGTTGCCATCCAAGCAACGTTACCATGGACGCCCCTGCTTATTTCAGCTGTAACACGTGCCAAGCCACGTGTTACATCAACGTGGCTTCATAGTAAAAGAGTGCGGGTACTAGACTGGCCTGCCTGTAGTCCGGACCAGTCTCCCATTGAAAATGTGTGGTGCATTATGAAGCCTAAAATACCACAAGGGAGACCTCCGAACTGTTGAACAACTTAAGCTGTACATCAAGCAAGAATG
This sequence comes from Nerophis lumbriciformis, assembly GCF_033978685.3. Classification (NCBI taxonomy): domain Eukaryota; kingdom Metazoa; phylum Chordata; class Actinopteri; order Syngnathiformes; family Syngnathidae; genus Nerophis; species Nerophis lumbriciformis. The sequence goes on along the minus strand of NC_084558.2, from coordinate 21,444,267 downwards.
GGAAAGAATTCCACCTGAGAAGCTTAAAAATTGTGTCTCTTCAGTTCCCAAACGTTTACTGAGTGTTGTTAAAAGGAAAGGCCATGTAACACAGTGGTGAACATGCCCTTTCCCAACTACTTTGGCACGTGTTGCAGCCATGAAATTCTAAGTTAATTATTATTTGCAAAAAAAAAAAAAAAGTTTATGAGGTTGAACATCAAATATATTGTCTGTGTAGTGCATTCAATTGAATATGGGTTGAAAAGGATTTGCAAATCATTGTATTCCGTTTATATTTACATTTAACACAATTTCCCAACTCATATGGAAACGGGGTCTGTATTTATGAAGAGAACTGCTATATTAAGAACAGTAAGTGAACATGTGTTCGTACCGGAATTGCTATGAGGTAGAAAAGGGGTAGGATTAAAAAAGTCATGTTTCAGACAAAGAAAAAGAAAACTATTAAAATTGCATACATGTTCGGAATATACTTCAACCAACCAACCAACAATTACCTGGTATTAATTTAGTAAAATCATTCTTTAGATTAGGTAGATTGTTTGCATTGTTCGTGGTAAATGCATTCTTTGATTGAAAATAACTCAACTTGACTTAGTTTTTGTGCATAGTACCCAAAATGTACTTTTAATTGAACCGATCACAGGGATGTGAGCACCCTGTGATTGAGAAAAAAAGAGGAACATGTCTACCAGTATAAAGTGCTGCGATGCAAAAGCTAAGTATCGTTCTATTTGTGTGCTTTTAATTGTTCTGCAGCTTTTTTTATTACTTTCTCAACATATTTAGTAGTACTATTTAACTTGCAAATCACCCGATCTCTGTCTCACCACCCCTCCCGCAGCTAGCTAGCAGCTAGCTGCTAAGCTAACGAAGCTAGCGCGGAGAAAGGCGTCGCCGGTCGCCGGTCAGAAGGAATCTACTCCTGCACACCGTGACCAGGACTTCTCGGAAGACAGCAGGAACTTCACTCGGTGACAGAAAACACCGTGAGTATGGCTTCCTGCGCGTCTTGCACCTTACTCACGGAGAGGCTGGCTCTGCTAGAGGGCCGTGTCCGCCAGTTAGAGCAGAGTAATCTCGTAACTTTAGATGTTGCGGACACATCTGCTAGCGTTAGCTGTAGCGAGCTAACTAGCCCAGCCTGTAGTAGTCCTAAGCGGCCTACAAGCTACGGTGTACCGGTTGAGACGCATAATAGATTTAGCTCTTTAGCTAGTCCTACACCCCAGTCTACCGGGCACCACACCTTAGTCATAGGGGACTCCATCACCAGAAACATAAAGCTTAGCGAACCAGCCACAATTAAGTGCATCCCTGGGGCCAGAGCACCTGACATTGAGGCTAATCTTAGGGAGCTAACTCGCAACAGGCCTAGTAAACACGTACGACAGGCTAATCGCACCACTAGTTATGCGAATATAGTTGTAAACGTTGGCTCCAATGACACTAGAATGAGACAATCAGAGATTACAAAGAGAAACATAGCCAGGACTTGTGATCTTGCTAGAAAGATGTCCAGGCATCGAGTAATTGTCTCTGGCCCCCTGCCTGCGAGAGGCAATGATGAGAGATATAGCAGATTAGTCTCGCTTAACAAGTGGCTGGCTAGCTTCTGTAGACAACAGGGACTAACGTTTATTGATAATTGGCCCTCTTTCTGGGGCAAACCAGGCTTGCTGATGAGAGACGGCCTTCACCCTAACCAGGAAGGCGCCATCATCCTGCCTAAAAACATAGACTACTGTTTAAGTCACATTTGACTAACTACACTAGAGCAAGCCCGGTCACAGGCAATTACAGAGCCTGCTAGTCCGGGTGAGGAGTCAGTTAAGCTAGAACTAGCCAGCGCCAGGCTGGATAATTCCTGTACGCATAGCAATTTTCTTAGAATAACACACAACTCACATAATGTGTTTTCTGTTGTGAATGTGTCAGGGGTAGATATGCATTCTACTGAGGTGGCAAATCATGATGCGTTCAGTCGATCGCAGCATCAAGCAAACAATCTGAAAATTCCCGTCGTATCAATTCCTAGATATGGTCGAAACTATTTAAAGTGCACTACGTATAATAAACGCAACATTATTAATATTGCTACTACGGATAATTTAAACAAAAACTCGTCAAAACAGCCCAATATCTATAATATGGGCTTTTTAAACATAAGATCATTGTCTCCCAAAACGTTATTAGTTAATGAGGTCATTAGAGACAACAATCTTAACGCCATTGGTCTTAGCGAAACCTGGCTCAAACCAGACGATTTTTTTGCGCTAAATGAGGCATCTCCTCCTAACTATACGAATGCGCATATTGCCCGTCCCCTTAAAAGGGGGGTGGGGTCGCACTAATATACAATGAAAACTTTAACCTTACCCCTAACCTAAATAATAAATACAAATCGTTTGAGGTGCTTACTATGAGGTCTGTCGCACCGCTGCCTTTCGATATGGCTGTTATCTACCGCCCCCCAGGGCCCTACTCGGACTTTATCAATGAATTCTCAGAGTTCGTTGCTGATCTAGTGACGCACGCAGACAATATAATCATAATGGGGGACTTTAATATCCATATGAATACCCCATCGGACCCTCAGTGCGTGGCGCTCCAAACTATAATTGATAGCTGTGGTCTTACACAAATAATAAATGAACCTACGCATCGCAACGGTAATATGATAGATCTAGTGCTGGTCAGGGGTGTCACCACCTCCAAAGTTATGGTACTCCCGTATACTAAAGTAATGTCCGATCATTACCTTATAAAATTCGAAGTTCTGACTCATTGTCAACAAACTAATAATAATAATAACTGCTATAGCAGCTGCAACATTAATGCTGCCACAACGATGACTCTTGCTGACCTACTGCCTTCGGTAATGGCACCATTCCCAAATTATGTCGGCTCTATTGATAACCTAACTAACAACTTTGACAATGCCCTGCGCAAAACCATTGATAGTATAGCACTGCTAAAACAAAAAAGGGCCCCTAAAAGGCGCACCCCATGGTTTACAGAAGAAACCAGAGCTCATAAATTATCATGTAGAAAGTTGGAACGCAAATGGCGCGCGACCAAGCTTGAGGTTTTCCATCAAGCATGGAGTGATAGTTTAATATCGTATAAACACATGCTTACCTTAGCTAAAGCTAAATATTACTCAAATCTCATCCGCCTCAACAAAAACGACCCTAAATTTTTGTTTAGTACAGTAGCATCGCTAACCCAACAAGGGACTCCTCCCAATAGCTCCACCCACTCGGCAGATGACTTTATGAATTTCTTTAATAAGAAAATTGAACTCATTAGAAAGGAGATTAAAGACAACGCATCCCAGCTACAACTGGGTTCTATTAACACATATACAACTGTATCTACGACGGATACTGCAATACAAAATAGTCTCTCTTTTTTTGATGAAATAACATTAGAGGAACTATTACGGCGTGTAAGTGGGATAAAACAAACAACATGTTTACTTGACCCACTTCCTGCGAAACTTATCAAGGAGCTTTTTGTATTATTAGGTCCATCAGTGCTAAATATTATAAACTTATCACTTTCCTCTGGCACTGTTCCCCTAGCATTCAAGAAAGCGGTTAGTCATCCTCTGCTCAAAAGACCTAACCTTGATCCTGACCTCATGGTAAACTACCGACCGGTGTCCCACCTTCCCTTTATTTCGAAAATCCTTGAAAAAATTGTCGCACAGCAGCTAAATGAACACTTAGTGTCTAACAATCTCTGTGAACCTTTTCAATCCGGTTTCAGGGCAAATCACTCTACGGAGACAGCCCTCGCAAAAATGACTAATGATCTACTGCTAAAGATGAATTCTGATGCGTCATCTATGTTGCTGCTTCTTGATCTTAGCGCTGCTTTCGATACCGTCGATCATAATATTTTATTAGAGCGTATCAAAACACGTATTGGTATGTCAGACTTAGCTTTGTCGTGGTTTAACTCTTATCTTACTGACAGGATGCAATGCGTCTCCCATAATAATGTGACCTCGGACTATGTTAAGGTAACGTGCGGAGTTCCTCAGGGTTCGGTCCTTGGCCCTGCACTCTTTAGCAATTACATGCTGCCGCTAGGCGACATCATATGCAAATACGGTGTTAGCTTTCATTGTTATGCTGATGACACCCAACTCTACATGCCCCTAAAGCTGACCAACACGCCGGATTGTAGTCAGCTGGAGGCGTGTCTTAATGAAATTAAACAATGGATGTCCGCTAACTTCTTGCAACTCAACGCCAAGAAAACGGAAATGCTGATTATCGGTCCTGCTAAACACCGACATTTATTTAATAATACCACCTTAACATTTGACAACCAAACAATTACACAAAGCGACTCAGTAAAGAATCTGGGTATTATCTTCGACCCAACTCTCTCGTTTGAATCACACATTAAGAGTGTTACTAAAACGGCCTTCTTTCATCTCCGTAATATCGCTAAAATTCGTTCTATTTTATCCACTAGCGACGCTGAGATCATTATTCATGCGTTCGTTACGTCTCGTCTCGACTACCGTAACGTATTATTTTCGGGTCTCCCTATGTCTAGCATTAAAACACTACAATTTGTACAAAATGCGGCTGCTAGACTTTTGACAAGAACAAGAAAGTTTGATCATATTACGCCTATACTGGCTCACCTGCACTGGCTTCCTGTGCACTTAAGATGTGACTTTAAGGTTTTACTACTTACGTATAAAATACTACACAGTCTAGCTCCGTCCTATCTTGTCGATTGCATTGTACCATATGTCCCGGCAAGAAACCGGCGTTCAAAGAACTCCGGCTTATTAGTGATTCCCAGAGCCCAAAAAAAGTCTGCGGGCTATAGAGCGTTTTCTATTCGGGCTCCAGTACTATGGAATGCCCTCCCGGTAACAATTAGAGATGCTACCTCAGTAGAAGCATTTAAGTCCCATCTTAAAACTCATTTGTATACTCTAGCCTTTAAATAGCCCCCCTGTTAGACCAGTTGATCTGCCGTTTCTTTTCTTTTCTCCTCTGCTCCCCTATTCCTTGTGGAGGGGGGGGGGGGCACAGGTCCGGTGGCCATGGATGAAGTGCTGGCTGTCCAGAGTCGGGACCCGGGGTGGACCGCTCGCCTGTGCATCGGCTGGGAACATCTCTGCGCTGCTGACCCGTCTCCGCTCGGGATGGTGTCCTGCTGGCCCCACTATGGACTGGACTCTTACTATTATGTTGGATCCACTATGGACTGGACTCTCACAATATTATGTCAGACCCACTCGACATCCATTGCTTTCGGTCTCCCCTAGGGGGGGGGGGGGTTACCCACATATGCGGTCCTCTCCAATGTTTCTCATAGTCATTCACATCGATGTCCCACTGGGGTGAGTTTTTCCTTGCCCTTATGTGGGCTTTGTACCGAGGATGTCGTTGTGGCTTGTGCAGCCCTTTGAGACACTTGTGATTTAGGGCTATATAAATAAATATTGATTGATGATTGATTGAAAACCAGAATTAATCTTTTGAAATCAAGATTCCTGCAACTGGGTGCATGTATACACCATATTTTACATTTAGACTTATTCTCTACCGACCTCTTTTGGCTGTCATTTTGACACCTACATGTCCTATGTAACGCACCACAAGTTTTTTAGGTAGATCATTTACTAACATTATTTTCATAAAAAATGTAATGTACAATTCTTTAACATGCATGCAAAGAAAACGTTTCCCATTTGGCAACTCTACCCTATAGCCACGCCCCCTCGCGTAATATACTCCCGGAGTCGTGACTTCTGTTTACATCCGTCACGTCAAAATGATACCTTCTCGCTGGCTACTAATAAATACTTTTGAGCTACAACTGGTTCGGAACTAACACTAATCATCTAATAATGATTAGCAGTAGGGATGTCCGATAATATCGGCCGATAAATGCGTTAAAATGTAATATCGGAAATTATCGGTATCGTTTTTTTATTATTGGTATCGTTTTTTTTTGTTTTTTTTTGTTTTTGTTTTTTTATTAAATCAACATAAAAAACACAAGATACACTTACAATTAGTGCACCAACCCAAAAAACCTCCCTCCTCCATTTACACTCATTCACACTCATTCACACAAAAGGGTTGTTTCTTTCTGTTATTAATATTCTGGTTCCTACATTATATATCAATATATATCAATACAGTCTGCAAGGGATACAGTCCGTAAGCACACATGATTGTGCGTGCTGCTGGTCCACTAATAGTACTAACCTTTAAGAGTTAATTGTTATAAATTTCATTAATACTAGTTTCTATGTAACTGTTTGTATATTGTTTTACTTTCTTTTTTATTCAAGAAAATGTTTTTAATTTATTTATCTTATTTCATTTTTTATTTTTTTTAAGTACCTTATCTTCACCATACCTGGTTGTCCAAATTAGGCATAATAATGTGTTAATTCCACGACTGCATATATCTGTTGATTTCGGTATCGGTTGATATCGGTATCGGTAATTAAAGAGTTGGACAATAACGGAATATCAGGTATCCTCAAAAAGCCATTATCGGACATCCCTAATTAGCAGCAAAGTGGATAGCCGTCAGCGTTGTGGCTCGGAGAGCAAACGCAGCCGACAACAAGTAAGCCAGCTAGATGGTTAGCTAACTAACGAGCTCCATGCTCTTGAGATCGTCTTATATATGAACGCAACGTTTCGGCAAGACAAACAGCGAGTACTCGCAGCTGATGCGCGCGTTCAACAAATTTTGTTACGATAATATTTTTATTGATATTTCAATTTAATTGAGTTTTTTCTTGCACCGATGTGGGATCTGAGCTGAGGATGTCGTTGTGGCTTGTGCAGCCCTTTGAGACACTCGTGATTTAGGGCTATATAAGTAATGTCAAGACGTGGGCTATGGTGTGTTTGTTTTCCCGAGATGCAAGTAAAGCTGGACTGGTCATGGCGTGAAGGTAAATACATATTTATTTATAACACTCAAAGGAACAAAAAGCGCGCTCAAGGCGGATGTACAAACTTGACAAACAAAAACACTAACTGTGGCATTAATAGAAAAAACTTACTTGGACATGGCATGAAGTGCGCAGAGGTAGACAGAGTGTGACAGGGGTATGAATGCGGGATGTCGCCAGAACGACGAACTGAAAACAATGAACTTAAATACTATAGACATGATTAGTGAAAGCAGGTGCGTGACTCAAAACGTGAAACAGGTGCGTGACGTGACAGGTGAAAACTAATGATTGCTATGGTGACAAAACAACAAAAGTGCACAAAAAGTCCAAAAACAAAACCGAACATGACTAAAACAAAACATGATCACACAGACATGACAAGTAAACTTTGATTGATTGATTGAAAAAAAACGCGGAAATCATATTTTGACATAAAACTTTTTTTTTTTAAATATTCTGAAATTTCACATGCCTCCAATCAACATATACAGTAATGTAACCTTTATTGAAAATCATAGGGACCATTTGACCTAATTCAAGGTCAGTTCTTATAGATCAAGAGACATAGTCTTGGATAAAACTTCAACAAACTTCAATTTCCATATTTGGACAGGAACGCCCAGATCATCAATGCCTGAAAACATGCCTCACACTGCTTGGTTGACGGATGTACAATTTCCTGTTTTAAGAAAGAATAAAAATCTGCTGTTTGAATTAATCTATATTGTTGAATTATAAATGACACTGCTCATAAAATTTGCAACAAAGTTGAACAAATAGTAAAAGTCCTTTTACAAGCTTTCTTACACCAAGATACTCCAAAGATGAAACATCCTTGCCAAGCCTAAGTCAATACAAAATAGCATGTTTCGCAAATGGGAATTAATGATAAGCAGATGTTTTCTGACAAATGAAATAAATTATTATTATGTATGACCTAGTTGGGAGTGTTGGTATTGTGTCCTTTTTATCTTCATAATTCCCACTTGCTTTAGTAACTTAATTCTCTTTTTCCTGTCATGCTCTTTTCACCCCTTTTGAGGCTAATTTCTTCCAACCAATGATGATGAATCCATCTGGCATAATAGCAAGCCACCATTCCTCCACACTGCTTCAAAACTTGATGAAACATGGCTTTAAAAATGTATAATAATCAATTCTACCAACTTTTTGAGGAAGGATGAGGAGGCTGTGACCTTAACCGTTTCCACAATCAATAGTGGTATTAATGTTGGTTAGAGTCATTCATAGACTGATGCCGACAAGCATAACAAAGCAGTTTGCCGATGAATCGCAGATTGTTGCATTGCTGGATCTGGTTGAGAGACGGCATTATCTCTGCAGAAAGAGTAGCCTGATTTAGCATCAATTTAGTGGATACTTTGTTTACTTCATGTACAAAGGGAAAACAACAAGTGGACAGCAACAAGATACACGCCAAAACAATAATACTGAAATTGTTACTTATTATAAAGAGAACAAATCCAATTATTATTAACAGCTTTTGCAGGGTACGACTCTACATTTGCTACACACATTTTTAAACATCAATTATAATTTCAACAATGGCACCTAACTAACTAACCTAATCACATTCTGCATATGTAAAGGTACGAGATAAACTCACTCATGCTAAATTCAACAAAATTACCTCTTGTCAAAGTAGATCTGCATACATGTACATCAATTCAACTGCATTTAAAACATTGGAAGACAAACTGTTGTCATTTAAAGGTAAACACACTATTGGAAAAGTAAGTACCATTAGCACTAAAAAGCAAAGATATAATTTGTCGTTTTTAATCATTCACAAGTATAAAACAGCAAACATTGCAGGATACTTAATACCATTTTAAATAATGTCAAAGAGCTAAATGCAACTATTGTGTAAAATAAGAATAAGTTGAACATCCTATCCAGTCTGCACGACTTCGACTAAAGTAAAATAACTACTTACAACTTTCATTCCTGACACACTACAGTTATTGGAGCCTTACATATTGGCCGATTCCGATATCAAAACAATAAGACATCAGCACGAATCTTGAATTTTGTTTTGTGGAATGTTAGAAAAGGCTTGATCAAGTGAACTTACCGTATTTTTCTGACTATAAGTCGCAGTTTTTTTCATAGTTTGGCAGGGGGTGCGACTTATACTCAGGAGCGACTTATGTGTGAAATTATTAACACATTACCGTAAAATATCAAATAATATTATTTAGCTCATTCACGTAAGAGACTAGACGTATAAGATTTCATGGGATTTAGCGATCAGGAGTGACAGATTGTTTGATATAGCATGTTCTATATGTTATAGTTATTTGAATGACTCTTACCATAATATGTTACGTTAACATACCAGGCACGTTCTCAGTTGGTTATTTATGCCTCATATAACGTACACTTATTCAGCCTGTTGTTCACTATTCTTTATTTATTTTAAATTGCCTTTCAAATGTCTATTCTTGGTGTTGGGTTTTATCAAATAAATGTCCCCAAAAAATGTGACTAATACTTAGACTTATATATGTTTTTTTTTTCCTTCTTTATTATGTATTTTCGGCTGGTGCGACTTATACTCCGGAGCGACTTATACTCCAAAAATACGGTACTCAGAACAATGGTAGGTATAAAAACACTAACCTCATGACTGATTTATGGTTATTTTGGCGACACTTAGTAGTCACAATAATTAATATCGAATTAAGAATTGTTTTGGTTCGAGCATCGATTCTGAATTTAATCATTACCCCGAAGAATCTAATTAAATTGTGCGGTGCCCAAATATTCAAAGACCTAACAACTAACTAATCACATATTATGTGTGACGTTACATATTATATGGTGCATTATTCATGGTTAATGAATACCTTATTTGAAAAATTGACTCAAAGAACATATAATAATTGAAAATCATTGAAAAAGGGACTTTTTTAAAATTGTTTTCACTTTCTATCATGACAAATATGTCATGTTAGACTTTCAGTAGCAATTTTAAGGCTTCAACCTGGACAGCAATATTTTCCTGTTTTGTTTTATATGAATTAATTGAATACATTAAGATGAGTTGGATTGGAATATGCATGGGGATTGCTAAAAAGAGTGTTAATTGCAAAATATAATCATTTGGAAATGAGCTAGCTTCTTGTGTCTTATCCGACGCACTGCCATTGTGGGTAAATCACGTCCAGGGATATTTACACGTCTGTCAAATGACAACACCTCAAATATTTCCTAAACGTCACTCTATTCTTTATTCTCTAGTTGTAATGTAATTTCTGACCGAGGCACCTACAGTACTTTGACAAAGATATTCCATTTCATAGTGTAAGATCGTATTCATGAATTAACGGTTTAATTCAACTTCCTGTGTAGATCAGACACTATCTATGAGTCTTTGCTGAGATTTTGCTTTTGTGTTGTCAATACAAGGTTGGAGTTGTGGCCTGAGGCGAGTTCAGCTTAAGTCAAACAAGGAACCCCATCAATAGGCCTTGATCAATACACATTCTGCAAACAAGCCCACAAATCTACACACACCTTGATTCCATTCCAACAACTAAAAAACAGTTGAATATATCAACTTGTTTGCTGTCAAAGTTTGAAAGTGAAGGGTATCAAAACACTTTCCACATTACTGTATGCTTTTAAAAGCGCTGGGCCCTATTTTTGCGGTCTATACACGTAATACCTGATTTACTCAAGGTGTACTAAAACACGCGCTAACTTGATAGTACAAAGTTGATCTACTAAATGTGTGCAAAGAGTGAAGTTAATTATATTTATATAGCGCTTTTCTCTAGTGACTCAAAGCATTTTTACATCGTGAAATCCAATATCTAAGTTACATTTAAACCAGTGTGGGTGGCACTGGGAGCAGGTGGGTAAAGTGTCTTGCCCAAGGACACAACGACAGTGACTAGGATGGCGGAAGCGGGGATCAAACCTGAAACCCTCAAGTTGCTGGAAGGGCCACTCTACCAACCGAGCTATACCGCCCCAGAGGATTGCGTCTCTTACGTGAGCAGGACAAGGAGCGCCATCCATTTTGCGTCTTGTGTCTTAATATGCAAAATATATGCGGACTGTCAAAACGGCCACAATACTGGGAGGAGATATTGCAAATACAATTATTTAGCACAGGCAGCCTTATTTGCTGAATATGGAAAGTGATTGTGGCAACTAAATTAGTGTCTTCATTTAGCACGTCTGAAAAGTAAGTTCAAACTACAGCAGGATCAGTGCCGCCGCTGCGAAGACAGACGATGGAAAGACGAGAATCTTCCGTCCTACGTGTGTGTGCAAACATATTTGGAGATATCGTCTATTCAGCAACATCCTTTTATAATTCATACTATTTTTGGCATCTTGAGCATTTAAGTACAGCCTCTCTCCCGTGAGCACAACTTCACAGCACTAAAAAAAGGGAAACAATAATTTCAATGTCAATAGCGCACGCAAAATCCTCATTTAAATAAAGCAGGCTGCACCTAAAATAATTTTAATTTTTTTTAAAATGGGTGCGCCTAATTTACATATTAATTCTGGTTGTGCTTGCTGACCTCGAAGCAATTTTATTTGGTATATGGTGTAATGATATGTGTGACCAGTAGATGGCAGTCACAAATAAGAGATAGATATGGACTGCAGCTTGACGCCTGTTCAATAAATGACACTAGCAAGTACCCCTAGGCAAGCAACATCAAAACTGTTTCATTGAGATTATAGAACAATACACACTGTCAATGTTCCCTGTGCAATTACGCACTGCTCGTGCGTCCTCTGCGCACAGTAAATCAATACCACGCAAAATCAAATCCCATCTAAACTGTAAACAAAATAAACACATAATTTATTATGTAAGAATTGCATTGCAAATGTGAGTGACAGGTGATGACAAGCAGCCTTAACAGGAACCAAAAAAAAATGTTTGTCAACATTACGGTAACCAGGCATTTGATATGAACTTAATGAAAAAGACTGACTTCTTTTTCTCAATCCTCTTGTTGTGGGGCATTCATCCTCCACTGTTGCCATTTCTAATATAAAGTAGAGTAGAGTTGTAACTTATGCATGTCAGTAGACTCGCTATGGAAGAGCTAAAAACTGTGGAAAGGCACAGCCATGTAAATAAGACCGCCCACAAAACAAAGCGGATCCAGAGCTTTCTCAAGCAAGTCACAAATAACTATTTAGCCAGTTACTAACATTTTTGCAGCAGATTTCTTTCTGTATTTTTAATTTTTTATTGTAGGTCCATACAACAACACACTTGCCATACAGTAGGTGACACAGTGGGTCATACAGTAGGTGTGTATGACGAGTGATTTTTTTTAGTCAGTTCTTAAAGCGCTTGTGTCATAAAGGAACTTCGATTTTACTTATATTCAGTACTAATATCTAACCTACTTACAGTTCACAATTTTGTCAAATGCCATCCATCTTCTACTGCTTGTCCCTTTCAGGTTGCGGGGGTGCTGGAGCCTACCCCAGCTGCACTTGGGCAGGAGGCGGGGTACACCCTGGATAATTCATTTTGTCGAATGATATGAAAACATATATTTATTTAACACATAAACATTAGGATTAGGTCAGGCTGATTAGAAAAATAAGTACTGATCCAATATACTGTACTGCATAAGAAGGGACTCAAATAACTGATGAAAAAAATACATATAATAATGTTGTGCTAAAATAAATACAATTAATTAACTGCAAACACAATTAAAGTGCAACTAAAATATAGCTTCAATATAGCGTCATATTATTTGTGTTTAAAAAACATTTATATGACTTTAGCTCCAGACTTCTTCTGTTTGTGTGGTATTGTGGCGCTTATTGCTACACAAACGTGCGTGCCGTTTATTCACACAAAGAGCAGAAGTGTCTTCTTACATTAAGCGACTCAAAATGGCGGTCACAACAAACCCCCACTTTTGGGTAAAACTCTTGACGGTCACTTAAAGGGGCCGCACCGAATTACTCGCTCTTAACTGCATATATGAATGGTAAACAAGAACAACATTGTTAGGTGCACAATAGAACAATGGCAGTGAATAATGACAACAAAGTCAAGTAAACAGGTGTGGTGAATTACAGTATTTTTCAGAGTATAAGTCGCTCCGGAGTATAAGTCGCACCGGCCGAAAATGCATAATAAAGAAGAAAAAAAACATGTATAAGTCGCATTTTTGGGGGAAATTTATTTGATAAAACCCAACACCAAGAATAGACATTTGAAAGGCAATTTAAAATGAATAAAGACAACAGGCTGAATAAGTGTACGTTATATGAGGCATAAATAACCAACTGAGAACGTGCCTGGTATGTTAACGTAACATATTATGGTAAGAGTCATTCAAATAACTATAACATATAGAACATGCTATACGTTTACCAAACAATCTGTCACTCCTAATCGTTAAATCCCATGAAATCTTATACGTCTAGTCTCTTACGTGAATGAGCTAAATAATATTATTTGATATTTTACGGTAATGTGTTAATAATTTCAGACGTAAGTCGCTCCTGAGTATAAGTCGCACCCCGTGCCAAACTTTGAAAAAAACTGCGACTTATAGTCCGAAAAATACAGTATGTCCTTAAAGCAAACACTACAATATTGTCATTACTGCCACAAGTGATGGAAAAGTGTATTACAACTGGGTACAGCTGCGGCACATACGGACCACAGCTGAGAAACAGAGAGTTTGTTTCATCCCTATAGGGGGCGCTCACGGCCCTACCGTAAAGAAACACTGTTTTAGATTGCTTTGAAGGCAACGTTGATGACTCTCATGAGCTGCAATGTTAGCCGCATCTTGCGAGTGTTTTTTTAATCTTTAGAATCCTAAAAAAAAAAAAAAAAAAAAAAAAAAAAAAAAATTGTGTGTTCTTGACTCTCATAGGGATTGTCCTTGATGACTTTAGCAAGTTAAGGCTTTATTCATCCAAACTTGTCGTTCGGTTTTTAATCTGTATTTAGGGTTCATACACCTTTTCCATGGCCAAATTCAAGCACTTTTTAAGGACTTTCAAGATCAATTTTTTCAGTTTTTTCAGTACCCTTCAAAAGGCGAAAACCAGTGTGAATCAATCCATAGCCTTGTTGTTTGAGGTCACCAAAAATACAGAAAATCTGCTAAAACCTAAGCCTAACTTTGAACCAGCAGTTATCATTAACTGAATGGGGCATAGAAAATGAAGGAATGTTTCTGTAGACCAGTGGTTCTCAACCTTTTTTCAGTGATGTACCCCCTGTGAATTTTTTTTAAATTCAAGTACCCCCTAAATAGAGCAAAGCATTTTTGGTTGAAAAAAAGAGATAAAGAAGTAAAATACAGCACTATGTCATCAGTTCCTGATTTATTAAATTGTATAACAGTGCAAAATATTGCTCATTTGTCTTTCTTGAACTATTTGGAAAAAAAGATAGGTTTTTATTTATATTTATGAAGGATTTTTGAATTGCTGCTATTTTTAGAATACTTAAAAAAAATTGCACATACCCCTTGGCATACCTTCAAGTACCCCCAGGGGTACGCGTACCCCCATTTGAGAACCACTGCTGTAGACTATTCAATGTCACTGGTGTTTGCAAACGAGTCTCCATTTGTGTTGTTTTTCAAATTTCTTGTTCTTTTTCTTACTTACAGCACTCAATGACATCAAACAGCACGGATTGATTCACACCGTATTTGTGCTTGTAAACTGCATAATGTGATATAAATACACGCACCCTCAAAATGTCAATTTCACTCATTTATTGACAATACACATTAATATAAGGATAATAAATTAAAGGAAAATATTTCACCTTTAATTAAGCATATCTAGCCTTATAATTGTGGCTATGATAACATATTGATTTTTAGTTGAGGGAAGTTCCTAACATTATAATTTATCCGTGACAATTTTTCCTTTGATAGCTCGTAATAACTGTCCGTAATTAACATCTATTCTAGCGCTGATCTCACAGTTTAGGTCTAGCATGTACCAAAAGGTTAGAAAACAAAACTTTAGTTAACGTTAGTTAACTTGTAAGGCTCGTAATCTCTGTGGCTTACATTTCATATGACTCGAGAGAGCCGACTCTCCCATTGCGAAAAGCTGGATTTTATTTTTGCATACTTAGCAGCAGGCTACATGTGGATTTGGTCCACGTTATATCCAAAGTTTGTATTTGTCATTTTCCATCCAATGTTCATCAAAACGACAGCCTCCCGGCATGCTGGACTGATGCACCACTGTCCTCTTGGGGGCGACACAGAGCCGTATGGCTCTGGCATGATAACAACCTAATGTAAGGGCTCGTGCAAAGCAAACCGATCAAGCGTGTAGCTTTAATTTTTAAGGAAACATTTTTTTTCCCCCATTTTATAATTAGCCTATTGAGTCAGACTGCAGAGAAATATGATGAACATTTACAAGCATTTACAAGCACTTCATCCAAAATTCAAGCATGTTTCAAACCTTGAAAACACAACATTAAAATCCAAGCATTTTCAAGGTTTTTAAGCACCCGTACGAACCCTGTGTATTACGATAGCCATGAGATGGACATCATGATTGTGATAAGCTGCCACATGTAAAGGATAAAGAACATTCTAAATGTCCTCCACTTGTATTTATTGGCTGCGATGATCTTGGAAAAGGCCTCAACATGTTCATATTTCTCGTTGTTTTGCCGGAGCTATGCAGGCACCCGCCAACAGATACCCTCCTCACTCTGTGGGAGGCGGTTTCTCTCAGCTGGGGGGTTTGAGGCAGAAAAGGGAATGGTGAAAGAAGCAGGGCGGGAGAGAGATAGTGTTAGAGATGCTGAACTTCCATCATCCATCAAAGTGACTGAGATGCTGACACATTGAGACATCCCCAGATCCTTGTCGACAAATTGTGCTGGTAAATGATTTCTCCTATCAGCTCCATCATACTATCCACCCTTCTCTCACCCTCCCTCCATCCTTCCATCCATCTCTCCTCACATCATGCAGCCCCCGCCTCCATGCTTTCCCCTCATCGACTTGATTTGTCCTCAGCTCAGTAGAGCGCCGCGCATCAAGTCTGGTCGGACTTGAGCGTCGCATTAGGGACATACATGTCCTATACAATCTGTCTCCCTCTCCATTTCCCTTACACACGTGCACACCCATGCATCGCCGATTGCAATAGGATATGAAAGCAATACTTCAGTCAAGCTTACCTCAACTCAAACAACAATGGATGATAACAGAAACTTCTAAGGATGTAAATGTACATGTATTCGTAATCTGTTTGTAAAGATGTTTTGTAACAGAGGCGTATCAAATTCCCAAACTGTACACTTTAAAGGCCTGATCTACTAAAGGTTGCGCGTACTTAGGGCTGTGCCATATAGCTGAGGTTAGAGTGTCCGCCCTGAGATTGGTAGGTCGTGAGTTCAAACCCCGGCCGAGTCATACCAAAGACTATAAAAATGGGACCCATTACCTCCCTGCTTGGCACTCAGCATCAAGGGTTAGAATTAAATGATAAATGATAAATGGGTTGTACTTGTATAGCGCTTTTCTACCTTCAAGGTACTCAAAGCGCTTTGACACTACTTCCACATTTACCCATTCACACACACATTCACACACTGATGGAGGGAGCTGCCATGCAAGGCGCTAACAAGCACCCATCAGGAGCAAGGGTGAAGTGTCTTGCTCAGGACACAACGGACATGACGAGGTTGGTACTAGGTGGGGATTGAACCAGGGACCCTCGGGTCGCGCACGGCCATTCTTCCAATGCGCCACGCCGTCCCTTGGGACATTGGGGGTTAAATCACCAAATGATTCCTGAGCGCGGCCACCGCTGCTGCTCACTGCTCCCCTCACCTCCCAGGGGGTAGAACAAGGGGATGGTTCAAATGCAGAGGGTAATTTTACCATACCTAATGTGTGTGTGACTATCAGTGGTACTTTAACTTTAACTTTAAAACATACTCTATATTGCCAAAAGTATTCGGCCACCCATCCAAATGATCAGAATCAGGTGTCCTAATAATCACTTGGTCCGGCCATAGGTGTATAAAATTAAGCACTTAAAAATGGAAACTGTTTCTACAAACAGTGTGTTGGGTGCGTGAGTGGAAGAGTTAAGAGAGGAAGCGGTAGCATGCAGCAGTAGTGGCGAATGTTTCGGGTTGCGTCCTGCAGTAATAAGAATAAAACGACCAAATTGTAACGCCACACCGACCCGAAAGCAGAGCTTAGCAGACCCATTGTCGGATAAAGTGAAAGGTAAAACATCGGTCCTAGAGGGAACAGTTACCCTGATCTCCCCGTCTACGGTCTGGGGCTATATATTATACATATATATATTTTTTATTTTTTGTTTGTTTTTATTTTTTATTTTTTTTATTGAGACAAAGATTATTTAATGATTTAATATTTGCTTATTTACTTACTATGGTATATTATTTGTTTATTATTTATTTGTTCACTGTTATGTTACAGAGAACCAGGAATTATGATACAATTGCAATGGTATGAAAAGGGGTAGGATTAAATAAGCTCAGCTTGCTCCTACTCCTCTTTGGGCGTGCTGTAATGAAACAACTGGTAATATGTGATGCATTACATTGTATCGTATGCATGTTCGAAATAAACTGAAACTGAACTGAACTGAAGTATGTGTCTATCGCCACATATGTTGATATCGTATTTTCGGCCCAGCACTATACTAAAACACATGCAAACTTGATTGCGCACACAAAGCTGATCTACTAAACTCGTGCGCCGAAGACTGCGTCCTTTAAGTGAGTAAAATAAGGAGCACAATCCATTTAGCATGTCTTCATGAATGTGCAGAATATATGCTGATCATCAGAAGGCCCACAATACCGGGAGGAGAAGATGCACGTATAATCATTCAGCATGTGCAATGTGACCCACCATAGATGAAACTGCTCTGCTTCTTTATGTAGCACGTCTGCAAACTACTTGCAAACTGACAAGGTTACGCACACAGCTGTGATACTAGCGGATAGTGCTACAGAGACAGATGGTGGACAGAGAATCCTTATGCGTGTATTTAGACTGTCACAAATACAACTTTAGACATATCGCCTATTCAACAGAATCCTGTTATAATCTTGTAGCTGCTGGATAACTTAAGGGGCTGACTAAAACATATTCCAAACACTAAACAAACACAAACTTTTAAGTACCGGTAGTGTTTTAATGTTCATATGACACAGGATGTTGAATATTTAATTGTATCAACTCAGTGTGATAAGTAAATAGAGCACATTACTGTATAAAGCAGTTCCTCGAGTGTTTCGCCAATTCATGCAAATTCAACCAATCCCTGAAATGATGTGTGTCCTCGCAACTTTGTCCGATGCCTGCACTTTCCTCGTACATTTTGGCGAATCAGCATCATTTTCGCCAATCGAATTTGCTTCGGAGCAGCACTCAACTGCACATGTCAACTGTCTAATCAAAATGTGTGTGTGTCGCTCGTGTAGATTAAACAGGTACAGCAACGTCCAACAGTATATGAACACCTTATTGCTCGAATAGAACAAGTGTAGCTCAAATTGACTTTGTATTCCTCCAGTTTGGCTAATATAGTATACATATATTAACTTGTATGCCTTGTGTTTATATATATATTTAAGCTTCTTTTTTTTTATCCAGGGTAAGACAATTCATTTTTATTTACAATGCTGACCTAGCAAAGACGCAGCATTATGATCATCTCTCATCATTTACCAAAAAAACACTACAGATTGCGCTCAACAGTTCAACAATACTACAGGGTAAGATGTCCAATTCGGATTTTTTTTTGTCAAATCTGATCTTTTTATGTAATTGTTCACATTACATAAAAAAGCACTTTCTGATGTGAAAGCAAACTGACCCGCATGCAGACATGACGTCATGACGTCACACATCCTGCAGAGTTTACAGAAGTATCAATCAATCCATCAAAGTTTATTTATATAGCCCAAAATCACAAGTGTCTCAAAGGGCTGCACAAGCCACAACGACAGGGGTCCCCAAACTACGGCCCGCGGGCCGGATCCGGCCTCACAGCATCCAAAATCCGGCCCACAGGAAGTCCCAAGTAATTTTTTATTTTTTTATTTTTTTTAATCTTTCCTTTCTAGTCCATTTTCTACCGCTTGTTACTCTTGGTGTCTCCTAGCCGCTCAGGCAAATCATATTGTCTAAAAATGAATTTTCCCATCGATAACGTGACAATGTTAAATGTTGATGAACATCAATGTTAATTGATGTTAAATCACCAAAACGGATTATAAAGACAATGTATATATATATATATATATATATATATATATATATATTAAGGCTGCAGCTAACGATTATTTTTCTATCGATTAATCTATAGATTATTTTTTCGATTAATCGGTTAATCTATAGATTATTTTTTTCGATTAATCTATAGATTATTTTTCCTTTTACCGATTATTTTTTTTATTTAAAATGAAGATGAAAAAATAAATGTAGGCCAGTTTTTTCAAAAGGCATGGCTTTTATTTACAAAAAAAAAAGTATGGCCACTCAGTCAACATTGACAACAACATGACAAAATATTCTGTAACAATGTTAACATTTAACAAAATTAAAAGTAGCTTATTTGCTTTTAATGTGCAAATATAAAAGTAAACATCCAGTGCAAATCTTAATATTCTGCAATAGTATAAGCATTTCAAAGGTAAAAGTATTGCTTATTTTGCTTTAAAATGTGCAAAAATAAAGATAAACATCCAATTCAAAAAAGTGCAAAACGGAAATATTCTGTAACAACAGTGTAAACATTTCAACAAAAGTAAAAGTATTGCTTATTTGCTAAAATGTGCAAAAATAAAGATAAACATCCAATACAAAAAAGTGCAAAACGAAATATTCTGTAACAACAGTGTAAACATTTCAACAAAAGTAAAACTTTTGCTTATGTTGCTTAATAACACAACAATGATAGTGTGATTAAAGTGAAAGTTAATTGTTCGTTTGTACATAGTATACGTAATTGTTAATGTTGTAAAAGGTATTTGCACAACTAATTAACGTTAGCGTTAAAGAGGAGCGCGTCTTTGTAAACACTGAACAGGCACACCAAACGCTCCTCTCAGAGCGAAACGGTGCTTTAGTTTATGAATTTACAACGCAGATACAAATGACACATTCATGTTTTTGTGTAATGATGACAACGTATACTCACGCGGACGATTGACTAGTTGATGGTGATGGCAAGAACGCTGCCGTTGTGCTGCTATGATAGGCCATTTCCGCTCGACACAGTGTGCATACAACAACATTATTAGCAGAGGTGGGTAGAGTAGCCAGAAATTGTACTCAAGTAAGAGTACTGTTACTTTAGAGATTTATTACTCAAGTAAAAGTAAGAAGTAGTCACCCAAATATTTACTTGAGTAAAAGTAAAAAGTATGTTGTGAAAAAACTACTCAAGTACTGAGTAACATACACACACATATCATATATATATATATATATATATATATATATATATATATATATATATATATATATATATATATATATATATATATATATATATATATATGTGTATATATATATACACACACACACATATATATATATATATATATATATATATATATATACATACATTGATATATACAGTATATAATTTATATTTATTTATTTTGCCGTTTTTGTTTACATGTTAAAGGTGTTTTAATAATTATACATGCATGTTTAACATATAGATTCCTTTCTTTCATGAAGACAATAATATAAGTTGGTGTATTACCTGATTCTGATGACTTGCATTGATTGTAATCAGGAAGCAGTGCTGGTAACGTCCACGTTTTCAAATGGAGGAGAAAAAAAGTTCCTCCTTTCTGTCTAATACCACATGAAAGTGGTTGTTATTTGGCATCTAATTTGTCCACCTTCCATATTCGTTTTTATACCCTTTACAAGAAATACATTGGCGGCAAACTCCGTAGCTTGCTAGCTTGTTTGCGCTGGCTTTCGGAGACTCTTATTTTGAAAGCGCAGGCGCGATGGAGCGGGACTTTTATTGTGAAGACAGGAACTGTGCAGTCAGTCTTTACGGTTGAAATAAAAAAAGGGTCTTTTTTCCTTCACACTTTTGATTGATTGATTGGAACTTTTATTAGTAGATTGCACAGTACAGTACATATTCCGTACAATTGACCACTAAATGGTAACACCCGAAGTTAGCTCGGAGCCAGTCAGGTCATGTGACCCCTGGCTCTGTTTGATTGGTCCAACGTCACCAGTGACTGCATTTGATTGGTGGAACGAAGTGAAACGTCACCAGTAAGGCAGGCACTTTGAAGGTCTGTCTGACAGACCAAAACAAACAAAGCGTGCATTAACAGATCGATAAAAATTAGTAGCGAGTAGCGAGCTGAATGTAGATAAAAGTAGCGGAGTAAAAGTAGCGTTTCTTCTTAGGCCGTTTATTGAAATACTCCCACACTTTTGACGACTTTTGGTGTGCTTTTTTCCCCTCGCTCGCACTGCTCGCATCGTCTGCTTTGCGCTCCGCCATGACGGTAGTGTGACGTAAATATGTGACGCGTCGACGAACAAAAACGTCCTCGACGTATTTACGTAACCGATGACGTCGACTACGTCGACGCGTCGTTTCAGCCCTAATATATATATATATATATATATATATATATATATATATATATATATATATATATATATATATACAGTTAGGTCCATAAATATTTGGACATTGACACAATTTCCAGTATTCCAGCTCTGTACAACACCACAATGGATTTGAAATGAAACAATCCAGACGTGCTTTAAGTGCAGACTTTGAGCTTTAATTTGAGGGTATTTACATCCAGATCAGGTGAACGGTGTAGGAACTACAACACATTTTATATGTGCCTTCCACTTTTTAAGGGATCAAAAGTAATTGGACAATTGGCTACTCAGCTGTTACATGGCCAGGTGTGTGTTATTCCCTTGTTTTTTTTCATTTATTCCATTTACAAAGAGCAGATAAAAGGCCTAGATGTAATTTCAAGTGTGGTATATTCATTTTGAATCTGGGGAGGTCATCTCTCAATATGAAGTCCAAAGAGCTGTCACTATCAGTGAAGCAAGCCATCATTAGGCTGAAAAATCAAATCAAAGCCATCAGAGAGATAGTAAAAACATGAGGTGTGGCCAAATCAACTGTTTGGTACATTCCTAAAAAGATAGAACGCACTGCTGAGCTCAGCAACACCAAAAGACCTGAAAGACCACGGAAAACAAGTGTGGTGGATAACAGGGAAATCCTTTCCCTTGTCAAGAAAAAACCCTTCACAACAGTTGGTCAGATGAAGAAAAGTCTCCAGGACGTAGGTGCATCTGTGTCCAAGTCAACAATGAAGAGAAGACTTCTCCAGAGGAAATACAGAGGTTTCATCACAAGGTGTAAACCATGGGTGAGCCTCAAAAACAGGAAGGCCAGATTAGAGTTTGCCAAAAAACATGTAAAAGAGCCTGTGCAGTTCTGAACAACATCTTATGGACAGATGAGACAAAGATCAACTTGTAGCAGAATGATGGAAAGAGAAGAGTATGGAGAAGGGAAGGAACTGCTCAAGATCCAAAGCATAGCACCTCCTCAGTGAAGCATGGTGGTGGTAGTGGCATGCATGGCTGCCAGTAGAACTGGATCTCTTATATTTATTGATGATGTGACAGCTGACAAAAGCAGCAGAATGAATTGTGAAGTGTTTGGGGCAATATTATCTGCTCATATTCAGCCAAATGCTTCAAAAGTCTTTGGACGGTGCTTCACAGTGCAGATGGACACTGACCCGAAGCATACTGCGAAAGCAACCAAATAGTTTTTTAAGGCAAAGAAGTGGAATGTTGTGCAATGGCCAAGTCAATCACCTGACCTGACTCCGATTGAGCATGAATTTCACTTGCTGAAGACAAAACTGAAGGGAAAATGCCCAAAGAACAAGCAGGAAGTGAAGACAGCTGCAGCAGAGGCCCGGCAGAGCATCACCAGGGACCAAACCCAGCGTCTGGTGATGTCTATGGCTTCCACACTTCAGGCTGTCATTGATTGCAATGGATTTGCAACAAAGTATTAAAAAGTGACAATTTGATTTATGATTATGTTAGTTTGTCCAATTACTTTTGGTCCCTTAAATAGTGGAAGGCACATATAAAATGTGTTGTAATTCCTACACCATTCACCTGATTTGGATGTAAATACCCTCAAATTAAAGCTCAAAGTCTGCACTTAAAGCACATCTTGATTGTTTCATTTCAAATCCATTGTGGTGTTGTACAGAGTTGGAATACTGAAAATTGTGTAAATGTCCAAATATTTATGGACCTAACTGTATGTATATATATATATATATATATATATATATATATATATATATATATATATATATATATATATATATATATATATATATATATATACATACATACAGCCTGGCCCCCGGCCAAATTTTTTTAACCCAATGCGGCCCCCGAGTCAAAAAGTTTGGGGACCCCTGCACAACGACATCCTCGGCCCAGATCCCACATGGCTTCAATTCTCGTCTGTCTCAGCACTGTTGCATTTGTGGCAATTTCAAGGATTTTGTGCAATCAAAGTCAACATTTTTTTAACCAAATTACTGCGTGGAGAAGATTAAGAAGGAAGAGGGCAAGTATTTTGATTTGTGGCACAAGCAATTATGTGTTGGAACATCAATTATTGTTGAAGATGGACAAAGACTTTTCAAGAATAAGACACATACAGAGTGGACGACAGAGCAGACAGTGGACAATGAGGAATTGTAATTATTAATGATTATTTATATTATTAGTTATAATTATGAAACAGTACAGTAATTTGACATTGAGATCTGAGTACGTGCTTTTATTCCCATTTAATATCTACTTTTAAGTCTGTGTGGTATGAAACAAGTTTTTCGAGGTTAAGGTTACAAGAAACAAAAAACAAATTCATAAAATCAAAAGTTGATTTATTGTTATTTCAAAAAATATACCTCAAAACATTACACATTTTGCCCTAACTTTCCGAAAAAGCTGCTGTGAATTCAGGCATTTCAGACTGCAACAATCACAGAAAAATCCTACGAAATCCTGGTTA
The DNA here is from genome assembly GCF_033978685.3 of Nerophis lumbriciformis. Taxonomy (NCBI): domain Eukaryota; kingdom Metazoa; phylum Chordata; class Actinopteri; order Syngnathiformes; family Syngnathidae; genus Nerophis; species Nerophis lumbriciformis. Next base: position 21,420,164 of record NC_084558.2, on the reverse strand, counting down.
GTTTCCAATCCTGTACCTCCATAGTCACCCCATGCAATTTAGCTGCTAAAGCTAAGAAACTAAGTGTGTCTGCGGTCGAACGATTCAGAATTCAAACAAAATCGTAGGGGACATTCGTACATAACTTTGAAGTTTGAATCACTGCCCGACATACAGTGTCGTGCAAGACGTCACAGATGCATGTGCATTTGATTTACCTTGTAGCTTTTTTTATGACGTTTATTCTTAAAAATTGTCCTGCTCAATAAGGGAATACAAATGCCAAAAGACAATAATATACAGTACACAAGCAGCACTGAACAACATACACACCATCACTGTCTTATCGGTTTGATGTTTATGAACGCTAGTTACTGCTTTGAACATTCATGATGAATTAATATTATAAACAATAGCAGAAGAATGTTAAAGCATATCTGTGATGTGGTTTAACATCTAAACATTTGCACGACTGTTAAGAAGGTTTGAATGCTACGAAAAAAATTGCCTGCAAGGCTTTAAAATGGCAAATATAAAATGTGACGTCAACAAGGGTGCCACAGCACCTAATGTTGGACTTTAGCAAATCATCTGCACTTTAAATTCAAATAAGCTAATGCACTTAATCATTATTTGAGGCAAGGTGTATTTCATATGCCTCTTTATTCATACTGAGTCCAATAAAAAAAAAGCTCTAAGAAGGACAACTCCAACCGCACATAAACAGGAACAGAAAATTGGATGGTATTCAAATGATTTGTTATATTATGTAGCACGTTATTATATCGTTCGGGCTTTTGATTAGTTTGATGAGTTGAAGCAGAGTGACAAAATGAAAGAGAGTTTGTCACTCTTTTCATCCAGATGGCAGACAGTAATTTGGCTATTTTAGGAAGCCATAAAAACTCATATACTTTGTTATATAGTGAAGGAGACATCTGAACTGTTTTCTTTTTGCATAAGCCATTAGTAGGAACTTAAAATGTCCACTAGAGCAGTGTTCTCAACCACTGTGCCGCGGCGTGAGATACAGTCTGGTGTGCCTTGGGAGATTATGTAATTTCACCTAATTGGGTTAAAAATATTTTTTGCAAATCAATAATTATAATCCGCAAATATCGTTCCGTTGTTGAGTGTCTGTGCTGTCTAGAGCTCAGCAGAGTAACCGTGTAATACTCTTCCATATCAGTAGGTGGCAGCAGGTAGCTAATTGCTTTGTAGATGTCGGGAACATGGTTTGTTGTGATCACAATATGTAGGAAGTAGCGTGTAGGTAAAAAGGTATCTAACAAAAGGCGAATGTCGCTCAGAAAAGGCTTTGAAGCTTAGGGATGGCTTTGCAAAACGAAACTAAAACTGAACTGTCTGCAAAGTGAACAAACACAGAATGCTGGACGACAGCAAAGACTTACAGCGTGTGGACCAGACGGCGTCAACAAAGTACATCCGAACATAACATGACAATCAACAATCTCCCCACAAAGAAGGATACCGTCCTCACAACTTAAATAGTCTTGATTGCGAAAACAAAGCAGGTGCGGGGAATAGCGTTCAAGGAAGACATGAAACTGCAACAAGAAAATACCAACAAAAAAGGAGCGCAAGACAAGAACTAAAACACTACACACATGAAAACTAGTAGACCTACTTTGAGACAAGAGCTATAGTGATGCATGGTTGGTTATGGTTTGAATTCATATCCAACAATTGCCAAAACAACTTTTTATTGTCAATATCGGCTACTGAGTTTAATTTTTGTCAATGAAAAATATGTGCCTTGGCTCAGAAAAGGTTAAAAACACTGCACTAGAAGATTGAGAAACTCCTCAGTATCTCTCCATGCAACCATCCATCGTTTTCAAAACCACATTTCCAGCCCAGAGTCTCTGTGGGAGTGGGGGCCATTAAGCTGCCTTCTTTCCGCATTGTTTGGAAGAGGTGGTCTAAACCCGGCTCAATCCCATGCACCTGCACGTACATGCATCCAGAATAGCAGAGTCATTGAATGACTGTCATGCGATCACTCCCCGCAGATAATCATTGATAACCAACGCAAGTAAACACAGATAAAAGAAACAAAAAAGGTCTCAACATAATCCAAAAGTCACTGCACGCTCACTCACCCTCTCCTAGTGTGCCTAATAAAGGTAATTTCATTACTCGTGGTACATATTTTGTAATTAGCGGCAACATTGCACAAAATAATTAGAATGACTCAAAATGAGAGATAATAAAATTGCAGTAACATAGAAGAATATAAGTGATGGGGCCGGTAGCACTGATGATCAGTGTGAGTGCAGGCCAGCGCGGGCCGTAAAAAGGGAAGTCTTGGCTGGTATATATAACCTATTTTTAACCATTGAATTTTGACCTCAAGGCCCAACTTTAGTACTACAGAGGTGCCCGGGACCCAGTCAAATATTAACACTCAATTAGTAATATTGCGCTTTTTTTCCTCGTTGTCAATAATCATCAAACCGACCATATTTTCTGGACTATAGAGCGCACCGGTATATAAGCCTCATCCACTAAATGTTAGGGGGGGAAAAATGTCAAAATCCATATATTAGCCGCACAGGACTATAAGCTGCATATATATACGTTGGGAAATTAGTTATTTACACAAAACATTTTTTTTATGTTTATTTATATACCTTAATTGTTACCAAATGGTGTCTGTAACACGGCAGTAAAACAACTGATCAAACAAAACAGAAGTCATCGTCATGGACCCACAAGCTGCGGAAACCAGCTTTCCAATCAGCCAGCTAAACAGACTCAACCATGACATTTTGGTGAATTTACTGAGGAATTTGTGAAACTGAAACAATACAAAAATAATGCCATTGTAAGGTAATAATACTAAAAATACTAACTCATGAATGTGTTAGCATATTAGCTAATGCTAATGACGCTAGCTTCATTACATCACGATAGCATGGAAAAATATGCATGAAAACACTCCTACAGACATCCAACATGGGTTGGTTTAGTAAGTAAGAATTGGTATAGTTATATTGTAAAACTTACAAAGTTGCTTGCAGTGAGGAATGAAATAATCCATATGAGTAGAAACGCTATGGGCGATTGGAAAACAAAATGGCACATCTACTTCCAGTTCAAAGCTTTTAACAGCAGGAATTTACATTCACCCAGCAGCACCTGCAGTGAGCAAACTCGTCCAAAAGGTGGCACCATAGCACACACAATAACACATATTGTAAGTGTCTTCGCATGTGTTTAATGAAAAATATTTGCTTTATGGCCGTCCGCAAAGAGAATTCCACAAATTAGCCGCAGGGTTCAAAGAATTGGCCTGTAGTCCATAATTTACGAAAGTTAAAAACCTTGTCAAATGATATGTGACAATATGTGTTAATCACAGATAATATTATTTATTTAACACATGAACATTAGGCTTAAGTCAAGCTGAATGGAAAAATAAATACTAACTAAATATATTGCATAAGAAAGGACTCATTAATAACTGATGAAAATGTGTTTACATACAATTATGTAGTACTGAAATAAATACAATGAATTAATAATAAATGATAATAAATAAGTCTCATTACTAAACTGTCAATACAATGTAAGTGCAAATGAAAATACAGTTTCACCACTTTAATCATATTTGTTATGCTTAAGAAACTTTGCGATGACTTTTGCTCCAGACTTCTACTATATGTTTGATATTATCATTACTGCCACAAGTGGCGGAAAAGTGTATTACAACTAAGTACCGCTTCAGTCCATTCTGAACACAGTTGAGAGAGCTTGCGGCCCAAGAAGAGTTAAGAAAAAATTGGTCTACTGCACAGCTATTCAACTAAATTGCTCTAGGGGCCACATTTTCAGCAAGCCCAGGACTCGTCCCTTCACTATTATTGTTATTTGGAGAACGAGCATCCTCTGGAATGGAAATTGGTTTTCGGTCTATTTCTTTTATCAGAAAATTTCTGTTTTGCAAAATATAAGTGGACACTGGCCATTAGGAGTCTAAAATGTCAATGCAAAGATCTTCCAATGTGTTTCCTTTATAAAATAGGAACAGTCTTGTGTTTTGAGGAATTTGCTGCAAAAATGTTTGTCTCCAAAGTTCTAAACTGAACACGGAGGCCAAAATTCAACCGAGCCAGATTTGGCCACGGGCTTCTAGTTGAAAAGTCCTGGCCGAGTGTGAGTATATCTTGATAGGTGATACGCTGGACTTATTACAACCCAATCACAGGCAGCTATTTTCACTCACACCTTGGGCAATTTAGAGTCATAAATTAACTTGACATGCATGTTTTAGAACTGTGAGTACTCTGACCCAAGATCACTTAGATACTAAAACGTAAACTTTAAAGGCCTACTGAAACCCACTACTACCGACCACGCAGTCTGATAGTTTATATATCAATGATGAAATCTTAACATTGCAACACATGCCAATATGGCCGGGTTAGTTTACTAAAGTGCAATTTTAAATTTCCCGCGACATATCCTGCTGAAAACGTCTCGGTATGATGACGTCAGCGCGTGACGTCGCGGATTGTAGAGGACATTTTGAGACAGCATGGTTTCCAGCTATTAAGTCGTCTGTTTCATGGCAAAATTCCACAGTATTCTGGACATCTGTGTTGGTGAATCTTTTGCAATTTGTTCAATGAACAATGGAGACAGCAAAGAAGAAAGCTGTAGGAGGGAAGCGGTGTATTGCGGCCGACTTCAGCAACACAAACACGGCCGGTGTTTCATTGTTTACATTCTCGGAAGATGACAGTCAATCTTTACCATTGGCCTGTGGAGAACTGGGACAACAGAAACTCTTACCAGGAGGACTTTGAGTTGGATACGAAGACACGGTATCGTGAGTACGCTTCCAAACATTTGATCGCTTGCCCGTACGTGCGTGCCGCTATGTGCATGTCACGTACGTAACTTTGGGGAAATATATGTGCTGTATGAACTTTGGGGAGGTGAACGGTACTTTGGGCTGTGGGATTGAGTGTGTTGTGCAGGTGTTTGAGTTGTATTGGCGGGTTATATGGACGGGAGTGGGGAGGTGTTTGTTATGCGGGATTAATTTGTGGCATATTAAATATAAGCCTGGTTGTGTTGTGGCCAATAGAGTATATATATATGTCTTGTGTTTATTTACTGTTTTAGTCATTCCCAGCTGAATATCAGGTCCCACCCACCTCTCACAGCATCTTCCCTATCTGAATCACTCCCACTGCCCTCTAGTCTTTCACCCTCACTTTCCTCATCCACCAATCTTTCATCCTCGCTCAAATTAATGGGGAAATCGTCGCTTTCTCGGTCACAATCGCTCTCGCTGCTGGTGGCCATGATTGTAAACAATGTGCAGATGTGAGGAGCTCCACAACCTGTGACGTCACGCTACTCGTCTGCTACTTCCGGTACAGGCAAGGCTTTTTTATCAGCGACCAAAAGTTGCGAACTTACCGTCGATGTTCTCTACTAAATCCTTTCAGCAAAAATATGGCAATATCGCAAAATGATCAAGTATGAAACATAGAATGGACCTGCTAGCCCCGTTTAAATAAGAAAATCACATTTCAGTAGGCCTTTAAACGTTGCATTTATAGCAAATACAATGTAGGTTTTTTTGTATGGGCTTATCTTTTCGCCGTGAGAACGATATTCTCACTGTTACATTATAAAATCCGCTGAGCATTTCCTTACTTTTAATAGTACACAGTTTAGCACCAAACACAAATGACAAGAAGGTTGTTGAACATAGAAGACAATAATTGTTCTTAAGAGATCCATTCACTCTGTTGAACAAACTCTCAAAATTTGGACCACTCCAAATGTCTATTGACTCTTGCTTAACCCATAACAAAATATTAAAAACAAGACTTGAAGGGCCTAATCTATGAATGGATCTAATTGTTTATGTATGAATTGTGTATTAAAGTGAATTAAAACACGTGCAAATTTGATAGTGTGCACAAAGCGGATACAGTACAAACCAGGTGCACCGACAATTGTGTCTGTTAATTGAGCAAAATAGCATGCACCGTCCATTTCGGCACGCGCAAAGTGATTCATTAAACCTGATGCTGTTTGCGCCCTGTGTTTTTGAGTCTATATTTACACGTATGAAATTCTCGTGCATATGAATGGTCAAAGTGATATCAGTCACTTGTCCACAAAATGTCCAGGAACTAGGGCTGGGCAATATATCGAATATACTCGATATATCACGGGTTTGTCTCTGTGCGATATAGAAAATAACTATATCGTGAGTAATCGAGTATACGTTCTCACGCAGTTGCTTTTAGCTGTGGGCATTACACTACAGGCTTTTTACCCTCTTTCTTGTCTCTCCTTCTCACAGAGACATAAAACAAGTCACATACTGTCGCACGTGCAACGTCATACGCCCTCACCGAGCAGAGAGGTAGCGGCATGGTAACGTTAGCTTTGGCAAGTGGTGCAAGCGGAGCGGTGCGAGTGGTAATACGATAGAGAGAAGGTGCGAATCTGGTAACAAATGGAGGAAGAAGAATTAATTCTCAAGAAAAACAGCACAGGTCAATCGTCTGGCGGTGGTTTGGCTTCAAGCGGGAAGATGTTGAACAGACAACCGTACTATGTCAAGTTGACAAAAGCGTTGCAACAAAAAGGAGCAGCACTACTAATTTGTAACATCATTTGAAAAGTCACCCGCTAGAGAATGAAGAGTGCTTGAAACTCTGCATGTCAACATCTCCGGCCGGTGCCACACCCAACAAAATGCCCAAGCAACCAGCACTGACCCAATTGAGCCTGACATCTTCCATTTCGAGATCAACACCGTATGAAAAAAATAGTCAAAAACAGGAGATAACATCCACAGTAACCTACCACATAGCGAAGGACATACACAATTTAATTTCCTATTATCCAGCAAAATTTTATTTTACAGTTTATGAAATATCTTGTGTGACATCATACACAAAAGTGCACTTTATTTGTTTTAAACTATTGTAGTGGCATTCTGTACAAAAAGTGCATTTTAATTTACTGTTTTTTTTATTTGTCATCTTAGTGACATCATGCACAAAAGTGCACTAATAGCTTGTTTTAAAATGTCTCTGACAATCTTGCACTTTCTGTTTTGGAAATTACATAAATGTTTGTGCCACTGCTTAATAACTGCTTTTTTTTTTTTTTTTTTTTTTTTTGTGTCCTGTCCAGCTTCTCAGGCAAATCATATAGTTGATGTAGATGCCCATGTCGGCTGTTCAGATTTACTTTACAAAAGAGAAGTGTAGGATACTTCTCTTGTTGCCTTATTTGTATTTGACTTTATTAAATGTATTTATATTATCATTTAGTGCAGCCGGGCCGGAGCAGGAGGGGATAGAAAGAGAAAAAAAAGAAGACAGAGGGGGGAATTGTGGGGACTAGAGGTGGATTAGACAGAGAGACAAAAACAACAACAGCAAACAACAACAACAACAACAATAGAGCAACATCAGCAAATACGACATGTACAAACATGATGGTAAAAGTAATAGCAAATAAGCAGTTAGCGAAAAATAAAAAATAATGCAGAAATGACAATGAGCATTATTACACTACAAATGGATCAATACAAATACCAATAGAAATAGCGCTATTGATAATGAACAATACCAATAATTTACCTTTATTATCAACAATACAGTTGTTTAAATGCAACAATACATATACGTAATGATAACTTGAGATACGAAAGAATGCAGAAAAAATGGAGGGGGAGAAAGAGAAGCAACCTACATTAACCTTGTAGATTGTTATAGTGACAATAGGTTAAGCTTTAATAACTGTTTAATAAATACAGTTTTGGTAAATTGACTGAGTTGTGATTTCCCTCTCTGCATGAAAGTTTAAAATGAGCATATATTAATGCAGTATGAACAAGAATGTTTTAATGTAGACACATAGAATCACCATACTGCTGTGATTATATGCATAAAGTGTTAATTCAAGGCTAAGGAAAAATATCGAGATATATATCGTGTATTGTGACATGGCCTAAAAATATTGAGATAATAATAAATGGCCATATCACCCAGCCCGACCAGGAACCTTTACTTTTTGGTTACTGACGTTCATGTGGGCCATTGTCTTCCACAAACTTAAAAAAGACCTACAAGACCTCCAAACCAAAATGTTCCCAGAACCTAGTTTTGTTTCAACGTTCCTGGTTCTGGGGTATAGTTCCTGTGATAGAAAAATAGCTATACAGTTTCACTTATGGGTTATCTTTACAGCCTTGCTGCCTGTTTTCTTACAGTCATCCTGAACTTGAAAACGATACAAGCAAACAACCCCCACTATTCAGTATAACTTATACAACAATACAATTTTGAAAATTATTCGATTTACTAAATTGATTTTGTTCATGAATTGCCTCTTTATCAAGAAATTGCCCACCTCCTGCCTTAAATGGCCCAGACACCAACAACAGATGGGACATTATGAGGAACAGAAGGTATGCTAATCTAGAAATGACTGCTTTTGTTTGATTAGACAGACAAAAAGTAAGGCTACTTAATTGCAGGGTTATTAAACAGTTCACACACACATATAGTCACCCAGCAGGGGGAAGTTGGGGTGTCTGATATTGATTACCTTCGCCTCAGCTATTTTCCATAGTAGCCCGGGGCTTCTCTCCACCTCTACTAACCATTAAACAAACACTCTGCTGGGTAGAGATGTTTCAAGGCACCCCGAGCACCGAGCACACCATCCCTGACTCCAGCCCTAAGCTGTATGTGTGTGTGCACGGTGTAACACACCGGAATGAAAAGAACGATGCACCTCCTACATGGACTAAAAGCAGTGCATCTTAATGTAACACACAAACAGTATAATCAGACACCGCAGACGATTGTCCATGTTTTTGCCTGCGACTCAAGTCGGAACATACGCTAACAGCTTCATTGTTCGTAGCTGACAGAGGAAACTAATGAAGGTTGGCGATGAGAGGCAGTGAGTCACATTAGCCAAGGGCTTGCAAGTCATATCATTGCCAAAAGAGATGTATTGTTAACGGAGTAGGGATAAATAAATAAATAGACAAAACATTAGAGGGTCTTGGGCACTCTGCATGGGATGTGAATGGAAGAATCATCTTTCACCCTGACACTCCATATGTCACACCTGCAGCTACAATGTTTGCACAACTTCCTGCCAATTTAAACCACTTTAAGCTCCATGAAGCCCTTAGTTGTTTTGAAACAGTTTGCCAGGAATCATTTCAGAGTAAAACAACCATTCAGATTATGTATTTGAAATATTGCCTAAATGTATGGTGTCCTTTGATTGTGAGCAAAAATGTAAATGTTACAGAAATCTTACATTAAAGTATAGCTGGGTAAGAGAGAGCTTCACTTAACCTTCCTCTTGTGTTAGCTTTCTGTTACCATCTCTTATGTTAACGGGTCGGTTTTGACCCATCTCTTAAATCAGCTGTAAAATACACTAAAAACAATTATCTCTTGGTTACCTTGTTAGGCTTCCTTATCCATGAAAATATTGGTTTTAATATTTTTGGTGTGGGCCATCGGGCCTTTTTTTTGTCAGTAAACCCCTCGATTTCAATTAAAAAAAACTGTAAAATGAATCTCAAGAGAATTGTATAAATAACTAAAAGGTTGTTGTGTTACCTGACTATAACTGAGGGGTATAAGAACACATCTCTTGAATAAATTTGTTTAATTTATTTTTTCATTTTAATAGTATTAACTAAAGTAACATCTATGGTGATACGGGTCAATTTCAACCCATATATATTTACTTCAAGAAAAAGGCTAAAAAGTATTTTTTTCAGCAACAGAACTTTAAGACAAACACAAAATTAAAAGCAGAACAAGTCATAACACAAAATATAGATTTGCACGGTCAAACAACAGCAAATCAAGTTAAGTTAAAGTTAAAGTACCAATGATTGTCACACACACACTAGGTGTGGTGAAATTTGTCCTCTGCATTTGACCCATCACCTTGTTCACCCCCTGGGAGGTGAGGGGAGCAGTGGGCAGCAGCGGTGCCGCGCCCGGGAATCATTTTTGGTGATTTAACCCCCAATTTAACCCCCAGACCTACTCAGTGGCCTAGTGGGTAGAGTGTCCGCCCTGAGATCGGTAGGTTGTGAGTTCAAATCCCGGCCGAGTCATACCAAAGACTATAAAAATGGGAGCCATTACCTCCCTGCTTGGCACTCAGCATCAAGGCTTGGAATCGGGGGTTAAATCACCAAAAATGATTCCCGGGCGCGGCCACCGCTGCTGCCCACTGCTCCCCTCACCTCCCAGGGGGTGATCAAGGGTGATGGGTCAAATGCAGAGAATAATTTCGCCACACCTAGTGTGTGTGTGACAATCATTGCTACTTTAATTCCAACCCTTGATGCTGAGTGCCAAGCAGAGAGGTAATGGCTCCCATTTTTATAGTCTTTGGTATGACCTCCTCAGATGTGTCTGTGTCTTCTGGATGATACTCCTCCTCAGAAACCTGTTCATCCGTATCACTATGCTGCTCTGTGTCCTCTCCCTCATTTTAACCAAAAATATTATCCAGAATTTCTCTCACTGTAAATCTTTTTTTCATTTTTGTATGCTGCAAATTGGAGATGTGCACTCTGTAAGTCACCAACTCTATACTGAATTGACCTCACATGCCCGTTTTTGTTTGTTTTTGTACTGGATAACAAGGTACAATGAGAATCCCCTAAAGCTCACATGATTGGGAGAGGAGCTGGCTGTCAGTGTGTTCAGTTTTGCCTCTAATTATTGCTTTAGAATCTTATTTTTATAACTTGGTCGAAACCGACCCTAACAACACCAAGGTCATAATTTCAACCAGAACATTTTATAATTTAGTGAAAAAAACAAAAACTGTTTTATTTTGTTGAAATAGAGGTTCCTGACAAAGTCAAAAGCCTTGATGCAAAAAAATAAATTTATGTGGTTCTTTTATGCATTTAAAAACTAAAACGGGTCGGTACCAACTTTAACACAAGACGAAGGTTAAAAGAAAATAAACAAATATAAACATAAAATAGGGCTTCACGGTGGCAGAGGGGTTAGTGCATCTGCCTCACAATACGAAGGTCCTGAGTAGTCATGGGTTCAAACCCGGGCTCGGGATCTTTCTGTGTGGAGTTTGCATGTTCTCCCTGTGACTGCGTGGGTTCCCTCCGGGTACTCCGGCTTCCTCCCACTTCCAAAGACATGCACCTGGGGATAAGTTGATTGGCAACACTAAATTGGCCCTAGTGTGTGAATGTGAGTGTGAATGTTGTCTGTCTATCTGTGTTGGCCCTGCGATGAGGTGGCGACTTGTCCAGGGTGTACCCCGCCTTCCGCCCGCTTGTAGCTGAGATAGGCTCCAGCGCCCCCCGCGACCCCAAAGGGAATAAGCGGTAGAAAATGGATGGATGGAAACATAAAATAAATACCAACATTTGTCCTTTAAAATACTAGTAGAGTGGACAAATATGTTGCCTCTATATTGAAGCTATTATCATATATATCTGATTGATGACACCAAAAGACTTCCAAAATTTGCGAATAAATAGATATGATAAAAATAGTATCAATCTCACAGAGATTCCTGAGCCATTTTGAGAGTTAATGAGCAAGTCAGTCACGTGATCCGTGGCGTAGAGTTATGAACCATAGATCCCATCCCTATCAACAACCATGCTAATCAAGCAGACTTAGTAAGAGCCAACAACGATTACTTCGGGAAAAATTGTGATCCAGAACCTTATAATTCTGAGCCCAAACACAAAAAGGATGAGCATTAAGTTTCAGAATCCGAGTGCTAAACGGATGTAGTTTTTTTGAAACACTAGCTCGGTACTAAACATACAAACTAACCATAAAAAAACATAATAAAACAAACATTTACTGTACAATTTTCACTCTCGCTGCGATGCCGACCGACAAGACGCTCACATAATTTTGTTTAGATGAAGATTCACTCACAATCCTCACAAAGGGTTAAAAAAAAGTTGCCGCAACATCATCATCTCGAGGGATGTCAAAGTCAACCAGCCTGTCGGTCCATGGCCACATTTGTCTACTAGCAGGTGAGAGGTGCATGAATTATAATCTAGAATTTACTTTTACCAAGTTTGAGACCAAGCAGAAGCAGCCGCCTGCTCAGTGTGTCAACAATAGCAGCGTAAGCTAGCATTAGCTCACTGCTATCAATGGGCCGCTAAAACGCTCATAATAACAATATCACTCATATTTGGTTAATTTTCAGGTCATGACATATAAATGAATTTATATTGTTGGATGTTTTTAGTGTAATGGGCGCAATAGAGGACCCTCAATCTGTTGACTCAAATGTTAGCTGTTTATTTACGATTTTGAATGCATGAAAAAAGCCAAGCATATGTGTTGTTGTCTTACATAAGGATTGTGAATGATAAACAGCACAACTCTTTCCAATGTTTGCGTATTTCCAGTACGACTGATCCAATAATATGGTCAGAGTGCGGGGGGGTTACTACAGTGACGTAGAATCTACGTAAAATAACCGAAAATATTCAAAGCAGAATATTTAAAATGGCTGACTGAATTTGTTGCAATTTGTGATGATTAGCCGGTATTTTCACATACTTTGTGGATTGTAAATACAATTGGATATGGTTTAAAGGCCTACTGAAATGCGATTTTCTTATTTAAACGGGGATAGCAGGTCCATTCTATGTGTCATACTTGATCATTTCGTGATATTGCCATATTTTTGCTGAAAGGATTTAGTAGAGAACATCGACGATAAAGTTCGCAACTTTTGGTCGCTGATAAAAAAGCCTTGCCTGTACCGGAAGTAGCAGACGAGTAGCGTGACGTCACAGGTTGTGGAGCTCCTCACATCCGCACATTGTTTACAATCATGGCCACCAGCAGCGGGAGCGATTCGGACTGAGAAAGCGACTATTTTTCCATTAATTTGAGCGAGGATGAAAGATTTGTGGATGAGGAAAGTGAGAGTGAAAGACTAGAGGGCAGTGGGAGCGATTCAGATAGGGAAGATGCTGTGAGATGCAGGTGGGACCTGATATTCAGCTGGGAATTACTAAAACAGTAAATAAACACAAGACATATATATACTCTATTAGCCACAACACAACCAGGCTTATATTTAATATACTACAAATTAATCCCGCATAACAAACACCTCCCCCCTCCCGTCCATATAACCCGCCAATACAACTCAAACACCTGCACAACACACTCAATCCCACAGCCCAAAGTACCGTTCACCTCCCCAAAGTTCATACAGCACATATATTTCCCCAAAGTCCCCAAAGTTGCGTACGTGACATGCACATAGCGACACGCATGTACGGGCTAGTGATCAAATGTTTGGAAGCCGCAGCTGCGTACTCACGGTACCGCGTCTGCGTATCCAACTCAAAGTCCTCCTGGTAAGAGTCTCTGTTGTCCCAGTTCTCCACAGGCCAATGATAAACCTTAAACTGTCATCTTTAGGGAATGTAAACAATGAAACACCGGCTGTGTTATCCAGCACAACAGTCAGGGGGTGCATTCTACGGCGGGGGTGCGTTATCCGGCACAACACCTGCCGCAATACACCGCTTCCCACCTTCAGCTTTCTTCTTTGCTGTCTCCATTGTTCATTGAACAAATTGCAAAAGATTCACCAACACAGATGTCCAGAATACTGTGGAATTTTGCGATGAGAACAGACGGCTTAATAGCTGGCCACCATGCTGTCCCAAAATGTCCTCTACAATCCGTGACGTCACGCGCAGGCGTCATCATACCGAGACGTTTTCAGCAGGATATTTCGCGCGAAATTTAAAATTGCACTTTAGTAAGCTAACCCGGCCGTATTGGCATGTGTTGCAATGTTAAGATTTCATCATTGATGTATAAACTATCAGACTGCGTGGTCGGTAGTAGTGGGTTTCAGTAGGCCTTTAATGCAGTGGTCCCCCACCACTGGTCCGGGGACCAGTACCCGTCCGTGACACATTTGCTACCGGGCAGCACAAAACTATTAGTTCATTTATATACTACCGCATTTTCTCCAACTTAACTTTGGCCTGTCCCACAAAACACACCAATAAGCTTGTTAATAAATGTATATTACAATTCCTTTATATTACAACTTCAGCGTTATAAGGAGTTGATTTTTCATGCTCATTTTTTTGCTGTTTTTATCTGCCACATGCGGAAAGCTGTTCCGTGAAAATAATGCATACGTTAAACCGATCCCTGGTGGAAGAAAGGTTGGGGTCCCCTGGTTTAATGGATATAAAGAAACACAATTAAGCATAGTCAAAGCATAGGTCAATTTGTTTTTCCACTCTGCTGCTACTTTAAACTGTGTTATACATGTATTGTCTGTATGATTACAATTGTTTTTATAACATTTACTCATATAAAAATAAATACATTTGCACACAAACCTATAATGAGGTTTCTGGGTCTCGTGCTGCCCCTCGTTTTTACCTGAAGCTATCGGGGATGAGGGCGTGGCTTACTGGCTGGTCTGCTTGTCACAATATCGCCTATAATAATATTTGTAAAGGCCTTTTTACACCACAAAATTCTAGTTTCTACACTGTAAAATCTACAGCCTGTTTGTAATGTAAGGGTGAAATCATTATTTTTGATAATTAGAGAATACATACAGCTGTACGCTCTGTATTCGAAAGCCTCGTGTAGCACTCTGACTTGCCACACTGAGAAGTGGGGATGCATGCTGCAACCGTTTTTTGTTTTTTTAATCAGTGAGAAAGCCAGTGATTCTGTTTATTTTTTTGTTGAAACAATGAGTGGATGAATGAATGTGTCTGCTAATATGGAGAATTATATTTCCTCAAACGAATCTCTTTTTTTTATAATGACAATGCTAATATTGAGAATTATATATTCGAGAACAAATCTCTTCTTTACAATGACAATAAATCGGTCTATATTTTTTTAATGACAATAAATCTGTCCGTCTAAACTGGACATTTAGACACAATGGAGGTAATCATACAAAGCACAATTTCATGGAGGATAGTGCATGTATACAAATACAGCAGTAATATAATATGACATAATATAAAAGAGCATATAAATCTAAATAAATAAAAAACAACTCCAAATACACCTCACCTGGTCTGAAGGTCATTGCTGTATTTTAATAACTGCCTTACAAACCCTCTTTGGGCATCAAAGATATGTTACTATTTTTGGGCAATGTATCGCTGCCCTTTTTACTACACTTAACTGTTTACAATTCAGTGAAGAGGAAAAAAGATATGAGAATAAATAATATTTAAACAACATTTACTGCAACATTTTACTGCAGGCATGGGACTGAGGTCCTACACTGCAAAAACTGAAATCTAAGTAAGAATACATATCTCAAATAAGGGTGATATTTGCTTATTTTCTGTCTAATAAGATAATTCTTCTCACTAAGCAGATTTTATGTTAGAGTCTTTTACTTGTTTTAAGGGTTTTGGTCCTAAATGATCTCAGTAAGATATTACAACTTGTTGGTGAGATTTTATGACCTATATTGAGTAAAACATGCTTGAAACTAGAATATCAACTGATGCAAAGCTGTGTCATCAACACTCACAAGTATAAAACTACTTTTTTAAAGAACTAATTTCTTATTTCAAGCATGAAAAATAAAATCATGATTTTGACACAATTGTGTCTCATAATTAAAACAGATGACAGCCAAATTGACTTTGCTGTTTTATTTTCAATGAAACAATAGAAAACACGTACTCATATAGTAGTACAGTTGGCACAGTACAGTAAACTGACAGTTAATATTTAAACATTTAATATTTGATATTTCAAACAAATTTGAACAGAAATAGTTCATGCACATTCAGATAAATTCCTTAAAATTACAATTAAAAAAAATTTGGGCCGGGGGCCGGGCTCTATATATGCGCACTAATTGACTGAAAGAGCACGCTCTTGGCGCGATGATGTCATGTTATCGATGGAAAAATGCATCTTTAGACCAAATGATTTGCCTGAGCGGCTAGGAAACCCCGAGAGTAACAAGTGGTTGCCTTGTTGCCTTTCCATTAAGAACAATAAATTAGTTTTTAGTATAAGTTTTCTGGTTTCAAGAAATGTAATGCCGAGCGCATATCATTATGTCAAGATAATGGCACTAGTATTTACTTAATTTAAGAATATTTTTCAACATATTGAGCAAAAAGGTCTCTTTTTTTTCTACTAAGAAAAGTGCACTTGTTATGTGTGAGAATATACTTATTTTAAGGTATTTTTGGGTTTATTGAGGTTAGCTAATTTTACTTGTTTTGGAAAGTCTCTACAAGCCAAATGTTCTTGTGCCATTGGCAGATAATTTTGCTTAGTTCAAATAAAATACCCCTAATCTATTTTAATTTTTTTGTTGTTTTTGAACACTGACTTTTTGCAGTGTACAAGCCACATACGATCCCTTAAAAGTGCTGTGAGCAACCAGACCATAGGGCACTAACTTTCCAAAGTCTTGTAAGCATTATATCCCGCTAAGGTTGGGAATCTTACAACAACTCACGATTCAACAATTCGATTTAGAATATATTCTCAATTCAATACGATCCACGCAATATATAATTTAGTGTATGGATTATAATAAAACATTTTCAAAATAAGTCACAGGTTATGTTTCTCTTGGATGCTGACATATAATGTAAATAAGCAGAAAGTAAGTGTAACGCATGTTAGCCAGGGTGGCTGGGCAATGTGTACATTGGTAGACGCCCTGAATACTGGCCGCTGGCTTAGCCGCTTGGGCTTTTCGCTTAGTGGCTAGCACACTTATCTCTGTTTCAGGACTCGTGGGTTTGCGGCCCTTAAGAGTGGTGGCGGTATGGGAAGATCGAAACACAACGCAGACCGTTACATAAGCACGGCAATGGGCTAAAACATAGTATTTAAAAAAATCTATTTTGTAATCGACTCCAATCTGAATGACTATTGGCATAAACCACCCGTCTCGATCGGAATTCAATTTTGATCCGAGCGTGTGTGATCGGGTCAGAGTATTCTGAATGCTGCGTTTATATGAAGCATTTTTTTTTCCGGTTTGGCTTTTAATTGGATTAATAGTGTCCATGTGCACATAGTTATTTTGGATTTGATCGCGGTCGGACCTCCAGCTGATGTGACAAGTTTGACAAGCAAGACTTTATGCTTTGTATCATAAGAAAGGTGCAACATTATCTCATGTTTTCAACCATACAGATCATGGAGTTATTTACTTACGTGTTTTGGTTTCATTTGTGTAGATGGAGCTACTAAAAAAACACACATGATGTATCCTTCCTCCTTGTGAGAGTGTACTGATGTTAAAGACAATGGCACATGTAATTAGGCCTGGGCGGATATTCGAAAAGTCAATTAACCGAGAATAAATGTAAATTAAGTTGGTAAGTTTTCCAACGTCGATCAATCGCCATGTGCATGTTTGAAGAGCATTCACGCTGTTCGTCGCCTTCGGCAGCTATGCACGTTTGCGCCATAGCGGAATGAAAAGAAGGGCCGCTGGCCCGCGAGCATCGCATCAATCAATCAATCAATGTTTATTTATATAGCACTAAATCACAAGTGTCTCAAAGGGCTGCACAAGCCACAACGACATCCTCGGTACAGAGCCCGCATAAGGGCAAGGAAAAACTCACCCCAGTGGGACGTTGATGTGAATGACTATGAGAAACCTTGGAGAGGACCGGATATGTGGGTAACCCCCCCCCTCTAGGGGAGACCGAATGCAATGGATGTCAAGTGGGTCTGACATAATATTGTGAGAGTACAGTCCATAGTACAAGTAGCAAAATTATTACAAAACCAAATTCCACCGCACCACGGTCATATTTCAGTTTGAATCTTCGGAGCAAGATGAGCCTAACAACCGCCTCAGAAGCCAGTTTGCCGAATGTTCGTGACTAAAACAAACCTACACGCCCACTTGAAACACAACCACCCGACAGTCCAGACTTACTTCGCGTTTGGTGAACAAGCCAGGTCAGTGTAAACAAAACAGTGCAAAATGGTGTGCGCTCACAGAAAGTGTGGTTAAATACATCGCCAAAGACATGCTGACATTTAATATCGTTATATGAAGCTAGCATTTCTAAAAGTGACCACAATCACTCAGAATCTGCCAGATTTATTTTTGTTTTGCATATGACTTGTTAATGCATCTGTTTAAACTGTAGTGTTTATATTGTTACTCTGCACATTTGTTTAAGAAGGTCCTAACTTGATTTTGAGTTAAGTATAGTACAACTCTATCTCTGCCTTCATGTTCAAAATTGATTGTCTATACTTTATTCAGCTATTTTCTCTATTGTTTGGGTTATATATACTTGATTCCCCAGTCCCCAACCCCTCCTTAACATTTTGTATTGCTTTTGGTTATTTGTACTAAAGTGCAACATTTTGCTAACAGAGTATATTTTATCGTTATTATTTGTTCATTTAACTTGGGGATTCAAAAGTTTTCATTCCAATTACAATATTAAAATATACGATAAATACAAGTGTATTGCATTTGAAAGGATATACATGCATTATTATTATGTATTGTCATTACATCAATGGTTAATTTGGCGTCATGAAAATGACGGCTACAACATTGTTAATCAGCAATAATGTGTTGGTCAATATATCGTTAAACAAAATGTGCTATTGGTAATTCTTACGGTTGTCTTACTGTTGTTGATTTTTTGAAAAACAGCTGATTCCAGGAAGGAGGAAATCATCTGAAACCCAGTGAGAAGGACTCCTCCAAAGAAGAAATTCTGCCTCAAAGTTTACAGAATCTTTGATATCTAGTCTGAACTTATTATAATATATATTGTACATTCCGTGTGCTTTATTGAGTAAAAAAAACCAAAAAAAAACCTTGCAATTCAATTATTTGAATCGCTCTGCCATTTGACCTTGGTATAACACTAAAAGCAGGCAGTAATGCAAAACATCTGCCAGTTATTGAACATTTTCAAAAAGGTTGCCCACGGCTGATATACTGTATAGACTGTGCACTTCGACTGCAGAGTTTTGCCGTATGCACTTTTAGAAAGTTGCCGCTTTAGGGGGTTATTAATATTGATGTGCACTGCAGAGAGCCCAAGAAGGGAACGGGGTAGTGGGGAGATTGAGACTATGGAACACATCTCCAAATACTGTCTACATTCTGTCAGTAGCCAAAAAGTAGTTGAGGCTTAATTATCTTAATGATTTAAAAAAATAAAACAACTTGATAGATCTCAAAGTTGTGTACAGGTTAAAACTGCATTCTTCTCTTCTTGGCTGAAACTCTGGGATTCGGTAGTCTCCTCCCCTGACTATGCCTATTATGTTGTAATTTGTCAGGAGTTGGCACACCTTTGGAACGCCTAACCCTAACTGAAGAAACAACTCTGGAAAACACCGAATGTGTGTGCTGTCATTGTCTCTTTTGAAGGTGTGCAATTAAGGCCCCGTTTACACTAACCTTATCCGTGTCCACACACAACAATGCCACCGTTTAAGACCCCCTCCCCCTCGGTCCGCCGGCGCAACACGACCTAGTACACATGCGCGGAAAATGCACACGTCAGAGTCATCTCCAGTGTTACTTTGTGTGCAAGTTCTTAAATTTAACTTATCTGAACAATATCCAGTGGTGTGGTATTTCAATTAACTGGAATCCAGTGTGCTGTGGGGCCCTATTGTAGTGAATCACACCTGAGCCATCATAAATTAATAAAATCTTCATTAGACACGTAAACAATGTGACAAAGAACATTTTACATCAGTCAATCTAGGGATCTAGATATCTGGTCAGGGCACTCCTCACTCTTTTAACTTCACCTTCATTGGCTGTTCGTTTTTGGTGACTTTATATACTCTGGACCTAGACGTTGAGTCCGCGACATACATGGCGGACAATAACTGATACAGTCTGCTTTGCCAGTCCAAATGCATTCGCTGTTTTCCGTAGTTTTCCCTCGACGACCAGGTAGTACAAAGCACACACTACCTTTTTTATCACATCCACGGGAGCCCGCATTCTAGTTGTCTCTCCTTAGACAAATGACAAAGTTTTTTGGTAAGTAGAATCATAGCTGACCTGGACATTCGAAAGTTCTCTTGCCGTCTGAGATGTGTTGTATCTGAAATAGCTGCAATCGCTTTCTCTTAAGGTATTCATGTGCGATTTCCATAAGCGTCTGTACATGTAGAACAATGACAAATACGAGCATGTCTGGATGACTCGCCTCCATCTTTCCTGTTGTTAGCTCCGAGTCTCCCCGGATTCCCTCCTGTCTTCCTGCTGCCTTCTTGGATCTCGACCCCTCGCCTGGACACAGACTCTGATGCCTCGCTACTGCCCGTGACCTCTTGCTTGCCCACGGACCTCCGAACGTGCCTTGCTCCTTCTGGACCGCCGCACCTTCAACAACTCCTGGTAACCCTCAGCTACACCCAACACATAGACATCATACATATTTGGATTACTTGCACACATCATTCTATCATTCATCCATCCATCTCACTGTCCCTTTATTTAAACTGTCCACCATGGGTGCCCGAGCTTTCAGCCGCTCTGCCCCACATCTTTGGAACTCTTTACCACCAGACCATCGCAACTTAGATTCAATATCCCTCTTCAAATCGAGACTCAAAACAAACCTATTCCTGACTGCTTATTCATTGTAATCATCTTTTCTTTTCTCTTTGTTGTTGTTGTTGTTGTTTTTTTTATCCAATTTGATTTTATTGTTGTGATTTTGTACGGTGTCCTTGAGTGCCCAGAAAGGCGCCTTATAAATAAAATGTATTATTATTATTATTATTATTATTATTATTATTATTATTGTTTTAATAAACACGCCTAAGGCTAAGTGACGTCCCTGTCTCAGTGCCGTCTCCTTCTCCACCGCACGTAACAAGAGCATTATAAGTTTATTTAAAAAAGACCAAGACAATGAAGATGAAATAAAAACAATTTAAAAAAATTGTCTCAGAGAATCACAAGTTAATTTCAAAGCAAGAAAAGTGAGATTCATACGTTTTCCAGACCTACATTACTACTGTATTACTCAACATCACTATAATCAGTAAGTCCTGCTAATGTTTTTCTTGGGTTGACTTATTATTCATCATAACACCGTACTTTCCTTTTTTTTTCCATCATCCTCAAATTCAGCTCCTGCATGAAGTTTACACCGAGTCTCCTACTATGACTGTGTGAATGAGTGAGTTGTGTATGAGTGTGGGACAATTTCGACAGAGAGGCAACGGAATCTAATTTAACACTTGACTAAACAGAGATTGGACCACTCCCGGTCCCTCACCAGCAAAGCGGCGACACTCCACAAGCAAACCCAGGGTGTGTGTGTCTGCGTGTGTCACCATCGCTTCAGAACAAGAAAGTCGGCGAGAGAGAGAAAGTGAGAAGGCGAAGGAGCGGGAGGGATCTCATGTTCACAAAGGAGTAGGGCGGTGAAGCGAGTGGAGTGGAGAGACTGTTTCGAATGGAGTGTGTGTTGCAGGTCCACTGCCTGACAATTCCCCATCGGCCTTTCAGCCTGATATTCACTAACCCATGTAACAATGACAAATATATGTAAATCTGCCTTTGTTCCCGACTTACTGGGAATACAAAGCCACTAACATCGTTGCCACCTGGTGGAAGATGTTGTGGATGTGTCCATTTGTTGAGACACAAAGGTTAGGCACGCAACTTTTTCATAACTTACATCATGGATTTCAATGTTTACCTGTTAAATAATTTGAGCAACGATGGATGAGTTTGAACGAGTATTTGAACCAAATATTGCAATACCGTTTATTAGAAGTGAAATGGCTCAGTTCAGTTCAGTTTCAGTTTACTTTGAACATGCATACGATACAATGTAACGCATCACACAATTCCAGTTGTTTCATTACAGCACGTCCGAAAAGGTGTAGGAAGAAGCGGAGCTTATTTAATCCTACTCCGTTTCATACCATAGCAATTTTATCCAAGTTATTTGTTCTCAGAACAGTGAACAAATAAGTAATAAATAAATAATATACCATAGTAAGCAAAGAAATATTAAATACATAAATAATCTTTGTCTCAATAAAAGATGGTCATCATAATTCTTGTTCCGTGTACTTTGTGAACACTTGTAGTTTGAACAGTCTCTTAAACTGAATCATATCGGTGCTTATATATACAGTCTATATATATATATATATATATATATATATATATATATATATATATATATATATATATATATATATATATATATATATACATATGTATATGTATATATGTGTTAGGGTTGTACAGTATACCGATACTACACTTCTACCGCAATACTAATGAATCATATTCGGTACTATACCGCCTCTAAAAAGTATCGGTCCTCCCCCCCTTTTTCGCCCGAATGCAGCTCAGCTGAGATAAACTCCAGCACCCCATGCGACCCCAAAAGGGACAAGTGGTAGAAAATGGATCGATTTATATATATATATATATATATATATATATATATATATACCGTATTTTTCGGAGTATAAGTCGCACTGGAGTATAAGTCGCACCTGCCAAAAATGTATAATAAAAAAGGAAAAAAACATATATAAGTCGCACTGGAGCCCGGCCAAACTATGAAAAAAACTGCGACTTATAGTCCGAAAAATACGGTGTGTATGTATATATATATATATACACAAAATGACTAACTACATCATTCCTGACCACAGGATCATGCTGCTTTTGTATTAAACAAATGCTTTGCATGTAGTTTGGATAAAAGTGCTTTCAAATAAAAACATTAATATAAAAGGGCCTTATCTTTTACACTTTATTTTTTAGGGCATTCGCAACTGGACTGTTGGGTTTGTTTTAGAAGACGTTTTGCCTCTCATCCAAGTAAGCTTCATCCGTTCATGCTCATAGACTTAGATTGGTCAGATCTAGTCTTGGACTTAGATCGGTCAGATTTTGTCAAGCGAATTGTTCTATATGTTTTGTTTCTGACAGACCATGCAAATATATTGACACACACACACATAGGACGGAGGATTCTTGTCTGTCCATCGTGTGTCTGTGCAGCGCAAGCCCTGATCCCGCTGCCGTGTGTGGAGCTATCAGTTTGCACATCCTTCTCACACATGCTAAATATTACGCTAAATAGTGCCTGCAAAACGGTGATGAGTGTATTGATAAATCACATTGCGCGTGCAAAATAAATATATTTCCATCTTCTCTTCCCAGTATTGTGGGCATTTTGATGATCTGCATATATTTGGATTGCAGGCCTTATTCTGCTCACTTAATAACAGACGCAATCCACTTTGCACACATTCAGCAAATCAGGCCCTAAAAGTTTCCACATCGATTTAACATAAGTTGTTGTTTTTTTTACTTTATAATCATATTTTGTTTTTAATTGTTATGTTTCTGTTTGATGTATAGCATTATATTGTGTTCAAATTGTGCAGAGATTACAAACCTCTACTAGAATAATTATGTTTATCAAGGTTGGAACTTGGGACCAATGTTTCCTTTATTTCTAATGGGGGAACTGTTTTGCAGATACAAAATTGTGCAGTTGTTAACTCATTCAAAAAACAATTAAGTTCATAACTCCAGGTACCACTGTATCGGCAATTGCTGAGACATCAGAAGGGGTAAACGGTGTTTTTCCAAACATTATATTCGGTGAAATCTTTCTGGTGCTTTCTATTATAACCACGATCTACGTGCTAATGATTATACAGTGGTACTTTGTTGTTGGACTTTTTAACCTGTAAACTAATTTGTTGTGTATGCCACTTGGCATGCAGTATGCGTGCCACTTTATCTGTTTACTGATGCACTGGACAGGAGGCCCAGATTAAACTTCCTTTTCGCACACAAACACTTTTAAAGGTGGCTTTTAATTAATTAGATGCAAGCAGGTGCTACTCCCAGATGTATTGCTGGTCCGGTTGTTAAACACAGAGTATGTGCAGAATAATAACATGAGAATAGATGTTTTTTTTACTAGAAGTCCCATTCTTTGTTTATTAGCTTTGTTGATTCAAGTCGAATGCCTGGCTTTGATAAATCATAAAGAGTCAACATACACAATTTTTGTTCCAAACATATCCACCTGGCTAATAACACATTAGATATACGTTTTATTAAATATATATTATATCCACTCTTGCACTATAAGATTGTTAAACATGACTAGGTGTAGTATTAAATAAAAATTACACTTAAATGGAAAAAAGTGAAACAACACAAAACTTGGGAAAATAATAATACAATATGTTCATGTTGTAACAAAGCAAATGTATTTAGTTAATCAAACCTGTCTTGCATTCAAGTAATCAAACATATATTGCATTCACTGGTTGAATTAAACAAATCTATCAAACAATACATCAGTTATAAAAAGTAGAAAAATACTGAAATAGAGGTAACTAATTTTTCAATATTATGACATTATGCCAATAACAATAAAATAATCTTATGATACAGTCAGACTATTTTTAATCTTAAATGTTAACAGTAGAATAACGATAGCCAGGGTTTCCCCTACATGTAATGGAACATGACGGTGCAAACTATTTTTTTTATATTGAAAACAAATTTAAGTAATATATTGTATGAATTGATAAATACAGTAAATTGTTCAAACACTATTGGCCATAATTTATTTGAAAAATATCTCAAATAATATAAACTGTTCCTCTATGCGTAATTGTATTTTGAAAATGTGTAACTGAATCACCTGTCAGAATAAATGCATACTGCTGGTCAGAAACCTAATTGATCCTGGAAAAGAGTTGGCACTCGGCAAAGGTAACGAAAGAAAAAAGTTCAAGAGAAGTTAATTACGGTAAATTCTGGCCTTTTTTCTTACACTTTGCACCCTGCGGCTTATAAAACTGTGCCGCTAATTTATGTATTTTTCTTCGCTGAGGACAAATAGTTTTCATTAAACACATGCAAAGACACTTAAATGTTTTATTGTTTGTGCTATGGCACCTTCCTTTAAAATAGTTCGCTCACTGCAGGTGCCGCTGGGCGAATGCCCACAAGTGTTTCCTGCTGTGTAAAGCTTTGAACCGGAAGTAGAAGTGTCGTTTAATGTTCTAGTCGTCCATAGCGTTTCTACTCGTATGGAGCCTTCATTCATCACTCCAAACAAAGTTTGTACATTTTACAATTAAACTAAAACAATTCTTACTTATTAAACCATCCTATGTATGCGGGATGGCAATAGGAGTGTTGTCATGCATATATGTGTCATGAAGCTAGCGTCATTAACTAATATGCTAACATGTTTACGATGTTAGTATTAGTAACTTACAAAGGCATTAATTTTATATTATTCCAGTCTCACAGATTCCTCTTTTAATTCACTAAAATCTCATTGTGGATTTATTGAGTCTGTTGAGCTGATTGAAGAGCTAGCTTCCGCAGCTCAAGGGTCCTTGACCATGACCTCTGTTTTGTTTGTTACAGACAGCATTGGGAACCAACTAAGGTATGTAAAAAAAACATGTATGTGTACGGACGGCGTGGCGCAGTGGAAGAGTGGCCGTGCGCGACCCGAGGGTCCCTGGTTCAATCGCCACCTAGTACCAACCTCGTCATGTCCGTTGTGTCCTGAGCAAGACACTTCACCCTTGCTCCTGATGGGTGCTGGTACCGCCTTGCATGGCAGCTCCCTCCATCAGTGTGTGAATGTGTGTGTGAATGGGTAAATGTGGAAGTAGTGTCAAAGCGCTTTGAGTACCTTGAAGGTAGAAAAGCGCTATACAAGTACAACCCATTTATCATTTATTTATCATTTATGTATGAAATTGTTCTGTGTAAATAACTCAGTTTACAATGTATATGTCTGTGGCTTATATTCCTGTGAGGTCAATATATGGGATAGGAAAAAAATCCAAAAATTTAGAGGGTGCACCTTATCCGCAAAATACGGTAATGCATTTATTGTTCAAGCTGATGAAAATTACCCTACTTTTGACATTACCACCGACAGTCACGTCTAATTTTATGCCTTGTTGATCTTTGAATCTCCATTCAGAAATTTCTATGTAGAGTTTGCATGTTCTACCCGTGCGTGTGTGAATTTTCTCCGGATACTCTGGCTTCCTCCCACATTGCAAAAGTACGCATGTTAAGTTAATTCAGTGCTTCTCAATTATTTTGTCATGCCCCCCTTTAGTGACATAATTCTTAAGTTTTTCACAACTCCCCTCCACAGTTCAGTCACAGATTTATCAGCATTCATGCCCTCCTAAGGCTGCCAGCCACACTGTTTCTCTTCCATCTCATCGGGCTAACCACTGTCATGTCTTCCATGTCTACACTCTTTCCCGCACGGCCACTTACAATAGGCAGCATACCAACCGTCAACTGATTTCTGCTCTTGTTTAAAGGTCTAGACAAAGGATGTGCTTATCATCCCTGGATTTCCCCATGGCCACAGAGTCCAAAAAGTCCATCCATCCATTTTCTACCGCTTATTCCCCTCGGGGTCGCGGGGGGCGCTGGAGCCTATCTCAGCTACAATCAGGCGGAAGGCGGGGTACACCTTGGACAAGTCGCCACCTCATCACAGGAGTCCAAAAAGTTTATGCCCAAATTCTCAACCCTTAGTTGTAAAACACAAGCTGTCCCACCTCACTTTAAAATCTACTCAGCCTGAAGGATATAAAGGCGATACTCAAAAAATTAGAATATTGTGCAAAAGTCTTCTCCCTGCTTGCTCTTTTTGTCTTGTCCTGTCTACACTTGTTTTGAAGCCTCTTTCTCTGGCGCTGTCCTCCAAATCTAAACATCAGATATGGAATTGATTAGCTGGACTCTCGACTCAATTGACAAAAAAATGTTGATGAGAAAAGAGGTTCTGGGGAGCCTGGCTGCCCTGACGGAACCATTGCTGCGGGGTACGTGAGAGATTCCTGGGAGAATTTTTTTTTTTCCTTGGCCTCAGTCTGGACCCCCTCCTGGGTGTTCAGCCTTTGACTGATTTTTTTTTACTCTTCTCCCTTTCCCCAATATCACCCGTTTCCCACCTTTTTTAAGGAGCGCTGTAAGTGGCTGATCTGTTGGCGGTCCTGTTCTTGTCTCCCTGTAATGTATGTCTGCTCTTAGTGGGACTGTGCCAAAAATGGAATTTCAGTTCTTATATGTCTTGTACATGTTAAGAATGGACAATAAACAGCAACTTCAACCTTGAACCTTGGTTACGGCTACCGTAGCCAGGAGTGTCGCAGAGTCATGCATTACTGTGCTTCACCATAATATTACAGTGTGTGTTTAAAGGACCCCGAAATGACACCTGTCAGAAGACACGCGGACTTCAAAGTCAAGGCTAGAGCAGCTGCGAGAGAATTCAACATTAATGAATCAATGGTACCAAAAGATTACGAAGAAAAGCTGGGCATTTTCCGCGCATATTGCAAAAACAAGATCAGTGAAAATAAGATCCGGCCAGAGCACATCATCAACATGGACGAGGTTCCCCTCACCTTTGATATCCCTGTGAACCGCACAGTGGAGAAAACAGGGACCAGAACGGTGTCTATACGCACCACAGGGAACGAGAAGGCATCCTTCACTGTAGTTCTCGGTTGCCAGGCTAATGGCCAGAAACTTCCACCCATGGTCATTTTCAATAGAAAAACTTTGCCAAAAATAACGTTTCCACCCGGCCTCATCATCAAAGCTAACCCAAAGGGCTGGATGGATGAGGAAAAGATAAGTGAGTGGCTGAGAGAAATTTACGTCAAGAGACCGGATGGCTTTTTTCACAATTCTCCGTCCCTCTTGATCTGCGACTCCATGCGCGCCCATCTCACCGATGCGGTCAAAAACCAAGTGAAGCAAACTAATTCAGAGCTTGCCACCATTCCGGGTGGATTAACTAAAGAACTCCAGCCGCTAGATATTGGTGTCAACAGGGCATTCAAAGTTAAACTGCGAGCTGCGTGGGAGCAGTGGATGAGAGAAGGCAAACACACATTCACCAAGACAGGGAGACAGCACCAGGTGACTTACGCCACTATATGCCAATGGATCGGGGATGCCTGGACTAAGGTATCAGAGTCAACTGTGGTCCGAGCTTTCACAAAGGCCGGGATCATCTCTGAACTGCCAGCTAACAGCAACGACACTGACTCGGATAAAGGCGAGAGTGGATGCCGTAATCGCCCAACTGTCAAACTCGGACACTGAGGATGAAGAATTTGAGGGATTTGTGGATGAGGAATAAACTAAAAAAAGTGAGTGTGTTGTGTTGTATTTTACATGTTACAACTGAACAAGGTTGGGAATTATTGTGAAGACGCTCATTAACGTTTGAACAATGCTGAGAGTTATTGGGAACGCGTTTAATAAAGTTGAACTGACTGACTTATCTGACTGTTTTGTTCCGTTTAATGCACCTTATAGTCCGGTGTGCGCCTTATATATAAAAAAAAGCTTGAAAATAGACCATTCATTGACAGTGTACCTTATAATCCAGTGCACCCTATAGTGCAAAAAATACTGTGTGATATAAAATCATTAAATGCAAAGTGAGACGTGTCAAGCTTTTATGTGTTATAATTCTGATGATCATGGTTTACAGTTTTTGAAAACCCCCAATTTTCCATTCAAGGTTTGTATAAGCTTTAAGCCAGGGGTGCTCACACTTTTTCTGCAGGCGAGCTACTTTTCAATTGATCAAGTCGTGGGGATCTACCTCATTCATATATATAATTTATATTTACTTATTTATGAAATATATGTTTTTGTTAATAAGTTAAAGGTGTTTAATGATAATGCAAGCATGTTTAACACATATAGTTAATATTGTTAATAAATAAAAGGTGTTTAATGATAATGCAATCATGTTTAACACATAGTTAATATTGTTAATAAATTAAAGGGGTTTAATGATAATACAAGAATGTTTAATACATATAGTTAATATTGTTAATAAATTAAAGCTGTTTAATGATAATACAAGTATGTTTAATACATATAGTTAATATTGTTAACAAGTTAAAGGTGTTTAAAGATAATGCAAGCATGTTTAATACATATAGTTAATATTGTTAACAAGTTAAAGGTGTTTAATGATAATACAAGCATGTTTAATACATATAGTTAATATTATTAATAAGTTAAAGGTGTTTAAAGATAATACAAGCATGTTTAACACATATAGTTAATATTGTTAACAAGTTAAAGGTGTTTAATGATAATACAAGCATGTTTAACACATATAGTTAATATTGTTAATAAGTTAAAGGTGTTTAAAGATAATACAGGCATATTTAACACATAGATTATTTTCTTTCATGAAGACAAGAATATAAGTTGGTGTATTACCTGATTCTGATGACTTGCATTGATTGGAATCAGACAGTGGTGCTAAAAACGTCCGCATTTTCAAATGGAGGAGAAAAAAGTCCTCCTTTCTGTCCAATACCACATGAAAGTGGTTGGTTTTTGGCATCTTATTTGTCCAGCTTCCGTACTCCTTTGTATACACTATACAAGAAATACATTGTCTGCAAACTCCGTAGCTTGCTAGCTTGTGCACGCCAGCTTTCTGAGACTCGTTTTGTTAGCGCAACTGTGCAACTGTGCAGTCGCGGTCTTTGGAGTTTTGACGACAGGTACGGCGCCAGAGTCTGTTGAAATAAAGTGTTTCTCGCCTTCCAGTCGGTAATTTTAATGAGCTGGCAGCAGCCAGCGTCATCTCAGAAGACCATCGGTGCCGTGAATGTCAATCAAGTGACGAAAGTGACGTCATAATGAAGATTTATGATCGCTCATTTTTAGGACTATTTTTTTAATGCCTGGCTGGTGATCGACTGACACACCCTCCGAGATCGACCCGTAGCTCGCGATCGACGTAATGAGCACCCCTGCTTGAAGCCATAATCATCAAAATTTTATCAAAAGAAGGATTGGAACATCTTGAGTTGCATGTTATAAGCCTATGTCATATTTTAGTGTTACTTTGTAAAACTAAATGGTGAAAATAACAAACCTTTGCACGATTTATAATAGTTTTTGAGTTTCACCTGTATATCAACCTTGAAATATGGTGCCTACACTGGTGACTTTCTGTTTGCTCTTGCTTTGTCCTCAGACTTTAGGGATTCAGACAAGAAACAGCTGTCTGCAGTTGGCAATCAGTCTGGCCCTATTTAGTGCTGCGTCCGAGTATTTTCCCTGACAGTACTTTTCTCAATTTTATGCTGCGTTTATCGCAAACTCTTGGATAAGCCTTACTCATTGATATGCTTTTGTTTGCTTGTACTTTGCCGCCTGCTCTGCTCGTGGCTTCAACCCAGCAGCATTTTGTGTTGTATTTTGTTTTATTTTTGTAGTTTAGCATGGTATTTTTTTCTAACAGTGGGTACCACTGTAATTTTGCCTCATTCTTCACTTTAAGAATGAGTGAAGAATGCACTACTGACCTGATAAATCTGAAAGAGATAGATATGATCCAGTATCTATCTGCTTACAGATGGTGTCTAGAGGTTGGTTGAGCAAACTGTAGCTAGTTCTTGATAGTCCCACCCCTTAATGCTTCAGTCACACGCAAGATTCCTCCAGGAATGAGGCTAAAATACAGTAGTACCTATTATAAATGCTGTTTAATAATTAGTTTTATGATTCATCGGACATTAAAGGTGCATTTTTTCAAGTGTTGTCTTACCTTTGACTCACTACAGCAAATACATCGGTGTTTGATGTTGGATTATGTACACAATATAGAGCAGGGGTTCCCATTACGTTGATCCCGAGCTACCGGTCGATCGCCAGCCAGGCATTAAAAAAATAGACTAAAAATTTGCGATCATCAATCTTCACCAAGACGTCACTTTCGTCACTTGATTGACATTCGCGGCACCCGAGGGTCCTTGTGAGATGACGCTGGCTGCTGTGAGAACATTATTAAGAAAAAATGACCACTGGGAAAGGCTCCAGCACCCCCCGCGACCCTCTAAGGGAAAAGCTGTAAAAAATGGATGGAAGTCGAGAAAAACTTTTTATTTCAACCTGCCATCAAAACTCTAAACACCGACTGCACAGTTCCTGTCTTCACAATAAAAGCCCTGCTTCATCCTGCCAGCGCTAACAAAATAAGAGTCTCAGAAAGCTGGCGTGCACAAGCTAGCAGGCTATGGAGTTTGTCGCTGATGTATTTCTTGTAAAGTGTATAAAAACGAGTATGGAAGCTGGACAAATAAAATGCCAAAAACCAACCACTTTCAAGTGGTATTGGACAGGAAGGTGGACTTTTTTTCTCCTTCATTTGAAAATGCGGACATTATCATCACTACTGTCTGATTCCAATCAATGCAAGTCATACACCAACTTAAATTATTGGCTTCATGAAAGAAAGGAATCTTTATGTGTTAAACATGCATGTATTATCATTAAACACATTTTACTTGTTAACAAAAACGTCTCTTTCATAAACAAATAAATATAAATGATATATATGAATGAGGTAGATCCCCTCGACTTGGTCAATTGAAAAGTAGCTCGCCTGTAGAAAAAGTGTGGGCATTCTGATATCGAGTATACTGAAAAGAAACAAAGTGAGCTCTCTCCCAAGTTTGGTGTGCAATGCTGCTGGCAAACTTCCTACAGATAAACCATTCAACAGTAAAAGCAGTGCATGTATGTACACACACACACACACACACACACACACACACACACACACACACACACACACACACACGGTGTTGGTCTTTACCCTCCTTTGTAAAATAAAGAGAACCACTGCAAGTCACAGAGGCATCATGATCAGAGTCAACAGCAAGAAGATGAGTCATGGCAGGTTTTTTTTCCCATTGGGACTACGTCAGATATCATTAGCACTTTGGAGCTACCCATCTCATCATTGTAATGAGTCTGACTGGCCTCAATCTTTTTCTATCCATGTCTTGTGCATACTCGGGCAAATTGAAATGATCAAGAATGTGTTTGTATGTAGCATGTGGACGATATACTAATGTGTGTAACTTAAGACAGTCGCCAGCTCAACCAAATGACAGCCCCTTGAACCTAGGGCAAAATTAATAGCCAACAAGTGTGGCAGTGTGAATACATTTGGAAAACAAAGCAAAGGGAGAAACAAAGCTTTCTGAAATCAAAGCAGTCTCAAGAGGGAAACGAGCGTTCCTGAAACTCTCAAGGACTTTCTCTCACTTAGTCATTTCTTTAATCTGTTGGATTTTGATCTTAAAATTCTACATTCCATCAAAACTGTATTCATTGTCTTCAACAACAATAAAATAGCCTAATTCAGTGCTTCTCAATTAATAAAAGAAGTAAAATATTTTGTGCTCCCCCCACACTCCACCGCAATTATAAATAGTTTAATTTGTCGATGACATTGTTATAAGTACACCTCTGCATAACTAGGGATGATGCTCGAAACCGGTTTTCCCAGTTGTTCGATAAGAAACGACCTGAGTCCTCGGACTTGAATCCCTTTTTGAGAACCGGTACCCGTTATCGAGACCACTATAGTAAAGAAAAAGAGTTGGTTCTTTATTCGAATCCCTGGGAACGACTCCCGTCCCGAAAATAAATGCCCCGTAGGACATCACAAGAAATGACGTCACGTAGCTCAGTCATTTGTCATGGTGAGGTGCAGCGTGCTGCGGTTAGTTCCCGGGACGCAAAACTGACGGCTCCGGACGAAAGCGTGCAGGTAGGAGATGATTTATTTCTCATAAATCATACACATTACAACAGACAGGAACGAAACAAAAGGAAAGTGTGCCGTTCGCACGAGAAACTAAAGCAAAAACTTACTTAGCACAGGAATACTAGAAGCTAAGGTAACTTTAGCACAGGAATCATGCGCTCGAAAACCAGAATGCCAACGTAACTGTTGCAAATGCAAACAATAAAGCCACGACGAGTGACCGGAAAAGGCAGGCTTAAATAGAGTCTCTGATGAGCAACAGGTGCGCGTACAAGGCATGTGAAAATCATAAGTAATCATGGTGACTAAAACAAACCCCCGAAGTGCACAAAACAACTAAGGAAGTCCAAAACTAACAGAACATAACTAAACAAAACATGATCCGACCACATCATAATACATCACAGTTTCATATCATTTCACTTTACAGGAGTAGGAAGAAGTAAAGCTTATTTAATCCTACACCTTTCCCACTTCATACAAATATAAACATCATTTACTGACCTTTTTATAATAAAATATCTGTGAATTAGTATATACAACAGTTTTGTAATATGTAATTAATTAATTCAGTCATTATTAATATACTGAGATGAAGAATATCTTATTTTTAATAAGGTTGGAAGTATTTCTCATAATTCTTCTTCTTTGTACTTTGTAAGCACTATTCATTTGAACAACCTCTTGAACTGGATCATATCAGTACAATGTTTAACTTCTTTACTTAATCTTTTCCATCATTTAATTCCACATCATTTTAGCTGTTTGCAAGTTTACCAAATCATCGAACTTTAATATTTTTGACTCAATAAATAAAGTGTTTGTATGTTCTCTATATCCAACATTATGTATCAGTCTAATTTTTTTTTTTGTAACACGGTTAACGAATGTAGCGCACATTTGTAGTTATTTCCCCACATTTCTGCACAATAACTCAGATATGGTAATACTATAGTAGCGAGCAGTAGAGAATGTGAAGTGATTTGTTAAACCAAATATTGTGTGTTTTTTCCATATATACAACAACCTATCTGGACTCGATAAGAGAATCGATAAGGAATCGGTTCGATAAGAGGATTCGATAATAGGCTCAAACTCAATAATTTCTTATCAAACATCATCCCTATGCATAACATTGTATGCTTATCAACATTAAACAAAACAAAACACAGGTCTTATCTTGTCTCCCAGCTTAGTCACAGTGAAGCCAAGTATGACATACGCTTTGTCATATTTCCTCGTCTTCGCTTTCTTCTGTCTCATTATCTCCGTCCGTCTACGTCTGTCTTTTCATCCCTGGTGGGCTGGACGGGTAAAATCATGGCATAATAACTCAAATATACGACTACGACAACTTTAGATGGCTTTCTTTATTTTACTTTGGCCCAAACTTGAACAAGCACATTCTGAAAATGTGCATATCACAAATAATCTTCTTGACAAAACAATTCAAGTTATTTGAAAATTCTGAGGAAAAAAATGGTGCAGTTTCAGAAACACCAGGAAGAACACAATGAACTTAGACTTAATCTCAGTGTATCTACAAAGCCATTCAACTTTAAGTCACAGACCATCTAGGATTCAACAAAAAACTCAATAAAGCATACATAAAAACTATTCTATGTATCAACTACCTTATTTGTCATTTCAACATATTAATCCTGTGCTAACTCAACCAACCATAAAAACTGAGGTAGAAACTATTCTAGAGTGTTGAGTTACTCCCTGCCTTCTAGGCATCACTGTGTATTGATAGAAAAATAAAAGCTGTGCAATGTGTGAACAATTCCAACAAACCAACAATAAAAACTTAAGACTGACAGTGTTGCATTAAGTGACACACTGTTCACTTTCTTTCAATTTACACAGAAGACAATAATGTTCCCATAACTATATCAATGTGCAGTGACTCATGCATCATTTTAAGTGTCTCAATTGTTTATTTTACTCATGTTGGTCTTATGTTGGGTCAAGGGAGAGGTGTTACAGCCTCATTTTACCGTGTACCTCTTGCTTGGCATACTTGCTCGCCCTGGTATAAACTATTTGCTTGCCTAACAGAATTGCTACATCCAGTGGACACATTTAGAACAGAAGTTTTTTTAATTTAAAAATGCTAATTTTACACTTACCATGTGTAAAATGATTCAGCCTGCGGGCAGCATGTTTGACCTTCCTGCCCTTAACCATAGAGCTAATACTCCATGCACACACTTTGACAATAAGAGCACCACTGCCACCTACTGTTGTGGATGTGTAATTGTAATCTATTCTGGTCCAGCAAAAAAAAAAAGAAGTGTCACACGGGGTCACACGCCCACCTTCCATGCATCGCACTGCACCTCGACTACTATTTGAGAAGAAATGGCCAAATTTAAGTTTTTTTGAGCTGTTACTCATATATGTATATGTACAGGGTTTCCCCTTAATGTAATTGAATGTGGCGCACCGCCACAGCATTTTTATTACCGCCACACATTGAAAACAAGGGTGTTTTTTGTTTTTTTTAACTCGAAAACAAATAAAAGTAATATAATATATTGTGGCCCCGAGAAGAAATCACACTAAGGCAGATGCTATTTTTAACTTTTAGTACCAATTTTATGATAACTAGTGGCACAATTCCAACAGGTTTTACCTCCCGTGCAAACATTTTTGTTTCGTGAGTCCGCGCTTCCCCGGACACACAACATCACTTCCTCATTCTCCGGCAATCACCTTTCAGGCACGGACGGTGTGTTTGTAAACATGGTCAAAACATTACCACAAGCTGGTCGATACAGTATGAATTGATATATATAACCTATTATTTGCGCACTATTGACAAGTGATGTACCGAAAACTTGACCACCGAAAATACTTTGATCAAACTGTGCTACCGAAACCAGATGTAAACAAAACACACTCGGTTGTCTAGAGTGTTGTCAGCATGTCTGCGATGTGGACGTGATTTTTATATATATTGCAGATATATCCACGGGCAGCCATCTACAAAATGTGTAAATATTAAGAGGACAGCGGTGTTTTTTAAGGAGAGAAAATCCAACTGGAACAACATTGCTAAGCAAGTGTGACGTCATGCTCTCTGCAACTCTCTTCTTTCGTCAGGGACATGAAAGGAGAGAAGTTAAGAGTCTCTAAACACAAGTACATTCTATAATAACACCGGAATAAGATGCTAGATTTGTTGCTGGTTGTTTTTAATTTAAAAAAAAGTCATTAAAAGTCTGTAAACACAACACACATTTCAACAAAGTACATTGTACAAAAAGCAGCAACAATTGAAAACTTATTAACAATAACAGATTTGTTTTAAATGTATGTATACATTTTTTTAGTCTTTTTAAAGAAAATCATATAATCATAGCAAATTATGCAAATAATTTGATATCATGGTGACCACGCCCATAAGCACGTTTGGGGGAAACCGTGATGTACGTACATACTGTCAATACGTGGATCTTGGAGTTTGTTTTCCCGGAATACAAAGGAAAGTTGGTGCGGGAAAGGCGTGAATGTGAGTACATATTTATTAATAACACTAACAAACTACAAAAAAAGGAAGCAAACAAAAGGCGCGCACAATGGCGGAGAACAAACTTGGCTAATGATACAAAACTAGAGAGACTATGAACATGAAAACGAAAACACTTACTGCGGCGTGAAACAGCATGAAAACTATGATAAACAGGAATTCCATGGGTAGCAGAGGTAGTATGGATGGATAGGATAGATAGATAATGACACCAGCACGAACAGAAACAGACAGGCTTAAATAGCAGTGACATGATCAGTGAAAACAGGTGCGTGACTCAAAATGTGAAACAGGTGCGTGACATGACAGGTGAAAACTAATGGGTTGCTATGGTGACAAAACAAACAATAGTGCATAAAGAGTCCAAAAACAAAACCGAACATGACTAAAACAAAACATGATCACACAGACATGACACATACAGTATATACTGCATACAGGGTTTCACCTACATGGAATTGTTGCGCCACGGCAAAAATAGAATCTATCATGTACAATGGATTTATGTAGCCCTTAATTACAAGTTTCTCAAAGGGCTTCTTCACAAACCAAGACGACGTCCCCTGATCTGAACCCACAAAAGCCGCCACACCTTAAAAATGAGGGTTTTTTCCATAGAAAAAAAACTCAAGTAATATATTGTATCAATGGATGTATAAGATATATTCTATTACTGTATGTCCTTGAATTGCCGCCGGGTATATAGTATGCGTCTGCCTAGAATTACTGCCGGGTCAAACTCGTTTCGCAAAATAATTAGCGCATGCTTAGCATTACCGCCGGCTCAGGATTACAGCTGGGTCAAACTCGTTTCGCAAAATATTATTTTTATTAGCGCATGTCTAGAATTTCCGCCGGGTCAAATTCGTTTCGCAAAATAATTAGCATATGCCTAGAATTTCCGCCGGGTCAAACTCGTCACGTCACGAGTGACACTTCACCTGTCATCATTTTCAAAATGGAGGAGGCTGATTTCAATAATTTGAAATCGCATAAAGGGAAGAAGATTAAGAGCTATTCGGTAGGA
The DNA here is from genome assembly GCF_033978685.3 of Nerophis lumbriciformis. Classification (NCBI taxonomy): domain Eukaryota; kingdom Metazoa; phylum Chordata; class Actinopteri; order Syngnathiformes; family Syngnathidae; genus Nerophis; species Nerophis lumbriciformis. Next base: position 21,382,898 of record NC_084558.2, on the reverse strand, counting down.
TTTAAGGTGCAAGCTATTGAATATGCTAAAAAGAACAGTAAGCAGCTATGTTTTATTAATATACCGTAGCTGCGTGTGTCAAATATGAGTCATTAAATGACTCCTGGTGGTAGAGGGCGCTAGTGATCCTTTTTGCGACTACTCGGCTGCAGAAGAAGTGACAACAAGCAGCAACGATCGTTTATTTTTTCCTCTTGCTTGCACTTTTAACATGGAGGATTACATATCTAAAATAAAACAGTTTTCTAAACTGGACTTTCAATCGAAGCAGGAGGTAATAATTAAAGGAATATCTCCATCGAGACAGAGAGACTTTTAAAACTGAAGAAAGATAAGGAAGACTTCTATAAATAAGTTATCAATGCTTTTGTTCAGAAGGAGCTGCGCATGGACTTAATTTATAAGTAAAGGTAAGACCATAATAACGTTTTTTTTATTAAATGTGCTTTTCATGATGGTATACTTACATCACACTCAAATTTATAAGCGCAGGCCTAAATTTACCGCATGCCTTTGGTAAGCGCCGGAGTGAGAAGAGGTTTTAAAATAATTAGCGCATGCTTACATTTACCGCATGCCTTTGGTAAGCGCCGGAGTGAGAAGAGGTTTTAAATGAATTACCGCCCCGGCGGCAATTCAAGGAAATACGGTATTTACGCACTATTGGCCGTAATCAGTTTGAAAAACAAAAAATATTCTAAACATTTTCTTCTATGCTTTATTTTGAAAAACTTCCCTTTTAGTCGCTTGTCAGAACAAGCACCACAGCTGGTCGCGCACCTGATCGACCTTGGAACGGAGTTAGCACTCGGCAAAAGTGAGAAGAGAAAAAATGTTGGTAACACTTTAGTATGGGGAACATATTCTAAGTAACAAATATTTAATTTAGAGTTATTTGGACACTAAGGGAACATATAAGGGTTAGGGTTAGGGTTACTAATAAGCAATAATTCTGAGGTTATTGAGGGAAGACTCTTAGTTAATGGCTTACTGGTTGTGTAATAAGGCCATGCAGATTAAGGCATTAATAAGTACTTAATAATGACTAATTAAGAGCCAATATGTAACTAATTTGCATGTTAATAGGCAACTAACTAATGGTAAATATGTTCCCCATACTAAAGTGTTACCAAAATGTTCAATAGAAAGATATTTCAAGTAATTAATGCAAGTGAAACCTACTCTAATTTTAACATTACTACCAACGGTAAAGTCCAACTATTCGAATCTAAGTATTTTGCATCTCTTTGTGGAGTTTGCATGTCTTTGCCGTGTGCGTGGGGGTTTTCTCCGGGTACTCCGGCTTCCTCCAACATTCCAAAAATATGCACGTTGGGTTAATTGGAGACTCTTAAATTTGTCCATGGGTATGAATGTGAGTGGGAATGATTGTCTATCTTTATTTGCCCTACCATTTGCTGGCAACCAGAAGAGTGTTCCTCGCCTCTTGCCCAAAATCAGCTGGGATAGATTCCAGCTTACCCTAATAAGGATAAGCGGTATAGAACATGGGTGGCTGTACAAGTTTGTTCTGCAAATTTTCGCTAGCCTGTCAATGATGTGGTCCATCGCTGGACCAATCAACTTGATATAATCCTAAATGCTAAACATACAGTATGTGTATGGTGAGTGAATGTATACAATTCAAGGTGTGGTTTTTGCCATATTTTAGTTTTGCTCCTGATTACAGTATCAACATAGAGTTCTGACTTGGCTTGTTACATCTGCCAAATTACCAGAGCTTTCCCTTTAATGGAGAATGAAGCTCTGTTAAATGTTTGATGCTTTAAGACTGTTTTATTGTAAAAGAAACCAGAGCAGAGTGATAACAATACTGCATAATTCATAAGGGCCTTGTATCATTGCACTCTGGGGCAGGGAGCGATCAAGACTGATCAGGAGACAGGAGAGATAGGTCACAAGAGGAGAGCGAGAAAGACTAGAAGAAGAAAGAGAAGAAAAAAAATATTTATTATCTTCTCACAAATTAATAATTGTTGTAGAATCCAAGCGCATGAATATCACAGTAAAACAATAGACAGAGGTAACAAGATGGGTACAAAACACCAGCTAAGAAGTGTTGTTATTGCTTGGATAATAAAGAAAAAGCAAGTACCTTGGGTTTTATACGACCCAGTTTTAGGATGACTCTGTTTTAACCAAACTTTTTCTTCAAAAATATGTCTCGGTTCAATTAAAAACATGATGGTGACTGAGTCTGGGCTTTTTTTTATTGCGTATGGTTGCAAAATAACTCACCATACAGCCAAATAAAGTTGCAACATCCAGTTATAGGCCAATCAAAGTCAATTACAGCCTCATAGACTGTTTCTCCACATTGTCACTGAACGCACCACATTGCTATGGTAAGTCCAGCCAAACAATCAAGGGTTACATTTATAGGGTTTATATTACCCGTTGTTGTTCTTTGCAGTTTATAGAGAGAAAAGATTTCTCGAGCATGCATCTGATTGCATCAGTTGATGGAAACAAAGTCATGTGAGCACACATTTGATAAAGAAGGTGAGAAACAGTTGGGTATCTGGAACAGATTATTTGGATTTTCATTGTTTCTTGCGGGAAAATTTGTTTTTGTTTTCATATGATTCAGTTTTCAATTGACCTTCTGGAATTGATTATTGAGGTACTGTCGTGTAATATCTAATGTATGTCTATATGACATATCTACAATGCTTTAATGTCACAAAATAAAAATAAAGAATATAAAGTGTATATTTAAATGCAGAAACACAATGACAGCAATCTTTCTCAGTAACCAATTAGCAGCCTATGAATATTGTACCCATACTAATCTTTAGCTTCGAAATTACAAATACAGCCGCTAGTAATACATTTACTTGCTGCTAAAATGTATTTTTTTTGTTTTTTTAATATATCTGGACTGAAAAGGAAAATCCAAAATGTATTATTCATTATTCCAAAACAGATTATTTGGATTTTAATTGTTTCTTGCGGGAAAAATTGTTTTTGTTTTCATATGATTCAGTTTTCAATTGACCTTCTGGAATTGATTATTGGGGTACTGTCGTGTAATATCTAATGTATGTACTATATGACATATCTACAATGCTTTAATGTCACAAAATAAAAATAAAGAATATACAGTGTATACCGTATTTAAATGCAGAAACACAATGCCAGCAATCTTTCTCAGTAACCAATTAGCAGCCTATGAATATTGTACCCATACTAATCTTTAGCTTCGAAATGACAAATACAGCAGCTAGTAATACATTTACCATATTTTCCGGAGTATAAATCGCTCCGGAGTATAAGTCGCACCGGCCGAAAATGCATAATAAAGAAGGAAAAAAACATATAATAAGTCGCACTGGAGTATAAGTCGCATTTTTTGGGGAAATGTATTTGATAAAACCCAACACCAAGAATAGACATTTGAAAGGCAATTTAAAATAAATAAAGAATAGCGAACAACAGGCTGAATAAGTGTACGTTATATGAGGCATACATAACCAACTGAGAACGTGCCTGTTATGTTAACGTAACATATTATGGTAAGAATCATTCAAATAACTATAACATATTGAACATGCTATACGTTTACCAAACAATCTGTCACTCCTAATTGCTAAATCCGATTAAATCTTATACGTCTAGTCTTTTACGTGAATGAGCTAAATAATATTATTTGATATTTTACGGTAATGTGTTAATAATTTCACACATAAGTCGCTCCTGAGTATAAGTCGAACCCAAACTATGAAAAAAAACTGCGAACTATAGTCCGAAAAATACGGTACTTGCTGCTAAAATGTTTGTTTGTTTTTTTGTTTTTTTTTATATATCTGGACTGAAAAGGAAAATCCAAAACGTATCTGAATGTACTTATTAGGATATGACATTATGTGATGTAAATGCAGTGTATTTTAAAACAGAATATGCCAAAGTGTGTAACACTATGAACAATAGTAAATCCCAGTAAACCCCATTCCTGTTTAATGTACCGTCACAATGGAGAGCAATTGGATGTGCTGATCAATTATCAATTTGTGTGCAAAGAGCGGATCACAGGAACATGGGACTAATTAACTGATCAATTTATATTGTTTAATTTGTTTTAGATTTTTCATTCCCTAAGGTCCACGCATCACAAGGCTGGGGTTCCATGGATTAAGGATTAGAAGCGTTAGATAGATCAAACCTGGTTCAGACAAATTATGTATTCAACTGGTTGAGATTCCCGAGATACAGCATTCAAACAGTTATTTGTGTGGCCGTTGCAGGAAGAGAATATAGAAGAAAATGGGGTTGAATCCCACTTTGCAGTGATAACTTCCCATCTTCTGGGAAGACGTTTTACCAGCTTTCGCAATGAGTTTTCAAAGAAAACATTTGTGACGTCACTGTTGTCGTCACCATAGTTAGGCCTGTATTAATTTTCACTATATCAGAAAATTAATTAGACTTAGCCTTCCTTTTATTGTCATTCAAATTTGAACTTTACTGTACAGATAAGAACAAAATGTTGTTGCATTAGCTCGTTGTAGTGCAGGATAAAAGAGCAATAAGGTGCAGATATAAAAAAATTGATCACTGTACAGATAAATATATTGCACTTTTGCATTTGCATCCACGTTTATGGATGTATGTTATATTGTCTTTATATTCCAGCGAGTTAATCCCAAAAGTGTTGAATAGGTACCATTATTATTGTACTGATTTTTTTATTCCACCTTATTTTTTATGTTCAGCCACTTCATCATTTCTTAACCAATTCAAACCAATCCAACAATAGAAATGTGGCATTTGTGAATAAATCGAGTCTTTTAAATGAACAATGAGAAACAATCCGCAGTTAAGAGCTATTATTTTATACACATGCAGATGTGCATACCACTCGACTGACAAATGGCCCAGAAGGGTAGGTCGAGTACAATTTAGTATTCATATTTTTATTATGTCCTATATATTATTTTAGCTTTATTTATACTTTCGACATACATTCAACATACATTGTATTTTTGCTAATTGTTTGTGTATTTTTTCCTGTATTGTTAAAATGTTATTTTGCTACAATTGAAAAAATAAAATAAGTCACTGTCACCACACGTCACGTTACAGGATGGGGGTATGGCACCACCTCTACAAAAATGTAATTATAATCAATATTTCAGAGCAATTCCGAACCAATAGAGTAATATTGGTGTCAATGTGAATTATTCCTGTTCACATCTTATGTTAAAACTGATACCAGTGATAGTTTCTTTGATTAAAAAAAGTAAAACATAACATTAATAACAAAGCCAGTCTTTTGAACGGCTCATTGAAAGGAACAGCTCCTCAAGAGCCGCTGCCCTTCATAAATCCCATCTCTATCAAAGGACAAAAGGCTCATTCGGGATATCTAATGACACATTCTAAAACATTGTAACATTTTCCAGAATTTTTTTTTTTATTGAAAATAAAAGTCTCCTTTTAAATGTTTCACATTTAATCTATTCCAACATTAAAACATTCATAAAAACTGAGGTACCGCTGCACATAGAGCATATTCTTTCAATATAATTAAAACAGTGTAATGTATCGAGTGTCCGAGTAGCAGTTGTTCATGTGTTTTGAGCTTTTCATTTTTTTTTCATGTATTCATTTATTTCAGGCAATGACATAAAAAAAAAGTACAAGGTTAACAACATGTAATAATATAAATTAATATAATGCAAAAGGTAATGTACAGTATGTAAGCATGAAGCATGATGGTCCAGTCTTTCCTGAAAGGGAGTGGGAAGAAGATCATTTATTTAATCCCACCCCCAGTTCTCTTGCTATTATGAATTTATTTTAATATTGTAATAACAGTTGATTTGTAATAACTCACACTTTATAGCATTGATTACATGTGATAAATGGCTTTAAAATGAACTTTACTGGCAAAATATCAGTTTTGGGAATTAGTTCATTCACAAGGGATGTAGCAACATTTCATACCACGGTTATTGTGACCAAAATGATCACGGTTATCAATATTAATGTGCTTAAGTACTGATACACACACTGAAATATTTTAACAACGTTTTATTAATACACATACACATATACATATATATATATATATTTATTTTTATTTTTTTTTTAATACATATATATATATATATATATATATATATATATATATATATATATACTGTATGTGTATATATATGTGTATATACTGTATATATATATACTGTATGCATATATATATATATATATATATATATATATATATATATATATATATATATGTATATGTGTGTATATACTGTGTGTATATATATATATATATATATATATATATATGTGTGTATGTGTGTATATACTGTGTGTGTGTGTGTGTATATATATATATATATATATATATATATATATATATATATATATATATATATATATATATATATATATATATTTATATATATATATTTATTTATTTATTTATTTTCTACCGGTTGTCCCTTACGGGGTCACGGGGGATGCTGGAGCCTATCCCAGCTATTATAGATAAATAAATACACACACAATATGCTTTCATGGCAAAAGAAACATTACATATTGTTCTGACATCTTGAGTGTTAAAAAATGTATAGATCTGATCACTCTGTGATAAAACAGCACAGTCTATATGTTCGTGATCACAATTAAATACCTTAGTTGCACAGACAGCAATGTATTTGTACAACTATAAATTGGGGTATGTCGTTTCTTGATACGGAAAGACGTTAATGTCTCTTGTAGTCATATCCATTCATCATTATTAACATTTATCGTTACTTCCCGATCATTCACATGTGTTTACCTGACACACTGCCATTTTGAGGAAGCCTTACCCAGGGATAGTCCCATGACTGTTACATGACAACCACAAAATGCTTCCTCTATGAGCTACTAAGATCCAAATAACACATGCCAAACAGTGTGTGCAACCTATAAAATTGTAAATACTATTAGTGGGCATGTTGCAGGTGATCTACTAAGACTGTGTGTACAATTGATAGCAAGTGCAAAAGTGGCGCAAACCGCCTTTTTTAAATGATAATTTTGCAAGTACTAAGCGATTTTCACAATGGAACAACTTATTTACTGCAGAGCCACGTTACGATGCTCCTACATGTGGCGTTTTGCTGTGTTTAGTTTGTTCATATAGATTAAAAACGAATGTCATTTAGAAAAAGGCCAGCAGACATCAAAATGCATCAATTTAATTTGTTTTAATAAGCCCCTCAAGTCATCTATCAGGTAAAAAAATTATTAAATGATATTGCTGAATACATGATATGTCTAATAGTTATATTTTTGACAGTGCATATATGTTGACTTGCATACATAGGATAGAGCTGCAGCGCAATGGCCTCCTTTCTCACAGCTATTTCTGCGTAACTGCCAGTTTACACGTCCTTTCTGCACGTTCTAGATAAGGACGCAAAACATCTGCCGCAGAACAGTCATAGTCTTGATGAATCGCACTTTGTGCCAAATGATAATATCTACATTTTCATTGACAGCGTTCTAATAATCAGCATATATTTTCCATATTCATGAAGACAGACACGCTAACTGGATTGCTCTCCATATGTTGCTTACTTTACACGTTTAGTAGATCAGCTTTGCGTGTGCTATCAAGTCTGCACATGTTTTTACACACGCAAACCTTTAGTAGTTCAGGGGCCTCAAGTATTAAGAGTTGCCTGGATTCCCAACAAAAAATAAAAGTACGTTCAAATCCATAAAACAAATTTTCCTCTCCAGTCCCCAGTGCCACTGTGCCGCATCGAGGTTAAGTTAGTTTCAAGTCGGCCATTCAACAGACGTTCAAACTCCCAATCACACTGACTGTTTGGTGAACCGTACCCAGGATTAGAAGCTCAAAAGCAGCTACACACAGATGGATATTCACCTTCTCCATTCCCAGACAGACGAACCACCTTTTTGTCAATTTGTCGCCGGCTGACTGAAGCAGCTGATGTAGTGCATCCTTTTTAGGGACCTTCCCAAAATACGTTATTCATTGGCATTTAGAGAACATTCTCAATCGTCAAGAACTTTTTGGTCATGTGACCTACAACTTCAAAACCACGTTCACATAGTTCAGCAGTACTATACTAGGCTTGCATACCAATGCATGAGCCAAGCATAGTAATGACAAACAAACAATATAAAAGTGGTTTATGTTTTTAGGTCACATGACTTAAAAGCTATTGACAAACTGGAAACATATGATGCGTGAGCCAAGTATAGTAATGATGAACAGAAATTGTAAGAGTGGGATGGATGGGCGTTCTCGGTCACATGAGCAAAAAACTGTTGACCATTGAAATTGTCTCTATGAGCCATTGACAAGTAAGTTATTGACTGTCCCTTAACCTCAAGCACAAGTCAGCACAGGCATGAACTTTCAATGCCGGAAATGGTATCTGCTTCCGGGTTGTATCCCGCGCGTTGAGACTGCCGCATGCACGATACGAAGGGTCCCATCGTCCCACACACCCAGATCCCACCTCACTCCTACCCACTTCTCCAAAGTGGGCTGGCTCAGGGTGGAAGACAGAGTAAAACAACTTGCACTGAGCCTAGTCTATAAAATCCGCTACACCTCCCTTATACCGAAGTACATGTCAAACTACTTCCTTAACGTAAATGACCGCCATAACCACAACACCAGGGGGAGCTCCACTAACCACGTTAAACCCAGATTCCGAACTAACAAAGGTCTTAACTCATTCTCATTTTATGCCACGTCAATGTGGAATGCGCTCCCAACAGGTATAAAAGAAAGGGCATCTCTATCCTCCTTCAAATCCGCAATAAAAGTTCACCTGCAGGCAGCTACAACCCTAAACTAACACCCTCCCCGGATTGTTAATAATCAAATGTAAACAATCAAATGCAGATACTTTTTCTTATGCCTTCTGATCTCTCTCTCTCTATCTCTCTCTCTCTCTCTCTCTCTCTCTGCCCACTACTTGCTGTCCATATCCTACCAAGTCAGACCTACACTGTTCCAATATCCATTTCTCTGTTCTCAATTGTTGAGAAGTCCCACACCCCGGATTGTAAATAATGTAAAAAATTCAATGTGATGATCTTGTGTGATGACTGTATCTGTATCATGAATCAATTTAAGTGGACCCCGACTTAAACAAGTTGAAAAACTTATTCGGGTGTTACCATTGAGTGGTCAATTGTACGGAATATGTACTTCACTGTGCAACCTACTAATAAAAGTCTCAATCAATCAATCAATCAATCAATCAAACCCCATCGAGAGATCTGGTTTCCGATCGCATAATCCAGGTGTCTTAGTCCGACTTTTCAAAAACCAGACAAAATCAGATTTAAGTGTTTCCATGGGTTGTAGGATGCTTATTTGCTTATTTAGAGCCTAATTATTTGAGAAATCGGACTAATTTAGGTGCATGGACACGTACCGAATGTTGAAATCAAATGTTGGCAAAGCCAGGACGACTCCCTGTGTGTGTCGCCAAAGTATCCACAGCACACGTTAAATTGGTGTGCGAGACCACACATTTCCACATCAACTTCAATCTTGCTACAGCTCATCTTTGCAGTGAAAAGGGGTGTACGCCAGGTTTTTGTGCATAAGCAAGCTTAATACATGAGGCCCAGGTCCTTAATATGGAATATCATGAGATTATTTACCCTTGACTGATATCAGCGTTATCCTGGTATCAAAGGATTTGCCTTTAAAACCCATGGATGGATGATTTTTCGTTTTGTTTTGATGTGACGTGAGTTGTGTTCCATTAGGTTTTTCACAAGATTAGTTTCCATCTTGTTGTCCCATTTGTTATTTGTTCCGCATCCTTACTCTATTCATTTGCTATTTGTTTTTACTGACAGTTTCCGTCTGCCCTTTATTTACATTTTCAATTTGAGTAAGGTTTTCCCTCCTGTCTGCCTGCCATCGCCTCATGTCACACTCTATTGTTTCAAGCCTAGTTTTTGTTGTCGGATGATACAGAGAGTGTCTACACTGCTGAAATAATTATTTTACAATCTAAGCATCAACAAAAACAATCGCAGGCGTAAGTAAAAGAAATGTCATCTGCAGTGATGTGCGACAGACCTACTGGAATGTAAACTCGCCTGACACTGTTCAGGTTAAGAAAAGAGGTTATTATAAACTACAGTATCAATCAATCAGCCCAGAACAACTGTATTAATTAACTGTATTTATTGTAAATAAATAAACTTCACCAGATCTCTACAGGGACAATAACAATATATTCCATCATGATTCAACCAAAACCACATAAGCAAATACAGGTACCATAAGAAATATGTATTTTACTGGAGGTACCGTATTTTTCGGGCGATAAGTCGCAGTTTTTTTCATAGTTTGGCCGGGCTCCAGTGCGATTTATATATGTTTTTTTCCTTCTTTATTATGCATTTTAGGCAGGTGCGACTTATACTCCGGTGCGACTTATACTCCAAAAAATACGGTATATGCCATATACCAGGGGTCGGCAACCTTTACCACTCAAAGAGCCATTTTGATCTGTTTCACAAATTAAAGAAAACAATGGGAGCCACAAAACTCTTTTGAAATTCAAAATGAAATAACACTGCATACAAAGTTTTTTTTTTGCTTTGTGCTAAGAATAAACCAAAGGTCTCAGACACGCGGCCCGTGAGACGTCATTTTGCGGCCCGCACCTTAATATGATAATGTAATGTTAGTGCGGCCCGCAAGTAATATATGAATGGCGCTTGACAGTGTCATATTTGCCAACCTTCCCGATTTTCCCGGTGGATTCCCGTAATTCAGGGCTACTATCCTTTCGAGTATCTGCTGATTTTCACCCAAACAACACTAATAAGGGCGTGCCGTGATGGCACTGCCATTAGCGCCATCTACAGCCTGTACTAACAGCGTGCCAGCCCGGTTACATGTTGTATGTGGCCTCTGCCTGCACACATAAGTGACTGCAAGGCATACTTGGTCAACAGCCATACAGGTTACACTGAGGGTGGCGATACAAGCAACTTTAACACTGTTACTAATATGCGCCACAATGTGAACCCACACCAAACAAGAATGACAAACACATTTTGGGAGAACATCCGCACCGTAACACAACATAAACACAACAGAACAAATACCCAGAATCCCATGCATCCCTAACTCTTCCGGGCTACATTATACACCCCCACTACCACCAAACCCTGGCCCCCCCGCCCCACACACATCACCCCCCCCCCCCCCCCCCCCTTCCCGTGCGTCGGTTGAGGTGGGCGGGGTTTGGTGGTAGTGGGGGTGTATAATGTAGCGCCACCCTCAGTGTAACCTGTACGGCTGTTGACTAAATATGCCTTGCAGTCACTTACGTGTATAGGCAAAAACACCTTACAACATGTGACTGGGCCGCCACGCAGATAGTATGGTGAAAAAAGCTGACGCGACGACAGGTTGTAAGGGACGTTAAAGGCAGTGCCATCACGGCACGCCCTCACTATTGTTGTCCTGATGAAAGTCGGAGGATGGTTACCCCGGGAGATATTCGGGAGAGGAACTGAAATTCGAAAGTCTCCCGTAAAAATCGGGGGGGTTGGCAAGCAAGCAGCTGAGCCGCATCAGAGTGATCAAAGAGCCGCATGCGGCTCCAGAGCCGCGGGTTGCCGACCCCTGGCATATACAGTCGCACCCATTTATGACGACGCCCCTCAGACTGGCTGACTGACCCTGTCATAAGGAGTTGTCGACATAACTGAAATGGAAACCAAAACTTGCTGGGACTGGTTTGGTTTTGGAATTGGATTTTCAAATTAATAAATAATTGTGTAATTAATCAAGATTACAATATCAATCAAAATAATTGTCATGATTATTTTAGCCATAATCGTCCAGCCCTATTTGGTACTTTTATTTTGAAGCTTACTCTCACTGACCAACATATCACTGTGTGCATGTTTTAAAGCTTGATAGTAGTTATGTTGCTGTTGTCGTCGCATGCTAATGATGACATTAATACTAAAATACGAGAGTAAACATCAACGGACCAATTCTTTTAGATAAATCACTATTTTGGGTCTCAAATGTTATGTTGACAAAAGTGGTCGACCATGCATGCCGACCTCGACTTCGGCGGGCACTGACTAGTAAGATCAAGAACACGGAGGACTGGGACTTGATGAATGTGTTGACATAGGTGAGTTGTTGGTTCCTCTGTTGCTATTAACATGGTAATTGCTTTAGGAGGAGGCTTTCATGTCTGTTGCTTCACGTTTTGTTGACAAAATCCAGAGTCTTGCACACGCACACACACAAAGGCTCCCATATGAAGTGGAAAATTCAGGCAGAGGCTCATCGCAGTAAATAAAAATACAATTTCCCAAAGTGACATTTCCATTCTGTTCAGAGCCCAGTCAACTGCCTGTAATTATTTTAAACATTCTCAAAGCATAGGTGTTACTTCACCCCTACAGCTACACCATTCCTCACTATCTTCAGACTGGCCCTTGGTTTGATGTTCTCAAGGGGGAAAGGTCTGTTCAATCTCCTCAACGTTGCCTCGTTTGTGCCTTAAACCGACAGGTTATCATTCTGCTTAAAACCTCCTGTGCCCAAAGTACATCGTGCTGAGGTTAGCGATGCTCTGGCGTTATTGTTATATTAATAATAATGGACCGTCATAGTCACTTTAATTATACTATAACGCAAAACCTGTCAAGATAAAAACTCAGCAAAACTAATTTCAGGAAAAATCAAACCACAAGCACTCAAATGCAAGATTTCTATGATAAACTTTACCTAGCATGATGTTTACGGCAGCTGTGCAGAATTGTGCATTATTCCTCCATGGTCATGAGGACAAAACACTGCCAAAGTTAGCGTTTATGATCATCAATCTTGTTTTACCTGTAATAGTTTAGCTTCATGACTTGGTTACATATTGATCAAGCTTCACTTTTTATGTTCTCATTTGTAACTTCCTGTGATGACATTTACCGCGTGAATTTGTGATAAAACTATTGGCCATTTTAAAACTCCGAAACAGAGTCTAATTTTTTGAGCTGTAAGCTTTTGAATGAAATGTCACTCATTCAAATCAGATGTACCAATACTCCAATAATAGCTACTTTCTGTTATGCCCCCCAAGGAAGAAGAAAATATTTTGGCTTCACTCCCGCCCGCGACTATGAATAGTATCATTCGTCTTTAAAAATGTTATAAGTATACCTCTGCATAACATTGTATCCTTATTAACATTTAAGACAACAAAAAAAGAAAGAAATATACTATATATCAACTTACAATAAAGCATTTTCTTTTTGAGTTTTAGTCTGTAACAGAAAATATTTAAAATGCATACATTTGCGCTGAAATAAAGAACAAATGCCATCTTTGTTCAAACTGACAAACCGACTGGAACCATTTGACACTGAAAAATACAAATAAATAAACTCAACAAGTAATAATAACTTTAAATTGATCAGCAACAATAACTCAGGAGCACAATATATAAAACATGTTAACCTTCAAAATAAAAATGAATACAACAACTAGTACTGACGTTTTTATTTTATTTTTTGTATCAAAATGACAAAGTCAGGATTAATGGCTTCAATGAACCCATTTTGTAGTACACAGCTTTTTCAAAGTGCGGTTTGAAGTATGATACTGCATGATACTGATAAAGCATGTTCCCCCCTGGCAAAAATACATATTGTAAAATTTAAAAAAAAATCGGACATTTGTACAAATTAAATTCCCTCAAACCACTGCAACATGTAAACAATGAGCTCATTTCAGACATTCCCGAACACTTTTCTACATGCCAAAAATGACCCACTCTTCTCCAAATCCCAGATTTTCCATAACAGAAGTTCCCTTTGATCGAAATAATTACTATTCTACTTCTACATTTTTCAATCGCTCCAAGCCATTCCAATACCCAAACTTTCAGCTCATTCAAGACATCCATGTTGCGGTTTGTTAACATTTTCAAAAACTCTTTCAAATTTTCTGGCCCCAAAATTGTAATTAAAATTGATGACATTTTCTCTAATTTCTCAACCCAGTCTAACCATTCCAGCATCAGAACATTCAGGCTAAAAATCTCCACTTTTCCCGTTATACCGCAAGTTTCGTACAACATTTCAGTTCAGGTTCAGACTTACACACTACTGTGCTTAAAGTTCGATGTGGTAGCACATTGCATTGTGGGGCTAGTTAGACTCTGAATAACTTATAACTAGGGATGTCCGATAATGGCTTTTTGCCGATATCCGATATTTCGATATTGTCCAACTCTTTAATTACCGATACCGATATCAACCGTTACCGATATCAACCGATGTATGCAGTCGTGGAATTAACACATTATTATGCCTAATTTGGACAACCAGGTATGGTGAAGATAAGGTACTTTTAAAAAAAATTAATAAAATAAAATAATATAAATACATTAAAAACATTTTGTTGAATAAAAAAGAAAGTAAAACAATATAAAAACAGTTACATAGAAACTAGTAATTAATGAAAATTAGTAAAATTAACTGTTAAAGGTTAGTACTATTAGTGGACCAGCAGCACGCACAATTATGTGTGCTTACGGACTGTATCCCTTGCAGACTGTATTGATATATATTGATATATAATGTAGGAACCAGAATATTAATAACAGAAAGAAACAACCCTTTTGTGTGAATGAGTGTAAATGGGGGAGGAAGGTTTTTTGGGTTGGTGCACTAATTGTAAGTGTATCTTGTGTTTTTTATGTTGATTTAATTAAAAAATAAATAAATAAATAAATAAATAAAAAATAAAAACCCGATACCGATAATAAAAAAAAAATGATACCGATAATTTCCGATATTACATTTTAACGCATTTATCGGCCGATAATGTCGACAGGCCGATATTATCGGACATCTCTACTTATAACTGATAACTCCCTCAACCAGGACACGGGTCCCTGGGCCCCCTTTCTATAGCCAGGCCTGGCGGTGGGGGTTGATGGCCAGTGCCTGGTGGCTGGGCCTGCCCCCATGTGGCCTGGCCGGGCACAGCCCAAAGAGGCAACGTGGGTCCCCCTTCCAATGGGCTCACCACTCATAGGAGGAGCCATAGTGGTCGGGTGCACTGAAAGCTGGGCAGCAGTCGAAGGTAGGGCCCTTGGCGGTTCAATCGTCGGTTACAAAAGCTACCTAAAGTTAAAGTTAAAGTTAAAGTACCAATGATTGTCACACACACACTAGGTGTGGCGAAATTATTCTCTGCATTTGACCCATCACCCTTGATCACCCCCTGGGAGGTGAGGGGAGCAGTGGGCAGCAGCGGTGGCTGCGCCCGGGAATCATTTTGGTGATTTAACCCCCAATTCCAACCCTTGATGCTGAGTGCCAAGCAGGGAGGTAATGGGTCCCATTTTTATAGTCTTTGGTATGACTCGGCCGGGGTTTGAACTCCCAACCTACCGATCTCAGGACGGACACTCTAACCACTAGGCCACTGAGTAGGTTAGGGCATGGGGGAAGAAGGGGCCTGAGCTGGTGCACGATGTGGAGAAGTTCTGACTGGATCTACTCAGTCTCTGTAACAAGTCTTCTCGAGAGAGGCTGGACTCTTTTCCACTCTGGCCTATAGCAGTGGCTATACTTGTTGGCCCGCAGCTCAGAGCCTGTATGTCTGAGTTTAACCCGGTGGATGAGAGGGTAGCCTCTAGAGATGCGCGGTTTGCGGGCACAACCGCGGAGTCCGCGGATTATCCGCGGATCGGGCGGATGAAATTAAAAAAAATTAGATTTTATCCGCGGGTCGGGTCGGGTCGGGCGGTTGAAATAAAAAAAAAAAGATTTTAAATAGATTCAGGCGGGTGGCAGTTAAACCAATTCGGAAATATATATACATAGTTAAATGTTGTTACCCACATACGAAAAACGAGCAGGCACCTGCTGCATATGCCACAACAGAAGAAAAAAAAAAAAGAGATGGACACTTTTACGGAGCGGAGAAGGGACGCCTCGCCGGGGTCCGGGACCGAGGCCCCTTCCCCCGAGAGGGCCCCACCGGGAGCCGTAGCTGAGGCGATCCGCGAGAAGGGCCCGACGCACGTCCAGGGTCACCACCGCGCCCACCGCACCGACACCCCGCCTCGTCCGCCTTCGCCGCGGCCGGCGTCACGCGCAGCAGGTAAGCAGCTTACCTGCCCGCCACCCCCGTGGCCGGGGGCTCGTAACAGGGGTCACTCCGCGCGCTCCGCCCGCGCAGCTTACCTGCCCGCCACCCCCGTTGCCGGGGGCGCGTAACAGGGGTCACTCTGCGCGCAGTGCGCTCACAAAAGGGGTGGGGCTCACCCTGGTTGATATAGACAGCAGGACGGTGGCCATGGAAGTCGGAACCCGCTAAGGAGTGTGTAACAACCCACCTGCCGAATCAACTAGCCCTGAAAATGGATGGCGCTGGAGCGTCGGGCCCATACCCGGCCGTCGCCGGCAGCGAGACGCGCTTGGAGGTGCGCTCAGCGCGGCTCCCATATGATTGCGCACTGGTGTGCGTCTGGGCCGTGACAGCGTGGCACGCGAATGTCTGTGCTGCATTGGATCAGTCTCCTTTCTTTAACAGGCAAAAGCTTTATAACCTCACTAATGCCTTGCATCGTCTATATTAGATATATAACAACGGGCGGGTGCGGGCGGGTGCGGTTCTGATCAAATGTTACATCGGGTGGATGGCGGATGGTTGACGACTTTCTGATGCGGTTGCGGATGAAATAATTGCCTATCCGCGCATCTCTAGTAGCCTCCCTCTGCCTCCGGGTGAGAGATGGGTCCTGACTGTTGTTTATGCTTACGCACCAAAAAGTAGTTTAGAGTATCCGCCCTTTTTGAAGTCTCTAGAGGGAGTACTGGAGAATGCTCCCTCAGGTGGTTTCCTTGTTCTACTGGGGGACTTCAACGCTCACATTGGCAATGACAGTAAAACCTTGAGAGACGTGATTCTGAACCGCAGTGGTGTTTTGTTATTGGACTTTTGTGCTTCTCACATATTATCCATAACAAACACAATGTTCAAACATAGAGTGTTCATATGAGCTTGTACACCAGGATACCCTAGGCCGCAGTTCAATGATGTGGTTATGTCATTGGATTTGCTGCCTCATCTTTTGGACACTCGGGTGAAAAGAGGGGTGGAGGTTTCAACCGATGGCTCTGATGGTGGGGGAGGATGCCGGGCAGACCGTGTTGGCCCAAAACGCATTCCAAGGAAAACGACTTCCGGACCGATTCGAAGCGATTCTGGACCATTATTCGCCGCCGCCTCAGGAGGGGAAAGCAGTGCACTGTCAACACTCTATGGTGGGAACGGTGTGTTGCTGACCTTGACTCGGTATGTGGATTGGAGGAAGGAATACTTAGAAGACCTCCTCAATCCCCGCCTGGGTACTCTCCTATTTTTGGGGATAGGGTTGCTGAGGTAGTTAAGAAGTCGGCCGAAATGAGAGGAGCCAAATGAGGTGGTCCAGACATCTGGTTAAAATTCCCCCCGAACTGCGACCGGTAGGAGGCCACGAGGAAGACCTAGGACATGTTGGAGAGACTAAGTCTCCTAGCTGGCCTGAGAGAGCTGGACGAAGTAGTTGGGTAGAGGGAAGTCTGGGCTTCTCTGCTTAGATTGCTGCCCTTGCAACCCAACTTTGGATAAGCGGAAGACGATGGATGGATGGATGGATGGAATCGTGGTCATGATCGCTTCTGGAAAAAAAAGGAATTGGTGAGACTTTTCTCATTTCCAGTGTGAAAGTAAAACCAAATGAAGTCAGGTCATTAAGCTAATAAAGAGACGATCAATCGCTTGGAAAGCAGCCGTGAGACAATCTAACGTGACTTTTAACGCCATCACCTGGTACATGTTGGTATGTTCACGGCATTTTCATACTAGTAAATTTGGCTCAAGCTTGCTGCAAGCTTGAATCTTGTCTATTGGCCGTGCTCTTGTGGATCAATTCCACCAATTGTATTTACTCTTAAAGGTGGGAAGCATTTGAAACATGGTCCAGTTTGTTGCGGTACAGTCCCTTGATTTGTTTCTTTCGTACAATCTATTTTAATCCAGTTTGTTGCTCTCTCTCACAAAAAAAAAACTTTGTCCAGCAACAATGGCTATCCAGCCCCCAGAATGCATTGTTAAATCACTTGCCCTTTAGACAACATTTCTCTATGAAACTAACACAATGCAACACATATGCCAAATGTGTTTTACGCTGAAACTTATATCGCTGCATGTTTGCTTTAAGGTAAAAAAAAAAGGAAAAATGTCTAATATTTAATAAGGAACATAGCACCAGGGAACCTATTTTTGGCCTTAATTCTTCTCTTTCTTTCTTCTTGTTCCTGTGCTCTTCTGCTGACATGTCTCTGTCTTTCTGCCCTGACTAATGAGGTACCAAATAACCGAGAGTGCCCGCAGGGTACTGTTATATGGCTGTTTCTGTATAAAGCATAGGCAATCCAATGCAAACAAACGCTCACAAAGCACATATTTCCTCAGCAACACATGTCCAAAGTGCCTATACAGGAATTCCTCCCTGCACGGTCAGAGCAGCAGTGTCCCACTCACTAATTATTTTTACAATGTGTTTTAAATAATGCACATGTTGGAGGCAGCAGGTGTCAGATGCAGCTTCTTTCTTTGCCCCAAAAAGGGTGACTTAAGGGTTATTATACAGTTAAGTGGCTAAGTACTATTCATGCTTAACATTGAGGCATGGGAGTTTCTAAAGAAAGCCTGTCGATGCATCATGTCCTCAAACTGCCTCTCAGATTCATTTAATGTCACAATTAGGGCTTATTAAAACACACATGCGCACGCAAAAACAAAATAAACCATGAATTAAAAAAGTAACAATGTGATGCCAGCAATTGGAGGTAGACAGCTTTTCACTTTTACAGTACATGCTAAACCAAGGGATTGTACCTAAACACGCATGCAAGTCAAAGTGCAATAAAACAATATGCATGTTTTAAAAATGTAGACCCCAAAAAGTGTGCGGCGTCACCCTGTGTATTTCAATGTGCAACACAGTGTGTATGCATTTAATTTACGCTTGACCAATGTTAAAGGGGAACATTATCACAATTTCAGAAGGGTTAAAACCATTAAAAATCAGTTCCCAGTGGCTTATTTTATTTTTCGAAGTTTTTTTCAAAATTTTACCCATCATGCAATATCCCTAAAAAAAGCTTCAAAATGCCTGATTTTAACCATCGTTATATACACCCGTCCATTTTCCTGTGACGTCACACAGTGATGCCAAAACAAACAAACAGCAAGGTATAGCGACATTAGCTTGGATTCAGACTCGGATTTCAGCGGCTTAACACTGTCTGATAAGATAATTACTAACAACTATGAACTAGGTTTACAGCATATGAAATACATTTGGCAAAAACATGCACTTTGAGAGTACAGACAGGCCATTTCAGGCGCGCTAAGAACATATATTTTTCCACGATTTCAGCACTCAGGTTAACCATACCTAAATAGACACAAAATACTGCATTACACAAGTCTACCCGAATGTACTCGAATGATTGAAAAAAATAAATGTTTTTAAGCTAAATTATTGGTAAACACAGTTTATGTATAATAATTTACGTAAAACCGCGAGTAATAAATAAAGTTTTCATCAATTAATATATTCTGTAGACATACCCTCATCCGCTCTCTTTTCCTGAAAGCTGATCTGTCCAGTTTTGGAGTTGATGTCAGCAGGCCAGGGAAGCTAGAGTCGATATTCTTCTCTTGATCATCTTCGGTGGCATAAGGGACGGTGTGAGCCAAGACATCCAGGGGTTTTAGCTCGCTCGTCTGCGGGAACAAACTGCCGCCATTGCTTGCCGTGCTACCGAGGTCCGTTGTCCCTGAATAGCTCACACACTACGGCAGATTCAATGGGGGTCTGGCGGCAGATTTCTTTGACTTTATCGTTGGAAATGCATCTGCTTTGAGTGTCGCAGGATATCCACACATTCTTGCCATCTCTGTCGTAGCATAGCTTTCGTCGGTAAAGTGTGTGGAACAAACGACTGACCATTTCGTCGGCTTTCCCCACACCCTCGTATTTTGAACAAATTTCGTCCAATTTCTTGCCACTTTCGCATCTTTGGGCCACTGGTGCAACTTGAATTCGTCCCTGTTCGTGTTGTTACACCCTCTGACAACACACCGACGAAAGTGAGAAAATGGCGGATTGCTTCCCGATGTGACGTCACAAGGTGACGTCATCGCTCCGAGAGCGAATAATAGAAAGCCGTTTAATTCGCCAAAATTCACCCATTTAGAGTTCGGAAATCGGTTAAAAAAATATATGGTCTTTTTTCTGCAACATCATGGCATATATTGACGCTTACATAGGTATGGTGATAATGTTCCCCTTTAAAGGATGTGGTTTCCCCACAATGGAAGTGTCATATAAATACATGCAGAGGGGCTAGCTGATTTCCAACAGCTTATTTTGGTATCAAGGCTCATTTTAACCTGCTCAGTGGCCTTGTGGTTAGAGTGTCCGCCGTGAGATCGGTAGGCTGTGAGTTCATACTAAAGACTATAAAAATGGGACCCATTACCTCCCTGCTTGGCACTCAGCATCAAGGGTTGGAATTGGGGGTTAAATCACCAAAATTATTCCTGGGCGCGGCCACCGCTGCTGCTCACTGCTCCCCTCACCTCCCAGGGGGTGAACAAAGGGGATGGGTCAAATGCAGAGGACAAATTTCACCACACCTAGTGTGTGGGTGTGTGTGACTATCATTGATACTTTAACTTTTAACTTTAATCCTTCTCCGTCTTTGTGTCAAAGCAAATACTGCCGTGTGTAACATTTACCAGCTTAACAATGTTTCAAATAGTGAAAGAATGGGAGAAAAATATGTCGGCCTAATATTAAAATGAATAGATATCAAATGTCAAATTAGAGTAATGTGTTTATAAGTCACTCACATATTTTTGATGAAATGTAATGTAAAGTTTAATTTCCAGTATGTTACCATTCAGTCTAATCTTTGTTTTTGTTTTTTTTCTCTCTGTAAGGGAGCTCTTAATTTACTTTTAACACAACTGTCCTTCATTTGCTAAGGTGTCATGTCACTTCACAGCCTAGTGCTTTTATTTAATGTATTATTCATGATAGTCATGTTCGCTACCGCGACTTGACATGTCCTCACAGTGCCTGTGAGTTAGTGGTGGAGAGCACACACATACACTCCTGCACAGAATCTAAAGACCGGGGTAAAATGACAAGTGATCACATTGTGGTGCTGGTGGATTGTAACCAGATTGTAAGCAGGATTGAAATGCAAATAGAACAAAGAGGAGCAAGACACACATAATTGACATTAGTCAATTTATTGCATGTTTTCATTAAATTGCGGACTGCACCCTTCTGACTGAAGCAGGTTCTACTGTATAATGACAAAAGCTTTATATGCTTGGGAGTGGGAGTACATTGCGATATGTTGGCACCTGTTGACCCGGCTACAGAACGGTCCACCTCCACGATAAGTGGGCTCAAATGGCAATCACACATACTTCAACGTTGTTGCAAAAGTCTTTTTTTTTCATTGAGGACAAAGTAGATTTTCACGTTTCCGCTGTGAGGCAAAATGGACTGTTTCCACTTTTTAGTCAATCATTCAAAGGTTGCAATATTGCTTCCCTTTTTTCTTTTGTTTGAAATACTGTATAGTTACACTTTTACTGCAAATATGAAATCCCCCCCCTTTTTTTTTTTTTTACTCCCCCACCCTCCACCCGCTGCAATCCCAGCGACTGCCAGCTCGGGTTATTGTTGTTATCAGTCATTCTCTAAAGATTGCTGTGGTAACGGGAGCCCAGGTCTCCGCACCACCCCACGGCAATAAGATAAGCGGGTTGTAGGAGGGGGACGACAAGGAAAATGGTGGTGGTGGTGGTGGAGGTGGGGGTGAGGGAGTTTAACAAAGCATATTTTCCCTCCGCATGACTATGGCTGACCTTTAAACATACAGCATCTGACATGATGAATCGCCACCTGGTAAGAGAAGAATAAGAGCAATGTGTGGAGGAGATGTTGGCTTCTTATTAGAAACGGTGTTCTAGTGAGATAGAGGCCCGCGCTGTCTCATAGTGTTTAGGAACAGGTGGACATGTGGTGTGTGTGATATCGAGTGAATGGAAATGGAAAGCATTGCTCTGCAGCTTAATCCTGCACACATCAGCACTTTGTTACATAATTTAGCCCCCGGACAACACATTCTCAAAGGCAGCACACACTACACCACCTGCAGTACTCTTAATGTCTGACCTTTTAAACTCTTTGGGCGAGGGTTACACCATGTAAACGTGTAGAGACAGTATCTGCATTAAAGAGAGTGTGTATGGGGTGTTTCCCCGACATCAGTGTTTTCAACCACTGTGCCGCGGCACACTAGTGTGCCGTGAAATACAGTCTGGTGTGCCTTGGGAGATAATGTAATTTCTCCTAATTGGGTTAAAAATATTTTTTGCAGTCCTTTCTTGCTGTATGTCAACTCTCTTGACTTATGCCCAGACGCAGATGAGGAATAATCTCCCTTTTATTTATTATTATTATTATTTTTTTTTTTTTTTTTTTTCTCTCTTTCCTTTCAGCCTGTGTGTCTGTCTCTGGCCTCGTATGTGTGTATGTATGTGTGTGTGTGTGTGTGTGTGTGAGAATGTGTCTCTCTTTGTCGTCTTACTTGTTATATGATTGTGCCATATGCCCCTTGTTTGTGGGACCTGAGTGGGGTGGGAGTTTGGGTGGGTGGTTTGGGTTTTAAGGGAAAGGGTGTGAATAATTTACTGACTTTAAAATTGTACTGTTTCGACTTGCACTTTTTTCTGTCCATTTGAAAATGCCAATAAAAAAAGTTGGATTAAAAATATTTTTTGCAACCCAGTAATAAGAATCCGCAACTGTGCCTTTGTGAGTGTCTGCGCTGTCTAGAGCTCGGCAGAGTAACCATGTAATACTGTTCCAAATCAGTAGGTGGCAGCAGGTAGCTAATTGCTTTGTCGTGATCACAATATGCAGAAGACAAAGGGAGGCAGCGTGCACGTAAAAAGGTATCTAACGCTTAAACCAAAAATAAACAAAAGGCGAGTGCCGCTAACATACTTGCCAACCTTGAGACCTCCGATTTCGGGAGGTGGGGGGGGTTGTTGGGGGCGTGGTTAAGAGGGGAGGAGTATATTTACAGCTAGAATTCACCAAGTCAAGTATTTCATATATATATATATATATACAGTATATATAAGAAATACTTGACTTTCAGAGAATTCTAGCTATATATATATATATATATATATATATATATATATTTTTATATATATATATATATATATATATATATATATATATATATATATATATATATATATATAAGAGAAATACTTGAATTTAAGTTTTATCCTTAAAATACTTCAGCTGTGATCTAGTGCTGTGTAAAAAATGGAATTTAAATAAAATAAAATTACCTTGACCTAAAATTACCTCACATATTGTGAGGTGATAGTAGGAGTAACACTTGTATGCATCAAAGAAAACATCTGATTTACCACTTACAACGACTCCTCCTGTACTTTTTAGACATATTTTTTTCTGTTACATATCTGCCTCTGATGTCTTCATTCAGACATGAAAAATCCATTTCGGAACGGTGGCACAATGCTTACTTAATCCCATTTGCTCACACGCAGTAAGTGCTTTGGCAGATATTCTTCATTCCATCCACACAGCTGACAGCAAATGCCTTGAAGAAGGCTCAAATAAAAGGCAGAAAGCTTGAAAAGAGAGCCACCCGTCCTCACTCCAACGTCCTCTGATAATAATTGACTGGGTGTGAGGAAGCACGAGTAGAAAACAACCCACTGCCTCTGGTCTTGTTCTGATAATAGTCTCTCAAAATCACAAAGGCTCAAGAGGATGGAGGAGAGATTTAAAGTAGCGCACAGAGACTAATCCGTACTCTGTAAGTGGGAGAGCACACAGATAAGGCCAGTTGGACCATTACAGAGCCACACTGACCCCAACAAAATACACAGGGTTGACAAAACGGGAGGACACTTTAATACATACGTCATTCAGTTACAATTGCAAATGCTGATACTGTACAAAGGAATGAGGTATGGGAATTGATACGCTTTTTCTGATTCCACTTTTGATTTTGCTTGATGATTCAGTTCCTTGTCGGTTCTCTTATTGTTACTTATGTGGAAAAAATAAGAACAAAAAGTGGATTAGCATCAATTTTGTTTAGTTTTGAGGTAACATCTGCCTTGTGGTTAGAGTGTCCGCCCTGAGATCGGTAGGTCGTGAGTTAAAGGCCTACTGAACCCACTACTACCGACCACGCAGTCTGATAGTTTATATATCAATGATGAAATCTTAACATTGCAACACATGCCAATACGGCCGGGTTAGCTTACTAAAGTGCAATTTTAAATTTTGCGCGAAAGATCCTGCTGAAAACGTCTCGGTATGATGACGTCTGCGCGTGACGTCACGGATTGTAGAGGACATTTTGGGACAGCATGGTGGCCAAATATTAAGTCGTCTGTTTTCATCGCAAAATTCCACAGTATTCTGGACATCTGTGTTGGTGAATCTTTTGCAATTTGTTCAATGAACAATGGAGACAGCAAAGAAGAAAGCTGTAGGTGGGAAGCGGTGTATTGCGGCAGATGTTGTGCCGGATAACGCACCCCCGCCGTAGAATGCACCCCCTGACTGGTGTGCCGGATAACACAGCCGGTGTTTTATTGTTTACATTCCCGAAAGATGACAGTCAAGCTTTACCATTGGCCTGTGGAGAACTGGGACAACAGAGACTCTTACCAGGAGGACTTTGAGTTGGATACGCAGACACGGTACCATGAGTACGCATGCAGCTGCGGCTTCCAAACATTTGATCGCTTGCCCATTCGTGCGTGCCGCTATGTGCATGTCACGTACGTAACTTTGGGGAAATATATGTGCTGTATGAACTTTGGGGGGGTGAACGGTACTTTGGGCTGTGGGATTGAGTGTGTTATGCAGGTGTTTGAGTTGTATTGGCAGGTTATATGGACGGGAGGGAGGAGGTGTTTGTTATGCGGGATTAATTTGTGGCATATTAAATATAAGCCTGGTTGTGTTGCGGCTAATAGAGTATATATATGTCTTGTGTTTATTTACTGTTTTAGTCATTCCCAGCTGAATATCAGGTCCCACCCACCCGCCTCTCACAGCATCTTCCCTATCTGAATCGCTCCCACTGCCCTCTAGTCCTTCACTCTCACTTTCCTCATCCACAAATCTTTCATCCTTGCTCAAATTAATGGGGATATCGTCGCTTTCTCGGTCCGAATCGCTCTCGCTGCTGGTGGCCATGATTGTAAACAATGTGCGGATGTGAGGAGCTCCACAACCTGTGATGTCACGCTACTCGTCTGCTACTTCCGGTACAGGCAAGGCTTTTTTATCAGCGACCAAAAGTTGCGAACTTTATCGTCGATGTTCTCTACTAAATCCTTTCAGCAAAAATATGGCAATATCGCGAAATGATCAAGCATGACACATAGAATGGACCTGCTATCCCCGTTTAAATAAGAAAATCGCATATCAGTAGGCCTTTAAAACCCCGGCCGAGTCATAACAAAGACTATAAAAGTGGGACCCATTACCTCTATGTAAATAGACATTTATAAAATCTTTCATAGCGTTATATATCTGCGGCTTATAGTCCAGTGCGGGTAATATATGTAAAAATGTGTTTTTCTTCTAAAATTTGGTGGGTGTGGCTTAAATACCGCTCTATAGCTTGGAAAATATGGTACATTTTGTAAGGCTGTCAAAATTAACGAGTTAAGTCATGTGATTAATCACAAAAATCATCGCATTATCATGTTTATATGCAGATTAATCAGTCAATACATTTTGACTGTACATGCTCCTTTACCATAACCACAGATGGTTACTAGATAGGCAGCGCGTGTTGTTATACGGTCAGTGATCAGGTCAAAGCATACGTTAGTGCAAAGATGTGTGAGGAAATTGACTGGGGTGCTCAATGGCAAATGTTGAAAAAATGATAACGAGCACACGTAGGGCGGAGCTGCAGCATGATCGCCTCCTTTCTCATAGCAATTTCTGTGCAACTGCCAGTTTGCACGTCTTATACACAAAACAGTGGCCACAGAACAGTTTTAGGCTTGATAAATTACAGTGCGTATGATTAGATTTTGCACAATTCCATGTGCATCTTCTCCTCCCACTATAATGGGCGATCTGATGATCAGCACATATTCTGCATATTCATGAAGACCGACACGCTAAATGGATCGCGTTCCTTATTTTACTCTAAGAGACGCAATCCTCTGATCACGAGCTGAGTAGTTCAGCTTTGCATGTGTTTACACCGTTTAGTCACAGGTGTCAAACTTAAGGCCCGGGGGCCAGATCTGGCACACGACATCATTTTATCTGACCCGCAAACA
Organism: Nerophis lumbriciformis; assembly: GCF_033978685.3. Classification (NCBI taxonomy): domain Eukaryota; kingdom Metazoa; phylum Chordata; class Actinopteri; order Syngnathiformes; family Syngnathidae; genus Nerophis; species Nerophis lumbriciformis. The sequence goes on along the minus strand of NC_084558.2, from coordinate 21,356,380 downwards.
CCTGGAAATTATGTGTCAATGATGTACTTAATATTTTCTCAAGTAATGGATTTTTTTCATTTTGACATAAAAAATATTTGTACTGCTTGAAATTGCACACCTTTTAAACTTTAATAGTATCCATTATTGCAACAAATGAAACAGTATATTATCATACTTTCCAAACATGTTTTTGTCTAAATAAAAATACAGCAAACTACCCATCAAATGAATAAAAATGACAACACATGGTACGTTGTTCTTGACAGAATATTACTGTATATTGAAAACAACTACTACTGTTTTTTGCGTTAAATTTTTGTTGACTGAGCTGCCAGTTTTTGACTGTAAAATCTACGGTTGTTGTTTTTAACGGTGTATTACTGTAAATGGAAAGACGGTACATTTGTAGTTACGGTAGAAAAACGGGCAGCGAAGTTGCCAGAATAGAAAAATTACTTTATTTTTAAATTTTCCATTAACAATATAATGTTGTAAAAACTAATGTAAATTTAACAGAAAAATTCTGGCAACTAAGCTGCCAGATTTTTCCGTAACCCCCCGCCCCCCACCCAAAAAAACAGCGGTATTGTTTTTCCATTAACGTAAAATGTTGTAAAAAAGAAAAAAAAACACTGTATTTTACAGTAGAATTTTGTAAATGTAAAGTTTTTACTGTAAAATGGACAGTCTATTTAAAACAATTTATATAATTAATAATAAAATCCAGAGGCAAATTCATACATTATTCGCTGTTACAAGCGGCCCTCTGATGGCAGCCATAACTGCGACGTGGCCCTCGATGAAAACGAGTTCGACATCCCTGCTTTTAGTAGATCAGGCCCTACATGTCTGCAACCAGAAAAAGTGCAGTTGATTCAGTCTGAACTGGTTTGTGTTCTGCAAAAATAAACATGTTGTCATCTATGGGCTACACCCACGCTGTCACTTACTGCACGGCTAGTTCTCCCGGGATGCAAACGGACGACTCAGAACAGGACTTGCAGGTAGGAACATGATTTAATCTTGATAAATCATCCAACTTACAAAACAAAGGCAAGCGTGCCTATCGCACGCGGAAGCTAAGGCAAAAACTTAGCGCAGGAAACATGGAACTATGGACATGGAACCTCACGAAACTGTGGCATGAAATAAACAAGACTTACGTAGACAAGGCATGAAGCGAACAATGACGCCAGGCCGACTGACTGGCAAAGGCAGGCTTAAATAATGCCTCTGATTAGAGACAGGCGAGCGTCCCGAACACCAGAGGCAGGTGAAAACAATAAGCAGCCATGGCAACCAAACCAAACTCAGGTGTCACAAACAGGAACTAAAGGAGTCCAAAACTAACAGAAAATACAAAAACATCATCCGGACCACAGATCATGACACACGCAGATCTTGGCGATAGAAGAACTGTCACTCTAGGTATGTTGAGCTCCTATCTTATTTTGTATTAAGTTTGTTACACACGCTGTTCTTCGCGTTCCCTCAGAACAATGACGCACACCTGCAGCCACTTCAGTAGTATTTGCTGCTGTATTGTAATCATATCACGCCCAAGAACCAACGCCATGAAAGTGACTGTACTGTATAGGGGGCTATTACTTTGTCAAATACTCTTCCTTTGCATATAAGAAATACCCCTAGTAAGGTAGGATTTAAAAGACTTCTAAAGATTTATCTGCGTTGAGATGCTGTTTTCATTCGTTGTTTTTGCCTTTGCTTGGTTCTAACTGTATATGTTATCGTTGTGTATCTATACAGGTATTGCATTATGATAATGTATGAATTGTTATTGTATTATGATTGTATCTTGAGTATGTTATTGTAACTTATATTTTAATGAGAACCCCAGGAAGACTAGCCTGCCGCTGATGCGTCGGCTAATGGGGATACTAAATAAACAATTCAACAACAATTATCAAAAATACTCCATCACTGCCAACTCTTACTATCACTCATGGATTCTGCAAAACCGTTGCAGGTTACGAACACGAATGAGTTCTGCTTGATCTATGTCTGGTGTTGTTTGTTCCTACTTATCCTAGTGGATATACACGTAATCTTCCTTTTGGCTATGTCGTTTGTGTTTCACTGAGCAATATTTGTGGGTTTTTTTGTGAATGTGCGGTTGCCATTGGTTGCATAGTTCCCCGAAAGACTCTCTCTGGTTTAGCTGTGCTTTGTTGTGGACTATTCTACTCCAAGTGAGCTTTTATTAAATACTTTGTGCTTACTTTTGTGTGGTTGTGTCTGCATCTAGGGGTCTAAACTTTTCAATAATTTCACAAACTCATAACAACTTCCCAAGAGTATTATTTTGTTAAAATCTTAACCAGCATGGAAACGGGAATTCCAGACATGTAGTAAAGTGTTCATCCCCAATGGAGACCTACTTTTTTATATTCCCATTGTTTTTAGGGTTTTCAAATTAGGTCTTTGACCAGAAAACTGTGTAAAAAAAAAGATATATATAGGAAAATGATATATACATATTGCACAAAGAGGAATCAGGAGGCTCGTGAAGCAACTGTTGTGTTCATAAGAGGCATGATGAAAGAAAAACAGATGTTAAAGAAACACATTTATGAGCTTTGATTAAAAAAAAGAAAAACATGCAGAAAAGCTCGACAAAAACACACACATTTGGAGCGGTTCTCATCTAAATAGGATCAGAGGAAAATAAAACTAGTTAAGTGATCAACCTCAATAAAAGTGCAGAGCTCCCATTTCCACACAGAAGGCGTATTCCTCCTCTTCTACTTTGCTATAAATCTTAATGAGCTTCACTGGGCCCTATCATTTGGATGTACAGTAGGTGTGTTGTGTGTGCGTGTGTGTGTGAGAGAGAGAGAGAGAGAGAGTGGGTGCATGGTGGAGATAGAGGGTTGCGGGACTTTCCTCTGAAGCAAAGCAGAGACATGGCACTTCATCAACATGTATTAGTGCAAATGAGCGAGTGAGTGCATGGAAGATGAGGGGCCGGGGGATGATCAATTATTCAGTGCTGAACATTTTTCACTTATTACTTAACAAAATTCCCTACATCCACACTACTTCATGTCCGATTCATCACCTTCCACCCCACTTGCATTTTCTTCTCATTCCGACACTACATCCACGCACTCGGAACGCTTTTGTAAATTGTTTCATCCCAGTTTATCTTCACAGATCATACAAACAATTTAAAATGTTGGCATCTTAAGTTTGTCCTGCTTATGTTAACAACCTGTTTATGTGGAGTGAATCATTAAGTCCTGGTCTACCATGTTCTTATTACTAAAAACGGACTACTTAGGCCGAAGTCAACATACATTAAATTTGAAACTGAAAGTGGTCATTTGTATTAAAACATATGATACAGTAGTGTTTACTTCCTCATTATCGCTAAACAGCATGAAACAACCACAGCAACATAACTCCTGTCTAATTACACTAAGCATGAAAACATCCACACAGTAACTTACAATTCAGTGCAAAGCAAGCTTCAAAATAAAAGTATGACCGAGGTTTGACCACCGCAACAAAATTTTTTTTAGAAGTTTTGTGCACGTTAGAAAGCTTTATTGTCGTTTTATTTAAGAAAAAAATTGTTTAAAATAATAACAGTAGCATCAAAATATGATCAAATAAAGGAAAAAAATTTCAACAAACTGCCATAGGTTAAAAAACGAGGCACCTTGTCTTGAACCCATTTAAAATTGCTATGGGAAGCCTGCCATGACGATTTGAATTGATTTAAATGGTAAATGGGTTATACTTATGTAGCGCTTTTCTACCTTCAAGGTACTCAAAGCGCTTGGACACTATTTCCACGTTCACCCATTCACACACACATTCACACACTGATGGTGGGAGCTGCCATGCAAGGCCCTAACCACGACCCATTAGGAGCAGGGGTGAAGTGTCTTGCTCAAGGACACAACGGACGTGACTAGGTTGGTAGAAGGTGGGGATTGAACCAGGAACCCTCAGGTTGCTGGCTTGCCACTCTCCCAACCGCGCCACGCCGTCCTCCTATTTCTATTTTGACAAATCATTTCCATGATTTGTCAAAATAGAAATAATTAACTTAATAAAGGTCATTGTTTACCAACTATAAACTGACCAACAGTTTTGAATGAATTTATGTTCTGTGGTTAGGGATGCAACGATATGAAAATTTCATATTATGTTTATTGTGACCAAAATTATCATGGTTATCATTATTGGGGTGTTGTTGAATGTGCTCAAAACGTGCAAACACACTGAAATCTTTTGACCAAGTTATAATTGTTTTTAATAACTAAATAGAGCTGGGCAATATGGCTGAAAACTGTATCACGATATATGTTTTTATATTGATCGATATCGGTAATTATTAGTATTTGTATGACCTATTTAAGCCTGCCAATAAATACAGTAATGCAATTTCCAACTTACTAAGGGTGCTATTTATCAATGGAGAGAGTGTCTGGTAGCCAGGTAGGATGAGCGAAGCTAAGTTGGTGCAATAAATGCAGTCGATTTGACGTTAGTTTCAGTTTTGAAACACTGGATGGCAGTAGTGTATAAGCTATTGAACACTACACAGAGAAGTTTGGGAAGCAACTAATTAAAGCCACACATTGGATGTGCCAGGATGTTGCCACGCTGTCTGCATTAAAACCAACAAAACTAAAGACAGGTTTGTGTTATTAAGTTGATACATCACAATATCACAGTTTCTCTTCTCATTCCATGCAGAGAATTCACAGCAAGACAGAAAGACGGCACAACCAATCTTGGTAGTTGATACTGTTACGTGATTGGTTGTTAGCGTGTACCTCCCATTGCTCAGTGACACTTCCTGTTTCCCGTTTGCTAGGTTCCCAGAGCGCGAGAGACAAATCTTGCGTCATAATTTTTGTTTTCTTCCGACCAAAAAATATAAATATATATCGTAAGTTTTACGGAACACACTTTATATTGAAATCGATTGTGTTTATCGCAATATATACGGATATTTTTGTATCGGCCCAGCCTTATAACTAAAATAAATAGACAAACAGTTAGAAAACCCACTATTTTGCATGTTTTGTGTTTCTTTTGCTGCACTGATGCTCTGGCGGGAGTTGTGGCATCTCACACTGTTTAGCGGTCCTTAAACGCACCTCCGTTTCTGACAGTTTTTTTAGTCTTAGTATTTTATCTGTTTTAATGGCTAAGTTTTTATTGTTTTTAACATTAATTTGTACTGTAGCACTTTAAAATGTATTTAAATTAAAAGTGTGTCACAAATAAAATTGATTATTTTTGTTTATTATTTCCGGCGGGTTATGTGTCGTACTCTGGTCAGCGGTCCTTGAACGCACCGTAAACACACCTTGTCTCTTTTCTCGTCTCTTGTGTAGAACGACCACTCTTTGCCAAGAGAGCACACCTTTTAGGTTCAAAGTGCACAATTGAATATCTTAGTTGCTGAGACGGCAATGTGTATACAGTACCGTATTTTTCGGACTATAAGTCGCAGTTTTTTTCATAGTTTGGCCGGGGGTGCGACTTATACTCAGGAACGACTTATGTGTGAAATTATTAACACATTACTGTAAAATATCAAATAATATTATTTAGCTCATTCATGTAAGAGACTCGACATATAAGATTTCATGGGATTTAGCGATTAGGAGTGACAGATTGTTTGGTAAACGTATAGCATGTTCAATATGTTATAGTTATTTGAATGACTCTTACCATAATATGTTACGTTAACATACTAGGCACGTTCTCAGTTGGTTATTTATGCGTCATATAACGTAAACGTATTCAGCCTGTTATTCACTATTCTTTATTTATTTTAAATTGTCTTTCAAATGTCTATTCTTGGTGTTGGGTTTTATCAAATAAATTTCCCCCAAAAATGCGACTTATACTCCAGTGCGACTAATATATGTTTTTTTCCTTCTTTATTATGCATTTTCGGCCGGTGCGACTTATACTGCGGAGCGACTTATACTCCGAAAAATACGGTATGTATAAAGTTTAGATTGGGGTATGTTGTTTCCTAATGGAAAGACCTTAACGTCTCTTGTTTTCATGTTAGCATTTAAGCTATTGAGCTGGCACCGGTCAAAGTGCAGTTCAATCTTTGTTTTTCGATCATTTTTGTTTAAAAAGGTGATACTAATTGTTGGGAGTTTTACCGCGGTTATTATTAAAACAATTTATCATTACATCCCTTTTTTGTGGTCGACAAAAATTGTTTTAAGTTTTTAAAATAAGAAATACTTTTACAATGTCACCCAATGTAACGTAACGTCACAGATCAACGTCCTCAATAATTCATAGTATTTTAAAAAAAACAATTCAAAATATCTTCTGTGTGTTTCACTTGATCTGTGGTACAGCATATCCGCCACCATTTTGATTTTACGCTCAAATGGGTCTGGCTTCTTACGTGTTAAGCTCCTTGAGGTGGAAAGGGAAATGTATTTTGATAGTCGGACAAATGAAAACATTGAGGCCATAGCACAATGAACCCATGTTGTGTGGCAGAAGGCGTAGAGGTTGAAAGATGGATAGAATTAATGGTGTGGCGAGTCGGCACAACGAGAGAAAGTCGCTGACGGCAAAACTAATCTATGTGGACCTCAAAACACCAGTAACAATCTCGTTTTATTCCTTGTCGAGGCATGCATGACACGCAAACATCAATACACAACACACATACATGCATTGACACAAACATACACGGTACCCTTTTCAGGCTTTTTCTGGAAGCAAAATTGCAACTGCTATCATATATTTATATATATATATATATATTAATAGGTGTTGTACTATCTTGTCTCATACACTTCTATTTATCTGTATTGTCTTTGTACTGTTAAACAAATAATCTTCATATTTACCTTTAGGAAGATCAATTTTGAGTACATTTTCTTATTATGATTAGTGCAAATGTCACAACCAAAAACATTATCTTCCTCAGAAATACTTTCTATAGAGAATGGTATGGACAGATTTTGCATGGTTCTAAACTACATTTGTTCATCAACAAAACTACAGTATGACAAATTGTGAAAGATAACATTTACAACATTGGGCTGCAGGAGTGCCGTGGCATTGAAAGACACTTTTTTTTTTAATTTACTGTTACTTTAAGTGTTTTGGTCTGCATCCCAGCTAACTCTTATTTTGATCAGTTTTGGTTTCTGTCTGGCGTCTTTTTTCCCTGCTCTGCTTGCAGGCAGCTTGTCCTGGGAACTGGGCCAGTGCAACAAGGCAAGTGGACGCAATCTGCAATTAACAAAATTCATAAGCCTTGCGTCCACACCAGTGCTTTTTTCGAAAACACTTCCATATAAGGATTGTGTCTCTCAAAAGAGCAAAATAGAGAGGGCAAGCCACAGCAATACTTTGTAGTAAATACACACTATTAAGCATTAATAAAGTATTGCTTATTCTTACAGTAATAAGTAAAACAGTTATAACTTTAGAATTTGCATTCTAATTAGTAATAAAGTCGGAAATATGCTTTATAAATTATGATTTCAGTATTTACTAATGCTTTACAAACGCATAATAGTGTGTACCAATGATAAAGATTTACCTAATCCATTTGTGTGTTTGTCTTCATGTATACGCTGTCAGGCTTGTTATTGACAGTTTGTTTAGGTTTTCCTCTGTGTTTGTGTTTATTTAGGTTCCATTTCCTGCATGTCTCCCTGAGCGCTCGTTTCCCTCACCTGTCCCTGATTGGCAGCCTGGCACACCTGGTTGCAATTGCCAATCAGGCTACTGTTTATGCCTGCCTCGCCCTCTAGTCAGGGCTCGATGATTGTATCCTGTTGCCTGTTTCCTGTCTCCTGTTATCCTGTTTCCTGGTTCCTGTTGGCTGTATCCTGTATACTGTTGCCTGTTGCCTGTCTCCTGGTTTCTGGATCTTAGTAAATCAGGCTCTGTGAGTACGAAGGTGCACCAATTGAGACGCAGCATAGAAAGACGTCATAATATTCCTTGTGGTTTCAGTGTGTAGACCTGAGTTTTCTCTTCTGTGTCACAACTTCATTGTTTCATCGTTTGATGTATACTAGTTCCAATGCTAAGTATAGGTTCTTCTTTTATTACAGGTATGTTTTATTAGCTACTTTTGTCGATTGTTTCTCCAGCGTCTTCCTACCTTTTTGCTCTGTTCTTAGTTTGAATTGCTTCCTGTCCTTATTCCGTAGTGTCTGCTTTTTCAGACACCAAGTTTATTTATTACAGTGGACACTAGGGGTGTAGCGATTGATCGATACATCATTAAATCGATTTATATTCGCCAAATTCAAGTATGTCGATCTGTGCTAGATAAGTTTGTCTTCCGGAATATAGGCACCAATCCACAATAGTTTTAAAAGGCAATCGATCGATTTTATCGATGCTAGAAAAAGGAAAACATTGGATTAAAGAACTGCAGGCTTTATACGAAGTTAAACACCTTTAAAAATCGTAATCGATATCATTAAAAGATGCGTTGCACAAAACGTTTGATATACAGTGTATATAGTTTTGTTTGGTCGAAAGAAACCGGAATGAAGAAGTCATGGTTGGTTGCATTAACAAATGCACTAGCGCTCTGGAAACAGGATGTGATCTCTGAGCAATGAGAGGGACACACTTAACAGCCAATCGCATAACAGTATAACTAAGTTTGGTTGCACTACGTCGCTGTTGATTCTCTGCATGTGGTGAAAAGACAAAGTAAAAATGAGTGCTTCAGACAGCAAATAAATTGTGGATAAAACAGGAAAAGTCACCTCGACAGTATGGCAGTGTTTTTTTGTTTTTGTTTCCAAACTGGCTGTAGTCCTTCATCAACCCTCGTCCCTATTTGGATGTAGGGAAATAACAGGTAGGAACTTAAGTGCAGGACTGTATGAATAAAATAAATAAACTAACAGACCAAACTAAATGTTACACAGACCACGTAACTTCCTGGCAATAAACATTTTTGTTCTTCTCGGGTTTCTCTATATTTGCATTTGCACTATTTTGTTACACTTTATTAAGCATTTTGTACGTATTCCTAATTTTTGCTCCTTAATTTAAAGAGATTATTGTTAAGTGTTCATTATGATTTTAGAATGTTGTTTACATTGATTGGACTATTTTCCATGCTTGGGTTGAGATTTCCTTTCATTTCTGATAGCTGAGGGGATTATAATTAGAGGAAGGTTACATTTGAAATAAAAATGGCGAAATGCAATATATTTTTCTCCCGGTCCATATTTTCCATAGGTCATAAAAATATCAATAATGATGGATTTCGACCAATATAAAACATTTACATCGTGATACAGTTTTGAGCAATATCGCCCAACCCTATGTTGTAGTATAGGTAACTTCATCATTATCGCTAAGCAGCATGAAACGACAACGACATCATAACTCCTATCTTGTTACACAGCATTAAAACACATACAGAGGGATTTCCTGTTAAATACAAAGTAGGCATCAAAATAAAAGCATGGCGATATTACATTTGTTTTTACTAAAACAGCTAACAAAATCTTTTTAATTCTTAGCCACCAGAAAAAAGTGTTTGTACATAAAGTTTATTGTCATTGAGGTCAAGACATATAACAAAATTACATAGCAGCTCTACTGCTGTGTAACACTCTAAGTACGAGTATAAAATATCATATGAAAACCAAATAACAAATGAAGGGGAAACAATGTCAATGTCGAGGTAACTTCAAAAAAACTTTACTATCACCTATTCCCCTTTTGTCTTTGGCCAAAGAAAGTAGAGTAAGTGTGCAAGCAATAGCTCATTTCGGTTTTGATTATACTTGTGTTGAAAACCACTTATATCTAATATTGTTTATGTGATTCAGCCACAGGCTTTGATATAAACACAAGGGCACAGGGGCTTTGACATAATCAAGCACCACTGTATTATTATTTTCTTGATTTTCTTTACAGGTTAGCCTGTTCTTTTTGTTTCTGTTTTGCGTATCTTCCTAATAAACAAATGTAGTACAACCGCATCCAGGTCCAAACCACCTTGCTTACAATTTATGAAAAATCAAACGTGTCGGTATCAATTTCAGTCAGATCCAAATCAACAAACCACAACGGTGCCCAGACTCTCTCTTTGACACGCACCTCCGTAAGCATTTCCAACACATCACACACACACACACACACACACACGCACACACACACACACACACACACACACACACACACACACACACACACACACACACACACACACACACACACACACACACACACACACACACACACCGCCCATCTAACATTTATGACGGAACGGAACCACAGTTTTTTGTAACTCCTACCTGCTGGCAACAACCTTTGAGATGTTCCAATGAGTCTGTGTATGTAAACACACTTGTATACAAACGCCGGATTATTTATTTCAGTATTTTCTATGAATTTGCTGTAAAATTGATTGCCACCTACCCATTTGGACACCAGGGGATAGTGCGTTTGGTGTGTGTGTACGTGCGAGGCCTGGGGTGTGAGCATTTGTCAGCATAGGAAAATACTGATCTCTGTAGAGATTAGAGATTTATGGTAATTTTGTTGTTATTCAATATTGGTGTGCAAGACTGACTTAGACATCTACGAGTGGAATGTGTGTGCTTATAAGTGATTATGTGTTTGTAAAAAAAAAAAAGACACTCGTGTTGGTAACACATAAGGGATGTACTGTAAATGAGTGAACAGGCTGAAAGTGATGAGTATGAAGAGGTGAAGCAAACGGATGAATGACTAAATTAGTGGGCTTGATAGTGTTTTTTTTGTGAGAGGGACTAATTTGTTCAATAAATGGGCAAATTAGAGTGCTTAAAGAAAAGACACTCTACCATTTCTAAGTGGTATGATGCTGGTGTCACAAATCAAACATTCATTATCCCAAGTGGATTTCATACGGGCCAACAACAGGCTGTCTTCAACAAGGCTCTTAAGGAGCTAATCTAATCAAGTGAAGTTTGGTTTCAGGGCACATTTTTAACAGCTCAACAAGCAAGGCAGTTGATGCTCTTCTGTTATTTTTGTTACCAAAACAAAAAAAAGTCAGATGCATTCAGTCTCAGCTTTTTTATTTTTCCCCCATTCTACTAAAAAGTGTTTTTGGTTTGTTTCTTTTTGTTCTGTCCAGCTTCTCAGGCAAATCATATAGTTGATGTAGATGCCCATATCGGCTGTTCAGATTTACATTACAAAAGAGAAGTGTGGGATACTTCTCTGGTTGCCTTATTTGTATTTGACTTTATTAAATGTATTTATATTATATTTTATTATTTATATTCTACTGCAAAGTTGACAGAATAATACATGTCATTAGGAAATGACTGTGATTTCTCTCCCTCAAACAGAGCATCTTAAATATTTTTGATTTTTTTAACTGAGAAGGAGACTCTTGTCAGCAACACTTCAAATATCGTCAATGATTCTTTTATAGCTTTGTGCTGAACTCATTAAAGGCCTACTGAACCCACTACTACCGACTACGCAGTCTGATAGTTTATATATCAATGATGAAATCTTAACATTGCAACACATGCCAATACGGCCGGGTTAGCTTACTAAAGTGCAATTTTAAATTTTGCGCGAAATATCCTGCTGAAAACGTCTCGCTATGATGACGCCTGCGAGTGACGTCACGGATTGTAGAGGACATTTTGGGACAGCATGGTGGCCGGCTATTAACTCGTCTGTTTTCATCGCAAAATTCCACAGTATTCTGGACATATGTGTTGGTGAATCTTTTGCAATTTGTTCAATGAACAATGGAGACAGCAAAGAAGAAAGCTGTAGGTGGGAAGCGGTGTATTGCGGCAGGTGTTGTGCCGGATAACGGACCCCTGCCGTAGAATGCACCCCCTGACTGTTGTGCCGGATAACACAGCCGGTGTTTCATTGTTTACATTTCCGAAAGATGACAGTCAAGCTTTACCATTGGCCTGTGGAGAACTGGGACAACAGAGACTCTTACCAGGAGGACTTTGAGTTGGATACGCAGACGCGGTACCGTGAGTATGCATGCAGCTGCAGCTTCCAAACATTTGATCGCTTGCCCGTACGTGCGTGCTGCTTTGTGCATGTCACGTACGTAACTTTGGGGACTTTGGGGAAATATTTGTGCTGTATGAACTTTGGGGAGGTGAACGGTACTTTGGGCTGTGGGATTGAGAGTGTTGTGCAGGTGTTTGAGTTGTATTGGCGAGTTATATGGACGGGGAGGGGGGAGGTGTTTGTTATGCGGGATTAATTTGTGGCATATTAAATATAAGCCTGGTTGTGTTGTGGCTAATAGAGTATATATATGTCTTGTGTTTATTTACTGTTTTAGTCATTCCCAGCTGAATATCAGGTCCCACCCGCCTCTCACAGCATCTTCCCTATCTGAATCGCTCCCACTGACCTCTAGTCCTTCACTCTCACTTTCCTCATCCACAAATCTTTCATCCTCGCTCTAATTAATGGGGAAATCGTCCGAATCGCTCTCGGTGTTGGTGGCCATGATTGTAAACAATGTGCAGATGTGAGGAGCTCCACAACCTGTGACGTCACGCTACTCGTCTGCTACTTACGGTACAGGCAAGGCTTTTTTATCAGCGACCAAAAGTTGCAAACTTTATCGTCGATGTTCTCTACTAAATCCTTTCAGCAAAAATATGGCAATATCGCGAAATGATCAAGTATGACACATAGAATGGACCTGCTATCCCCGTTTGAATAAGAAAATCGCATTTCAGTAGGCCTTTAAATCCCGAGGCGACATTCAGCAGAGGGATGTATAGCGTCATGTGACTATTCCAGGATATGGCTTCCTTACACTGGCAGCCTGTCATATACAGTATGCCTGCTCCTTTTCAAAAGCAATTTTTTTGCAAATATTGGTAATATTACAATTTAACAAAACTGATGCTTTAAAAGGGAGGAGTTGCTCAGTTACACTTTTTTAAACCATATCACAAGAACACCACCAGCGAACCTATGTTACCATTGGTGGTTTACTCAAAACAAGTATTTTTCTAATGTGCCTATTAGGGTTGTACGGTATGTAAGATTTAATATTTCTCTTCGTGGGTGTGGCGCACCTGTTGCGCTGGTGAGATGGGGGGGGTTGTGTGCATGTAGCGTGCTTAGTCTGGAGGCTAAATACACACAGTGTGTTATGTAACTGTTGTTTAGTGTTGATATTCTTTGCTTAGTTTGATAAATGTTGGAGCAGTTTGCTTCATCAGGAGGGTGAAGTCGCTCAATTTAAAGTGTTGGATTTAACTGTGTTGGTGAGGGCGTAGAAAAAGGGGCATTTTTCTACCAGTAGACAGCGTTTAAGATTGAGTGTTTCACTGCTAAATTAATAATATATTTATATTGAATATGGATTTTAAATATGTATCTAAATAGGTGGTTAATTGGTTAGGTATTTATGTATTTGCATATTGGGTTTTCTGTTGCATTTATCTATTGTGTTTCTGGTGTTAAATGTATTTTATATGTATCTTGGTGCATTTATGTTGAGACAATTTATTTAAAATCTGTTTTAACTTAAAGGGAAAAGATGTGTCCATTTTCTTGCACTTGTTTAATGGTTAAGAGTTTGATAGCCTAATTAATAGTTGTAAATTATGGGATTGATAATTGATTGATTTTTTTACAGCATGTTAATCTTGTGGTGTTTTGTCCTTAAAGGTTTTTCACCTACTAAAGAAGCTAAAGGCTACTAAAGGCTACTAAAGACAGCTAATGACAGCTAAAGAAACTAAAGTCTATTAACACTGCTAAAGACTGCTAAAAAGACTAAAGAAGAAAAAAGAAGCTGTTTCTTGGTTGGAAAAACTGTTGCAAACTAAAGGAAAATAAAAGGAAAAAGTAACTACGGTCTGGTCTTTTGAGTGAAATCCAGAAGCCACATTCAGCATTGGTACATCCCTTCAAGTGTGGGATAAGCACAGCGAAAGAAGCAAAACACTTGACAGTTGTTGTATGCACACTGTGTCGAGCGGAAATGGCCTATCATAGCAGCACAACGGCTATGAAGGAACATTTGAAAAGAAAACACCCGACAGCGTTCTTGCCATCACCATCAACTAGTCAATCGTCCGCGTGAGTATACGTTGTCATCATTACACAAAATCATGAATGTGTCATTTGTATCTGCGTTGTAAATTCATAAACTAAAACACTGTTTCGCTCTGAGAGGCGCGTTTGGCGTGCCTGTTCAGTGTTTACAAAGACGCGCTCCTCTTTAACGCTAACGTTAATTAGTTGTGCAAATACCTTTAACAACATTAACAGTTACATATACTATGTACAAACCAACAATTAACTTTCACTTTAATCATACTATCATTGTTGTGTTATTAAGCAAAATAAGCAATACTTTTACTTTTGTTGAAATGTTTACACTGTTACAGAATATTTCGTTTTGCACTTTTTTGTATTGGATGTTTATCTTTATTTTTGCACATTTTAAAGCAAAATAAGCAATACTTTTACTTTAGAAATGCTTATACTATTGCAGAATATTAAGATTTGCACTGGATGTTTACTTTTATATTTGCACATTAAAAAGCAAATAAGCTACTTTTAATTTTGTTAAATGTTAAAAGTTTTAAATGTTTACATTGTTACAGAATATTTTGTCATGTTGTTGTCAATGTTGACTGAGTGGCCATACTTTTTTTTTTGTATATAAAAGTCATGCCTTTTGAAAAAACTGGCCAACATTTATTTTTTCATCTTCATTTTAAATAAAAAAAATAATCGGTAAAAGGAAAAATAATCTATAGATTAATCGAAAAAATAATCTATAGATTAACCGATTAATCGAAAAAATAATCTATAGATTAATCGATAGAAAAATAATCGTTAGCTGCAGCCTTACTTCTCAGTGCTTCTGCGCGTGTGCTTTTTCTGTGTTTTTTTGCCTTTTGACAAGTTTTGTCCATAGGACAGAGGATAGAGATGCCCTTTCTTTTACACCTGTTGGGAGTGCATTCCATATTGATGTGGCATAGAAAGAGAATGAGTAAAGACCTTTGTTAGATCGGAATCTGGGTTTAACGTGGTTAGTGGAGCTCCCCCTGGTGTTGTGGTTATGGAGGTCATTTAATGGTTAAGGAAGTAGTTTGACATGTACTTCGGTATCAGGGAGGTGTAGCGGATTTTATAGACTAGGCTCAGTGCAAGTTGTTTTACTCTGTCCTCCACCCTGAGCCAGCCCACTTTGGAGAAGTGGGGAGGAGTGAGGTGTGATCTGGGGTGGAGGTGAAAGATAATTTAGAAATTGTATCAGAAAGGGCAACTGTGGAGAGGATGCATGTGCCTGTACGAGCCAGTCTGCTCCACAACAAGAGGATAGTGGAAAAAGAAGAAACTTATTGACTACAGAGCTACAACGCTCTTGAGGTAAATGTCTACCATACATGGAGATATCTGCTGAAGTCACAATTGGGAATATTGTCACAAATTGGGCACATTTCAAAACGGTTCCTTTGGAGGAAGTATGAAAGAAGACAGGATTGTTTTATAAATATCTCCACCATGCTTCCATGGTTTGATTTCAATCATTTTAGTGACTTATGCAGATCCCAAGTACACAAAAACAGGTACCAATAGGTAAGAAAAGTTAGTTTTGCATAATAAGTCCCCTTTAATGTGCCTTTAATGGGATCTGAGCCGAAGTCGTTGTGGCTTGTGCAGCCCTTTGAGACACTTGTGATTAAGGGCTATATGAATACACTTTGATTGATTGATTGATTGATAATGTATTGCTGTCGTTAGGCATATGTCCATGGGTGCTTACACAAAATTTAGAGTTGATTAACCATGTCTTAAAAGGTTCCAAGGTTGTTTTTTGTTTTACTTATAAAATAGTCACTCCTCTCCAACTATTCTATTTTATCAATCATAACAATTTGTCACACATTTCAGAAAGAGACAGACAGTTGTCTTGCTACCTAATGTATTTGGTGTGCATTGGCTGTTCCTTCCACTCATCTATTTACACTCTCCCCGTTCAGCCAGTGTGAAAGCACTCTAATGGGCACACTGACTGAATTCCAAAGGCGGGGCAGAGAAAAGAGGCAGCAGGTCTACACCATAAAAACCATTGTGTTCTGAAAGAATCAATCAGTGCTTTTCAGTGTAATTTGATTCTATTCACAATGGGGCAGGAAGCAATTTAAAAATGGAAATGCCACTTGACTTCAAGTGAAGGGGAGAGACGGTGAAGGAGGGGCAACTGAATCTATTCATGTGAGGCCTATGTTCACTTGTTGGGGTGTCCCTCTTTCAGGGTGCTCCTCTTTCACTTGAACTTGACATGGAGATTGCAGCGTTAATTCATTCATTCATTGCTGTGGGAATGTTAACTCTGACTCAAACATTCCCCAGTTGCCCTTTGCTGTTGAAGGAACATATGATTTGTTCCAGTCAATAAATTCCATATCCTATGTTTATGATTTATATTTTATATCTACCGTATTTTTCGGAGTATAAGTTGCTCTGGAGTATAAGTCGCACCGGCCGAAAATGCATAATAAAGAAGGGAAAAAACATATATAAGTCGCACTGGAGTATAAGTCGCATTTTTTGGGGAAAATGTATTTGATAAAAGCCAACACCAAGAAAAGACATTTGAAATGCAATTTAAAATAAATAAAGAATAGTGAACAACAGGCTGAATAAGTGTACGTTATATGAGGCATAAATAACCAACTGAGAACGTGCCTGGTATGTTAACGTAACATATTATGGTAAGAGTCATTCAAATAACTATAACATATAGAACATGCTATACGTTTACCAAACAATCTGTCACTCCTAATCGCTAAATCACATGAAATCTTATACGTCTAGTCCCTTACGTGAATGAGCTAAATAATATTATTTGATATTTTACGGTAATGTGTTAATAATTTCACAAATAAGTCGCTCCTGAGTATAAGTCGCACCCCCGGCCAAACTATGAAAAAAACTGCGACTTATAGTCCGAAAACTACGGTACCTATTTTTCGGTGTCAGACATTTTTCTTTCGTTCTCTGTATGTGTGGTAAGCAGTGTTCTGAAAATTACTTTAAAAAAAAATAATTCATTATAGTTACTCATTACTTTACCAAAAATGTAAATGAATTACTCTTTAATAAATATAATTAATTACTAGGAAAAGTAATTAGTACGTTAATAAAAAAATAAAAAAACTTTAAATACCTGGCATATGCAGTTGAGAGACGTTTGAGTGTGTGTGTGTGTGTGTGTGTGGGTATGTTCGTGTGTGTGTGTGTGTGCTTTTAAAATCAAATCAAATCAAATCAACTTTATTTATAAAGAAGCAGGGAATGTTACCGAATGACGTCTTTGAGAGTTTCAACTGAGCTGTGTTTGTTAGTTTTAGCAGTTAGCAGCGGCAGTTTATCGCCTCTGACGCCAGCTCTTTTGAATCTTTTTACCGGATTGCGATACCTCTGCTTAATAAAGAGATTGAATGTGCTTTGTCAACAAACGGTGTATTGTTTGGATGGCAAGTTTGTCACTTCAATTATTGATTTGTTGTTCATTATTCCTATTGGTGGCGAATCGTCCAGGGTGTACCCCGCCTTACGCCCGAATGCAGCTGGGATGGGCTCCAGTCACCCCCGCAAAATGGATGGATGGATATTACCATTGTGTATGTGTGCGTATGTTGTTGTCTTCTGTGTCACAGTGTGATGGAGCCTTTTCCTACTTGATATCAAGTTCATTTTAGTGCCTTGCTGCTTGTTGCTTTCACTCGTAACAAGTTACTTCCTGCATTGCTGCACTTAAGACGCTGTCTTGTTGTTGACATAAAACCACATCAAAAGTAGCGTGCCACGTTACAGTACATCAAGCTGTCGCTAACGCCGTTGTAACAGACCTAAAAGTAATTCATTACATTACTTGTTACTAGTAAAAGTAACGGCGTTATTGTTATTATATAATGCTGTTATTACAAACACTGGTGGTAAATAATCCAAATATGGATAATGACACAAAGTCACCAAAGGATTGTTAATGTACTTGAATCACACAAATCATCAAAAAGTGATGAACATTGTAGTTCCCCTAAGATGGTAAAGAAAATAACTGTACAATTGTTTATTAACTTCACAATGGATTTCTGATCCTGCACTCAGAGCGACAAACTCAGCTAACACATAACTAGCTGATCCCCTTAAATATAATATATCAGGGTTTTTTGTTGTTGTTGTTGTTGTTGTCCACCTCAACTGCCGAAGACCAGAATCTGGCTGCCCATTCTTGTCAGCTGTTAGTCAATAAAAACAAATACAGATACACAACTTTGTAGATAATAAAAGACAGTAAATTTAATATTATAGCAGGGGTGTAAAAAAATAGATTTTACAATGAACAATTCTTATTTAGAATGATTCTTAATCGATTCCAAAAAAATAAAACCATTATTTAAAACAAATATATATATATATATATATATATATACATACACATACATATATATATATATATATATATATATATATATATATATATATATATATATATGGCCACTTACACAAATCATATTGCTGATGTAGATGCCCATATCTGATGTACTAATTTACGTTAGAAAAGAGAAGTGTTGCATACTTCTCTTGTTGCTTTATTTGTATTTGACTTTATTCAATGTTTGGGTAGCATTTTATTAAACAAAACTAGTTTTCTTTTAAGTAATATAGAAATTGATCACAGCTGTTTATCTATTTTATGGAAGAATGTAGTTAATCATAGAACTGGAAGCCAATGTAAGTAAAAAGTATGGATTTTGAATCAAGAATTGTTAAGATTCGAAAATCGATTCTGAATCGAATCGCTACCCCCACGGATCGAATGGAATGGAATCGTGTGGTGCCCAAAGATTCACAGTCCTATAATACAGCATTGAACTAGCACCATATGGTTGTGATATGTATGAATAATTTATATTGAATGAAGAGAGCGACAAGGTGGCTTATTACATTTTATGTGAACTTAAGCCACGGTGAACTTTACATAACCTTTTCCATCAACACACATATACTAAACACGGCCTATAAAGACACTTTGATGAAAAATTATAATAAACATTAATGTACTTAATTTAATCAGCACGTGGATTTTTCTAATGAATAATTCTGGCGGCGCTTGAGATCAATGAAGATTCAATCAATTTCTTTCAGATTAAACATTCCTTACCAGGCTAGTTCCTAGCAGCTCCAGTGAAACAAATAGATTTCAAAGCTCTTTATCCAAGCAAAATTTTACAAGAAGAATTATGTCTCCTTCATGTCATGACACTGTTTCTTCTATCATTATATTAAGGGACCCGAGCCAGGTCAATGTTATTTTATTTTCCACAGTAAATGTAGCCAGATCACAACATAAGTCGTTTTAGGATATCTTTTATTTGAAACATTTTATTGTACAAACTAAATGGCCTTCATGTATGCACATCTCTGTGCTTGTGTGTCTGCTGTGCACGTGTGTAGTACAAATGCCATGATGCATGTGTGTTTGTGTCGATGATGTTTGTGACAAACTATTGCTACTCCTGACACTTAATCCTCTGCATTTGCATTGAATAATTTTTTACACATCTGCTACTTTTGTGTATTTTCAGACAAACTTATAATGGCTTGAAAATGTTAAGTACTGATCGTATCAAATATTTCCAAACAGTACTGTTCATTACATGGTTGTTTGGTTGTTTGCAAAAGTCTCCCAGTTGTGTTATCACAATTGTCTGACCCAAGATAGTGTGTACTAGGCTGATAAGATTCCCTCTATTCCTTGGACAAAAATCAAGGATGTGCCAATTATTCGGTCGATTTTTGTGAAGAAAGTATGTGATCCCCATTTCCATTAATATCGTTTAATGCCATTAATAAAGCTTTTTTTTTTAGACGCTAATTAGGTGTCTCCGTACAAGTATATCAGTATCAGCCTTTTTTTTAACGTTATGGGCTTCTTCTTTTCTTTTTTTTTTAAACAACTACAACATATATACAAGTATGATACCAGTATATAAAACTATCAAAAAAAAAGGGGAAGTAGATAGTAAAAACCCAGTGCTCAAACACCAGTCATTTTTCCTGACCCCATTTGCTGGATCCCTTTTTTTAAATAAAACATTATGCCCTATTATGCAAAACCAGCTTTTCTTACCTTTTGATACCCGCTGCTGTGTATTTGGGATCTGCATAAGTCCCGAAAATTTGACATCAAACCGTGGAGGCATGACGGGGATATTTATAAAACAATCGTGCCTTCCTTCTTACTTTAGGGAATCGAGCCGTTTGAAATTTGCCCATTTGGTGACATGTTCCCAATTGGTGACGTCAGCGGATTATCCATATATGGTATACATTTACTCAAAGGGCTTTGTTAAGGTAAAGTTAAAGTTAAAGTACCAATGATCGTCACACTAGGTGTGGTGAAATTTGTCCTCTGCATTTGACCCATCCCCTTGTTCACCCCCTGGGAGATGAGGGGAGCAGTGAGCAGCAGCGCTCGGGAATCATTTTTGGTGATTTAACCCCCAATTACAACCATTGATGCTGAGTGCCAAGCAGGGAGGTAATGGGTCCCATTTTTATAGTCTTTGGTATGACTCGGCCGGGGTTTTGAACTCACAACCTACCGAACTCAAGGCGGACACTCTAACCACTAGGCCACTGAGTAGGTTGAGCAGTTCCACCATTGTCGTCCAACGCTGTAGTCAATAAACTCCTTATTTTTTGCTATACTCTTGTTGCGTGGCAGACTAGCTTGTACATGCACATGCATCCGCTGTTGCCATTTCTATTACAAAGTAATGTATAGTTTGAACTTAATATGTCAGTAGACATATTAAGCGCTAAAACCTACAACAAAGATGACAAGTGGCATCAAAGACATTTAATAAGAACAAGATAATTCACCCCTTCCTTTTCATACCGCTATGGCCACTAAAAGCGGTAAAAAGCGTGAATGATCTTGTAGCATGAACATGGCAATTTATCGATGCTGGAAAACTTACCGACTTTAATTTTCATTTATCATCGGTAGGTAGAGAAATCGCAAACCGGTTCTTGTTTGGAACCCCTTCCCAGTGTATCACTTTTTTAGAACAGCTTGCCATTTTTTCAAACAATTATCCTAACGATTTTTGCTGGCGGGAATGACGTCATTGCGCAACGTGCGTACTGACGTCAGACAGCAACATGGCGGTGCCTGGGCCTAAGCAGTGCTCGAAGGCTTGCCGGAATTTTACAAGAAAAAAATGCAACAGAGCTACTTGTAATAATTGCAAGGTTGCTATGTCATCAAGAGGAGGACATACTGTACAAGCAATCTGCTGAAACAATAAAACATACAGCATCCAATAACTATAAATTAATGTCACATTTTAGGACCGTGCCTATCTCATACCAGGTAGCAGTCATCTGCCTTGAATACAACAGATACTAACAAAACACCGCCTATAATGTTAGCGTTATTGCCTGTTAAATTGAAATGAATGCCTTTTCATTTACATGAGCATGAGGAGACATATACTGACTGGTTTTGAGGCGGGCAGTAATAGCTCCAGTTCACGTCTGCCACAAGCTTTCACCGTGCCAGGGAAGAATACCATTTAGCCAGGAAGGACGAATGTCACTGAGCAGTGACTAAGTTTGTGGTCAAAAGCTTGCAACAATTTGCCATATAGATATTCCTTCGATAAGTGAATGTTCAATTGTAGTCAGAGAAAAGTTGCATGTTTTCCTCTCACATTTTCACTCAGTCGTTATAATGAAACTCTTAAAATTAGAATATTGTGTAAAAGTCCATTCATGTCTGCAATTCAACTTCAAATGTGAAACTAATATGTGATATTAACTCATTACATAATGTTTATGATCATGGCTTACATTTTTTTTAAATCCTCATTTTATGAGATTTTTAAATGATGGTTTTCATAACCTGTAAGCAATAAACATCAACATTATATTAAAAGAAAGCTTGAACTATTGTATGTTACATGTTATGAGCGTATCTCATATATTAGTTTCACCTTGTAAATCTAAACAAACCTTTGTACAATATAAAACTGTTTTGAGTTTCACCAGTATGTTTACTGAGGAGATGACAAAAGATTCTTAAAAGTTGTAAAAATGTTACTAAATGCCAAATTTGTGTGTAATTTTCACATAATTTCAACAGAAGAATACTTATTTCTAATAATTATTTTTTTGTAAAGTTTTTTTTTTCTGTTATGTGCCTCTGAAGACCTAAGTGTTGGCTTTGTAAGGTCATGTTAACTCTAAACCAAACAAAATTGCTGCTAATCCACATTTTTGTTATCGTTTTTTTTTTCCAAATAAGAATCGATAAGAGAATCGATAAAGAACCAAATTGTTAAGCAGAATCGAAAGTGGAATCGGAACTGGAAAAATCTCACCAATTCCAATCCCGAATCGGGATAATAAGGAATTAGTTCAAATATTGTGTTGATATTGGTAGTATGATAATGCTAACTGTCAATCACACTCATTATAGATACATTTGAACATTTACAGTTAATACATGATCGGTATCGGTATTGATATCAGTGGATCTCACTCATGGATGATCGGAATCGGCAGCATAAAACCTTGATCGGAACATCCCTAACAATAATCTTTTTTGGTACCTGTGCATGCAAAAGCAAGACCTGCGGTTTTGAAGCCAGATTACCTCAGTTGGCATGTACCAGGTATTCTTCCATTACATTGTTCCTCACATTTCTCCAAAAGTTTGCCCATCCATTGGCTATAAATATAAAACATGTAAACTCACAATACCAGCCAAGCCCTTATTTATTGTGCCAAACCATAACACATTGTCGTACACATACACGTCAGTATCATATACATATACACAGCCTATTAAAGTGTAGCTAGTGGTCCACTGTCCAGGATCAAGTCAAGGTCAGCTTCGTGATTAGTCCTGACTGAGCACTTGAAGCTCGCACTGGCAGGCAGTTTCTCTCTAATAAAGCCATCACTGCACAGAGAGAAGGGGAGAAATATTGCCAGTCAACCCAACTGGACCTGCCTTATTTACAGCCACAGCAGTCTACACATCAGCCACGTAAAGGGAGTATATGGAGACGTGGCTAGGGGAGTAGTTAAACTGTCAGTAACTGCCAGGCTGATGATATACAGTAATGTCTGCCTCTCTATCGAAAGGCAAGTGATACATTGTTTAACATTTTTTACTTTCCCCTCACACACTTTTTACAGTAACTGTCGACTAGACTGGCGAGTAACCTTTACACCGTGAGTCAAGAAGTGTGTCTGGTTTGTCTGGTTTGAGAATGAGACGGCATTAATGGACAGTAAAAGTATTTTGTGAAACTCCTCCTATGACATCCAAAATGTGCACTAAGTAACTTCCTGTTCAGTGCAAAGTAGGGTTGTACGTCGGGATGGGTACCAACTTCTGAATTTTAAAGGCACTGACTGAATTCCATTGATGCTACCGGGTATCGATTCACGTGAAATCAAACGGGGCCATGTTTCGATACCTTTATTGCACGTGTACACTTCTGGCTACGCTACTCTGCTGGCTACTTGGACACAGCTACTTGGCTACTTGCCGTTTCTTCTGCTGTTTAAAGTTAAAGTTAAAGTACCACTGATAGTCACACACACACTGAGTGTGGTGAAATTACCCTCTGGGATGTGAGGGGAGCAGTGAGCAGCGGTGGCCACATTTCCAACCTTTGATGCTGAGTGCCAAACAGGGAGGTAATGGGTCCCGTTGTTATAGTCTTTGGTATGAGTAGTGTTTGAACTCTCGACCTACCAATCTCAGGGCGGACACTCTAACCACAAGGCCACTGAGCAGGCCTAAGGTTTAAGATTACCATGAATTGATTTACGTGGACCCCGACTTAAACAAGTTGAAAAACTTATTCGGGTGTTACCATTTAGTGGTCAATTGTACGGAATATGTACTGTACCGTGCAATCTACTGATAAAAGTTTAATTCAATCAATCAAGTGTTTTTTTTCAAGTGTTCTTTGAGTGTATTCTTTTAGTCTGTGTTGTGCGACTGCAATACGTTTATGTTAGACTGACCACCATGGCAGCTTTTGTGCAAGAACTTCTAGCGCTTTTGAGAATTGTTAGCGTCCTGTTTAACAGCTGCTCATTCACGAGCGGTGAGAAAGCTGCCACTGTTTCTTCAAAACCACTAGGCTGTCCCTACACTGATGGAGCAACCCTACCGTCTGATTTGTTCGATGATGTGAAAATACAAGCGACAAGGGGAAGACAACGGCGGAGATGCGGAAGAAAAGGGAGAATACGGCAGCGTCGCCTGCGAAGAGGAAACAGACTGCTGTTGCCTGCTACACACTGACGTCAGATCACTAAAGAAGAGAATGGAGGAGCAAAGTTTGTTTCGAGTACAGAGAATCAAGGGTGATGGTGTTCATAGAAACATTGCTCCATAAGGGTATTTTTGGACCGTCTAATAGAGTTGTAGGGTTTCTCTTTCATCCGAACAGAGCTGTCAGGAAGGGGGCATAGTCTGTCTGGAATTACACTGTGAGAGAGACTGTATATATGGCCGATAAAGAACTACGATGCCTGTCACTAAGACCCTTATACCTCCCAACAGAGTTTGGAAGCGTTTTAGTATGTGTTGTGATCTAACTTCTTGGAATTGCAGCTACATGCAATAAACTGGGGGCTATAAGCTGCACTCTGGCGGGAGGCAGGGTACACTCTTGACAAGTCGTCACCTCATTGCAGGGCCCACACAGATAAACAGCCAACCATTCACACTCACACTAGCAACAATTTTAGCGTTTCCAATCAGCCTATCCTCAGGTGCAAGTCTTTGGAGGTAGGAGGAAGCCGGAGTACCCGGAGAGAGTCACGGGGAGAACATGCAAACTCCACACTTATTTAATAATACATGAACACACACAAAAGTACCGAAAACTTGTATCACGTTACCTAGGAATCTATATTGCATCAGTTAAAATGTGAACGTGACCATCGCTAGTTATACGGTATTGCGGTACTTGCGGTACTAAAAAAGTACAGTGGTACTAATGAATAAAAAAGGTACTATACTGTCTTTGAAAAACATATGTACTTTTTATTTCCATCCGCATGCTTCCGTGCCGCAGTGTCGTTGGTGATAATATGAGCCAGGGTGCATGTTGAGTGAGTCAACACACACACAGCGTATACAAGCGGAAACAGATGGAGACAGAAAAGGAAGAATGGCAGAAACTGAAATTCTACTGGTTAAAAAGTAGATGCGCAAAGTACAATATGGAGGTATTTTAGCTTCAAAACTAATGATAAAGGTGAAGCTCCGCTCTACAAGCAGTGCTTTGAAAACATGCCTTGCCAAATTTGGCAATACTTAAAACGTAGGTAAACATTTAAAGGACAAGCATCGAGACCTGCACAAGGAGTTTAAAGACCGACAGGTAATGTAGTTAACTCGATCACCTGTTGTGTTCGTATAGCTACATAGACGCGCACAGAGCTGGTTGGCCTGTTGCCAATTATTAGCAGAATCAAAACCACCCCTTTAGCGTAAACTAGTGCAAGCGAATTGACTGAATTTCGTAATGAATTCCTGCAATTAGTTTGTATCTTTAACAATGTGTGTTTTACCTGCTACATGTCTTATCTGTGTAGTTAAAGCTGTAGAATAGTTTTTAGTATTTACTAATGATTGTATTTGTATTAAAGCACAGACCAAGAATTGCAACCCTATATAATGAAGCATTTAATACAATGTCAAAAAAGTGTCTTATCTATTCTAACCTAATCCTAGATTATAGCAGGCTGTATTTATTCAGCCGCATCAAAATATTTTCTAAGTTATGAACCTCAAATTAGAGCTGATGCTAGTATAACAAATGTATCACAATTGTTTTGTTTGGAGTGCATTGTTATTTGATAATAAAAGATAAGTTGTTCGGGAGGTTCACTATGTTATTTAATGTCATTTTATTTCAGTGTTCTTAAATTGTTCTTTGAGCACAATAAGAAACGTATGTTTAATGTATCATAAGATTTTCTGTTAAAATAAAGCCAATTAAAGCTGTAAGCAGCGTTGAACGGGCCCCCCCTTGCGCTCGAGGTTCACACAAGTTGGAGAGCACGCGGGACACTGGACCAGACACTGGTATCATTAGTTTGAAGGAAGAAATCTGGGTGTGATCATCTTAAATGAAGTCATGACAGTTTTATGTTTTAAGGCGAGGAGTGTCTTCAACGCCATGGTCCGCCAACCCACATGTTAAATAGGCTGTTCAATGTGCCTTGTATGCACATTAAAGTGATTCAATGTTTGACTTGTGGAGCCCAGTTATTCAACTTCCGTGTTGTTTGGCGAGTGTCTAAGGCTCCGCCCACATGGAGCTATTCCAGTCGATGTCAACATGTATCCATTAGCAGACATCAACATTTAACCTTCATATTAGTTAAGAAGGATATCCGATCATCTGAAGTGAAGTATTGACAGTTTGATGGCTGATGGCGTGGAACAGTTTTCATCACCAGGCTCTGCCCACTACAAATTGGTATGATTATCTGGACCTTCAGGTTGTCATCTTCATCCTACACACTAAATACAATCAATGCCTGACCTCATGGACCCGAGTTATTCAAGTTCCGTGTTGCTTGGCGAGTCTCAATCATCATCATCGGGAAACCCTTGTTACACGCCACCACACTTTGTGGTCCGCCATGGCAACGAGGAGGTCCTCCTTTTAGAGCCCTGCATCCCTTAACAGTACATCTGGGAAGGTGAGACCTCTGTCGCGGACAGGGCTGCTGGGTTTCCACAGTAGTGGCTGAATGATTTCCCCAGTGGCCCGATAGCATGGCCCAACCAACGAGAACCTCTGCTAAGCAACCTTCTGAGATAGTGGCGAAATACCTCCGTATATACACTCTGGGGGAGCATGTTCGGACCAGTGGATGTTTTGGGTACGTCTGAGCAAGTTGGTGTAGGCTCCGTCCAGGCACTTCTGTTGTTGTGTGGTGAGAGTCCACTTTTTTGCACCGTAGAGGAGAATAGGCTCTATCAGCCTTCTAAAGATGTACATTTTTGTCTCACTCCCGATGGTCAAGTGCCAAATCTCATGCAGTTTATTACAAGCTGCATGTAGAACTTTATATTCTTTGCGGCATCCATTGACTATACTTGAGATACTTGAAGTCGGTTACTTGGTTTATACTGTTGCCAAAAGATGACAAAAGGCTGCTATTTGGAATAGACAAGATTACTTCAGTCTTGCTTTCATTGCAATGGAGTCCTATTAGGCATGAATCGTTTTCTAGTGAGTGGAGAATGGATTCAGTATTTATGACGAGCTCGGAGACCAGAGAGATGTCATCGGCAAAATCAAGGTCAGAAAGGTGTGTGGCAGGTTGCATTCTGTTGCGTCTCAGGTGGAGCTGGAGGCCTTTGTGGTAAATGGTGTTTAGAGAGAGGCGCAGGATTTGGAAGAAAGCAGTTTCGCCATCAGCTGTAATAACTGTAGCCTGAGTGTTGGCATAGAGTTATTCAGTGGCAACAAGAATAGGTTGTGGGATGCCGTAGAGGGGGAGGATGATGAACATAGCTTCTCGATTAATAGAGTCAAATGTTTTCCGAAAGTCTACAAAGTAGATTGTGAAGTCCTTGTCGAGCATTTTGATTTCTTCAATAATGTGACGTAAAGCCAAAATTTGTGAGATGGTAGATTGAAAGCCATTTCGGTTGTTGCGCAGCAGCGGGTCGACTGCAGGCATAAGCTGATTCAGCAGGAGCTTCTTGTAGATTTTGGGCTGCGGTCGGTATTAGAGCGATGCCTTGGTAATTGGAGTCCAATGTCAGGTCGCTTTCTTTGGGAATTGGCACAATGCCAGACTTCGTCCAGGCAGATGGTGGTAATAAAACAGAAAAGGTGTTATTACAGAACTGAAGCAGTAGGTTGTGAAAAAGGGGCTTTATCATGATGAGACTCGGGATGTTGTCGAGGCCAGGAGACTTGTTGGCTCTCAGAGACTCTACTACAACGTGCAGCTCCTGTACAATGAATGGAGACGCGCTAATGTCGAGAGGCTCGGCAATCTGGATAAGAGGTAAGGGTCTGTTACCTTGGGTGTTGGTTGGTTGCCCCCCTAACAGGTTTTGAAAGAGGGATAACCAGTTTTCTTTCCGTTTTCAGGGATTCCTTCTTTGATCAGAATTGATGGTTCACTTTTTAATCCAGCAAGATAATTAATGATGGGCCAGGCTACTGAATGTTGGTTCGAAAAGCTGAGGTATCCGATTCAATCAAATTTCTTCTCTATACATTCTGCTATCGCCTTGGCAAGGTTTGTCAAATTGGGTTTGGGATTTAGTCAGTGTTCTAAACAGCCAATCGAGCTTTGTTGACGAGGGGATGGCTGCTAAGGGATTTCTCTTTCTTATTTTTCTTTTTAGCCGACTTGGTCAGAGTGACGTCCGAGGTGATCAAGATGAGATTATTATAAGATGTTTTGATGTCATCATCCAATTGAAAGAGAGCATTGTAGCGGTTTCGGACTTCCAGAGTGAATGCCGTTGAGACCTCAGACCTATTCCCAATCAACCTTTTTCATTGGATTCAAGGTGGGCTTCTTGGACTGTCGAAGGCTCAGGAGAATAGTACATAAGCGGCGTGGCGCAGTGGAAGAGTGGCCGTGCGCGACCCGAGGGTCCCTGGTTCAATCCCCACCTACTACCAACCTCGTCATGTCCGTTGTGTCCTGAGCAAGACACTTCACCCTTGCTCCTGATGGGTGATGGTTAGCGCCTTGCATGGCAGCTCCCTCCATCAGTGTGTGAATGTGTGTGTGAATGGGTAAATGTGGAAGTAGTGTCAAAGCGCTTTAAGTACCTTGAAGGTAGAAAAGCGCTATACAAGTACAACCCATTTATTTATTTATTTATTTATAAGACAAGGTTGCAAGCTGCAGAGTTTGTTTAAAAAAGGCAGTAGCACAACAAACTTATTTCAGCATATGAAACAGAGACATCCAGCCAAGTGGGAGAAATGCAACTCATTACGAGGCAAACAAGACCACAATACAACATGTTTTAAGTTTGTACTTTATGTATCTTAATGTTGGAGTTTATTATTTATTTGCATACAGTGGGCAATGCAACATTTTTATCTGTGTGTTTTATTTAAGACTGAAGTTTTAAGCTTGCACTTCATTAATCTCAGCATTATAGAGTTATGTATTTGCAAAAATGTAAATAAATGTGCAATGCTACATTTGCATTTGCATAAGTATTTTATTCATGACAGACATTTTAAGGGCGGTTTTGGAATTTTAATATTTCTTTACATACAATGCACAGTGCCACATTTTTGTTTACAAAAGTATTTTATTCAAGACAGAAGTTTTGAGTTTGTACTTTTAATAATCTCAGTGTTGGGAGTTTATTAATGATTTACATATAATCTGTAATGCTACATTATTGTGTACAGATATATTTAATTCAAGATTGTACATGTACATTATAGCATTATATCATAATTTCACTGTGGAAAAATAAATTAAATAAATAATTAAAATTGCTACGTCATTAGTTCTCTTGGTAAATGCATATACACTTTTGACTATTATTGTAAAGTTTCATAAGAAGTCTAAAGTAAGGCATTTAATTTCCTTACATAAATGACTGAGTTGCTACTCTTCCCTTTCCAGTATGTAGTCATACAGTACAGATTTATTAGTTACAGTAGTCTAAGTTTACGAAACAAAAGTTGTTAATGCGGATGTTGTCATTCTGTTTTGACTTTCTGTTGTATAATATTTATCGGACACATACAACAAAATGCAATTACTCCCATCATTCTCAGTAATGAGACAACACTTCAGTGGCCACCAAAACTCCAAGAACCAGTGTGGGGGTAAATAAATAAATATGAATCTATAGAAATAGAAACCAATGGGATAATGAATAAAGTAGATCATGTTGGGGCAGCCAGAGGCTCTGTTCTTTAACACGGCCTGTTCAGAGACAAAAGGACGGAAACAAAGATGGCTTAAATCACACACTCACACATACCCGAGAGTGTGGGACTGAGAAAGGCCAGGGCAGAGTCTGAGGAATTAATTGAGGTAGTTTGTTTCACAGCATGGAGTCTATTAAATGCCATGTCACCAGTGGGCCATGGGGAGTAGCACACTAACACTGAGAGGCAGGAAGCTTTAAGCTTGTAGAGAAGTAGTTTGCCACGAGAGCCATTCCTAATTCATCTTCTGTTCTATCGCTGCCTCTCTCATTCTCTTTTTGCTTCTTCCTTCCCTACCTTCCTATTCTCTTAGGAAATATACACCCAAAATACTCCAATACCGGGGGCAACAAAGCTTTGCCTATGTTGATATTATAATAACAATTGAGAGCAGGGATAGGTTTCATGGCCAATTTCCTAAATCGATTTGATTTTGATTAATAAGGTTATACATCAATTAATCAACATTTTGAATAAATTAATCCCAATTTGAGTCACACTTTAAGAAAATATAATGTCGCAATGCTGTTACGAATACAAGTGTTCTTAATTGTTTCTATTCATCATAAACAACATTGGACAGTTTAAACTTGAACTAGAGCCTGTCCCAAAAGTGCAATTTTGAAATAAGTCAGGAATTGCGAGTGAAAAATGTTTGCAACCACGGATGTAACAATAAACGGTATTGATAATAAACCGCTGTAAAACTCCTGATGGCCTGTATTACAGTTTGGAATTACAATGTTATATATGAAATGTAAACAAAGGTACTTCGAGCACCTCAACAAGCTGCTATGACCTCTATTACTGTGTTCTAATGGCCTGGAAAGAATCCGGTGGTAATGCTTGTAAGTCCCTCAGTTTCTTTTGTTTTTTCCCCAGGACGGCTCGTTGGAAGGTAACGTTAGCGTAATGTGATACTGCTGCTGCTGCTTCACAAACAAGACTACCAAGGGACAGGTGGGGGGGAATCGACATCATTCCCTGTGATTCGATATTGCAAAATTTGAAAGCTCCGCTTTTTGTGTTAGCTCATAGTTTGAGTTTAATGTGTGGCTTCCTGCGATGATATCTTCCTTCACTTCTGCCAATTCTGTTCTTGAGAGAATTTCTAAAAAAAACTCTGATAAAACTTGAACATTTTAAATTTGACACTTGTTTAAAGGAGGCTCAGGCTTAAGGAGGTTAAGTTAATTTAATTATATCTTAAACGCCCCTATGTGGGCTCTGTACCGAGGATGTCGTTGTGGCTTGTGCAGCCCTTTGAGACTTTTGTGATTTAGGGCTATATAAATAAACATTGATTGATTGAAATTATATTTTTGTATGGCAGCACGGTGGAACAGGGCTTAGTATGTGTGCCGCTAAATACAAAGGTCCTGGGTTCAATCCTGGGCTCGGGATCTTTCTGTGTGGAGTTTGCATGTTCTCCCCCTGATTGCGTGGGTACCCTCCGGGTACTCCTGCTTTCTCCCACCTCCAAAGACATGCACCTGGGGATAGGTTGATTGGCAACTCTAAATTGGCCCTAGTGTGTGAATGTGAGTGTGAATGTTTGTCTGTGTATCTGTGTTGGCTCTGTGATGAGGTGGCGACTTGTCCAGGGTGTACCCCACCTTCCGCCCGCGTGCAGCTGAGATAGGCTCCAGCACCCCCCGTGATCCCGTAAGGGACAACCGGTAGAAAAATGGATGGATGGATATTTTTGTATAGCATCAAAACACAACATAAGTCATTTTATGAAACCTTTTACATTGAACAGGTCAGTAAGTGAACAACTAAATAGCCGGATCTTATTTACACGACAGCATGTCACGGCAACCCAATTACCTCCAACTCACAAACACGTACACACACACGCACACACACACACACACACACACACACACACACACACACACACACACACACACACACACACACACACACACACACACGCACGTGTTCAACCAGGATGTAATTGTAGAACGCCACTAGGCTGCACATGTGCATGTGTACACACGTATATTATCGATGTCTCCCCACCTGGTGATGAAGCTGGTATGAAACACATTTTACATGGCAAAGTCTTCGATATCATTAACAAAAATGACCATGATGCCTCAGGGGATTTGTTCACAAGCAGGAGCTTACACATACACATACAAACGGAGCATGTGGCGCTAATGCTGGCCTCTAGCAGTGAGTGAGGCCGCTCAGAGCCATTCCCATTAATTCCACACCATTAATGAATGTGGAAAACGAAACGGAGAAAGAAAATATGTCCGTTAATCGCTGCTGTTGTTGGCAGCTGTATAATGAAGTATCAGAGTCCAATTGAATTGGCCCTAATTACACGCCCCTCCAGATATGGTTTCATCTGTACCAGTCCTATTAATGTGAGTGTGTGAAAGAGAATGAGCAAAATGCTTGCTCATGAATTGAAGTACTGACTTAAAAAAACAACACTTTTTTCATTTGCACTCCTGTTCTCTCTTTAACACACAGCCATTTTTAGTTAACCAGTGGGTAGTCCATCCCCAGAATCTCTTTACACTTCATGAAGACAGCTGCAATTGAGAGGAAACTAGATTAGATTCATTGAATTGATTTGATAATATTAGGCCACGGCTTCACTGGAGGTCTGTTGCAGGGGTGTGTGTGTGTGCGTGTGTGTGTGTGTGTGTGTGTGTGTGAGTGTGTGTTTGTGTGCGTGCAAAATGTGCGCGTGCATTGCCATCCATAACCTTATTATAGAAACGGCACCATTTTTTCCTAACCTTTTAAAACCGCCGGACACCGGTATATGGAGTAAGGTGGGTCCATTTGTGTTGCTATGGTAACAGTATGGCAAGACAATATGAATATGCACATGCTATACATCCGCATAACCATAAAAAAGTCAGATAATAGCTCAACTAAACCAATTTAGACAAAAGAAGACAGCCACAAATGACAAGCACTTATGACACATTCTAAAAACCAAGTTAGTAGACGGAGACCAAAATATGTCATTAATAAGTTTAAAAACAAAACACTAATGCAATAAAGGTAGCACTGTTTCAAAGCTAAAACTTTGTCCTTCCAACCATAAAAGTATAATTCCAGCCCGCCAAATATCACTGAACAAGCAGTCTGCATCATGACATCCTTAAATTGACAGCTGCATGTAAACCTTCTATCGTAATGTAGTATTAGCGCACAGGTAGGTGTGGTCAGTAGCATTCAAAGGTCCGGAGGATATTATGATTTTTAAGAGCTCGTACTACTGAACATCAATAATGACGACACAGTAATTATTTTTAGTTTTTTTCTTACAGCATGTATTAAACACTCTGACAATATAACTACAGGTCAATTGTAAATTTCAAAGAAATTAATGAAAATTAAAAGCCGGAAAAAATAGAAAGAAAAACCTTTATGCCAATTTGGTTGTTGGGGCCCTTTTTATGCGTCCATGGAGGAGGCAGTGGGGGCTGGGGGCATGGTCTTTCTCCCTCAGGGCAGGATTACTCGGTATAGCTCGGTTGGTAGAGTGGCCGTGCCAGCAACTTGAGGGTTCCAGGTTCGATCCCCGCTTCCGCCATCCTAGTCACTGCCGCTGTGTCCTTGGGCAAGACACTTTACCCACCTGCTCCCAGTGCCACCCACACTGGTTTAAATGTAACTTAGATATTGGGTTTCACTATGTAAAAGCGCTTTGAGTCACTAGAGAAAAGCGCTATATAAATATAATTCACTTCAATTCACAATCACTCACATCCACACACTTGGACCAATGTATGAGGTTAAAATGTTAATGGTTTTGAAACCCTCACTTTTTTATACCAAGGAATACCTTAAAAAACTGGTAACCGGCCCATGCCTACTTACGACACGATAATCTCGCTGCATATCAGTTTTTTGCAACTATGAACCGCCCTTTGATACGTTGCATTTTTGTATTTTCGTAAGAACGTGGCCTGATGCATCGCTTCTAAAATTAGCCATCTTGGATCACACACGCAACACGAATGCCTTCAAACAACAACACGACAGCATCCTCTAAGCATATTCATTTTACTCCTCGTGTTAGTCACACGAACCCAGGGTATGAAGTTAGCAACACTAGCATCATTGAAATCAGTGCGAACATACTGTTCTTTGGCTTTTATAATGTGGATGGGACAAAGTTGGTGGAGAAAGTTAAAGTTAAAGTCCCAACAATAGTCACACACACACCAGGTGTGGTGCAATTATCCTCTGCATTTGACCCATCCCCATGTTCAACCCCTGGGAGGTGAGGGGAGCAGTGAGCAGCAACGGTGGCCGCGCTCGGGAATCATTTGGTAATTTAACCCCCAATTCCAACCCTTGATGCTGAGTGAGGCAGGCAATGGGTACCATTTTTATAGCCTTTGGTATTACTCGGCCGGGGTTTGAACTCACGACCTTCCAGTCTCAGGGCGGACACTCTAACCACAAGGCCACTGAGCAGGTGACATTCACAATAAAAAAGTGTAAGCTGTTCTGACGGCACCATCCAAAACCGGGTAAGAAAAATGTAAATGTTTCTATTATAATGCTAAATATTAACTGTTGCTATGTTTCTACTTTTTAGAATTGGTCTTCTTGACTGATGTGAGATGTTGAGTTTTCCATATGAGTTACGCTATTGCTGTTCAAGATTCAAGATTCAAGATTCAAGATTGTTTATTGTGACATGCACAGTTAAACAGACAGTTTGCCGTACAATGAAAATCTTACTTTGCTAGTCCACCCTTCAACAAGTCACACGGTACTTAGCTAAAAATAAAAAATACAAATAAAAATGTATATACAAGGCACAGTAAGTAACATAACATTATTGCACATTCTGACAGTCAACAGTATAAATATGGAGGTGACCTTGGGTCACAGCAGCAGTTAAAGTGTCTTTAGTGATCAAAGGTGAAAAGTGTCTACAGTGATGGTTCACAGTTCGGGGGTGGTCATGGTAGCTGTCTTTTGTTCAAAAAGATAAAAGTGTGTAATCTTCTTAAATGTTGCTGCAAAATATCAACAATGAAATGTATTTGTTTCCTTTGATTTTCTTCCAACCCTATCGCCTCTTGTGCAGGTCTACAATCTTGTCCCTGAGGTCCTTTGACAGTTCTTTGGTCCTCCCTAAGGTGGTGCAAAGGTTTAAATGGAATAAACTGTTTCTCTGATAAGTTTTTACGTAAGGATTTGAGACAAGGAGCTTTTTACTGTAGGTACATGACTCATTTGTTTCTTTCACTGACCCTTAACCAGTCTGTCAGGGTCAGAATTATTGTTGTTTGGTCAACAGCAATTGTTGGTCAGTTTTCTATGTGATGATACATCTTCATATAATTTGGATAATAGTCAATGATTTGCCATGTGTATTGCTTAGAAGAAAGT
Source organism: Nerophis lumbriciformis (assembly GCF_033978685.3). Taxonomy (NCBI): domain Eukaryota; kingdom Metazoa; phylum Chordata; class Actinopteri; order Syngnathiformes; family Syngnathidae; genus Nerophis; species Nerophis lumbriciformis. Next base: position 21,320,990 of record NC_084558.2, on the reverse strand, counting down.
AAAGATCTAAAAGACCCAATCAATGTTTGTTGCAGTCACAGTCTTTGCTTTGTCTTTGTTTTCATACGGTCTTTAACTTCTTAAAATCTCCCTATGAATCCCACTCGGGTTCTGTCACCTCTTTCTACCTCTGCACATCTCCCCGCCCTACTGGTGAGGAGAACAACACGTTATCTTGCCTCTGAAGTGCACTCTGGCTCACGCGCCTTTTCCATGTCGTGCCAGATAAATTATATATGTGAATTACAGCATAGAGAGATATGCTCTTTCAACTACTGGAGCTCTCTTCATTGATCTCTTTCTCTTGCTGTGCATGCATATGCACATTGCCTCGCTTGGTTTCTCTAGTTTAAGTCTCTCTCTCTCTCTCTCTCTCTCTCACATCATGCGGTGCGTCACTCCATATGAGACCTCTCATGCTATATCAGATGTATCAACATATTCAGCAAATGAATCTTTGATATACGCAGTGCATTACCAAGACAGAACAATTGATTGAGTTAAAGCTATTGCATTGTTGTCTGTCACTGACTCGGTTGATTGAATCACTTTAGCACTTCTGCTGGCTTTTAATGAGATTGTCATGCTGTCTTGTGTTAAAATCCACTATGCATTCCCTTGACTTCATCATATGCATAGCAGAGGAACCTAGGGCTGGGCGATATGGCTAGAAACTGTATCACAAAATAAGTGTTTTATATTGGTCGATATGACCTATTCATATATTAAATGCAAATATTTTTATTAATTATATTATTTTCTCTGATGATAAATAGGGATGTCCCGATCCAGGTTTTTGCACTTCCGATCCAATACCGATATTGTTTTTGCATTTCCGATCCGATACCTTTACTGACTGATACCGATACTGGCCTATCCGAGCAAGTATTAAAGTTTAAAGTTATTTAGCCTACTTAGTTGTCAGAATCATGTTGAAAAGGGTTTTAGTACTCTTGATAACAACTAGCCAGCTGAATTAGGGGAGTTTGAATAATACACAATGGTTGGTAACAAGAAACTGACCTGTTTATTCAAGGATAAACACAAAATAGACAAAATTATGCATGACAAACAGAAATGGCATCATTGAAACTAGGGCTGGGCGATATGGCCTTTTTTTAATATTGCGATATTTTAAGGCCATATTGCGATACACGATATATATCTCGATATTTTGCCTTAGCCTTGAATGAACACTTGATGCATATAATCACAGCAGTATGATGATTCTGTGTTTTGATTGATTGATTGAGACTTTTATTAGTAGGTTGCACAGTGAAGTACATATTCTGTACAATTGACCACTAAATGGTAACACCCGAATACGTTTTTCAACTTGTTTAAGTCGGGGTCCACTTAAATTGATTCATGATACAGATATATGCTACCAGATATATACTATCATCATAATACAGTCATCACACAAGATAATCACATTGAATTATTTACATTATTTATAATCCAGGGTGTGGAGGGGGGCGTCGGATGTAAGTGTCAAAAAGACAGCCAAAAGAGTTTGATATGAGAATAAATCTAAAGTTAAAATATAGGGTAGAAATGCACCCATTTGCAGGAAATGTAGTCTTGATTTTCAAAATTTTCTGGAGTTTTTTTTTAAACTGGATCTGGATCGTCATTTTCCCATGCCTTGCCGATACGCAATTTTTGGCAAATATCGGCAGCCGATCCGATCCAAATATCGGATCGGGACATCCCTAATGATAATCCTCTCATCTAACAAGGCAGAAAGAAAAGGAAATGTCACACAACCATGGAATACACTCAATCAATGTAAACAAAACTCTAAAATGCTTAATGATGTGTAACAAAGTAGTGCAAAATGTGAAAATGTAAACGTCGGAATACCCGAGAATAACTATTTTCTGCATGTTTAGTGCCGGCTGTGTTCAAGGGTGAGCCTTACGAGAGCCTTAGTCTGACTACAGTCCATTTTTTTAAAAAGAATCTAAAACCTGCCATATTTTCGAGGTGACTTTTCCTGTTTTGTCGACAATGTCTTCGCTCCCTGCAGAACTCATTTTTAGTTACACTTCTCACTCAAAAATCAACCGCGAAACAACAAGATGGCGCAACCGAACTTGATAGTTGATACTGTTTTCTCGCCATCAACCGTCACAAGGGACCCGCACATACGTAAAAAGTAATTCCATCTAATAACACCCGCAAACATTAATGCTGCACAACTTTACGGGTAGCAATATTAATTAACCAGTTGTGAAAACGATTAAAGATAAGTTCCCTTAGCCTTGATAAACTGCAACTTTTATTCACACTTAATTTTATCCACAGTTGCAAAAGTTAACGGCGTTGTAGTTTTTGCCAACCACTCATGTCTCTCTCTTCGCCTGTGGGCTCCTCATGCAACAACTAATAATATTAATGCTATGGAACTGATAACGCTATACCGCCATTGTGGAATAAATAAGTCTATCTAGCGCAAGGGTGCCAAACATACATTATTTGTGTTCTTCATGGTGGTTTAGAAACTTCACCAATTTGTTCTCAGAATTTTAAATGTGGATATTGAAGTAAAATGATGACATAAAAGTAAATAACTGGAATTACTTGAAAATACCTGTTTTATGCATGTAGCTGTGTAATGGTTGGATAAAAGAGAAGCAATGTGAATGGAGGAGGACATTTTCTGTCTACCTGTATTTTGACTCAGGTAACAAACAGCAAATAGCTGTAGGTTTAAAAATATTCTATGTATCTCTCTGCACATGGACAATAAATGTGCAAACAATAGCTAGTTTGAGGCTATGCCAACAAGCAGTCAGTCTGACCTGCGTCGACGAACGACAGAATGCTTCCACTGTGTTGATTTTTGACAGGGTGAGCAGGATCTCGGACTTTTGAGACAGCTAGCCACCAGACAGTGAGGTTTTCCATAACTGTACCCAAAATCAACTTTGACCTTAAAGGCCTACTGAAACCCACTACTACCGACCACGCAGTCTGATAGTTTATACATCAATGCTAAAATCTTAACATTGCAACACATGCCAATACGGCCGGGTTAGCTTACTAAAGTGCAATTTTAAATTTAGCGCTAAATATCCTGCTGAAAACGTTTCGGTATGATGACGCCGGCGCGTGACGTCACAAATTGTAGAGGACATTTTGGGACAGCATGGTGGCCAAATATTAAGTCGTCTGTTTTCATCGCAAAATTCCACAGAATTCTGGACATCTGTGTTGGTGAATCTTTTGCAATTTGTTCAATAAACAATGGAGACAGCAAAGAAGAAAGCTGTAGGTGGGAAGCGGTGTATTGCGGCAGGTGTTGTGCCAGATAACGCACCCCCGCCGTAGAATGCACCCCCTGACTGTTGTGCCATATAACACAGCCGGTGTTTCATTGTTTACATTCCCGAAAGATGACAGTCAAGCTTTACCATTGGTCTGTGGAGAACTGGGACAACAGAGACTCTTACCAGGAGGATTTTGAGTTGGATACGCAGACACGGTACCGTGAGTACGCATGCAGCTGCGGCTTCCAAACATTTGATCGCTTTCCCGTACGTCATTGCCGCTATGTGCATGTCACATACGTAACTTTGGGGACTTTGGGGATATATATGTGCTGTTTGAACTTTGGGGAGGTGAATGGTACTTTGGGCTGTGGGATTGAGTGTGTTGTGCAGGTGTTTGAGTTGTATTGGCGGGTTATATGGACGGGAGGGGGGAGGTGTTTGTTATGCGGGATTCATTTGTGGCATATTAAATATAAGCCTGGTTGTGCTGTGGCTAATAGAGTATATATATGTCTTGTGTTTATTTACTGTTTTAGTCATTCTCAGCTGAATATCAGGTCCCACCTGCCTCTCACAGCATCTTCCCTATCTGAATCGCTCCCACTGCCTTCTAGTCCTTCACTCTCACTTTCCTCATCCACAAATCTTTCATCCTCGCTCAAATTAATGGGGAAATCGTCGCTTTCTCGGTCCGAATCGCTCTCGCTGCTGGTGGCCATGATTGTAAACAATGTGCGGATGTGAGGAGCTCCACAACCTGTGACGTCACGCTACTCGTCTGCTACTTCCGGTACAGGCAAGGCTTTTTTATCAGCGACCAAAAGTTGTGAACTTTATCGTCGATGTTCTCTACTTAATCCTTTCAGCAAAAATATGGCAATATCGCGAAATGATCAAGTATGACACATATAATGGACCTGCTATCCCTGTTTAAATAAGAAAATCGCATTTCAGTAGGCCTTTAAAATTGACGTACGTACTGAACCGTGTGTATGTCATACTGTTACATGCCTCTTTAAGTTTAGTGAATAAACAACAATTAGGAATGAAAGGATAAATGGTGATAATGATAATAACCGCTGTAGAATTGCAGATGGTTAGTATTACCATTTAAAAAAAACTGTGACTGATAACTGCACTTTGATAAACTCACGGACTGACTGAGCTCGCTAGCATAAATGTTAACATGAAAACCAGACACATTAACTTCTTTACCCATTAGGAAACGACATATCCCAATCTCAATTCATATAAACAAAATGTGCGGTATGTGCAACTGAGAAATGGTGCTCATTGAACCTACAAGCTGCGCTCTCTCAGCACGGACTGAACATGTAGAAGGCCCAACACTGGCCAGAATTGAGAAATAATAATACTAGATTTTAGATTATTTGTTACGCACATTTCATTTAAATACATCTTAAAGTGCTACAGTTCAAACCAACATTAAAAACAATACAATAGTATCCATTAAAACATAAAATATTAAGACTAAAACATTATCAGTGAAGCATAAAAATCGCAAAACATGCAACATTTTCCAACGGTGTGTCTCTTTATATATTTCAAAAATATATGTATTTTGGTCAAAAGATTTTAGTGTGTAAAAGTAAAAGTACTTTTTTAACACATTCAACAATACCGTGATAATAATGATAATAATTATATTTTGATATATATAATAATATAATATAATAAACTTAAAAAAAAAAAAAGTGTATTAGGTAATGTTTTAAATATAAAAAGTCAATGTTAGGTAAGAGCTTAATGAAATGTATCTTCACTCTTACTAAAAGGGGAAACAAAGCTGAGAAATACTGCACCAGGAAACAGCTTGCCCCTTAACCACAAAGAGAAAGCACCTCAATCAAAGACATCCCAAAGGGGCAACTAATGTTGATTTGATTTCCTCCATTGATGACCTCCTTTCTCTCTCAACCCTGAGGAAGAAGTCATGACCTCGCCAAGGTCAGGAGAGGGGACTGAATGTGCTCTGGGTGACAGCCAGGGTGAAAGGTTGCATGGCAGTAGGCACTCAAGGATTAAATCAAGGCCATTTGCTCTCATAGGAAATACATTATGTGAAGTGGTTAAATTGAGAATGAGTGGACGAAGGCGGAGTGACGGGGTTAAAGCAATGGAGGGAATCAAAATGAATGAGGACACTTTGTCTTTGTCCTTTCGTTAACCCAAACCTTTACGCAAGAGTCCCATTCTTTTTATTGATCTCACCCTTTTGTTTTGCACTCACTACAAATATAACAGTGTTGTATTTTTTTGTGCTAATTTGTGCAAATCAGATTTTGTCTTTCAACAAATTAGCACAACCTTCAACCTTTAAAAAACATCAGACCCCAGTACAGGGGTTAGCATGGTTGCATTTGTGTTGCTATAGTAACTGCTGTGCAAGGTTTGTATAATGTCTATGGATGTACTCATTCATCCAGGTCATTGTTTTCTCAGAGCATTTAATCGATCGTAACTGGAATGTTAGGTTTGTCTTAGAAGATGTTTCGTAGTAGGCTTCATCAGGTCACGCTCATAGACTTAAATTGGTCAGCTCTAGTCTAGCGGTTGGTGCCAAAACTCCATATATTTATACTCCAACACTTGGAGGGTGTGTCTGGGCAAGGGTGTTTTCGTCATATCGTAGTGAGTAAAACAACTTTTGAGATGTAAAAGAGCAATTCTACTGTCAATGCCAACGAAAGTCGTTGAAGTGGAATTTCCCCTCGTTAGCATTGAGGTATTGTGTGGCAGAGCGATCGCTGTGGATCGATCCACAGTCTCAAAATAGTCGGAATCACCCACGTTAGCATCCAATTCAGTTGAAGGCTCAGTTGCAGAGTTATTTGAGAATGGTTGAAAGGACAGTGTTGTATGTGGCAGACAGGTGGTGTCGCAGACCACCTCCTTTGTTCAGGGATGGTTTTGGCTTCCCTTAGTCCTCTTTTATACCATCCGTCCTCCCTCTCCAGAATCTGTACATTTTTGTTCTCAAAGGGGTGTTGTTTCTCCCTGAGGTGTAGGTAGACAGCTGAGTCTTGGCCTAAAGAGTTTGCCCTTCTATACCGAGCTATATGTCGGCTTCGTGGTTGTTTTGTTTCCCTAATATATGAATCAGCGCATTCATCATTACACTGGATAGCATACACCAGATTGTTTTTGTGGGCGTCGGGTGTCCGGTCTTTAGTCTAGTCTCTGTCTTAGGGTGTTGCCTAGTTTTAAGTGTACCAGGATGTTGTGTTGGTTTAAAATTCTTCTGACTCTCTCAAATAGACCTGATACATGGAACGACAATATTTTTATGTCTGTTACCTTGTTCCTCCTCATCCACTCTGTTCTGTTACTTTCCAGAACTGGATGCACTTTTCACAAAGGTTTGTAAAAGCTCAACCATACACATTTTGGGAAAACAGAGGATACTTTAAACCACGAGCCCGTTAATTCCACTTTTCAGTTCAGTTTCAATTTATTTCGAACATGGATACGATGCGATGCAATGTAATGCATCACATATTTCCACTTGTTTCACTAGAGCACGTCCGAAAAGGAGTAGGAAGAAGCAGAGTTTATTTAATCATACTGCTTTTCATATCATAGCAATGTTATCCCATTTCCTTTTTCTCTGTTTGTAAAAAAAAAACAGTGAATAAATAAATAATAAATAAATAAATAGACCATAGGTATGTAAATAAAGATTAAATACATAAATAATAATTATCTCTTCTTTTTTTTTTAAAGGTTCAAGATGTTTATCATGATTGTTCTTCTTTGTACTTTGGTGCTTAAAGCCATTCCATATTGTAATTCCACATATGTATGTTTAAGGTCTTAGCGTTGTACGTGCATACATATGTTTTGAGTTAGATGTTCCTCTAAAGTTATAGTTCTCCTCTTTTGTTGAGAAGAATTGTTGTACATTCAAATGAACCAAGTCGTTGAATTTCAAAATTTCTGATTATTCCACTTCTGACACCATTTTTTTACATAAATCTATATTTTGACTTAAGTAAATTAGGTTGTAAAACGCAAACTTACAAAGACAAAAAAGGGCCACAAGGTTGTTTTGGCACCACCTATCTTTGTTTATATCTATACTCAGACCTCATTTTAATCATTCTAGATCAAAATTTGGCTGGGGAGACAGACTATAAGCAGATAGATGAAGTGTTTGTGTGAACTAATTGTAGGGTTCACAATTATAAACCAATGAACATTAAACCGTATGTTGCTTTTTGGCACTGTATTTATTTTTATGAGGAATCTTTACTCTTATCAGGATTGGGATTATTTTCTCCCTCCTTGAATGAACTGTGTATCAACCTTGCATTAACAACACAGCAAAAAATCTACAAACAAGGCAAAACACACACAAAGAAATCATTTTTTTGTACAACTTTGTGACATAATGTTTGCTTCGATGACCTTCTTAGTCAGACATACTCACACTCTTTTGTAAACGAAACTTCACTGTTTTGTATCAAGCCTCTTCTTCTTTGAGCTGGTGTGATGCAGCCCTTTGGATTTCAGCAATGACATACAGTTAGGGTCACATTTTTAACATTCTAGAAACTTTTGGACAAATCTCAAAAATACTGCCCAAAGTTAGCAATATTCATAACATTCTTTATCGTAAACCAACGACATTGCTGAATTTTTGATACAAACCCTGTTTCCATATGAGTTGGGAAATTGTGTTAGATGTAAATATAAACGGAATACAATGATTTGCAAATCTTTTTCAACCCATATTCAATTGAATGCACTACAAAGACAAGATATTTGATGTTCAAACTCATAAACTTTTTTTTTTTTTTGCAAATAATAATTAACTTAGAATTTCATGGCTGCAACACGTGCCAAAGTAGTTGGGAAAGGGCATGTTCACGACTGTGTTACATCACCTTTTCTTTTAACAACACTCAATAAACGATTGGGAACTGAGGAAACTAATTGTTGAAGCTTTTGAAGTGGAATTATTTCCCATTCTTGTTTTATGTAGAGCTTCAGTCGTTCAACAGTCCAGGGTCTCTGCTGTCGTATTTTACGCTTCATAATGCGCCACACATTTTCGAGAACTGGGAGTTGGAGACTTTGAGTTGGATACGCAGACACGGTACCGTGAGTACGCATGCAGCTGCGGCTTCCAAACATTTGATCGCTTGCCCGTACGTGCGTGCCGCTATGTGCATGTCACGTACGTAACTTTGGGGACTTTGGGAAAATATATGTGCTGTATGAACTTTGGGGAGGTGAACGGTACTTTGGGCTGTGGGATTGAGTGTGTTGTGCAGGTGTTTGAGTTGTATTAGCGGGTTATATGGACGGGAGGGGGGAGGTGTTTGTTATGCGGTATTAATTTGTGGCATATTAAATATAAGCCTGGTTGTGTTGTGGCTAATAGAGTATATATATGTCTTGTGTTTATTTACTGTTTTAGTCATTCCCAACTGAATATCAGGTTGCACCCGCCTCTCACAGCATCTTCCCTATCTGAATCGCTCCCACTGCCCTCTAGTCCTTCACTCTCACTTTCCTCAGCCACGAATCTTTCATCCTCGCTCAAATGAATGGGGAAATCGTCGCTTTCTCGGTCCGAATCGCTCTCGCTGCTGGTGGGCATGATTGTAAACAATGTGCGGATGTGAGGAGCTTCACAACCTGTGACGTCACGCTACTCGTCTGCTACTTCCGGTACAGGGAAGGCTTTTTTTATCAGCGACCAAAAGTTGCGAACTTTAGCATCGATGTTCTCTACTAAATCCTTTTAGCAAAAATATGGCAATATCGCGAAATGATCAAGTATGACACATAGAATGGACCTGCTATCCCCGTTTAAATAAAAAAATCGCATTTCAGTAGGCTTTTAAGACATGACATAAATAACGTTAATTGGTATAAACAACCTGGGCGCAGCCCTTTTGCAAGCGTGTGTCAAAGGTTAACCGACAACAAGAACAGTCGAGTTGTTCCGAGATACACTAGTTGCATCAGGGTCTGGAAGAACGTAAGGTGTTCGGTGAATTTAGGTCAGCAGCTCTCAAAATGTTGAGTAAGTAACGTATCAAAAAAGGAAAACACAAACAATGACAGGCTGTTGGGAAAAAATGTAGCAAGCTACAGAACTTCTTTAGGTAGGTTAATTACATAGTTTGAATGGAGTGCTAAATTAGTCGATTGTTAGCCCTCCAAACTCAGCAGTTCTAGACCTATCAATGTTGTTTATGTGCTGCATCGTGAATGTTTATTTTGATTCGTGGCTGTCATTGACCAAGTGTGTAACACACATGGATTTGTTTACTTTTTTATCAACGTTGAAAATAAGTCACTGATATAAACAATAATGGATTGAAAATTGCATGGCATTTTATGTACTTGGTTGCACACAACTTTACTTAAGTTTACTACACGTTAGGTCATACACTGAATGATACAGTCTATTTCAATGTATTGACAATTGTATATCATATAATTGTATAAGTGTGTGCGTGTGTATATATGTATATATATATATATATATATATATATATATATATATATATATATATATATATATATATATATATATATATATTAGGGCTGCAACAACTAATCGATTAAATCGATTATAGAAATAGTTGGCGATTAATTTAGTCATCGATTCGTTGGATCTATGCTATGCGCATGCGCTGCGGCTACGTCTCATGAGGTGGCAGCAAGCCAGCCAATGATGTGTCATGTGCAGCTCACGTGACGACGCAGTCTCCTTTACCTGGAAACATTCGAAAAATGGCGGAGGAAAACAGAACCGATAGTTCAGCGGAGAAACATCTTGAGGTAATTGCCTCAAATGGAGAAAAGTGTACGATATAAGTCGTCAAAAGTGTGGGAACACTTTACTTTAAAGACTTCAAAGAAGACCATTTCCTGCAAAATGTGATGCATGGACCTCGGATGGCACGGAAGTACAACAGTGCTTCGGGAGCACCTGAAAAGGAAACATGCTGGAGCCATGGATGAAGGGAAGAACTCACGGTACGTAACTTTTTAAGTCCATAGTCCGGGTACATTGATCCGTTGTGTCCGTCTTTGTGTGTTTTTAATATTTTGTTAATGAGGAGATTTTTTTTTAAGGAAGCGAAGCAGCAACTGTTGTGTATTAACTTTCAGAGTGTTAGGAACTTCTTGGAGAGTGCATTTTCTGTGTTGTTTTGAGTCGCAACAGGCATTCATGAGTTCAGCTTTTTTGTGAGTAGCGTTAACGTTATCCCTTTGTTGCAACGCGGGGCTGATAATGTGTCTCCGGCAGATTTGAGTCCATAATGCACGGTTACCAATTTCAAAATAAACGTAACAGACAGAAATATCATTATGGTTTCATAATGGATCAATGTAGCCGGGCCCAATAAACTCTATATAAATATATTTAGATTTGAGTGACGCTTTAGTATAACTAAACGTTATGAAGGTGCTGGAATATTTCATGCTATTATTCAAAATTAATCCTTAATTATTCCCAACAGAAACGTGTACAATATCTAATCCAGTTCTGATCTGATGAGATACATTTCTGTGTTATTATCGGTGTATGCTGCATCCCCAATGTCCATTTATTTAATTTAGCTTTTTTTAAATATGGTGGCGTATTTGCCTTTTACGTCAGAAATTATTAATTAAATCAACTAGGTATGTATTAAATTACATGTAAATGATGCTACTATGTACGTTCATTATATGGTTTCTCTCATTTCAGAAAGAAACAAGCCAGCATTAGCGACTTGGTACAAAGGAAGGTGTGCACACCACAGCAAGTGGCTGCATTGACTGATGCTATCCTGAATATGTTGCTAACTGACATGAGGCCTCTATCAATGGTGGAGGATGAAAGTTTTAGACCAATGATTCACGTCATCATCCCTGGTTACACTCATCCCTCAAGGACTCATTTTACCAAAGTGATGAAGAGGAAGTACAAAGCAGACATTCCAAGCAGTGTAGACTGGCATAAAAGCAACCCAGAGCAAAATTGCTCTCACTACTGTTGTGTGGACAAGAGTAGCCACGGAAGCCTACCTTGGCAAAACATGCTATTACATTGGAGACGAATGGAACATGAAGTCAATCTGCCTTACGACCATGCCACTAGAGCAGGGGTGTCAAACTCAAATACAGAGTGGGCCAAAATGTAAAACTGAACAAAGCCGTGGGCCAAGGTTGAACAAATTAACCTTTAAATAGACTTAGACTTAGACTTCCTTTTTATTGTCATTCAAATTTGAACTTTACAGCACAGATAAGAACAACATTTTGTTACATAAGCTCAACACCATCATGCCGCAGAACTTGGTGAGCAAACTGGTCCCCCTTGGATTCAGGAACCCCCTTTGCAACTGGCTGCTTGACTTCCTCACAGACAGACCCCAATCTGTGAGAGTGGGCAACAACACCTCCAGTGCCATCTCCCTGAGCACCGGCTCCCCCCAGGGCTGCGTCCTCAGTCCACTGCTGTTCACGTTGATGACCCATGACTGCTGCACCAGGTCCACTACCAACCACATTGTGAAGTATGCAGACGACACGACAGTAGTGGGCCTCATGCGTGACAACAACGACATGGACTACAGGGAGGAGGTGAAACATCTGGTTGACTGGTGCAGAACCAACAACCTGGTCCTGAATGTCAACAAGCCGCTTTCGACTTCAGGAAGCACCAGTCCAGTCACGCTCCACTCTACATCAACGGCACAGCGGTGGAGATAGTAAGCAGCACCAAGTTCCTGGGGGTGCAGATAACTGACAATATAACCTGGTCCCTACACACCGGAGCTCTTGTAAAAAGAGCTCAGCAGCGCATGCACTTTTTGCGTCGGATGAAAAGAGCACAGCTCCCTCCCCCCATTCTCACCACATTCTACAGAGGCACTATAGAGAGCCTGCTGACCAACAGCATCTCTGTCTGGACGGGAGCCTGCAATACCTCAGACTGGAAGTCTTTCCAGAGAGTGGTGAGGACGGCGGAAAAGATCATCATGACTCCTCTTCCTCCTATCCAGGAGATCGCAAAAAGCCGCTGCCTGACCAGGGCTCAGAAAATCTGCAAAGACTCCTCCCACCCCCACCAAGGACTGTTTTCACTGCTGGACTCTAGAAAGAGGTTCCGCAGCCTCCGAAGCAGAACCTCCAGGTTCTGTAACAGCTTCTTCCCTCAAGCCGTAAGACTCTTGAACGCATCATGATTAAATTATCCCCTCAACTCCCCCCAAAATGGATTAACTCGCTGGAATAAAAAAGACAATGTAACATACATCCATAAACGTGGACGCATGTGAAAAAGTGCAATATATTTATCTGTACAGTAATCTATTTATTTATTTATATATATTTATATATATTTATTTATTTTATATATATATATATATATATATATTATATATATCATTTATATATATTTATTTATTTATATATGCACGTTATTGCTTCTTTATCCTGCACTACCATGAGCTTATGTAACGAAATTTCGTTCTTATCTGTGCTGTAAAGTTCAAATTTGAATGACAATAAAAAGAAGTCCAAGTCTAAGTCTAATAGGGACTCAAACAAGTTTTGCATTGAATATTGAACAAGCAAGGCTTGTATAACTTTATAGTGACATGCAAAATTGAGTTTCAAATAATAATAATAATAATTAAAAAATATCAATGGCATATCAAATACAATTTAAATAGAAATTGAATGCCTCTTTTCTATTTGCATTCTTCTGAGGTAAATATCAACATTAACTTTTTCCACAGGCTAATAAATTAGAAAATAAAATAACAATGAATAAACCAACCATTCAGGACTTAAAACTGCTCAGTTTGCACTTCACTGATCTAATCTGATGTGCCCAAGCCAGATACCTGGCATCTTTTCTTGGATGCTAGTTCATTAATGTCGGGGCTCAGGCTTTGAGCTGAGGCATCTTTCATTAGCGAACAAAGTTGTTCATCAGTCATTATACCTCGTAGTCCACCCGGACCACAGTCTTGGGGGCGTGCTTTAAAGGCACTGCGTTTATCGTCCTCCACGAGCTGTCGTCACGTCTGCTTTTCATCCATTCCAACAACGTGCCGGCCCGATCACAAAATATGTGCGACTTCAGCACGCACACACACGTAAATGCATTGCATACTTGGCCAACAGCGATAAAGGTTACACTGACGGTGCCCGTATAAATAACTTTAACACTGTTAGAAATATGCGCCACACTTTGAATCCACACCAAACAAGAATGACAAACACATTTCGGGAGAACATCCGCACAGTAACACAACATAAACAAAACAAAACAAATACCCAGAATCCCATGCAGCTCTAACTCTTCCGGGCTGCAATATATACCTCCGCTACCACCAAACCCCCCTTCCCCCCCTCCGTGCGTCGGTTGAGGCGGGCGGGGTATATATATAATACATATATATATATATATATATATATATATATATATATATATATATATATATATATATATATATATATATACACATATATATATATAATACATATATCTATACGCATATGTATATCTATATCTATATCTATATACAGTATATACCTTCCAACTTGCATTGGTTCCCTAAAATGTGAGCCCTCTTTTAAGGCAACACTTGCCTTGACCTTAAAAAGGTAAACTGTGTTTGTACAATTTTAGACATTAGTGTCTTGTTTTCATGTTAGCAAGCTAGCGTCAGTCAGTCCGTGAGTTTATCAAAGTGTGGTTATCAATCACGTTTTTTCGATAATTTTAATTAAAATGGTAATACTCACTGTCGGGAGTTTTACCACGGTTATGATTAATACCATTTATCGTTACATTACTATGCTGTTTAGAAACAAATTGAACACACCCTGCCAAATGTGCAGGCAATATGAGGTATGCTGTGTGTGTGTGTGTGTGTGTGTGTGTGTGTGTGTGTGTGTGTGTGTGTGTGTGTGTGTGTGTGTGTGTGTGTGTGTGTGTGTGTGTGTGTGTGTGTGTGTGTGTGGCACACCCTGGGTCCAGCCCATGTATTGCAAGTGCTAGCAGCAACGTGTGCTTCTCATTCATAATAGATACCCTGACCAGTAGCTGAGATGCACATCATCCATGTTAAGGGGTCAGAGATTATACTCCTATGGAATCCCAGTTAGAAAGAGGGGAGGAATAGTTTTGAAATAGAAGATATGTTATGTAAAGTTCGAGTACTTGATACCCAGTAACATCCCCCACGGAGAAGCAAATCCAATAAATAGTCTAATCCATTTAATATAATACGGTAAAATTATATCCTCCCCTTGCATGTTTATTTTGATTTGCAATCATGCATAATCTCTGTTCAACTGTGCTCTTGTGTGATGGTGTGTTCCTTTCACTGCCAGAGGTAATCTCACATTTTATACCACAAAGGGAAAGCCATAAAAAAGGGGTATGGTTTTACAAAGCACATAAATCCACATATCGAGTTTTATATGTAATGAAAAAAATCTGCAGGATTATGGTAAAATAGCTAGACATACATTTTTGACAACTATTCAGAAGTTATTGCAAGTTTGTCAATTTTATGTCAATTTTCTTTCAAATTAACATGTTTCTGTGGGCGACGCCTCAATCCTTTTGAGTTTCAAAAGGCAATCGTGTTTACTTTTGTATGGTTTCATCATTGTATCTTTAAATCCAAGTTAGTGTTCCATCCTTAGGGGTCATTTTTGTATCCTGTCATACACATCCATCCGTGCTTTTCCCTCATTCTCTAATTTGACAAATCTTCCCCCTAAAGCATCAACTTTGGTACAGTATGTATCAGGAAAAAATGATTACTGTGTAATGCTTTCTCGTCGGTCTATCTACCTACTGAGTATAGTGAGAAACATTGTTTGATGTTTGTGCCTCCAATCTACCAAGATAACATTACCCAACCAGAATTAGACTGAAGACTTTTGCATGAGTGCCAAACAGTACTGGCACCTCAGACCATGTCCATCAAGTTGCACTGTTCAGTAGAGGTGGCAATCTTTTTGCACCCCCAATTCAATTATGTTTCAGGAGCTACGATTCGATTAAAAAATTATTATTGATACATCTTTAATTTATGTATATTGTTGCAGTTGTATGTTTCTTTTCGTTTCACTAAATAAGTTTTCATCACTTGCAACTTTTAAAAAAAAGTGCTTTTGTAATAAGAAATCGTTGAATTCCCACATGTGTTAAATTAATGGAAATGTGTGTAAAACTGGAACATAAGTGCTCTATAATAAAGGAGCTGATCGGATCTCTCGGTGAAGTGGCTGGATGCTGTCAGTAAAATTTTAGAACTGTTTGCATTACTTTATTTACAATAAATAAATCGATTATTGACGTTTACTAATCAAGTTTATAATCGTTATAATTGCGATGCATCTAAAAATTGATTATTTCCCCCACCTCTACTGTTCAAGCTTGATATGCTACACATTATCCAATTTGAATAGGTTTCGGGATTAAGAGGGAACACCAACTAAACGTTTGTGTTTGTAACAATAATATCAGATGCTATTAGCACAGGGATGGGCAAAACTATGGCCCACGGTCCATATCGAACTCATTTAGCTTTTTTAACCTGCACAATTCTTGAAAATGATTTTATTAATGGGTTGTACTTGTATAGCGCTTTTCTACCTTCAAGGTACTCAAAGCGCTTTGACACTACTTCCACATTTACCCATTCACACACACATTCACACACTGATGGAGGGAGCTGCCATGCAAGGCGCTAACCAGCACCCATCAGGAGCAAGGGTGAAGTGTCTTGCTCAGGACACAACGGACATGACGAGGTTGGTACTAGGTGGGGATTGAACCAGGGACCCTCGGGTTGCGCACGGCCACTTCTCCACTGCGCCACGCCGTCCCTTTTTATTAAAACTAGGGCTGCAACAACTAATCGATTAAATCGATTAAAATCGATTATAAAAATAGTTGCCGATTAATTTAGTCATCGATTCGTTGGATCTATGCTCTGCACATGCGCAGAGGCAATTTAAATTGTTTTATTTATTTATGTATCTTTTTAATAAACCTTTATGTATAAACTGCAACATGTACAAACAGCTGAGATACAATAATAAAAATAAGTATAGTGCCAGTATGCTGTTTTTCTTCCAATAAAATACTGGAAAGGATATAAATGTAGTTTGTCTCTTTTATCCGATTATTAATCGATTAATCGAAGTAATAATCAACAGATGAATCGATTATCAAATTAATCGTTAGTTGCAGCCCTAATTAAAAGCCTTTAACACCGAAGTTGTCACCAGCGACATGATTTGCAACGTTGACGTGAACCTAAGTCTTAAACCGTGTGTGCAATTGTAATAAAATCCAATGGTTTCTGACAGTAGAGGGTCTCCGCTTTCAAGTGATGTACATGTCATTACGGTAATCCGAGAGACTGTCACAGCCGCTTTCGGAAGACGAGGCTTCAATACAAAGGAGTTGTCGCACAAGTGAGAGTGAGCATGCGTGATAAAAAGGGATGAGGAACAAACTCCACATGACAAAGTAGGGATGTAATGATAGACGGTAATAATGAAAATCGTGATAAAACTCCCAATGGTTAATATAACCGTTTTCACCGACTGGTGGTAGCTCGCTCGCCTAAATGCTAACATGAAAACAAGAGACATTGAAGTCTTGCCTCATTAAAAAACGGTTACCATAGAGCAAGTGCATTTGTTCATACAACCAACCTTGCTTCGCAACTTCCGATTTCTTCCGAGGAAGAAGAAAAAATATATACAGTATATAACATTTTATCAAACAGTTTTTATTGATATTGAATATGTGTCTATTGCGATATATATTGATATTGTTTTATCACCCAGCTCTGATTGTACCTGATCATTTTTGTCACAATAACCCTGATATGTATTTTTTATATGCTTACATCCCTTCTACTGACCATACCCTTCAGCAGTTTGTGAAAATGCCAGGATAACCATAATTTGGATTATGTATGGATGGATGGACTATCACAGATTCATCTATGCAAATGAGGGTTAATGGGAAGTCATCTGAGACATTTGGGAGACAACGCCCCCTAAAGCCTCTGTCAATTAACATCAATATTTGCCTTTCACTCATTGTTCCGTTTACACCTTGCTCCCGTTAACGGCGACAATTAGTGCTAATTAAGAGATTAGGCAGAAAAGGACATGCTTGATTAGGCTAGTACACGTGTATGCGTTTGCCAGCATTAAAGGCTGGATGTGAAGTGAGACCATGTCCTATTGATGTGCTAAAATTACTCAAAATAGAATGCATGGACTACCTTTTTCACAATGATATACTCATTATTTATTGATAAATTAAGTAAAAAGTTAAACGAAGGGATTTCTCTTTGACTGTACATGCTTATTTATAATAATGTAAAACATACAATAAAATATATGTCATCATCTATGATTGCCTCATATCCATACGAAAATGTTTGTTATAGCAGTCAGGCATGCTTTGTTTCGCTGGTGTTGCATTACGTCCGTTCACCTGTATTGTGCTGGTTGTTATTATCTAAGCCAATTATTGCTCAAAGGCACCTGATCATTTAAACTGAAAAATCTATTTAAAATACATCATGTTGTTCTTTTTAGAGTTGCAACTCTCAATCCACTCTGTCAAGAAAACACCTATGTGCTTGTATTTTGTTATTTAGGGCATCCAAAGCAATTTTCAGGGGGTTGTTTTTTATTGCCCCTGCGGCTTGAACATTACTAAAGAGGTTTAGGAAAAAAAACTTTAACGAATAAAGGTAGCAGGATATAGCATGTGTTGTCAGGCTTAAGAGACAGCTGAGCTAAATAAACAGCAGTGATGATTACCAAACTATTTTTATATAGTTTATGTAAGTGCTATAACCAGAATTATCTTTTTTAAAGCTAAAATATAAATATTTTAATTGTTTGTAAAAAAAAAAAAAAAGACAATTACATTGATTATTATTAATGTATTTATGTACAGTAGTTAGTTTATTAATGACTGAATGTTTTTTGTCCAAAAAATTGCCAAAGGAGGCCACAGTTATTTGGTTATTATGTGTGGAAAACATGACCAGTTCCTTATTTGAAAAATAACTAACAATAACATTTAAAGGCTTCGAGCATCTTAACATTAGCATGAACAGTATAACTTGTTTTGTTGTTCTTTGTGTTTATTCAAGTGCAACAGAGAAATAGAGTAAATTGATGTTTGCAGGGCTGTCACAAAACTTCAAAATAATTTTGAAGTTTTGACGGCAGCGTGCATTTCCAAATACCTACAGTATTTTTGTCATTAAAGCTCAATAAAAACCCATATAACAATGGTAAAGCTTTAAGAAGGTATCAACTATTCCAATTCAACTCTTCTTAGTTACTATATTTTACGAACAAATTCTTATAAAACAACATATCAATATCACTAGTATCAGTATTGGGCTTTAAGCCTTATATTTTCCTGAAGTGACATATTTTTCACAACAGCAAACATGCTAAAACATAACATAAATAAATAAATAACATAAATACTTAAACCGTCCCCAAAAAACTAGAGTGTGCATTTCCCCAAATAATTATTTTGTAATTAAAGCTTAAAGGGGAACATTATCACCAGACCTATGTAAGCGTCAATATATACCTTGATGTTGCAGAAAAAAGACCATATTTTTTTTTTACCGATTTCCGAACTCTAAATGGGTGAATTTTGGCGAATTAAACGCCTTTCTATTATTCGCTCACGTTGTGACGTCACATCGGGAAGCAATCCGCCATTTTCTCACTTTCGTCGGTGTGTTGTCGGAGGGTGTAACAACACGAACAGGGACGAATTCAAGTTGCACCAGTGGCCCAAAGATGCGAAAGTGACAAGAAATTGGTTCAAAATACGAGGCTGTAGGGAAAGACAACGAACTGGTCAGTCGTTTGTTCCGAACACTTTACCGACGAAAGCTATGCTACGACAGAGATGGCAAGAATGTGTGGATATCCTGCGACACTCAAAGCAGATGCATTTCCAACGATAAAGTCATAGAAATCTGCCGCCAGACCCCATTGAATCTGCCGGAGTGTGTGAGAAATGGCGGCAGTTTGTTCCCGCAGACGAGCGAGCTAAACCCCCTGGATGTCTTGGCTCACACCGTCCCTTATGCCACTGAAGATGATCAAGAGAAGAATATCGACCCTAGCTTCCCTGGCCTGCTGACATCAACTCCAAAACTGGACAGATCAGCTTTCAGGAAAAGAGAACGGATGAGGGTATGTCTACAGAATATATTAATTGATGAAAACTTTATTCATTACTCGCGGTTTTACGTAAATTATTATACATAAACTGTGTTTACCAATAATTTAGCTTAAAAACTTTTATTTTTTTCAATCATTCGAGTACATTTGGATAGTCTTGTGTAATGCAGTATTTTGTGTCTATTTAGGTATGGTTAACCTGAGTGCTGAAATCGTGGAAAAATATATGTTCTTAGCGCGCCTGAAATGGGATGTCTGCACTCTCAAAGTGCATGTTGTTGCCAAATGTATTTCATATGCTGTAAACCTAGTTCATAGTTGTTAGTTTCCTTTAATGCCAAACAAACACATACCAATCGTTGGTTAGAAGGCGATCGCTGAATTTGTCCTCGCTTTCTCCCGTGTCGCTGGCTGTCGTGTCGTTTTCGTCGGTTTCGCTTGCATACGGTTCAAACCGATATGGCTCAATAGCTTCAGTTTCTTCTTCAATTTCATTTTCGTTACCTGCCTCCACACTACAATCAATATTCTATTTCAACTCTTCTAAGTTACTTACTAAGTTCTAGAATTAAAGGTACCATATGTAATAATGTGGCCAGAAATGGTACCGCAATCACGGTCAAAATGATTTAGTCCCATCCCCTTCTCCCTGACTGAAGTTGTCAAATACGCAGCTGAATCCAACTCGATCGACTGGGCAACTCTAAGGAACTTCAAACTTCCACAGCCGTGCTAATGTTAGAACCCATTTCGTCAGCATACAAGCATACTGAGAACGAAATAGGCACTGACACTACCTATATCCACGGAGGTTTTATTTGTCGATTATATAATGTATATTTTGCCCTGTCAGTTCGAATACACATCAACATACAGACTTACAGGCATACCGTATATTTTTCCCGGTATCCCATATGTCGATTGCTCATTGACCGGGCTAGCACTAAGCATTACACTAGGAGCGAAGCACCATCACAATAAGTATTTGTTGCACGAACATACCAGCTTTCTTGACAAGATCATAGACTGTATTGGACAATATAGTTTACATACGAAATGTCAAATTCCATTCATTACAAGTAATAAGAAAACGTAAATGCCTGACTTATCTATCAAAGAGGAAATCAGCAAGTTTGGCGTCAGATGAAAATATCTTCTCCGCCTTCCATCGTCTCCATCCCCGATACAAATCCTCATTTTGTTCCTGGCTTTGTCATGAATAAGTTGAGAATCCTAACGATGCCTTTTAGATTTACTAAGGTCTGACATGTTTAGTAACTTTACCAGTGGCAGTAGCCAGACGAAGAGGGTGGTGCATAACTAGCAACTTGGATGTAAAACACTCACAGACTTTCTAATTGGTCAAATGGTGGAGGGCGGGACATCGAAATGAAAACAATAATACGAGGGCTGTAAATCAAATTTTGAAATTAGCATATCTCGGCTGAACTACTGTTATCAGTTATAGAGGTATTCGAAAAGAACATGATTTATTATTGCTTTTTGAGGTATCAGGGCCATTTAATGATGACTTGACATGGAATTATTACATATGGCTCCTTTAAGTCAAATAAAACTAGCGATGGGAAAATATCACTATCAGGCTTTTAGTGACATATTTGTCACAATAGCAAAAATGCTAAAACATAACATAAATAAATAAATAAAAAATAATTGATCATTTACAATTATTTTGAATTAATATGTGCTTATGTTACATTTTAATTGAAATTGCATCTCCCAAAAAAGTGTCGAGTTTATGAATACATTCAGTCAATACAATCAGGAATACATTTATGATTACAATGTAATATATATGTAACATCACACATCATTGACACAAACTAGTAGTATTTAAAAAAAAAAAAGTTTTAGGTGTTCAACTTAGTCTGGTATATGTCCTATGATTATACTTTAAAGGGGAACTGCATTGTTTTTTTTAATTTTATTTGCTTATTGTTCACAATCATTATAAAAGACATGACAATTGATCTATTTTTTAATGCATTCTGAATATTAAATACATTTGATCAACATTTTGCTTACAATGGAGCCCATAGGAGCCTTTCAATTCTGCCTATATATACATTATATACCCGATATAAATATATATGTCATGTAGTAACGGGCACATTTATAAAAACATTTAATATGTACGTATTTTGATCATTTCAAAAACGCATCACAATGTTTGCTTTTTTTTTCATCACTGATTATTACTCACTGCAGACTTTATATTTATGCAAACAAACATAATAAAACATCACTTACTGTACAGTGTCTGCTGTCATTAGGATGTCGACTTCTAGGATGTTCATATATTCCAATTTTGATGAAAAATGTCTCATAATCCTTGCGAAGAAACAGGATGGGGGGCCGGATAGAAACAAGCGCTTTTCGTGTCGTTCTCGCCAGTTCGAGGTCCTAAATGGCTGTCAAAGGCTCCCAATTTGTCGGATTATATTCTCACCCATCTACTTTTCAGGTGAGAGGCATGATTTATGATCTACAAAAAACTTACAGGGAGGAACCAGCAGACCACTCGACGATGTAAACATAGGGACACAGAAAGTGATCGCGGCGCCGCTATAAATAGTTTGTCTGCGTTAGCGCTTATAATAACAACAACACCAATACTTGGTTAATATTCAAGTCATGAAATGTAAATTGAGTGTTGTTGGCGCTTTTTGAATGGTTATTTATCGGATTTTATGGGCGGAATAGTGGAGCTCCCGTCGGTTTTGCTGTAAGCTTAATTTTGTTTACGTTTATTTAATATTTAGAATGCATTTAAAAAAATCCATCCATCATCATGTCTTGAATAATGATTGTGAACGATAGGCAAAATTCCAAAAATAGTGCAGTTCTCCTTTAAAAGACAATGTTCTTATGGGTTAAAGTTACCTAAATTTAGTTATGGATCCTTATAAAGTGATTTTCACTCGAAATGATACGCGAACATAACAAGTTGAAAAAGACTTTCAAATATTTCACATATCAAAGTGTCTTAAAGGTGTACCAAAAATCTACATTAGGTCAACTAGCTTGGTTACCACAATGGTCTATATAAAATACTTTCGATAAGTTCACCTGTTCTCAGGCCAAGTTCATACTCCACAGGATTTACGTCTCTCAAAGTTACTGCCGAATCCTTAATCAATTCTTTTTTTTTTCTTCACCATATCCTCGTTCGCACATCTCCGCTCGACAGTACGTTCTGCCTCTCACATTAGCCATTCTCGCCCGTGTGCCAATTTATATAACAAGAAGAATGTAATTGGCTTAGCGGAGGTCTTTGTTTTCTTTCAACCCCCATCTTCCCTCTTGTCTTTTCTTTCATCATCACTCTTCATATCCATGCCCCTTTTGTCTTCTTTGTCTGCCTGTCCATTATATTGGAAAATAAATATACATTTAACCTTGAAGTCTCTCCCCTCGAACCAAAAGACAACTAATTATGTGACCGTTAGGCTTTCTGGGCTTAGTCCGTAATGAATAGTAATATTCTGCAAACAGCAAATTCAAGTTTCTTATTACTTTACATTATGTAAGTTGCAGTGCTTGCTGATCTGTCAGTCTACTTAGATAGGACACAAATCCACATACTGCAGGCTTGTTTTGCTAATTGTTTGCGATTTAACGGTCCATGTATACGTAGTAACATTTTTCAGAACATAACTTTTGCTTCAGTACAAAGGTGTACCAATTTTCACACAAGGTACACAACATTACATTTATACTGAGTTAACAAAAAACAGTTAAACCTAGCTTTTGTCTAGTGAAAATCATGGGCAGTGATAGTTAGTGCCAAGGAGAATGCAAAGCCTCAATATCCTATAAAAGGAGCGCCGTAAAAATAGCTGTGTCATCGGCGGTCTCGTCTTGTCTCCCTGTAACGTATGTCTGCTCTTAGTGGGACTGTGCCGAAAATATAATTTTCAGTTCTTATGTGTCTTGTGCATGTTAAGAATTGACAATAAATCATCTTGAATCTTGAATCTTGAATCTTTTCCATTGTTAAATCTCCTGTTTGAACTTTAACTTCATCGCCACAAATCATTGATTATGGCGTATTGTTATAAATCTACTACCATATTTTCAGGACTATAAACCGCAACCTTTTTCTAATGCTTTGAACCATGCGGCTTATAGAGTGGTGCTGCTAATTTATGGATTTTTCTTCGCTAACGGCCATAATGTTTTGTATTCAACAAATAGTTTTCATATTAAACCGGCAAACGCTAAAAATATCTGTTTGTGCAATAGTGACATCTTTGGACGAGTTTGCTTACTGTAGGGCTGTGTGCTGAGCCCCCTCCTCTACTGCCTTTACACCCATGACTGCAGTCTGGCCCACAGTGACAACCTTACCGTCAAGTTTGCCGACGATACCACAGTGGTCGGGCTCATCTCCAGGGGTGACGAGGCTGCCTACAGAGAGGAGGTCCTGAAGCTGACGGCCTGGTCTTCGGAGAACAACCTCGCTCTCAACACCAGCAAGACCAGAGAGATCATCGTCGACTTCAGGAGGAGCAGCACCGACCCTGCCCCCCTCTACATCAACGGCGAGCGTGTAGAGAGGGTCCACACCTTCAGGTACCTTGGAGTCCACATCTCTAATGACTTCTCCTGGACAGTCAACACCACATTAATCATCAAGAAGGCTCAGCAGCGACTACACTTCCTTAGAGTCCTCGGGAAGTACAACCTGAAGCCTGACCTGCTGCTGACCTTCTACCGCTCGTCCATCGAGAGCCTGCTGACCTACTGTATTACGGTATGGTACGGCAGCTGCACTGCAGCAGACAGGGAGAGGCTGCAAAGAGTGGTCAAGACGGGTCAGAAGATCATCGGCCGCCCTCTCCCCTCTCTGACGGACATCTACACCTCCCGCTGCCTCAACAGAGCCAGTGCCATCATCAAAGACAGCACCCACCCTGGCTCTGACCTGTTCCACCTGCTGCCCTCTGGGAAGCGCTACAGGTGCATTAAAACCAAAACAAACAGGCTAAAGAACAGCTTCTTCCCCAGGGCCATAACCATCCTGAACGGACTGCCCCATTGTCCCTCATAACTGCCTTCTCTTCGGTGCAATAACCCATTCCACCAACCACCCTGTTTTTTTTTGGTTTTTTTTGTTTTTGTTTTGTTTTTTCCATGTATATATTCATTTCACACCATATTCATTGCACTTCTACATTTTTTAAATTTTTATATATTTGCACATTGTTTTTCTAGCATGCACACATCGCACTGTATGGAATGGCCTCAATCTCGTTACCTTGCGTAATGACAATAAAGCTGATTCTGATTCTGATTCTGATTCTCTTCTGAAAATGTACTTCCTGTTCCATTGCCTTGAGCCAGAATATACGTCTAGGTTCATCCACTATTCGTCAGTAGCTGTGTCTGCTCAAAATGATTCTTCAGTCATCACTCCAAGCAGTTTGTAAGTTTTACAATATAACTAAAACAATTCATACTTACTAAATCGTCCCATGTGTGATGTCTGTAGGAGTGTTTTCATGCATATTTGTACGTGCTATCGTAATGTAATCAAGCTAGCATTGTTAGCATTAGATTATATGCTAACACTTTTACAAGTGTCTGTGTTAGTACTATTAACTTATAATGGCATTCTGTATGTATTGTTTCAGTTTTGTAAATTCACAAAAACGTCACTGTGGAGTTATTGAGTCTGTTAAGCTGATTGGAGAACAAACTTTTGCACCTGGTGGGTCCATGATGATGACTTCTGTTTTGTTTGATTCACCGTTTTACTGCTGTGTTACAGGCACCGTTTGGAAACAATTATGGTATGTAAATATACGTTTACAAAATCTTTTGTACCGATATTTATCCGTGGCGTATGGTCTGGTAGGGCTAATAAATACATTTATATCTAATGAATTTTGGAAGAATCATTACAATTTTGATTACAATCTTGACCTGTGTATCTGTAATTTTGTTTTCTACTTTTGTTAATGTTTGGAGATTTTTAGACCAAGTACATTGAAGACAAATTCAACGAAACCGCAGTTATACAGCCGCTAAAACAAGCTCAAATATAAAAAAAATATATATGTAAAACCACATTGATGCATGTATTTCACTGTATGGCAGAAATAACACCAAACATGCCATGGTCATAAAGTTCACCAACATAAAATACAAAAGAGTAAACTGACAGGATCAGACGTGTACATGAAACAGCATTGACAGCATCTGACAAAACACAACGCTGACATCGGCAAGAAAGCAGGCAACTTAAGGAAACAGCCCAAAATTCAAGGCTCTTGCATCACCAACTGCAAAATCTATATCAAGTTAAATGGAGAAGCAGGAAGACGCCCAAGTACTGGACAAAACTTAGAGATGACATCATCTTGATTGTAGAGGAAATTAAAGGCATAACACACAAACTAAGAAGAATGCAGCTTCTTGCATAGAAGAAGACCCAGTATTAGGGATGTCCGATAATGGCTTTTTGCGGATATTCCGATATTGTTCAACTCTTTAATTACCGATACCGATATCAACCGATACCGATATCAACCGATATATGCAGTCGTGGAATTAACACATTATTATGCCTAATTTGGACAACCAGGTATGGTGAAGATAAGGTACTTTTTAAAAATAATAATAAAATAAGATAAATAAATTAAAAACATTTTCTTGAATAAAAAAAGAAAGTAAAACAATATAAAAACAATTACATAGAAACTAGTAATAAATGAAAATTAGTCAAATTAACTGTTAAAGGTTAGTACTATTAGTGGACCAGCAGCATGCACAATCATGTGTGCTTACGGACTGTATCCCTTGCAGACTGTATTGAGATATATATTAAAATATATTGTAGGAACCACAATATTAATAACAGAAAGAAACAACCCTTTTGTGTGAATGAGTGTGAATGGGGGAGGGTTTTTTTTTGGGTTGGTGCACTAATTGTAAGTGTATCTTGTGTTTTTTATGTTGATTTAATTTAAAAAAAACAACAAAAAAAACGATGCCGATAATAAAAAAAACGATACCGATAATTTCCGATATTACATTTTAACGCATTTATCGACCGATAACATCGGTAGGCCGATATTATCGGACATCTCAGTATTCACAACTTTTCACCACGCAGTAATAAAAACAGCAATATTATATTTGACAGTCATCACAATTGTTAACACCATTAATTAACTTTTGCTTAATCTGTATTCTGCATTTAATACAGTATGCATTACACAATGTTTATTTGAGCTTTTTAGGCCTGTATTATTATTTATTCATTCTTACTTATTTCATTCTGTTTTAAATTGTTTCTATTATCATTTACATTTAATACATGCACATATTTATTTTCATATGTTTGCACTTTTATCTTCACAAGTTTTTTTTAACATGTTTGATACTTTTCTCTCCCTCTTAGAAAATGGTGACATTTAAATAACGGTAATGTAGTAAAAAAATCAAACAGCCTTTTTTACATTAAAAGAAACGGAAACAGGTAAGTTATTGACTGTGTGCTCATGTCAAACAAAGAATGTGAACAAATAAACAAACCATTGCTTCTTTCTACCCCTTTTCGGACATGTTGAATTGTGTCACTGTGATGTTGCTTCATGTAACTTGTTAATAAGCATATCTGAAATAAATAAACCATGACTTTAAGGGGTGGCAGAAAGAAAGATTCCAATCGGAATTGCGATTCTTATTATACATACATGTTACATGTAAAACAATTCGTAAACATTTTTAAAAATCGACTTTTGAAGAATCGTGTTGATTTTAGAACCAATTCTGAATTGACTCATCACCCCATGAATCAGAATCGAATTGAATCGGGGGTTCACATTCTTAATGACCATGTGTAGAAATAATATAATGATGATGAAGAATACATTTCAAATGTGTTTGTAATTTATAAATAATAATCATTAAGCCTCTTTTAGCAACACAATGCAGTATTTATTTCAGAAATTGGAATTTCACAAATATATTGCCCTGCTATTAGAGATGCGCGGATAGGCAATTATTTCATCCGCAACCGCATCACAAAAGTCGTCAACCATCCGCATCCACCCGAACCAACATTTTATCAAAACCACACCCGCCCGCCATCCGCCAGTTGTTATATATTTAATACAGACGATGCAAGCATATTAGTGAGGTTATGAAGCTTTTGCCTGTTAAAGAAAGGAGACTGATCCAATGCAGCAGAGACTGCGTGCCACGCATTAATATATCTTGGCCTCACATTAGTGGCTAAGATATATTAATGCGTAATAATATTATTTATCATTATTATAATATTATTGTCATTTCCATTAAGAAAGTGTTGACTATTGTTGCCAATGCCCTCAGATCAGGAGTATGTTCCTCACACTTTGTGTGCGCAGTTCCAGCAAGCAGAACGAGGCTTTTAAGAAGTTAAAACAATGTTTTAGAAAGACTAGGCCTATATTTTCGTTAGGTAAAAAAAAATGTCTGAATTTATTTAAATGAATATTAACTTGTTAACGTTATAATGCTCAAATAGGGACGAGGGTGGGGTGCACAGTGAAACAGTGAACAATTTCGCGACAAAGATGAACCTTTATTGATTGATCTGCGGCCATGACAAAATATCAGACAATCTCCATTGTCAACGACAGGCAGGAAAATAAAGATAAACACATAGCCTATGTTCTAGGCATAGGCTCATACGTTTTTAAGTTGAAATAAAAAAATAAATAAAAAATGTGCCTCATAAGTCTTAGGCTGTCAATCACGCGCACAAACTTAAATTATACAATAACATATGTATGTCATCTCTATTTAAACAAAAATAAATAAAATAAATAATAATAACAAATTACCTGCAACTTATTGGCCAAGGCAAATAGCTGAAGGGGGGAAATCAAACCCATCAGACTGCACTTTATCATCAAACTTGAATTATAATGAAAATAGACGGTTGCGACAAACAAAGCAGGCTAAATATCCTTACATTGTCGCCAATAGGAGATGCGCTTCACTTGAAAGCGAGGCCAAATAATTATTCACACATAGTAGTATATCTCGAATAGAAAAAAAACACAATAAACAACGCAATTGCCTTAATTCCTTTGCATTGTAGTGCGCCCAAACAACACGTAACCATCAAAATTATTTAGCTGACCGAACTCAATATAGGTTAGACATGGGCTTATTTGGTATAGCCTACAGGTAACGTAGACTAATTCCTTTAACATATCCAACCGTATGTCTACTTACTTTTTTTTTTGTTAGCACTATGCAGGAATAAAATGGCATCTACAGTGCCAGGATTCATGCGAGAGCGCCTGGCCTCTAAAATGCGCCCTGCTGCGCTGAAAGAGCGCTCACTTGCGGCACTTGTTGCTGGGACGCGGTGCCTGATTAATAATTGACTGTTTCAAAGAGTGCTGCTCGTTTTTCGTATGTGGGTAACAACATTTAACTATGTATATATATTTCCGAATTGGTTCAACCGCCAACCGCCCGCATCTATTTAAAATCTATTTTTACCCGCCCGACCCGCGGTTTATCCGCGGACTCCGCGGTTGTGTCCGCAAACCACGCATCTCTACCTGCTATGCAAAACACAAATGTCCACTGCAGAGGACGCTACTTCACAGGAGAGTATATGTGCATGCATGATTACATATACAGACGCACTTCCATAGTGACACATTTGAAACATGGTTATTGTGTGCATTAAATAGTCTAATCCAGCCATACTGTATGCAAAGGTTTATCAGAAGGTATATAAGTCTTTTCAGCACCCCACTGATAGGCTACTTTTGGAAAATCACTCTAAAGAAAAACAAAGGCCAGAAATGCAACGACCTGCTTCAGTTCCTCTGTGTTGAGTTACAGCAAAGAGCGTCCCTGAAATGATAGGCTGCAACTGGGATATTTGTGTCTCATAAATCCACTATGGTTCCATTGGCATTTACAGCCGTTCCGTCAGGTTTGGATGTCCAAAGAGGGGGAAAAACACGACTGAGACAAAGCTCAGCCTCAACCACCCCATTCACCATCCTGTCAGCGTCCCAAACCATCTGTTATACTCATCCACCTGCAGAGTACCCTACAAACTAAAGTTTGGAAACTGTTTACCTGGCATAACCTCGGTGACTTCACAGAATACATTCTGCTGTTTGTCATGTATGCTAAATTTAATAATTCAACATTTTACACTAAGAAAATTAATTTCATGAGAAACATCTTCTTCTTTTTTTATTTTATGTCAGCAAAAACAATAATTTATGAGACATGCATCATTATTTAGGGTTGCAAAAGGTCTTATTTGTATCAAACATGCTACAAGTTACATTCAGGAACATCACAGTTACACAACTCTAAAAGTGAGCAGGAAGAAGCAGAGGTGATTCAATCGCATCTATTCTCTATATCTCAGCAATTACTTATAGTTCATTCAAACAAGTTAACACTTACGAAAAATGCATGTGCGGTCATCACGAGAGCTGCATGATTAATCAACATCTGATTGACATTGAGGTTTTAATTAGTGCTAGAGCGCAAAATAAGCACAGGTTTTGCTTTTTTACTCCATCGTCACCGGTGTTTGTGTGACAGACATGTTTGCCAATCAGAATTGTTGAGCCTCGCGTTTCTTTGTCTCTCGCTGCAAACAGGGAGAAATAAGTCTCACTTTGTGCATTGCTCTCAGCACCTGAGTGTGTTTATTTACCAATTAACTGAACACAGTGAGCGCTCTTTTCAGTCATCCACAGTTTAAGCACGGATAGAGAGCCTCGCAACTCGCGAGAGAGAAGGCCCACACAGTGACAAAAATGAGGGGGGAAAAACATGATTACAAAACCAAATGTCCTGTATGTGTATTTCAGCTTCAAATTGGATTGGCGATATGACCCCATCAACATGGACGAAAGAGTGACAATGCTGTGATCGTGTGATGGCAACAGACAAACGTCTGACCTCGTTTTTCTAACTGGGGAAAAAAATGCACATTATGTTCAATATTTATTAAGTAAAATTTTTGCTTACAGAAAGGAAAGTCCATTTTATTTTTTGTTTGTTTATTTATTTAGTACAGCAAAGTTATTTACCTTCCAATTAAAGTACAATGGTAAATAATTGCACAGTAATGGGAAACATAAGTTTATATAATTTTAAAGGGTTACTTGCATTATAATTACCGTATTTTTCGGACTATAAGTCGCAGTTTTTTTCATAGTTTGGCCGCAGGGGTGCGACTTATACTCAGGTGCGACTTATATGTGAAATTATTAACACATTACCATAAAATATCAAATAATATTATTTAGCTCATTCACGTAAGAGACTAGACTTATAAGATTTCATCGGATTTAGCGATTAGGAGTGACAGATTGTTTGGTAAACGTATAGTATGTTCTATATGTTATAGTTAGCACGTTCTCAGTTGGTTATTTATGCGTCATATAACGTACACTTATTCAGCCTGTTGTTCACTATTCTTTATTTATTTTAAATTGCCTTTCAAATGTCTATTCTTGGTGTTGGGTTTTTTCAAATAAATTTCCCCCAAAAATGCGACTTCTATATGTTTTTTTCTTTCTTTATTATGCATTTTCGGCAGGTGCGACTTATATTCCGGTGCGACTTATACTCCGAAAAATACTGTACATATTATGATTACTTTACATCATAAACTCTAAACTATAGTCTTACCAATGTTTTACTTGATTATTTGCATACAATGTAGAATACTGGATTTTTATTTGCAGACTTATTTTATTTAAAGCAGACGTTTTAAGTTCATACTTGATCTGATTGATTAGTATTATTATCCATTGATTATTGTAATCTTTATTGATTCATTGGAGTTTATTTATTTGCAAGCAATGTGCAAAGCTGCCTTTTTGTTGAACCAAAGTAATTTGTTTAAGACAGAAGTATTGCCTCCAAAAGGAAGCTCTTAATTTAGTAACTTGAAAATCATTCCATAAAAAGTACAATTTATATCTGGTCTGAAAAGAACAGCATTATACTGATTTTTGCTAAAAAAAAAAGTAAATGCAGTGTATGCAGTGTTATTTCAAACTACTAGTTTTTGATCAAATAAAATAAAAACGTGTTTTGAATTATTGCCATCATTTGTATTCATTGGTTTCTTTAAAAAAGTACGGCAATAAATTGGAGGTTTTTTGGGCCATATCACACAGGCCTATAATATTGATACACTAGCATGCAGCTTGATCGCAGTAATGCTCAATCTAATCAACAGGATTTCTGTTCGAACCAGTAGACGTAGTAAGTACACGGAAACGCATGTGTACAAAGCTAACAGAGAAGTCTTTAACTTAATGTATAAAGTATCTAACTTACAGTGTATTGTACAAATAAATAAAATACATATTATCGAGTAGCGCTGGGCGATATGGACGAAAAATTATATCTTGATATATTTTTAGTTAAACTTGATATTCGATATGTATCTCGATATATTTTCCGGTAAAAATATTTATATAAAGATATTAATTTTTGAGTGAGATTCACTGAAATTGAAGTGAATTACAATTGTACTGTAAACAGTGAGTGGCACTGTAATTTAACCCAGTTAGTCAAGATGGGTATTAACAGCACAGAAAATAAACTGTTTAAGTAGCACAGAATTACATAACATAAATAAAATAGAAAAACAAAGAATGTTTTAATAAAATAGAAACATATTCTGTCTACTTAGAATAAATAACATAGCTGTGCAAATAATACAAAATGTATCAAACTCAGATAAAAAATAAATTTGCAGGCAGACACTTTTTAATTCCCAGTCAACAATGTAATGGACTGTCACACACGTACGGTTCTGTGGTCCTACTAGACCACACGTCTGTGGTCAGCGCCGAGTAAGTGACTTGACTTAATTGTGCGACTATGATCTTGTTTGTTTCAAAATGACTATTCAATGTCAAAATATAAAGAGTAGAAATAATGAACAAAATGTCAGTCACTGTCTTGTTGTAAAACCCCAATGAAAATGAAATGTAGCATTTGGACAGGCTATACCAGGGGTCGGCAACCCGCGGCTCCGGAGGCGCATGCGGCTCTTTGATCACTCTGATGCGGCTCAGCTTGTCACGGCCAGGGCGCATTCCAATGCGCCCTCATCTTTGCGCTCTGCTTGTCAAACCTCGGGGCACGCCCACGGCCGCGCAAATCCAGGGAGCCGCCAGCTGTAATCATTCACCGGCAATCGGCGCACCTGCCCGTAATGAGGGAGCTGCCTTCATAAGCCTGCTCAACCTGCCATCACGCGCTGGGATATAGTCTTCTGTACCGTAAGCCGAAACAAGCTTTATGCTCTCTCGCTCTCTCTCTCTCTCTCTCTACGTGTCCACCTGATTACCTGATCTTGAGATGGAACTGGCTGACATAGCCGACAAAGACATGTGGGTGTCGAAGTTAAAGCGCCTGACAGCGGACCTTGAAGATATTTCACGCCAGAAGGCCGTTCTTGCTCAGAATCACAAATGGTGTGATATTGAAAACCTCCCCAAACCAGACAAACTTGTGTTCGAAACTTGGAACGCTATCCCCGACTTTTATGTGAACATGAAAAAGTATGCACTTGGAGTCCTGTCGATCTTTGGATCCACATATGTATGTGAGCAGGTGTTCTCCAACATGAACTTTATTAAAAACAAACATCGCACACGCCTCACAGATGAGAGCTTACAATCCTGTGTGAAGATAAAGGTGACGTCATGCAGCCGTGATGTGGAGACACTGTGGGTTGCGGTTCAGGAGCAGAAATCACATTGACCAAGTATGATAAATATTTTAATGTCCTATAATTTTGCATATATTCACATTTATTAATTGTTCAGTGAAATAGACATTTTATTATTCAGGTTGGCAGCTGACTGCTCGGCGCCTGTAAAAGGATGACGGCACAGAGAGAGAGGACGGCATTTTTGGTTCTCTGCCAGTGGATAATTTAAGTTCGGCGTTTTGTGTTTTCATTACTACAAGGAGGACTTAAATAGATATTAAATATTTTACTTAACCTTCAACCCGACGTCTTTTTTGGAGTTAAAAACGTTCTGTTGCATGCAGAAATTTTATTTCATTTTCTCTGCAGTCGTTCATTGATTTCATAAATGTAACCCAAAATAGTTTGTTTATACATAGCACAAAGCAAAAAAAATGTTATATGCAGTGTTATTTCATTTTAAATTTCAAAAGAGTTTTGTGGCTCCCATTGTTTTCTTTAATTTATGAAACGGGTCAAAATGGCTCTTTGAGTGGTAAAGGTTGCCGAACCCTGGGCTATACTGTAGCAAAAGTCATCACATGTCCACAATCATGTGGGTTCTTAAATGTGTATTCCACCTCTTCCATGTCGAGAGCAGTTTTGATTTGGGCTTACATGGTAAACAACTCAAATGCTGGCCATTGTTTTATCCAGACGCATACTTTTGTCCAAATGTGGCCAAGTAGACGCATTGTGGGTTTCCTGGACGTCGTCTACATCGCTAAAAGAAAAATCTAAGGAAGAGAATCCCTCTGCCATCTTCCACTAGTTTTTTTTAATATATAAATTGCCCGCTTTAAAATTCCCTCTTCTCTTCTAGAACTCTCTCGTCATCATTTGGGATGTCTGTTGTGATTTCCCTTCCTGGTTCCATGACCCGCCCTATGTTGCCTCTGATTGGCCTAATCTTAACCAATCGTGACTCATCATAGTAAACAACCAACCAATCATGGATGTTCTTATACGTGCAAGCACGTCTTGGAAGGAAGAAGGGGAGGGGTTTAGTATCCTGTGGAGGGAAGCGGGGGAGAACAACGAACACAACAAATAAGCGGCGTTTGCTAATTTCGATATTACCATATTTTCTTAATTCATATCTTGCCTAAAAATATATCGATATATCGTACAAACTCGACATATCGCCCAACCCTATTATCAAGATTATTAATCTCAATGGGACTTTCCTGGGTAAATAAAGGTTAGGAAAAAAAAAGTTCTCAATAGTGATTTTATTTAAGGGGGTCACAGAAAATGTATGTTCCCAATGGGGGTCATAACATAAAATAATTGAGAAACACTGCTTAAGCTTATCTAAAACACATTATTTCAGCGGGTGAGCTACTTATCAGATGACCAAGTTGAGGTGATCTACCTAACAGACGTTCTTTAACATATTAAAGGTGTTTAATAAAACTGTTCAATACATTATTTATTGAAGACAATAATATAAATTGGTGTAACAAAAACATGTTTAAAATAATTGACATCTTATTAAATTAATATTCCCATTTTCCAGCTCTCAGCAATTACTGATCATTTATTTGCTTACTGTGTTTAACCCATACTCGGTTGTACAGGTAAGTCGTTAAATAAATGCCCAGTGTTGTAATTATGTACACTTATTTGTTGTCGGGATGGCCAGCCTTCTGCCTCTCGCCTGTAAAAATCACTGCTCTCATTAGTTCCTTCTTTGTGTGCTATTTTTTATTTGTATTTTTGCCAGTTATAATACCACATATTTATGTTACTTTGTCATTCCTGAACAAAATGAGGGGGCAGAAATGCTTACAGAGGGGGAGCTTAGGGCCACTGGTGATCTACGCGAACGTTGGAGAAATTGCCCCACCCACTGGGACAAGGAGGAACAAAATGAGGCAATGAATACAATTGAATTGTTCTGTCGACACTCCTCAAAACTGAGATGAAAAACATAAAGACATTCAGCGGGAAGAGACGGGCGGAGTAGGCGGAGGAGGTCACAGTTTGAGACGCCAAAGGTTTCAGGTGTTGTGTCAGCTAAAGGTCTCTGAGCAGGTGGATGGCTGTGCCGTTAAAGGTTACCCAGACAACCTATCTTGTTAGTGCGCCAGTCAGATGACAGCGTACAGTGGAGAGAGGGGTCATAAGGTCGGAGTTTGTGAACCCCATCGTATCTGGGGAAGACCCTGCTGTCATTTGTTTAAGGTTACAGTTGTCTTCTATCTAAGGTGCTTTAAAAAAGTTAATTGCCCCCAGTATTTACCCCTGCATTCCCTCTGCTGACTGATAGTACTTGGACCGAAGGGCCTGTTTGTATCTCAGCTTGTATGTACTGTATGTAAAGTAAATACCCGGGGATGTCATCATTTCATCACATGACTATATATGTGTAACAGACATTTGTCTCTAATTGTCCTCTACACTGCAGTATTTAAAACGATTCATATTTACCACGGCTTTCATCTGTCAGACATTATTTTATTATTTAATTGTTTGGTTTATTTTATAATTTAGTTAACCTCTTTAACCCTGTGTTTGAGAGGCTTCAGAGAAAACAACATATCTAAAAAAAATATTTTCATCTATAGGGATGATCTTGGTATCAAAGTTCAGGGGAGACTTTGAGAGTTACTGTACATATCTTATACAGTATATATATATATATATATATATATATATATATATATATATATATATATAAGTAAATAAAGCTGTTTATGCAGTTAGTTTTAGCGTTGGGCAAACAGTACGTGTGTTGGAAGGGCAAAGTGTTAGCTATTAAAGGGTGCTACGATTGTTGCATTAATGTTTTATATATTTAAATGATTCGCGACATAGTAGAATCAGCTTTTATTGGCCAAGTGTATGTTTCAACACACAAGGAATATGACTTGGTAGACATTATGCTCGTCTTTAACCATTGGCTTGTTTTCCACCGTTGTCTATTTAAGTGATTGTGGTGTGAAGTGTCTTCTGTTTTTCTTAAACTAGTTTGGTTGAGCTTTTAGATGATGTCATTTTAAGATACGTGGATGTGTAGCATATGTATATTCATACAACTATCGCGCCGCAGTTACCATAATACCACAGATGCAACCATGCTGCCCACTGTATCAGGGTCTAGCGCTTTTAAAAGGTTACATTAAGGTTGTTAGTAGACCAATGCCAAAACTTCTCCAACCTTCCATCCATCCATTTTCTACCGCTTATTCCCTTCGGGGTCGCGGGGGTGCTGGAGCCTATCTCAGCTACAATCGGGCGGAAGGCGGGGTACACCCTGGACAAGGCGCCACCTCATCGCAGGGCCAACACAGACAGACAGACAACATTCACACTCACATTCGCACACTAGGGCCAATTTAGTGTTGCCAATCAACCTATCATGATAAAAATGTTTGTCAAGGCAAAATGTTCTTTAACTGGAGAATTTCTTATTTTATCAGAGGAACTGTCCAGGGTACTGAAATCTTGGGCTTCAGTTTTCCTCATTGAATCCATCCATCAATTTTCTACCTCTTGTAGAAAATGGGGGGCGGTACACCCTGAACAAGTTGCTACCTCGTCGCAGGGCCAACACAGATAGACATTCACACTCACACACTAGGGCCAATTTAGTGTTGCCAATCAACCTCAATGAGCTATACATATTTTCATATTGGAACAGTTTCAATCAGTTGTGAAATGTGGGAGTAGAAGGACAAATGGGTCCGAATAAAAACAAAAGAAGAATATGTGTATGGAATAACACCTTAGAGTTACTTTATCAGTCCTTGTAAGTATCAAGTTTGCTCTGGTGTGTATGTTTGATGTTTAAATAGGGTCTGATGATCAAAAACAATAAAAACACATTCAAGTTTGAAGAAAAACAACATTTCAATGTCTTTTTTGTAAGGATTACATTGTATCAATTGTCTGCACAAACAAAGCAGTCGTCTTTAAAATAATATTCCTATTAGACAAATAGTGTGGGTTGCCACGCAACATTACAAGCACTACAACAAAGCCCAGAAGCAACAAGAAAGGCCATAAGCACACAAAAAGAAAAAGAGTGAAGAGTTCTGTGTTGTGAGTAAAGACTAAATTAAACCAAATTTCTAGGTGCAATGATTGATAATTAAATGAACTAGAAATCTCATCTAAAAAATATACAACGTAAGGTGGCAAGAAACATATCAATAATGAATAAAGCTAAACATGCATTGTACCAAAAATCACTCCATATCCTCCACTGCTCACTAGTGTTGCCATTTCTGAGTTATTGTGCAGAAATATGGGGAAATAAATATAAAAGTACACTTCATTCATTAACTGTGTTACAAAAAAACCATGTTAGAGTAACACATAATGTTGAATATAGAGGACACTCACACCCTTTATTCATTGAATCGAAAATATTGAAATTCCACCACATAGTGGATTTGCAAACAGCTAAAATTATGCACAAAGCAAACTATAATCTGCTACCCAAGAATATACAACAATTATTCTCAATAAAAGAAGAGAAATATAATCTTAGAGAACAATGTGATTTAAAACATTTGTATGCACGTACAACATTTAAGACCTTCAGTATATCAGTATGTGGAATTCAATTATAGAATGGATTAAGCAAAGAAATCAAACAATGTACTAATGTGATCCAATTCAAGAAACTCTTCAAACTTAAAGTGTTTACAAAGTACAAAGAAGAAGAACCATGATAAACATTCTGAATTGATTCTATCTGTCCATTCATTTTTTGTATAATTGTATTCATCCCACATTATGAAATATAACTTACTTCACTAATTATTATCATTTTTTATTTTTTTTAATGTTATTACTAATGGAGTATATTGTGAATAAATTGACAACAAGAAGTGAACAAAAGTGTTAGCAACTGCTATGTAAAGGAAAAGGGGAAGGATTAAATAAGATCTGCTTCTTCCTACTCATTTTCGAACACGTTGAATAGAGAAACTGGAAATTGTGATGCATCATGTTGTATGCAAGCATGTTCAAAATCACCTCAAACTCAAACTAGAAGGGAAGTGGTCAACTATTAGGTGGGCCTTCGTAAAGATTCCTCCCTTCTCATTCCCTACCTCCCTGGGGAGAGCAGGGGAGCTTGCACAAGCAGATTTAGCACATCGTATTGACTTACGAGGACTTTTTTTTCTCCTCTCCAAGCCGCCGCCTTGGGAAAAAGAGAGCGATACAAAGCGGAGGGTTGAAGAAGAGAGAGAGAATGGAAATTCAATACACAGACAGGGAGGAGATGAATGTTTTAGAGTGCACGGATGTTTAGCTGTGATCCGTATTGTCTGCAAATGGATGGATAGATGAGGAGAGGGCACATGAAGCGTGGGATCCCGCTTAGGTGCAAACACACACACACACTTAATGAGGAGCTCTACACATTTTCTGTCGCGGTTTTCAATTCAAACTACATTTAAAAGTCGGTTAACCCTCATGGCAAATAACAGTTGACATATAAGTCTTACCTCACCTCTGCAGGTGCTCCAAAATGACATGCCTGCACAATAGAACAGCCTGATTTAGACTGATGCATGATCAGCAAATTAATGTTTTGTATCCAAAAGTTTACAAATAGAGTGTGTGTTGTAGTAGTGGAAATCTGCAGTGTGTGTAAAGAGCAAAGCCAGCAGCAATGAATGAACCCTTGTCAACCTAGAGCCATTTGTGGTATATACTGTACCATCAACACATTTGTAAGGTTTTGTGTACAATACCAAAAACACTCAAAGATGTGTCAACTTACATATATATCTTACAATGTTTGTATTCTTTATTTTTGATCAGTAACACAAATATAGAAAAGATGTAATAATTCAAAGTCCTTCAAAATCAATCATGTATTGAGTGGCTTAATATTACTACTTTTGCTATTATGGCAAATGCGTAACATCAGCCTTTCTATAGCAATTATTAGGCTGAAATTCCAAAAGCGATATTTTCCTTGGTTGTATATGAGTTAATTTAGGAAACATAGTAAGATCAATTTACATGTAATCTTTGACACCCTATTAAAGCATTAAAGTTGTTTAATGGCGAAATATGAGCTTTTGGACATGATCTGGCTCCCTGACACTGGGAAGTCATATCTTGGGATAGTCACACTACTGTAACATGACAACCACTCCAAAATGTTTCCAGCATGTCGCCTAGAGACTTACTGAGTTTAAGTCTAGCACCAAGCTATATAGGGCCCATTTTAAAACATTTCAAGTGTTGCTGACACGCGGCGTTCTTATGGCTACTATATATGTTGTAAACATTTATAGCGTCTTGACGCCTTCATTAAAAACAACCTGGACCTCGGAGCAAAACTCTGCATTGTACGCTTTCAGTCAATCTGTTGCAAAGTGCTGGATGGGAAATAATTTACAAACACAATAATATGGCTGTTCTGTGAGCAAAGCAATAAACACACACACACCTTTTTCCCCCTGAATACCCCTGGAGCTTGTGTCCCAGCATAGAACTAAGAGTAAATGTGTGTGTGTGTGTGTGTGTGCGTGTGTGTGTGTGTGTGTGTGTGTGTGTGTGTGTGTGTGTGTGTGTGTGTGTGTCCCAGCTGCAGCATGTTCTGTGAGTTATGTGTGCATGTGCATATGTGTGTATTGCCAGCAGGCTCGTGGTTCTGGGCCGCCCTGTAAAGGTGATGTGTGGCCACTATTTGGCGGCTGGACATGGCAGGTTAGCTCACTGCAGCCCGATCATATTTTATACGCCAGCTCTCTCCAGTCTTATCATATTTTACACGCCGGCAATAACAAACTGTCTGGAGGAAAAGAAAAAAAAAAACTACTTGTGCACATGTGCCAGTACTAAAACACACACACACACACACACACACACACACACACACACACACACACACACACACACATTCCCAAGAGGCAGAGTTGTAACGTGGCGATTGACAAATGTAGTTTTTTTTACAGAAAAGGCAAATTGAACAAAGATAACTTAGGAAATGAGGCTGAGTTAATAGAAAGATCTGAAGTGTGCCAGCAGTCATTTGGTTCTATTGTCTAGTTCAGTCCTGAGCCGGCATCTGTCACTGTCCGGCTGCCCACTGAACACACACACACACACACACACACACACACGCACACACACACACACACACACACACACACACACGCACGCAACAGGAGATTGAGCCAAACATCGATAGATTTGATACCAAGGGTAGTATTGGTATTGGAGCTACACTACCGTAATTAAATTAACAATTTTCATTTGTCTTCTATGTTTATTTTCACAAATATCTGTTTTTTGGGGGTTTTTTTCGCTTTATTGTTCATCGTTGCATCGTTGATAATGTTATCTATACATTTTTGTTATACACAAACTCTGGGAAATGCGATGGCTTTAGGTGCAAAAATGTGACGACTTTGCAGGAGAGCCAACAGTAGTTTTTCCTTTTGTTTAGACATTATTGAGTACATATTGACTAAACACTTGTATGTAATTAAAGGGATATTGGTGTTATTGTTTTGATGATGTTACATTGGTGTATTTATATATTGTTACATTTTTCACAAATAACTATTTTTAATAATAAATTGTGGGTGCTTTCTGTGCTTTATTTTGATTACAATGACGGGCAACAAATCAAAGGCAAAATCAAAAAATCATTAACGGATCTGGAACAATTTCACTTAAGATTTGTCGATACTACTGTTCTTGTATTTACTCGGTATCAGGCTGATACTAAAACTGTCAGTATCGCAAACCCCTAACACAGACAGAAGTGGGTGGTTTCCATCATGCCTCCATCAATTCAAGGCACAGTATGCAAATGTGGGGAATATAATGACATAAAGTTGAAAGGTCAAAATGCAGAAAAGTAGCCAATGGCAAAAACTTCCTGCACATTTTCTTGTTATTAGTCTTGATTCAAGCACTGAGCATTAGAGGAAAAAACCCACACAACTGTGAAGGAAAAACATTATTTTGAACAATAGACAAAGTTGATTATGTGGTGTTGCATAATCCTCCTATAAACAAAAAATAAAATATCGGTGCAGGTTGTTTTAAAAAAAACAAACAAACAAAAAACTAACATTTTGACAATTTTTTTTTAACAATGTAAAAAAGTTGCATGAAAGTAAAAAAGTAGCAATCCGATGAAAAGAAACTCAAGCGAGAGAGAGAAGAAAAAAAGGCGGGAACATGTTTCCTACCTGGGGCAGATAGAGGAAGGCAGGTGGGCATTGCAGAGAATGAGGTAACATCCCGGTGCCGGACAGCAGAACACAGCCAGAGTTTGCCATGCAGCACAGCATGTGAAGACGGGAGCCCTTACTCATAGAGACCGTGGACACTTGGTCTGTCCTTCACCTCTCAACCTCGCTCTCTACTTCTCGTCCCCTCCGGAGCGCGTTCCTCGCGGCGGCGGCGGCGGCGGCGATGCGCGGTCAAGACACACGAACGCGGAGGAGGGGATGCCGGAGTACAAACGCAGGGCTGGTAAGTGGCGCGAAGTAGGGGGAAAGTGACGCTTCGGTTCTTCTCCTACTTTGGTTGAGGAGCCTAGGCGAGCACGGAGGAGGAGGAGGAGGAGGAGGAGGAGGAGGAGGAGGAGGAGGAGGAGGAGGAGAGCGGAGGTGGAAGTGGGGGGCGGGGCAAAGGAGCTCCTTTAGGGAGGGAGAGACTGGAGGGGGAAGGAATTTGTGTATCACTTATACAAATATGTGTTGTTGCCTCACAGGTCAAATCCTAACTCAATTTCCCAGTTATTTGCTCTGGAACAAAAAAAAAAAAACAATGCCTACAAATTACCTGAAACTTCCCATTCCTCCATGGGCAAAGGAAATGTATTTTAAGATTTATTTTTCAGGCGTTTACCCCTCAAATGCATTTTTAAAGGCTTACTGAAACCCACTACTACCGACCACGCAGTCTGATAGTTTATACATCAATGATGAAATCTTAACATTGCAACACATGCCAATACTTACTAAAGTGCAATTTTAAATTTCGCGCGAAATATCCTGCTGAAAACGCCCTGCGATGAGGTGGCGACTTGTCCAGGGTGTACCCCGCCTTTCGCCCGATTGTAGCTGAGATAGGCTCCAGCGCCCCCCGCGACCCCATAAGGGAATAAGCGGTAGACAATGGATGGATGGATGGATATCCTGCTGAAAACGTCTCGGTATGATGACGTCAGCGCGTGACGTCACGGATTGTGGAGGACATTTTGGGACAGCATGGTGGCCAGCTATTAAGTCGTCTGTTTTCATCGCAAAATTCCACATTATTCTGGACATCTGTGTTGGTGAATCTTTTGCAATTTGTTCAATGAACAATGGAGACAGCAAAGAAGAAAGCTGTAGGTGGGAAGCGGTGTATTGCGGGCGGCTGCAGCAACACAAACACAGCCGGTGTTTCATTGTTGACATTCCCGGAAGATGACAGTCAAGCTTTACCATTGGCCTGTGGAGAACTGGGACAACAGAGACTCTTACCAGGAGGACTTTGAGTTGGATGCGCAGACGCGGTACCGTGAGTATGCATACAGCTGCGGCTTCCAAACATTTGATCGCTTGCCCGTACGT
The DNA here is from genome assembly GCF_033978685.3 of Nerophis lumbriciformis. Lineage (NCBI taxonomy): Eukaryota > Metazoa > Chordata > Actinopteri > Syngnathiformes > Syngnathidae > Nerophis > Nerophis lumbriciformis. The sequence goes on along the minus strand of NC_084558.2, from coordinate 21,278,127 downwards.
GCGTGCCGCTATGTGCATGTCACGTACGTAACTTTGGGGAAATATATGTGCTGTATCAACTTTGGGGAGGTGAACGGTACTTTGGGCTGTGGGATTGAGTGTGTTTTGCAGGTGTTTGAGTTGTATTGGCGGGTTATATGGACGGGAGGGGGGAGGTGTTTGTTATGCAGGATTAATTTGTGGCATATCAAATATAAGCCTGGTTGTGTTGTGGCTAATAGAGTATATATATGTCTTGTGTATATTTACTGTTTTAGTCATTCCCAGCTGAATATCAGTTCCCACCCGCCTCTCACAGCATCTTCCCTATCTGAATCGCTCCCACTGCCCTCTAGTCCTTCACTCTCACTTTCCTCATCCACAAATCTTTCATCCTCGCTCAAATTAATGGGGAAATTGTCGCCTCCTTGGTCCGAATCGCTCTCGCTGCTGGTGGCCATGATTGTAAACAATGTGCAGATGTGAGGAGCTCCACAACCTGTCACGTCACGCTACTCGTCTGCTACTTCCGGTACAGGCAAGGCTTTTTTATCAGCGACCAAAAGTTGCAAACTTTATCGTCGATGTTCTCTACTAAATCCTTTCAGCAAAAATATGGCAATATCGCGAAATGATCAAGTATGACACATAGAATGGACCTGCTATCCCCGTTTAAATAAGAAAATCGCATTTCAGTAGGCCTTTAAGTATTTTGAAGACAACATAGAATCAACGCTACATTATTTTTATGATTGTATGTATAGTAAATCTGTGTGGAGTGGTGTACATTATTGGCTTTTCCCTAAGATTCCTAAGCGTGCCCATCCATCCATCCATTTTCTACTGCTTGTCCCTTTTGGGGTCACGATGATTGAAAAACATGTAGAACTTTGGTTTTGTTAAATTTTCGCTAATGTGCAGAATTTCTTGCCATTCGTGCACTACAAATAATTGCGCTCTTTCTGGTCATTAAATCTAGACGCCTACCCAGCAGGCACAAGAAATTGATATAACGTTTATTATACATACTTGTCCTTTGTTGTTGATTGGTCCATCCAACCATCCATCCATTTTCTACCACTTGTCCCTTTCGGGGTAGCAGGAGGTACTGGAGCCTTAGCTGCATTTGGGCGGAAGGCGGCGTACACCCTGGACAAGTCGCCACCTCATCACAGGGCCAACACAGATAAACAGACAACATTCACACTCACATTCACACACTAGGGCCCATTTAGTGTTGCCAATCAACCTATCCCCAGGTGCATGTCTTTGGAGGTGGGAGGAAACTGGAGTACCCGGAGGGAACCCACCCAGTCACGGGGAGAACATGCAAACTCCACACAGAAAGATCCCGAGCTCAGAATCGAACCCAGGACCTTCGTATTGTGAGGCAACCGCACTAACTCCTAGTACACGTACTGCCCTGGACAATTCATTTAAATATAAAATTTTCAGGCGTTTACCCCTCAAATGCATTTTTAAGTAGTTTGAAGACAACATAGAATCAACGCTACAATTATTTTTACGATTGTATGAATAGTAAAACTCTGTGGGGTGGTTTACACACTAAAAATGTCGGGTTATAAAAGAGCCCAATTTCAACCCAACTGCTGGTTCAGAAAAGGACAAACACCTTATTTGAGTTATTTAAATTCAACATTTTGGGTAAAGTTTTTCAACCCAACTTTTGTGTTCAATTATTTAACCCAAAAGTTGACTTATGATAACTTAATGTTGGTTGATTCATAACTCAACTATTGGGTTGAATTTATTCCACACAAAAGCTGAGTTATGCTTACTACAATGTTGGGTTATTCCAAACCCAACTATTGGGTTGCACAATTTAGCGCTCCTTGACCCAATAGTTGTTTAAAATACATTTTACTGCTGGTTTTTCCTACTCCTTCACAACTACTGATCAAAATTATTTTTATTCCATGAAAATATACTCAAAAGCAAGATATGAGTGACATTTTTTTTACAAGAATTGTCGTGTAGGGTCATAGTTGGGTTCGCATTTTACTGCGTAAATCGTTCTCCCAGGATGCAGACGGGACTCCGGAGGCCAAGTGCAGGTAAGGAAATTATTTATTGTCAATAAATCATGCGGGATACAAACAAAAGAGCACCAGCGTGCCGACAACACAGGAAGCTAACGTAATAGCAAACAAGAAAAGCTTAGCATGTAAACAGGCAAACAAAAAAGCGAAGCTTCGCTCAGGAATCAAATTAGTAGCCGTCATAACTGTTGCGTGGAAGCAGTTAAGGAAGCCAGACTGAGTGTGGCGAAAAGCAGGGAATAAGTAGCTCTCTGATTAGTGCCCAGGAGCAGGTGAGCGTCCCGAAAACTAATCAGAGGCAGGTGAAAACAATCTGCAGTCATGGCAACTAAAACACAAACTCAAGGATGCTCAAAACATGAACTGATGGAGTCAAAAACTAAACAAACATGACGGACCATGACATTAGTAGTTCTATACAGCATGCTCAAATATTTTCATGTACATAAGATGTGTGATTGTAAATAATGTTAATGAGATTAATCCTTAATAAAATTCCCTTCAAGAAAAAAGTCCCTTTTTAATAAAAAATAAGCCTTTTACCCAAAAATGCGTTACTCGTTGAACAACAACCCAAAAATGGTTCATAGTTTTGAAATCCCAGAAATTGAGTTAAAATAATACCCTTATAACCTAAAAAAATGGATTGCTCTTCATAAAAATAACTGAAAAATTTAACCCAACACTCACAACTCATTAATTGGGTTATCAAAATACCACAGCATTTTTTTAGTGTGTACATTATTGGCTTTTCCCTAAGATTCCTAAACTTGCCCATGTTCTAGGAAATTAATATTGTTTTGGAGATTATAAGAAAAGGAAAACAAATACAGGTATGTGTATATTTTATATGCAATCATTTTGTTATTAAAAATATCTAAAGAGGCAAAATTCCAAAAGAAATATGCAGTTCCCCTGGAATTTTGCCTATCGTTCGCAGTCAGAGAGAGGAAGAGATATGTTTTTTTTTGTTTTTTTTAAGTCTAAAGATTAAAAAATGCTCGTAAGATGTTGCTAGCAATGCAGCTAATGGTAGCAATCCATTCTGCCTCTAAGACTTTGTCTACACTAAGCCAGATTACCCCTTAAACAAATAATTATTTAGCATAAGCCCTGTGTCAGCCACACTAAACCAGCGTTTAAGGTTCCTCTCCTCGGACAATTTTTACACAGGTAAGTGCCCCGTCTATTTCTTGAATATCCGGCCCTTAGGTTTGTATGGACTCATTGATCGTTTACAAACTGTGTTCGGAGAGAAAGTGACGCCAGAAAGACCACGCCCCACACAGGAAGTGACATCAGAAAGAACGCGCCACAGCCAGCTTCAAAACAACCTGTTCGGTAACTCGGCGGCAACCACTAGAAAGATGGAGGCGAGTCATCCAGACATGCCCGTGTTTCTCCTTCTTGTACATGTACAGGTGCTTTTGGAAATCAAACATCAATACCTTAAGAGAAGGAAACGGCCGATTGCAGCTATTTGGGATACAACACATCTCAGATGGCAACATAACAATGCTGAGCGACAGTTTTGGATAAGGCCTGGAAGAACGGCAGCCTGGTGGGATATGTTTGTCACCAAGTGTGTTGTGTCAGAGGAACGGCAAGAGAACTTTCGAATGTCCAGGTCAGCTGTGATTCTCCTTAGTGAAAAACTTCATCCATTTGTCAAAGGAGAGACAACAACAATGCGGGCTCCCGTGGATAAGGGAAGACTACGAAAAATAGTGAATGCATTTGGACTGGCTAGGCAGACAGTCAGTTATTGTCCGCGATGTATGTCGAGCGATTACTCAACGTCTAGTTTTGTACTCCATAACTATTGTGAAGTCATGAAGTGGTTGCGGCCGTCAAGTACGACCGACAATTTCAGCCTACAAGCACAGTGTCCTGTTGTTGGTTGTTGTAAAATGTTCTTTATCACATTGTTTACTTTTACACGTCCATTAAAGATATGATTCATGCATGATGGCTCAGGTGTGATTCACTACACTAGTCTAACAGCTGTTTATGGTGAGGCAAGCAAGGTTTACTGTTAAAAGAAATGTGGCAATAGTCTACATTGAAACACAGGGTAAGAATACACTTCCACGCGCATTTTTTTGCGCATGCGTACTAGTTCGCGTTGCGCCGGCGGACGGAGGGGGGCAAGGGATCTTAAGCGACCATTGTCTAGGTGGGATTTACACTGGATAACCTTAGCCTTAGGCTTAGTGTAGAAGGGGCCTAAGTCACTTTAAAAATGCATCCAAAAACCGTCAACACTATTTAAGTTCAGTAACCTGTATCATAACCAAGCTGTAACGACATTGTTATTGTGAGAGCAAACACTGAGGAACTGTTGTTTAGCGTACTAACACTTCTCCTTGCTCACACAGAGACATGCACAGTATCACACTACTACGGCATTAGCAAGAGGAAAGCTCGATAGCTTTTGAAATTGTAACGCACAACACACTGCGATAAGACACCAATCTGTACTGACTAAAAAACATGACCAATCGTATTACAGTATGTGTAAAGTGTTAGCCCAGATTTCATGTTTTGTTTGTACACAGCTAGCTCAACAGTGTATGTAGTTGTAGTAATGCATGACGTGCTGCGTTTATCACGATCAATATTATAGTGACTTACTCAATGGACATTTGTCTATTTGGTCAAGCTGGCCTGGCACGTTTTTTTCCAGTTGATTTTGGGTACAGTAAGTGCGAAAAAGTTTCTACCACTCCGGGGTTTGTTACTGATGCAGTCTCCTTGAGCAATGTCCTCCTCGCCAGATACAAGAAGCCTTTGCATCCATAAAAACATTGTGTGCCTCTCACATTTATGTCGGCATACTGTAGCGTAGCAAAATTCACATTTACGTCACTGAATCATGACGGCCCTAACTCTCTCGGCTCCCAACTGCGCCAACGTTTCAGCCACACTTCGTCCTCGCTCAGCTTCTATAACCAGTAGTTGGTCATCCGTATATTCAGGTTCAAAAAGATAATGTTGTGAATCCTCACTTCTCCAAATAAAGTCTTCGTCTATGATAAGCAAACACAAGTCTGTTGATGGAAGTGGCAGAACACTCACCTTTCTTGATGAAAATAGGAAGTCTGTTGCTATGAGCACGGAAATCAATGTGCTCAGTAAAATGAGTTCAGGTAATGGTTAAAATTACCAAAATATTGTACATATTACATTTTGTCATACACATGTCGGTTACTACATTATATGCATACTGTATATATAGATCCAGGTTATTTTCCCTCTTTTGTTAACATGTTTCAACATGTTCTTTAACTGGAGGAGTGCTTGTTTCATCAGAGGAACTGTCCAAGGTCCTGGAATCTTGTGCTCTAGTTTTTCCTCATTGAATCAATTCCGAGGCTAATAATGGTAGTCTACATTTTCATTTTCATCAATGTTTAAATGGGAATAGCAATTTTAGTAAAAACAATGACATGAAAACAATGGTTGCGTGTGGGAGAGTTATTTGATGGCGAATATGCCCGTCACATTGTGCTATGTCTATATCATATAAAAATAATAACCATTCTACAGTGGAAGCGTTAACATATCTCTAAATCGGCGTGTCAAAACTTAAGGTAGAATTTTTTGATGTGGTTGTGTTAATCAATAGACACTGCAATTGAATTATGAAATTCATGAAAAATGAATACCGGTAATAATATATAATACATGTAGATTTATACAAAGAAAACAATACAAAATGCATAGAAATGGATACATTAATATTTAACATCACTTTTACCTTTGTGGATGACACTCGATCTTGACGAGCAGCAAGGGAGAAGACGGCTCCCCATACACCCCACGAACGCAACTTTTGTACTTTACTACACTTTCTATCTTGAATTCACTCTACTAGCACTCGTGTTAAAGCCAAGAATCTTTGGTGTCGTTAGGCCTATTTTAGGGGGGCTGAAATGCCCTTAAAATATTCTTAAGCCCCCTTAAATAATGTGGTGTGATTTTTTATTTTTTTTTACAAAAAATTGCAGAAAATGTCAACATATATATGTAGGAATATGAGTTTAAATGAATTATAATATAACTTGACATTATTCACAATGAATATAAATCATTTGAAGACCAGTTCAATCTGTTCCACCAGTAACGCCCGCATTACTATACTGGAAGGCCAGTCCACGTTTTCACTGTTACCTTAGCAAGGTCGAGCCAGACAGCAGCAGCATTAAGACTATGTTCAGTGTGTTCGCCACACTGTCCAATAGAAGGTCCTATTCAGATATTTTGTCAAATCTGATCTTTTTATGTAGTCGTTCACATTACAAAAAATGTGTCCAGACTCCAAACTAAATGCAAACTAACCCGAATACAGACATGGCGTCATGGCGTTGCACGTCCTGCAGTGTTTACGGAAGTAAACCCGGATGTAAACATGCTTTAATTCTAGTCGTCTCAGTACTGCCGCATTTGTGGCAATTTCAAGGATTCTGCGCAATCAAAGTCAACATTTTCTGAAGCGCGGAGAAAATCATGAAAGAAGATGTCTGCCACAGTTTTGGGGACATTTTCCTCAATGTCTACTCTGAAGAGTGTGTTGGCGATCAGTGTTGGAACATTGAGTTCCTAAAACATTATTTTGCCTGTTTTTGCTAATTTGTCAACTATTTATTTTGTAACTGTCTATTTCAGTGAATAATGATGACGCTTATGATTAGCATCATCATTACTTGCCATTATGCGAGAGAGTTCACACTGAAGTCGTATCATAACACTATCTGATTGATTTGTGATATACAACTCAAAATAATATAGTCTATAATATTGCTGACAGAAAAATAACTTCTTTACTTTATGATAAACAAAGCACACTACTACACCTTTACAGTATAGGTGTATTACTTCAACTTAATTGATGTATTTTAATAGCCTTAGTGTTATTTTAGAGTCATGTTTTGGGGGATCTGAAGAGTGGATGCACTGACAGACTCAGTCAAAAAGGTGGTGTTCTCTTGGTGTTTTTTATCTTCCATTTTATCGTTTTCACCATAAGTGGTAGGTTATTGTGATAGTCCATATCAACCATCCTTACTGGCCAGGTGTGGCATGTGGGCCCTGAATTTGACACCTGTGGTCTAAATGCCTCAAATGAGAATTGCAGTGATAATAGGAAACTAACAAAATTGCTTTTCAACCATTTCGATTTCTTCAGTGTTGGTGTTGAAATTCTAATACAGTAACAACAAGTTGTAAGCAAAAAACTACTTTACAGCAGCAGGGAATACGAGGTGGACCTCATCTTTGAGTCAATCTGGGCGTGCCAGGTACATTTAAAGTGCAGGACCCCAAGCAGAGCTTGTCGCTCTCTTAGCGCGAGCCAATTGCATCTCTGCCATCAAGGTGTCAGTGAGAAGCCAAGCTCGCTACAGAACTAAGGAGGACTACCTGGAAGCACCAAACTACTTTTGTTTGGCTAGACTTGCCGAACAGTGTGGTGCGTTCAGTGACACTCAGTAGGCACAGGCTCTAAGGCTCTATGGACGGTTACTTTGACTACAACAATACTACAACACATGTTAACAAAAATGGACTTCCGAGAATTGACATGTTATGTCAACATACACTTTTTAGAAGAATACGGGGAACCAGGACTTGATGAGTTGGTCCACTTAGACAGGTTGTTGTTGACACAAAGGGTTCAACTACTAGAGATTCGGTCAACTGTATTACTTTTATTTTTTTTGTCAAAAAGTGATGTTGTGACTGAGTCAACAGCACCTCTGCTGGTTGCAGCCAAGTAGTGTACTCAAGATGCAATTATTTATTTCCGCTTAATCAACGGTATTAATCTTATTTTTCTCACTAACATTTAAATATAAATTTTTTTCGCGATATAAACAATATACAATAAAAATGTAACCAACAATAGAGCTTTCAATACTATTGTTAAATAATGATAATGCATGTTGACACATTCTAGCTGTGTCCTGCAAATTTGACAGCAACAAGCTAACAAAGTGGTCTTAAACACACTGTAGCATTGTCGATAGCAAGTTAGCGACTAATCTCCCTCCACAGGGCAAAGCCATTTATACCAAGTATGGTATCAGTAAACTGTCGATACTAAAGTGGTTGGATTGATAATTTCTTATTATCAAAATTATTTACAAACTCATTATTTACAAACTCAGGAAATAAGTCCTTAGACACAAGATAGCTTTTAAGGGCAAAAACCAAATTATTTAAATCAGAGCCAAAAGTAAGAAATTATTTAAATATTATTTGATATGTTTACACCGCCATCCTGCCTTTTTATTTGATTATAATTGGGATCGAAAATTTTATCAATCAATCTTGAAAATGTGAAATATCGGTATCAGCATTGGTATAGTATGACCAATACTGCCCTTGTAACTACTTGGTATCGGCTAGATATCCAAATTTGTAGTATCGCTAGAAACTAATTTAACATGTAGGTTGCTTCTCTTTCTCCCCCTCCATTTTTTTGCATTCTTTCGTATCTCAAGTTTTCATTACGTATATGTATTGTTGCATTTAAACAACTGTATTGTTGATAATAAAGGTAAATTATTGGTATTGTTCATTATCAATAGCGCTATTTCTATTGGTATTTGTATTGATCCATTTGTAGTGTAATAATGCTCATTGTCATTTCTGAATTATTTTTTATTTTTCGCTAACTGCTTATTTGCTATTACTTTTACCATCATATTTGTACATGTCGTATTTGCTGATGTTGCTCTATTGTTGTTGTTGTTGTTTTTGTCTCTGTGTCTAATCCCCCTCTTGTCCCCACAATTTCTCCCTCTGTCTTCTTTTTTTTCTCTTTCTATCCCCTCCTGCTCCGGCCCGGCTGCATTAAATGATAATATAAATACATTTAATAAAGTCAAATACAAATAAGGCAACAAGAGAAGTATCCTACACTTCTGTTTTGTAAAGTAAATCTGAACAGCCGACATGGGCATCTACATCAACTATATAATTTGCCTGAGTAGCTGGACAGGACACACAAAAAAAAAAAGAAAAACATTTTTTTTTAAAAGAAACTAATGTAACATATCCAAACAGCCTAAGAATAAGTGCTTTGTATATTTTAACAAAAGTGTAGATATAAACTTTAGATTAATAACAATTTTGAGAAATGAATACGTGGAAATGACGCTACATGTCACTGCATAGGTCAGCAGCTAAATTAGGAGCCTTTGTAATGTGTTTTGAAATTATTCTATTATTATTTACATACCAAATAACAATAATATATTGTGATGCATATCGTTTCTGCAGGAGGTTCAAAAATATGTTTTAAGGTGTATCGCCCATCCCTGATTATCAATACATCTATTCTTATAGCCTTACTTAGTTTCCTGAATTATATTGTAATGGATGTATGCGACAGAAAAAAACAATTATTTTCAGAGCTACCAAAAGACAAATTTGCACACAAAACTGTTTAAGTACCGCATTGCAGTATTGCATTTGACCATAAATACATTAATACACAACGATAAAACGGTGCTTTGAAAGCTGCTTTTCTGCTTTGTTAAATGAATGTGTGCTAAATATACTTCTGTAGAAATAATTGAATTTGTCAAACAATTAAGGTTAACAACAATGAAAGAATTGGAAAAAGCGCTAATGCAATGTCTTAATGTAATTTACTGCCGAGTTGTGTTGAGGACATTTTCCTTTAAGGGAATTTCCCCAGAAAGATAAACACTAATGGCTGAATAATGAGATATAGTAAGATACACATCCCCCACCCGACACTATTTCCTAGCCTCCTGCTCACCAGTGGGGCCTCGATTAAAGCAAGCATGAGTTCACCTATAAATCTGACTTTTGTGTGTTGCTTTGGTGCGCTCCGACACAATGATTTTATTTCACTCAAAGGTAGTCGAGCATTGTCGTCTTTTACGCACATCTTGTATTTGGGGAATGACAGAGGGAAAAGAGCAATGCAGAAAGTGGTGCTTCTCCTTCTGTTCCTATTAATAAATTATGACTTAATGAGTCTGTTAATGACTTACAGTACCACATTACAGAGTCATTTCTACATGTATTTCTCTCTTTTTTTTAAATAAAACAATACTGCGTTTTCATTGTTGTATTCCCTGTTGCTGTCTGCTTTTCCGGTGTTATACTTTGTTTTGCCAACAGCCTGGGCCAGAGCAATGATTGATTGATTGATTACAACTTTTATTAGTAGATTGCACAGTACAGTACATATTCCGTACAATTGACCACTAAATGGTAACACCCGAATAAGTTTTTCAACTTGTTTAAGTCCACGTTAATCAATTCATGGTATAAATATATACTATCAGCAAATACAGTCATCACACAAGTTAATCATCAGCGTATATAAATTGAATTGATGACACGATTAACCTGACTAACTAGCCACGCGTCCTCACCATTAAGACGCCAGATTATTACTCATGGTTTTACTGTGTTGACCTGAGCTGTTAACTCTGTCACACTCATCGTTCCTGGTCCCCTTTTTGCTGGCTTCTAACTTACATGCTAAGTCGTGATTCAAATTTTTATATGTCATGTATTTTGGTTGCTACTTTTTTACTATTGTTTCTCTGATGGCGGGTTGCCCTGTTCTTAGTTTCTTCTGCTTCTCCGCCTCAAAGGGGAACTGCATTTTTTGGGGGGGAATTTTTATCGTTTACCATTATTATGAAAGACAAGACGACAGATATATTTTCTTTTAATGCATTCTAACTCGTAAATAAAAGTCTGCTTACAATTGAGCCAATGGGAGGTCCTCTTTTCCGTCCATAAAACCCTCCAAATAACCATCCAAAAACCACCAAGAATGCTCCATTTCAGTTGTGCGACTTGAATAATAACCGAGTATTAGTGATATTGTTAGTATAAGTGCTAATGCAGACAAACTATGATCACAAGCTTGTGTGCCTATGTTGACATGGTCGACTGATGAGCTACTTTCTCGCGTCAGAGCTTGTGGAAGTTTATTTTAGATCATAAATCATGCCTCTCACCTTGATAGTGGAAGGACGAGGACGTAATCCGACAAGTTGGTACACTTTGACAGCTAAACGGTCTAGCTCCAGCCTATCTTGCTGATTGTATCGTACCATATGTCCCGGCAAGAAATCTGCGTTCAAAGAACTCCGGCTTATTAGTGATTCCCAGAGCCAAAAAAAAAGTAGGCGGGCTATAGAGCGTATTCTTTTCGGGCTCCGGTATTCTGGAATGCCCTCCCGGTAACAGTTAGAGATGCTACCTCAGTAGAAGCATTTAAGTCCCATCTTAAAACTCATTTGTATACGCTAGCCTTTAAATAGATCCCCCTTTTAGACCAGTTGATCTGCCGTCTCTTTTCTGCTCTGCCCCCCTCTCCTGCGTGGAGAGGTTATTAGGTGACTACAGATGACACGCTAGCTGTTCAAAATCGGGACCACAATTTAAATCCCCGCATCTGCGGTCCCCTCCAAGATTTCTCATTGTATCCTGTTGGGTTGAGTTTTTTCTTGCCCTGATGTGGGATCTGAGCCAAGGATGTTGTTGTGGCTTATGCAGCCCTTTGAGACACTTGTGATTAAGGGCTATATAAATACACTTTGATTTGATTTGATGATGATTTATACCCGGAAATGGCGAGAACGACACGAAAAGACAGTTTGTTCAACCCCCTTTTTATTCGCGAGGATTATGAGTCATACAATATATAAATATATGAACATTCTAACAGTCGGCATCCTAATGACAGCAGACATTGTACAGTAAGTGATGTTTTTTTATGTTTGTTGTCTCTCATGAAGTCCGCAGTGAGTAATAATCAGTGATGTTGAAGGAAAACGCGAACGACGTGATGCATTTTTTAAATGAATGCGCCGCAAATGCTTAAAAAAATCAAAGTACGTTATTAGTAAATGTTATTATGAATGTGCCCGTTACTACATTACATATATACTTACATCATCTATATGAAACCCTAATGGAGGTGTTTGGATGTTTTTTAAGTGCTTTACAGGCAAAATAGAGCGACTTTCATAAACTGACCGCATTTATTTACTATTTAGAATGCATACAAAAATAAAAACAAATGTGTTCTTGTCTTACATATAGATTGTGAAGGATAGGCAAAATCCCCCCCCCCCCAAATGGGAACAGCACACATTCATTCCAAAATATATATTTTATGTTATCAAAGAATTGCTGTGATATGCCATGATGCATTGTCCTAGCCTTCAACTATTTGCATACATTCCTGGGTATGATTAGTGCAAACACCATTCAAAGCACATTGCCTTTGGGCTACCTGGTTCGTTGGGGAACAGCCGCCTATTGCCAGGAGGCAGCACAATGCAGGAGGGATAGGAGACCCGCGTACTTATCGACCTGCTGCACTGTGACGCCCCTACAATAAACAGTTGGCCACAGTGAATTCCACCAAACAGTAACACGCAGCTCAAATTGAAAGATTACACCATGCTTTGTTTGTGTATGTTGGTTTGAAGTCAATAAATGGAAGCATGTCATGGGAAATGTGAGCATGAGGATACAGTTTGTCAGAACCCATCCCAATTACAGTACAATTTAATGTATAGGTGTTGCATATCCATGAATGTTGGCGATAACAAGTAAAAGCAAACGACGGAACCTTTGTAGATCAACAAGTTCGACCAAGATTATGGAGAAAACTACATCTCTTAGTTACTCAAACATCTGACAATACTGTTAGACTGCACAAAAAATCATTTACTCCAAAATAAATTACTCACGCTGCACTGTCGTCCCTCAGTAAGCTGGCTCCACTACCCTGATTGAACTGGCTGACAGTGAGCTTTGCCAGTGGCATTTTTTCATTCATCAGCTCACGGAAGGAGCAATCGCATTAATTAGTTGACTTTTCTTTTGACTTGTCTTAATTACATGCATGAATGTACTGACGAGTGAGCTTGGATGCCATGTTTTTGACTTGATGGATTACTTTCATTCTTTCTATGCAGTTCTATTAAAAAGGTCCCCCGTCAATTGTCCTTCCGGGACCTCCCTTAAGGAACGGCAGACAGACGATTGGAAGTGTCTTCAGAGCAGAAAGAGACAATGATGATCATAATAATAACAATGGTCTAAAACAAATGCACATGGTTTTGTCATAGTGTGTGCTTATTTGTGTGTTTGCACTTTGGTTTTGGCATTTTTATATTGCCATTGATTTACATAGTTTTGTACATCCTATAAATAAATACTTAATCCAAAACGTTGCCAGGCCATCAAGCTATTAGTACAAAAGTAATGTTTATTTTGTGGTAAACATGTAAGATCTTGTTTTTATTTCACACTAATATTGTTTATCCATCCATCCATTTTCTACCGCTTTCCCTCAAATTAACAAAATAATATAATGTAAATATTAGAAGTGGGAATCTTTAATCCCAAATGAAGTGTGCTCTATTTATAACCTCACTAAAAACTTTAACGACGCCCTGCGCGACACCATTGATAGTATAGCACCGCTAAAGCTAAAAAAGGCCCCTAAAAGGCGTATCCCATGGTTTGCAGAAGAAACTAGAGGTCTTAAACTATCATGTAGAAAGCTGGAACGCAAATGGCGCGCGACTAAACTTGAGGTTTTCCATCAAGCATGGAGTGATAGTTTAATAACTTATAAACACATGCTTACCTTAGCTAAAGCTAATTACTACTCAAATCTCATCCGCCTCAACAAAAACGATCCTAAATATTTGTTCAGTACAGTAGCATTTCTAACTCAACAAGGGACTCCCCCCAGTAGCTCCACCCACTCGGCAGATGACTTTATGAATTTCTTTAATAAGAAAATTTAACTCATTAGAAAGGAGAACGTTTGATCATATTACGCCTATACTGGCACACCTGCACTGGCTTCCTGTGCACTTAAGATGTGACTTTAAGGTTTTACTACTTACGTATAAAATACTACACGGTCTATCTCCATCCTATCTTGCTGATTGTAGTGTACCATATGTTCCGGCAAGAAATCTGCGTTCAAAGAACTCCGGCTTATTAATGATTCCCAGAGCCCAAAAAAAGTCTGGGGGCTATAGAACGTTTTCTATTCGAGCTCCAGTACTCTGGAATGCCCTCCCGGTAACAGTTAGAGATGCTTCCTTAGTAGAAGCATTTAAGTCCCATTTTAAAACTCATTTGTATACTCTAGCCTTTAAATAGACCCCCCTTTTAGACCAGTTAATCTGCCGTTTCTTTTCTGCTCTGCCCCCCTCTCATTCGTGGAGAGGGGGGCACGATTCAGTGAGCACAGATAAGACGCTAGCTGTCCAAAGTCGGGATCCAGGGTGGACCACTCATCTGTGCATCAATTGGGTGACGTCTCTGCGCTACTGACCTGTCTCCACTCAAGATTATCTCCTGCTGGCCCCACTATGCACTGGACTCTCACACTATTATGTTAGATCCACTATGAACTGGACTCTCACAATATTATGCTAGATCCACTTGACGTCCATTGCACCGGTTGCCCAGGGGACAACATCAATAAGTAAAATCATTCCAGTAAATTCACAGACATGATGATAGGCTAAACTACAATTCGGCTGCTCGGACATTTTCTTATTTGCATGCAGTAGTTTCTGCTGTCAATCAATCATCCATTCCAAAAAACAGGAGAAATCACATCAAACACAAGTAAGTCCCACCAGGTGAAAATATGGCTTATTGACCTGCAGAAGGGGGGAAATAAAGACTCAAGAGTGCACAGTCCTAAAGAATCTACAAAGATTTAATATGCTTTAATAATTAATGTGGCATGCCCCAGTTTTATGATTTGCTGAAAAGGATTTTTTCCCCCTTTAATAGTCATCACGATTAAAAGGCTAAAGATGCACATATTAATGGGGCCACAGCAGGGATGGCCAGCTTTCAGAGAGTATCACCACACATACAGCTGTGTGCCCTGATTGTAAATAACATACAGATAAACACAACCTAAACATGCAAATATGCATATGTTCTTTTTATGTAAAGGAGGCTGGAGAAGGAGGTGCAAAAATACCACGCACCAATTGACCGTGCTAAGAAACTTTGATTTGTAATTTATTAAATATTGCTTAGGCACAAATATCAGAATTAAATGACATTTTCCAGATTACCTTTTAGCTATTAGTTGCTAAGTTTTCAGGTTTTTTTTTTTCCATTCTTGTGGCACACCCTTGAATCTTCATTGGATTATTCACCGTACGTCTGGCCTCATCTATAAACTTGTGATGCTATTGAACAGCTTTCGATTCACATTCTTGTCAGGCGGCCAGAGGCAAAGCTCCAAGTAATAATTGATGACCGAATGGAGAAGTTGGCCTCTCCGTTGAGAATCCCACCAACTGAAAAGTAACTGTGAAGATGAGCAGTCAATTCAGACTTTGGAATTTTAGACATTGTTAGATGTTTACTGGATTAGAGTGAAACAAAAACAAATCTTGAATTTGAATTACATTTTTGTACAGTCTTAAAAATGGGGAACATTCAAAGTAAAGTTTAGTTCAGTTAAAGTTCAACCAACTTTTCTTGTAGATATTCCTCAAATGTTACACAACACAATGAGCAAATCCTGAATTGAATTGTACAGGTGTTTACTGAATAAGGCGCTTAGAATGTACGCGAATAAAGGATGTGGGGTTTACAATTTGAACATTTTAACAACATCGAGTATGTGAACTTTGGGCCACGGTTTGTTTATTGACGTTTTTACAATTCCAAGGTTTCACATGATTTGCTCCCTCCTTGAATAGGCAGCGCACCAAACCTTCTCGATGTGTTTGCAATTCCACAAAAACGGTGAAACACAAAAATCAATGCTAAAAAACACCAAAATGGCAGATAAAATGTAAATTTTCTGGAGAGCTCAGATATACAGTATGAAGCTTCTGAATCCTGTCATCTCAGAGGCTCATGCTGCTCTGTAAACAAGGCCTACTCTGCTTTGTTTCAAAGGCCTTGTCTTGGGTTTAACCATCTGTGACTTTGTCCATCCATCCATCCTTCCATTTTCTACCGCTTGTCCCTCTTTGGGTTGCGGGGTTCAAATAGGAAATTAAATCAACACGTGTTGCACATTTATGTTTTGTGTTGTCCGTTTAATTTGTACAAAAATCAAGGAAGTCATTTTTTTGATGAGCTGTGTGTGTTTCTTTGTCTCACTAATGCTCAGCCGTGACCACACACAAAGGATCCTTGAAATTACCATGGTATATTTTATTATGATCACAGCACAGTAGAGTAACATTGGCGGAACTAAAAAGCAAAGGCTGACTTTTTCCAACACCAAGTGTTAATGATCATGCATCGTCATATTTTAGGTGGCTTTTTCCATCGTGCTTCGTCAACTCCTTTGTCCACATACCATTGTGTTTTGGTTTGCCAAAATTTGCTATTGGTGTTTGTAACAACTTTGAAAAAAACAATGTTATCGGTCCTGCTAGACACCGGCACTTACTTAATAATACCACATTAGTTACACAAAGCGGCTCGGTAAAGAATCTGGGTATTATCTTCGACCCTACTCTCTCATTTGAGTCACACATTAAGAGTGTTACTAATACAGCCTTCTTCCATCTCCGTAATATTGCTCAAATGCGTCCCATTTTGTCCACCACTGACGCTGAGATCATTATTCATGTGTTCGTTACGTCTCGTCTCGATTACTGTAACGTATTATTTTCAGGTCTCCCTATGTCTAGTATCAAAAGACTATAGTTGGTACAAAATGCGGGTGCTAGACTTTTGACAAGAACAAGAAAGTTTGATCATATTACGCCTATACTGGCTCACCTGCACTGGCTTCCTGTGCACTTAAGATGTGACTTTAAGGTTTTATTATTTACGCATAAAATATTAAAGGGTCTGGCTCCACCCTATCTTGCTGATTGTATTGTACCATATGTCCTGGCCAGAAATCTGCGCTCTAAGAACTCCTGCTTATTAGTGATTCACAGAGCCCCCCCCAAAAAGTCTGCGGGCTTCAGAGTGTTTTCTATTCGGGCTCCAGTACTCTGTAACAGTGAAAGATGCTACCTCAGTAAAAGTATTTAAGTCCAATCTTAAAACACCTTATACACCCTAGCTTTTAAATAGGCCCGCCTCTCTTTTCTGGTCTGCCCCCATCTCTTGCGTGGAGAGGTTATGAGGTGGCCATGGATCAGTTTTCACAGAGGAGTGATCCTTTTATCTTAAATTGTTGCTTGCAACTTAAAGGCCTACTGAAATGCGATTTTCTTATTTAAACGGGGATAGCAGGTCCATTCTATGTGTCATACTTGATCATTTCGCGATATTGCCATATTTTTGCTGAAAGGATTTAGTAGAGAACATCGACGATAAAGTTCGCAACTTTTGGTCGCTGATAAAAAAGCCTTGCCTGTACCGGAAATAGCAGACGAGTAGCGTGACGTGACAGGTTGTGGAGCTCCTCACATCTGCACATTGTTTACAATCATGACCACCAGCACCGAGAGCGATTCGGACCGAGAAAGCGACGATTCCCCCATTAATTTGAGCGAGGATGAAAGATTTGTGGATGAGGAAAGTGAGAGTGAAGGACTAGAGGGCAGTGGGAGCGATTCAGATAGGGAAGATGCTGTGATAGGCGGGTGGGACCTGATATACAGCTGGGAATGACTAAAACAGTAAATAAACACAAGACATACAGTATATATACTCTATTAGCCACAACACAACCAGGCTTATATTTAATATGCCACAAATAAAATCCCGCATACCAAACACCTCCCCCCTCCCGTCCATATAACCCGCCAATACAACTCAAACACTTGCACAACACACTCAATCCCACAGCCCAAAGTACTGTTCACCTCCCCAAAGTTCATACAGCACATATATTTCCCCAAAGTCCCCAAAGTTACGTATGTGACATGCACATAGCGGCACGCACGTACGGGCAAGCAATCAAATGTTTGGAAGCCGCAGCTGCATGCATACTCACGGTACCGCGTCTGCATATCCAACTCAAAGTCCTCCTGGTAAGAGTCTCTGTTGTCCCAGTTCTCCACAGGACAATGGTAAAGCTTGACTGTCATCTTCCGGGAATGTAAACAATGAAACACCGGCTGTGTTTGTGTTGCTGCAGTCGGCCGCAATACACCGCTTCCCACCTACAGCTTTCTTCTTTGCTGTCTCCATTGTTCATTGAACAAATTGCAAAAGATTCACCAACACAGATGTCCAGAATACTGTGGAATTTTGGGATGAAAACAGATGACTTAATAGCCTCACCATGCTGTACCAAAATGTCCTCTACAATCCGTGACGTCACGCGCTGACGTCATCATACCGAGACGTTTTCAGCAGGATATTTCGCGCGGAATTTAAAATTGCACTTTAGTAAGCTAACCCGGCCGTATTGGCATGTGTTGCAATTTTAAGATTTCATCATTGATATATAAACTATCAGACTGTGTGGTCGGTAGTAGTGGGTTTCAGTAGGCATTTAAAGCATAACAATTAGCAGCTGTTATCTATAAACATTCTTAAAGGGGAATTGTACTTTTACTGTATTTGGATATTTGCCTATCACTCACAGTCCTTATGTAAGACAAGCGCCCATGTTTTTCTTTTTTTATGCATTAGAACGAATAAATACATGTTATCAAAAGTCAGCTTACATTGAAGCCTATCGGAGTCGCTCATTTCTGCCTATAAAAGGTTTAAAAAAAACATCCAAACACTTCCATCATTGTTTTACTCAATGTAAGTAAAAACAGTATGTAATGTAGTAACAGGCACATTTATAATAGCATGTAATATGTACGTATTTGGCTCATTTTAAGCATTTAATTTCACAAATCCATCACAATGTTTGTTTTTGATTTTTGAATTTCAAAAATGCATCACTTCGTTCGCTTATTTCTCACTGCAGACTTCATAAGAGCCAACAAACATAATTACATATCACTTACTGTACAATGTCTGCTGTCACTGGGATGCCGTTTAGATTTAAAATAATTTATAATCCTTGTAAAGAAAAAAGGGGGGTGGAACCAAGTGTGTTTTTTCTCACCATTGCTGTGTCTAAATTGGATGCCAAATATTGACCAACTTGTCAGATTATGTCCTCATTCTTCTACTGTCATGGTGAGGCATTATTTATGATAAAGAATAAACTTCCACGAGCTCTGAGGTGAGAAACCTGCTCACCGGCCAATGATGTCAATATAGCAGCACAAATGATTTAGCTTTCTGTGATCAAGACGCTGCTAAAGTAGTTCTTCTGCGTTAGCGCTAATAATACCAATATCACTAATACTTGGTCAATATTCAGATCATAACATGTAAATGGAGTATTGGTGGCACTTTTTGAATGGTTATTTAGAGGATTTTATGGGCAGAATTGAGGACTGACTCCATTGTAAACTGACTTGTATGGCTTATTATTTACGAATTAGAATGTATTTAAAAAAAAGACATCTGTCTTCTTGTCTCTGATAATGATTGTGAATGATAGGCAAAATTCCCTAAAAGTACAGTTCCCCTTCAAGTTGGGGCACTCTTAAATTGATTGTACAGTATGCAACAAAGTTCAGATGGTACCTACAGTACATACATTATTGTTCATGTAAAAGAATGTCCCAGGGGAGACGGTTAAATAAACAGTTCAGAAATTGGGCACCCTCTGATAACACTAATCACTGATAACACGATCACAGGTTTGCTGATCAACTTTCATTTTGTTCCAGGTTTAAACTGTCACGATTTGAAATGTTTGATTTCCTTACTAATATATGACCAGTCCTTAATTTTTATGGCAAGGTTATTTTAACAGAGACCAAATATTAGAAAGAAATCCAGAAAAAACTTGAAAGGTTTTCAATGAAATCGTATTTGATTGAGGGAAATAATCCTAACCCCCACAGAGCAGATGTGTCAATGAAGCAAACGAATTAGCCCTGACCCTTTGTGTCAAGTACTGCTAATCTCATTCTGCGGATGAAAGACACTGTTCGCGGCAACAGTCCATTCAAACCTCTCCATAACTATGGACAAGACCAGAGACCCGTCAGAGGTCCTCAGGGACAACATTATCGACGTTCAAAATCTTGTTCTAATTCCACAATGTTCAACTTTATCTGTCATAACGTGCCTTGCCACCGCCAGTTTATTTATTAAAACAGGAACATAACTGTTATTAATCTTCTTGCATGACGTAAAGAATTGTCTGATTGATGGTGAGGATTCAAAAAAAAGGACAGACTGATAAAAGTTATAAATCATAGAGCATTACAAGGAAAACAATATTATTCTATCAATCAATGTAATGTATATATTGTAATGCAGACATGCATTGCATTGATTTAGGCTAAGCATCATTCTTACATGATTTAATGAAATTTGTACTTCCTGTCCTTTCAGTTGCTCAATAAACTGTCATCAGTTACTTTGAAGACTGGAATGCATGTTATTGCTATTAATGCAAAATGTCATATAAGAAAAGAGGCTGCAGCATGCTAAGGAGTGTCTTTTGTGAAATTTAAAGTAGAACACAAAGGCCATCATTCAACGTTACAGAATGTAAGTCAATGCAAATGACAACCACTGTTGCTGTTTTCTTTTATCATGTGAAATTATACCATGAACTACTCCAGTGACAAATCTGAAGGAGCTCTGGCAGCAGATTCGTTATAGTTGCTGTGTTGTGATATGTATATATGGCAATAAACGACTAGTTATTTATTACATTAATTACTTCACATAGAAAATACATTCAACATGTTTACTACCCCACAAAGAAGTGTGCATTGGGGCAGAAATGTGAACCTAAACCACAAACTATAAGGCTAGTTAGATAGTTTGATATTAATATAACCTCAATACAAGCCCATTGCTGTTGCCATGCATAAAACTATGACAAAATACATAGACCAAAACTAAATGTCCTTTACCAAAGACAGAAATGAATAGACTGGGTCTCAGGAAGAAGTATTGTATGTATAGTCTATGGATTTGCATGTTCTTTCAGTGCTACCTGATTCTGGCACTAACTTCAAAGTCTGTTGACAACATCAGAATCAGATTGACGGCGATAAAATATTCATATTTTCTAGTATTTCAGCTGATCCATTCTATGACCGTGGAGCCCTCATTGTACGAACCTTGTTTCAGTGGACACACGTTTCATCCACCCATCGTGTGCCTTCAATGCAGCCATTGCGGGTGTGCTGATCTATCTCCGGTGCTCAATCAGTCAGCAGAGCAGTGCTGTTGTTAGTTACTGTGCTACTTTATTGGCTATTTCAGTAATTTGTTTAGCCATTTTACAACAGTTTTGTTAGCTCAATATGAGTCCATAGAAAGCAATGGACAAAAGAGATGTGGTTTGAAACATTCAAGAAGTATTCACAGCGTTGTCGACACTGCGTCGCCCTTCTCCCTTTTTTCCGCTGCACACAAATAAGATTAACAGACAATGTAAAGTGGATTTAAAAAATTACCATTACATGTTATTATATCCCATACTTGCCAACCCTCCCGAATTTTCCGGCAGACTGCCGAAATTCAGCGCCTCTCCTGAAAACCTCCCGGGACAAATATTCTCCCGAAAATCTCCCGCTTTTCAGCCGGAGCTGGAAGCCACGCCCCCTCCAGCTCCATGCGGACCTGAGTGAGGACACCCTTTTTTCATGACGGGTGGACAACAGGGTGACAAGAACTAAATCATCCAGACTAGAGATAAATTGTATTATTATGTTTATCTTACCTAAAAATAAATATATTTATTAACTAAAAAAATAAAAATAAATACATACATTCTTACTATATTTTGCTAAAAACTTTAAAATTAATTGTATTTTTATTTGTAGTTTTTCCTGACTCTTTATTACATCCAGCCATAGAATTATACATTAAAATAAACATATTTGAAATAATTTATTTTAAATTATCATAATAATTCATTTAAAATGACCATATTTAATTATTAAAATAATTGCTTGTTTATCAACAAGTTTAGCATTTTATTCATTACATTTTGAAACTCTCAGAAGCCAAGTTATGTTATATTCCTTAATATTTATTTATGCAAGTTTGAAGTATCAATTATCTAAACACAGTTTTGTTTGCATATTTTCAGGATGTATATATATATATATATATATATGCAAATATATATATATATATATGTGTATGAAATACTTGACTTGGTGAATTCTAGCTGTCAATATACTCCTCCCCTCTTAACCACGCCCCCAACCAAGCCCCGCCCCACCCCCGACCACGCCCCATCCCCCACCTCCCGAAATCGGAGGTCTCAAGGTTGGCAAGTATGTTATATCCATGTGAAGTTTGACACTTGTTTCAATATATGTGTCACGACGGGGTTTTCGCAGCTTCCTGCGGGGTTCGTTCTCCCGAAATGCAGACGGACTAGTCCGCACAAGGCAAAACTCAAAAAGGTACAAAAAACGGAAAACAAGGCGAAGGCACAACACACTGATCGCACTTGGAGCTAAAGCTAACACTTAGCATAGACATAGAGAACTTACGTTGACAGGTGCAGGTAGCAAACACTTAGCATAAACTTGAAATAAGACAGGAACCTATGTGACCGTTGCATACAGCAAACAATGACACCAGACTGAGCGTGGCGAGCAAGGTGAATAAATAGCTCTCTGATTAGTGGTTGACAGCAGCTGAGCATGGGACCACTAACCAGAGGCAGGTGAACCCAATTAATCCCCATGGTGACCAAAATAAACCCAGGAGTGCACAAACAGGAACTACTGTAAGGGAGTCCAAAACTAACAGAACATAACAAAACATGATCCGGGCCACGGATCATGACAATATGCTAGATATCTACGAAACGGGAATACGTAAAAGCTCAACCAAAACAATTTCACTTGAATGTAGGCAAGTTTGGAAAAGAGGCAGACAGTTTCAGACAAGCACATGCCATTTATAATTTTATAAAACAACAACAATGCAACAAGCCAACACTAAGTAGGGCTGTAACAATAAGAAAATGTCATGTCACGGTTATTGTGATCACAATTATCACTGTTATCATTGTATTGGCGAATGTTGACAAAAAGTACTTTTAAGCAGGTTTTAATTAAAATAAGCAACATTATCTTCTGTTTTAATTTGTAAAGGTTTTAGAGCAGTGGTTCTTAACCTTGTTGGCGGTACCGAACCCCACCAGTTTCAAATGTGCGTTCGCCGAACCTTTCTTTAGTGAAAAATTAAATGTTTTTTTTTTCAAATTCAAGACAAAGTTATATGTTTTTGGTAACACTTTAGTATTCTAAATAACAAAGACTTAATTTAGCGTTATTTGGTTAGGGTTCGGGTCAGGGTTAGAGGGTTAGGGTTATAATAAGGCCATGCCGAATAAGGCATTAATAAGTACTTAATAATCATTAGTTAAGAGCCAATATGTTACTAATTTGCTTGTTAGTAAGCAACTAATTAATGGTGAATATGTTCCCCATACTAAAGTGTTACCATGTTTTTTTTGCTGGTGCACAAAATGAACCGTGCATGAACATCACCTTGTTCAAACAACAAAATTAATACAGTGCATAAACTCACAACAAATTACACACCTGCAAATCAGTCAAATGTTGCCGTATCCGTAATACGCCGATAGGGAGAAGTTTATATTGACACGATGAGTCGGGTGTGTTTTGACCTCCACCGAACCCTTGAGGCCGACTCACCGAACCCATAGGGTTCGATCAAACTCAGGTTAAGAACCACTGTTTTAGAGTGTTAAATAATAATGGGGAAAGACATTAATGTGTCTTGGATTCATGTTAACGTTTCAGCAAACTAGCGATTAGCAGGCTACCTGCTGTTACAGTAAATGAGCAGTAATACCGTCGGAAATGTTTTCGCGGTTACTCATTTTAATGAGAATTGCTACATCTCTAGTTACAAATAATATTCTTCTTCTGCTATACCTCACTTATTAATCAGTGTTCTTTACACTTAATTAACCTGTAGAAAACGTGTACATTTTAATATTTATAGTGCCCGTCAAAAGTCTTGTTTTTACTTTAATACCAAAAACATCCATTGTAGACCTCGTACATGCAGAGAAAAATATTATTTATTTTGGATCTTTTTCAAGCAAGCCTATCAAGTCTGGGGTTTAAGAGGTTAATACTTGAAAAGGTCAGAGCCAGCAAGTAAAGCCAAAACCGCACACAATAAAATCGTGTTAAGCGAGGGAGAGAACGAGCAAGAGACCGAGGAGTCCTTTTGCTGCCAAATTGACTCGGCAAAAAAGTGACTTTGAGTCACTGCTGGCAATGTGAGGCGCAAGTCTTTTTTTTTTTTAAAAAGGGATTGTTAAGAGGAACCAGAGTTGCCATTAGGCATTCCCCTCCTTTGCTTGTCCTCTGCAATATGGAACCTCACTCCCCAAAGAAACAAACAACAGATCATTGGCCTTTTTCCGTTCTCTCCATTTCAGCACTTGTAGTTGAATAACTTTTAAACTGAAATCAAATAGGCCACAACAACTCTGTCTAATGATTGTAAAAAGAAAAAACCTGTAAAAAATTATTGGTGTAACTTTCATCAATAATGATAGCATATCATACAAAAAGTGCAGAACCTCATCCTCATTGTATTCCAAAACGATCCTGAACATGTCTGAATGAACAATTCTGTTTGATAACAACAACATATACTTTATTAGATAATAATACACTATTAAACGTGTTTTATGAGTTGTAGTTTTGCACATTTGTCAAGTTATAGAAACTAATCATGACGTTTACATGTATAATAGTTGTTTTCAACTAATATACTAAGAGTGTGATCAATCTGATTAAAAAGATTAAAGGGGAACATTATCACCAGACCTATGTAAGCGTCAATATATACCTTGATGTTGCAGAAAAAAGAGCATATATTTTTTTAACCGATTTCCGAACTCTAAATGGGTGAATTTTGGCGAATTAAACGCCTTTTTATTATTCGCTCTCGGAGCGATGACGTCACGTTGTGACGTCACATCGGGAAGCAATCCGCCATTTTCTCACTTTCGTCGGTGTGTTGTCGGAGGGTGTAACAACACGAACAGGGACAGATTCAAGTTGCACCATTGGCCCAAAGATACGAAAGTGGCAAGAAATTGGACGAAATTTGTTCAAAATACGAGGCGACGAAATGGTCGGTCGTTTGTTCCGCACACTTTACCGACGAAAGCTATGCTACGACAGAGATGGCAAGAATGTGTGGATATCTTGCGACACTCAAAGCAGATGCTGACATCAACTCCAAAACTGGACAGATCAGCTTTCAGGAAAAGAGAGCGGATGAGGGTATGTCTACGGAATATATTAATTGATGAAAACTTTATTCATTACTCGCGGTTTTACGTAAATTATTATACATAAACTGTGTTTACCAATAATTTAGCTTAAAAACTTTTTTTTTTTTTCAATCATTCGAGTACATTCGGGTAGTCTTGTGTAATGCAGTATTTTGTGTCTATTTAGGTATGGTTAACCTGAGTGCTGAAATCGTGGAAAAATATATGTTCTTAGCACGCCTGAAATGGGCTGTCTGCACTCTCAAAGTGCATGTTGTTGCCAAATGTATTTCATATGCTGTAAACCTAGTTCATAGTTGTTAGTTTCCTTTAATGCCAAACAAACACATACCAATCGTTGGTTAGAAGGCGATCGCCGAATTTGTCCTCGTTTTCTCCCGTGTCGCTGGCTGTCGTGTCGTTTTCGTCGGTTTCGCTTGCATGCGGTTCAAACCGATATGGCTACCTCCCTCCACACTACAACCATCCGTTTCAATACATGCGTAATCTGTTGAATCGCTTAAGCCGCTGAAATCCGAGTCTGAATCCGAGCTAATGTCGCTTTCCCTTGCTGTTCTATCCGCCATGTTTGTTTGTATTGGCATCACTGTGTGACGTCACAGGAAAATGGACGGGTGTATATAACGATGGTTAAAATCAGGCACTTTGAAGCTTTTTTTTAGGGATACTGCGTGATGGGTAAAATTTTGAAAAAAACTTCGAAAAATAAAATAAGCCACTGGGAACTGATTTTTAATGGTTTTAACCCTTCTGAAATTGTGATAATGTTCCCCTTTAATCCTTTGACAGCCCTAATATACAGTGTATATATTTTCCCTGCAATTTTCCAGCAAATTTAATTTTTATCATCAGGCTACCATGGCAGAGAAGGCCTTGCTGGCCCTGGCGGCACACCACTGTTTAAAGACATACATTTACAATTTACAAACAACAATAAATCTATGGTATTGGTCATGCCTCATATTGTGTTTCACAGATCTAACCAAGGCACTAACAAGGTCATGTGATTAAATGCTGCAAATGCATTGGCTCTTCCAACTGTCAGGAAAACCTCTCGTCTGTGCCCTAACTGTGTCTTGAATGAAATGCAAAACGGCATCTGCTGCTAAACTCCTAGTCCAGACATCCACACCCTGCTTGAGTGCCTGCCCATCAGTGCGAAAAGCAGCTGGGCTTCCATCTCCGCTCTCAGCTATTTTGCCAGCATCAACAGCAGTGTCGCTGCCAGTTTAGCCCACATATTAGCTGCAGAGAGAACCAGTGAAAATCCACTCCAACTACCCACAAACTGGTGCGCACATTATGGGATGTTAGCATTAAAAAGCCATGTATGCTACCCTGTATGTGTAAATAATTTAACATAGTAGAGGTTTGCCTCTGAGGGACAAGAATGAAGGGGTCATTTCAGAATTAGAAGTCATTTTACATCCCAGCCATAACATCTCATTTAAGCCATGTACAGAAATACAAAGAGTTGTCCGAAAAATAAATTGTCCAAAAACAAAATCTCAATAAAAAATTGATTGAACATATGAATGCATTTTGAACCCCCTAAAATGCAACCTTTCTCTCGTCCCACCCTTTAGATTTATTGTAAATAATACAAAGGGCATTCAAGTGTCATGTTTTTGTATTATTTTAGGTCTCGTGGATACATTAGTTTTAATGAGCAATTTACTTTAAATATGATTTGTGTTTTGCAAGGAATATGTGTCCCAACATGCATGCAACCCTGCCCCATTGTAATATTTGTAGCACAGAAGAATAATACAGAACGTCACATGACACAATTATTCTTTTCTATTTTTCATATCTGTACAACTTTGTTCACCAAGCTTACTCATAAAATACTGTTACGGAAATGCTCAGGATAAAGCATGGTTTTCTTACTAACTAAATGAGGAATGTTTGTTTGCTTTAAGTAATAATACAGTTGTTGCTTTCCACTTTCCACTGCTTTACAACTGTTATTTATGGTTCAGTTCAATAATTTGCATGATCTACTATTTAAACATGACTAAATTGAACGGAATCCATTGAAGCAAGGATTCAATTAAGTTGAATAATAATATCCTAATATGTTTTTCTTACAGCATGGACCACCAATAAGTGCAGCTGAGAAGCGGAGACGCTTCCGTGTGGCGTGAGGCTGATGTACAGAGGAGACAGTAGTACTTATTATTATATCGTAAATTCCGGACTATAAGCCGCTACCTACGCTTTGAACCCGGTTGAAGCCCTTTGGCTTATAAAAAAGTTGCGGCTAATTTATGGATTTTTCTTCCCTAACAGCCATAATGTTTTGTGTTCAACAAATAGTTTTCATTTAACACAAGCAGTGACACTGAACATATGTCATTGTTTATGCTAAGGCGCCATCTTCACGTCCACAGTATTTCATTCCGTTTAGTGCTGTGAACTGGAAGTATAAGTGCCGTTCCTTCTTCTAGTCGTCCATAGCATTTCTACTCATATTTGTACGTGCTATCGTAATGTAATCAAGCAAGCATCATTAGCGTTAGCTAATATGCTAACATGTTTACAAGTGTCTGCTTCAGTGGTATTAACTTACAATGCCATTATTTTTGTATTGTTTAAGTTTCGTAAATTTAACGTCACCATGGTGTTATTAAATCTGTTTAGCTGATCGGAGAGCTACATTCCGCAGCTGGTTGCTCCATGACGATGACTTTTGTTTTGTTTGATCAGCTGTTTTACTGCCGTGTTACAGACACCGTTTGATAACAATTAAGGTATATATACGTAAATAAAGATTTACAAAATCTTTCTGGGTAAATGATTAATTTCACAACATGTATATCTGCGGCTTTTAGTCCGGTGCAGCGAAGATATGGAAAACAATTTTTTTTCCCCAAAAATTTAGTGGGTGCAGCTTATATCCGGTGCGCTCTATCATTTGGAAAATATAGTATTTTAAAAAGGAACTGCACTTTTATTTTTAGAATTTTGCCTATAATTCACAATCCATCAAATGTGTAATCATTCAAATGTGTAATGTACAGCAAGTACAAGGCACATTGCAGCTAATGGGAATATTCTATTGCCCCAAAAAATAACATCCAAAAACTGCCAACAATACTCTTTACATGTCATGACCTGAATATTAACGAAGTATTAGTATGTCCCCTGCTTTTCTCGTGCCCTGTCCTCTGCCGGGTGCGTCTGTCTGCGGCCTGCTGCTGGCCCTTGTGGGCGGTACGGTGGGTCGGGCTCTGGGGTTCCTGTCGCTGGCCGGCTTGGCTGCGTGGGGGCGGTGGTCCCTGGTTCCCTGGGCACCACGCCTCCTGTTTGTGGGTTGGGCTCTCGGGGGTGATGGGGCCGTGCTCTGGCTCCCACGCACTCTGGGAGTCGAATGTATTGTACATGCAAATTCACATATGCTCACATACGTACATAGGTACCTACGCTCCCACATACATACACAAATACAGTACATATTTACCTACCTAATGTTCGTACATCCACACGCACATTCAATATACAAACATACACATACACATACTGTACATATACATTCACTGTACAAACACATATACACATTCTGTACATATACATTCATTGTACAAACACATATACACATTCTGTACATATACAAGTACATATGCATACTTACACTCATGCACATAATCACGTTTCATCAAACATATATTAACGTTGTTGCCCTAGGGTAAACTGGGTGTAACACATGGCACACTGACAAAGCTTAACCTATTGTGACTATAACAATCTACAAGGTTAATGTAGGTTGCTTCTCTTTCTCCCCCTCCATTTTTCTGCATTCTTTCGTATCTCAAGTTATCATTACGTATATGTATTGTTGCATTTAAACAACTGTATTGTTGATAATAAAGGTAAATTATTGGTATTGTTCATTATCAATAGCGCTATTTCTATTGGTATTTGTATTGATCCATTTGTAGTGTAATAATGCTCATTGTTATTTCTGTATTATTTTTTATTTTTCGCTAACTGCTTATTTGCTATTACTTTTACCATCATATTTGTACATGTCATATTTGCTGATGTTGCTCTATTGTTGTTGTTGTTGTTGTTTGCTGTTGTTGTTTTTGTCTCTCTGTCTAATCCCCCTCTTGTCCCCACAATTTCCCCCTCTGTCTTCTTTTTTTTTCTCTTTCTATCCCCTCCTGCTCCGGCCCGGCTGCACTAAATGATAATATAAATACATTTAATAAAGTCAAATACAAATAAGGCAACAAGAGAAGTATCCTACACTTCTCTTTTGTAAAGTAAATCTGAACAGCCGACATGGGCATCTACATCAACTATATGATTTGCCTGAGAAGCTGGACAGGACATTAAAAAAAAAAAAAAAAAAAAAAAAAAAAAAAAAAAAAAAAAAGTTATTATAGACTATCATGCTGAGGAACTACTTTTAGCCGTGCCGTGATCACAGAGAGGTAACTAGTTTATGCTGCTATATTGACATTCTGAGTCGATGAGTTGCTGCATCTCCTCTGAGTTGGTGAAAGTTAATTCTAGATTATAAATCATACCTCTCACTTGTACAGTAGAAGGTGGTGGTCACATTTGACATTCAACTTAGACCTGGAGATGGTGAGAAAGACATAAATCCCTCATCGAAACAAGAAGATATAAGTCGGCAACCTAGTGAGAGCAGACATTACACAGTAAGTGATTGTTTTACTATGTTTGTATTGTATTTTTTTTTTAGCACTTAGCAATGGTGCCACTTGCTGGATCGGTTTATCACTCAGCTTCTAAAACTTGTAGCTCATCCTCCTTATATTCAGGCTAAAAAGTATAAGGTTCTGATCGTGATTTGTCCCAAAGTAGTCGTTGTTGGCTCTCATGAAGTCTGCCGGGATTGTTGTTGTTGAAGGAATAAGCAAATGATGTATACGCCAATGTATGCTTTAAAAGTCCAAATATTGCATAATATTATAAATGTGCCTGTTACTACATTACAGCATGTATATAAACGTTGATGGACGTTTTTAGAGGTATTTTTAGAGCGCTTTATAGGCGGAATCCCATTACAAATCGTAATTGGATTATACTTGTATAGCGCTTTTCTTCCTTCAAGGTACTTAAAGCACTTTGACACTATTTCCACATTCACCCATTCACACACTGATGGCGGGAGCTGCCATGCAAAACCCTAATTACGACCCATCAGGAGCAAGGGTGAAGTGTCTTGCTCAAGGACACCACGGACGTGAGTAGGATGGCGGAAGCTGGGATCGAACCGGGAACCCTCAGGTTGCTGGCACGGCCGCTCTAACCTCCATTTTTAGCTGATTCTTGCTTAGAATGCATACATAAAAGAAAAACATAAATGTTCTTGTTTTACATAAGTATTGGGAATGATGGGCAACATTTTAAAACAGTGCAGTTCGCTTTTAAGGGACAAGAAAAATGGAAGAAAGATATAGAAGCAGGGAAGACATGAGACCTCAGTGGGAGAGGGTGTCGTGTTCTGTGAAGAAAATGAAGAGCGACACATGAGGGGAAAAACTAGGAAAGGTTTACTACTTGAAGGGTTACACAAACCACTAATCAACCCTGAAACTTCAGAAACCCAGTCAGGGTTGATGTGTGACACCAACAGGCCACCGTGCACACTGGTGTTTATAATATGGGGGAGAATCTCTTATTGTTAATTAAAAGTAAAATCATATTTATGTGGTCATGAACATTTATTTGATACATTTATATAATGATTTATAATCAAAAGTAATGTAGCTATTTAATCTTGTGACTTTACAGAACTTTGTTGCTCTAATTTCAACCGCTAACACTAAAAATAATCACACTCTTTTTAAATAGTTTATGGAATTTCTTATAAATGTGTTATAGCTAAGGCCGTCAAAACGAATACAATTAATCAGATTAATCCATCTTTGGATCGCATTTTTCTTAATGCAATTAACAAATCTGCAGCGCAGCATGACTCAAAATTTCTAAAATGTGTCTGGCAACGCATTCCGAGTGTTAGAATAATTATATATAAGTTATCACACAACTCTTATGCTTAAAGGCCGTTGCTGTAGTTATTATCTATTGTGCTCTTTTCTGCTTCGTGCAAGGGCACACAACTTGTTATCTTCCACGGCATATGAGGGGTGGCCTCGCCGTAGATGTTTTCTGTCTTTTAGCCCGCTAACAGCCAAGGACGTACCAGTACCTCAACGAGGATAAGGCGACAGCACGCAGACAAAGCAGAGACAAGGCGAAATCACAAGGCCCCCAGCACATTCCGTTCTGAATAATCACGTATTGTGCATGCTGAGCTGCTCGCATGATATGTGTGACCCCTCCCTTTAGAGGCAGCCTCAGCGATGTAACTAGGGAACTCCCAAACTGAATAAATAGAGGAACGCGTGGGACTGTTCCTCAGGGCGTAGGGTGAGACTGTAACTGAGTCTGCAGCTACATTCGTTCTCCTCATGAGCTAAATTGAACTCTGTCTCTGCCTGATTCCTTGCTTCTTGTTCTGTTTAATAGATAGTTCGGTGCTTAAATCTGACATCTTCTTGGTCCTTCGAGCTGGATCCCAACACATCTGACGATTCCAGCAGGGTGAGTGAAACCAGACAGACCGGGGCCACGGCAACCATCTCCCCATTGAGGAACTGGTTTTCTTCACTCCGGCTGGGATCTGAGGATTGACGGGAGTCCGAGGACAAGAGGGAGGAATGCAGAGTTCAATGAGTACGTTTTGAATTACAAAAGAAAAAGCGTGTAACTGAGGGTTACGACGCATGGACAAACCCTGTAAATCCTAGGCTCTAACAGGTAAAAGGCCAATAAAATTCCAATATTCTGAAGGACAGCGGAGTCCGCGAAAACTGAAAATTCCGTAAAACAAGTGTGAAAGGTGTGAACGTGAGCGTGTGTGGGAGTGATCGCCATTAGGCGATCACTCTATACTAAAGTTGTGAGAAGTAAATAGTGGGTTATTGTGGAAGCTCTAGGCAAGACATCGCCACTGGTGGGCAACCTCCAGTAGAAGCAACGTGTACCACAATAATAAATTAAACCACTATCTTACAACAAAGACAAAAGTAATCCTTATTAGTTCGGCTCTGTAGGGGACGACGGATCACTCTAAATTCTCAAAACAGGAAAAGGGACGAGTAAACCAAAAGTTAGTCCAAAAGACAAGTTAAAATGCAAAGACTGGAAAGCAGTATAAAAAACAAATCCAGACTTATTGAAATTTCTCGATGATTGGATCAGTTTGTCGAAGTAGTGATACTGTCTCACGTGCGCAAATGGGCAGCTGATCTGGTGTCCTGTCAAATTTGGCTGCTTCCTCGAAAAAAAGCATCCAATAGAGTTTGCTATCACATCATGTTTGCTGTCAGATTTCGCTTTACACGCGTGCTGCTTGGTAGTCGGACACGACTCGTCGCGGGGTAAACGGAACTTTTGTTTTCACTGAAATTATTAAAGAAAGAAACCCATCCATCCATCCATTTTCTACCGCTTATTCCCTTTGGGGTCGCGGGGGGGCGCTGGAGCCTATCTCAGCTACAATCCGGCGGGAAACATAATTTAAAATCACTACTAATTATTATTATTATTTTTAATAATAATAAAAGTGTTTTTATTTTTTATATTTTGCAAATGTATTTTTTAAAAATCCAATAAAAATCACATGTATTCACAGCCTTTGCTCAATACACTTCCATCTGGCCACTCTACCATACAGGCCTGATTGGTAAATGTGTTCTTCTGGAAGGTTCTCCTCTCTCCACAGAGGAATGCTGTAGCTCTGACAGAGTGACCATCGGGTTCTTGATCACCTCCCTGACTAGACTAAGACATCCTGGATGAAAACCAACACTTCCCATCCAACCTGATGGAGCTTAAGAGCTGCTGCAAAGAGGAATAGGCAAAAACTGCCCAAAGATAGGTGTGCCAAGCTTGTGGTATCATATTAAAAAAGACTCTAGGCTATAAATGCTGCCAAATGTGCATCAACAAAGTATTGAGCAAAGGCTGTGAATACTTATGTACATGTGATATTTAACATTTTTAATAAATGAGCTAATTTAAAAACAAAAAAACCCCACAACATTTATTTTCACATTGTCATTACAGGGTATTGTGTGTAGAATTTTGAGGGGGGGAAAAAATGTATTGTATTTTGGAATAAGCCTGTAACATAACAAAATGTGGGAAAAATGAGGCGCTGGATAAACTTTTCAGATGCACTGTGTTATCTAGACCAGTGTTTTTCAACCACTGTGCTGCGGCACACTAGTGTGCCATGAGATACAGTCTAGTGTGCCGTGGGAGAATATGTAATTTCACATAATTGGGCGAAATAAAATTTTTGCAAATTTTTTGAGTGTCTGTGCTGTCTAGAGCCATAACCATGTAATACTCTTTCATATCAGTAGGTGGCAGCAGGTAGCTAATTGCTTTGTAGATGTCAGGAACATGGTTTGTTGTGATCACAATATGCGGGAGGCAGCGTGCAGGTAAAAAGGTATCTAACGCTTAAACCAAAAATAAACAAAAGGCGAGTGCCGCTAAGAAAAGGCATTGAAGCTTAGGAAAGGCTATGCAAAACAAAACTGAAACTGAACTGGCTGCATAGTAAACAAAAACAGAATGCTGGACAACAGCAAAGACTTACAGTGTGTGGAGCAGACTGCATCCACAAAGTACATCCGTACATGACATGACAATCAACAATGTCCACACAAAGACGGATAGCGTCCGCACAACTTAAATAGTCTTGATTGTGAAAACAAAGCAGGTGCGGGGAATAGCGTTCAAGGAAGACATGAAACTGCTACAGGAAAATACCAACAAAAGAGGAAAAGCCACCAAAATAGGAGCGCAAGACAAGAACTAAAACACTACACACAGGAAAACAGCAAAAAACTGAAAATAAGTCTAGCGATGTCCGATAATGGCTTTTTGCCGATATCCGATGTTCCGATATTGTCCAACGCCGATACCGATATTAACCGATATATACAGTCGTGGAACTAGCACATTATTATGTCTAATTTGGACAACCAGGTATGGTGAAGATAAGGTACTTTTAAAAAAAAATTATAAAATAAAATAAGATAAATAAATTAAAAACATTTTCTTGAATAAAAAAGAAAGTAAAACAATATAAAAACAGTTACATAGAAACTAGTAATTAATGAAAATTTGTAAAATTAACTGTTAAAGGTTAGTACTATTAGTGGACCAGCAGCACGCACAATCATGTGTGCTTACGGACTGTATCCCTTGCAGACTGTATTGATATATATTGATATATAATGTAGGAACCAGAATATTAATAACAGAAAGAAACAACCCTTTTGTGTGAATGAGTGTGAATGAGTGTAAATGGGGGAGTGAGGTTTTTTGGGTTGGTGCACTAATTGTAAGCGCATCTTGTGTTTTTTATGTTGATTTAATAAAAAAATAAAAAAAAAATAAAAAAACGATACCGATAATAAAAAACCTGATGCCGATAATTTTCGATATTACTTTTTCATGCATTTATCGGCCGATAATATCGGCAGGATGATATTATCGGACATCTCTAGTCGTGACAGTACACCTACTTTGAGACAAGAGCTATAATGATGCATGGTTGGTTATGGTTTGAATTCATATCCAACAAATCAATGATTTCTACTGGTTGTGTGCCTGTAAATGAAAAAAATGTGCCTTTGCTCAGAAAATGTTGAAAAACACTGATCCAGACCACAAGAATAGGTTTTAAATGTAGATCAAAATCGCAATAATTCCTTTTTTATGTGCCTGAATGTTTGTCAATGCCTGAGATGAGCGAGTCAAGCTTTATCACACATTACTGATTAATACATAACATTAGGAACGGGAATGTTTTCTTTTCTTTTTTGTAGATTTTTAAACAAAAATGGATTTCCATTCTGGAATGAGCTAAGACATTAAGAAAGAGAGCGGATGGATGTACGCTTAAATAATAGGAATGTGTGGGTGCGCTTGCGTGTGTTTGTGTGTGTGTGAGAGAGTGTGAGAGAGCGAGAGAGAGAGCCTCTATCAGTGCTATATCACTAACATACTGTATGCTGACTGGAGGCTTTGTGCCAGTTGATGAAGCGTTGCAGCCCCTTGTGGGTCTACTATCAGGCATATCTCTGACACACACACACACACACACACACACACACACACACACACACACACACACACACACACACACACACACACACACACACACACACACACACACACACACACACACACACACACACGCGCACACACACATGCTCATATTCTGTCTTTTCATCTGCGTACATAAAACGTGCATATATTTAAAAAATAATAATTGTTTTGACTAACATTTTTATATTGAATTCCACAACAATATTCAACATTATGTACAGTATTTGACACCATTTTTTTTTTAAAAATAAGTAAAGAATGTGTGTTCATAAGCGACAGAGCAGCACCTTGCCCCTATCGATGGTAAGATATAGAAGAGAACACAGTACCCCTGATCAACATATTGTGAAATTAGGTTCAGTTCAGTTCAGTTTCAGTTTATTTGGAACATGCATACGATACAATGTAACGCATCACACAACTCCAGTTGTTTCATTACAGCACGTCCGAAAAGGAGTAGGAAGAAGAATCCTACCCCTTTTCACACCATAGCAATTGTATCCTATTTCCTTGTTCTCTGTAACAGAACAGTGAACAAATAAATAATAAATAAACAATATACCATAGTAAGCAAACAAATATTAAATACATAAATAATCTTTGTCTCTATAAAAAGTAAGAAAGAAAAAAGAAAGGGTTCAAGATGTTCATCATAATTCTTGTTCTGTGTACTTTGTGAACACTTGTAGTTCGAACAGTCCCTGAAACTGAATCATATTGATACTTTGATTTATTTGGTTAAACCATTCCATAATTGAATTCCACATTCAGATATGCTAAAGGTTGTGAATGTTGTACGTGCATACACATGTTTTAAATTAGATTTTCCTCTAAGGTTATATTTCTCCTCTTTTGTTGAGAAGAATTGTTGTACATTCTTGGATAGCAGGTTTGTACATCATTTTAGCTGTTTGCAAATGCACCAAATCGTTGAATTTCAATAATTGTGATTGAATAAATAAAGGGTTTGTATGTTCTCTATATCCAACATTATGTATTATTTTAACTGATCTTTTTTGTAACACAGTTAGTGAATGAAGCGCACATTTGTAGTTGTTTCCCCATATTTCTACACAATAACTCAGATATGGTAACACAAGCAAGCCGTGTAGGAATCAATCACAATTGAATTTGAATGATCATTGTCTGAATTATCTTTGTAAATAAGTATAAATCAATTATTGACACAACTCTGGTATTGGAATCTCAATAAATCATGCTGAAAGTAATGTATACAGTAGATGCACATGTATACACAGTATAGCAACCCCTCAGTGTGTCTATACAGTATATGATTAATTCATATGCATAATAATAAAGAATTCATGGAATAAGGCACACTGAGAGTTATAATGGCTTTACTGCAACACGATCGAGCGTTTGATTTAATGCATGGGGGTGACATGGTGCAGAAAGCGCCGTGTGACAGTCTATGGTGAGAGCCATAACTGAGTGGCAGCTTTGTGTTAAGTTGATTTTTATCGCCTGCTCGGGTTCTGCCTCAGCATGGGCCAGCACAGCAAATGAGAGCGCATATTCCCTCCATGTTGCTAAACCAAATTGAGTTTGACCCCACACCGAGCCTGATTGCATGGGAGCATGACTCAAACATATGATTACCCTGCTGCAGTCTGGTTATTAGGGAATAATAGTCAATGTAATTTGAAGGTAATTAGCATAAGATTGCTCAAAGTGCGACACTCTGCGTGTGTGTGTGCGAGGCAGAGTGTGTGTCCGGTGCTGATTAGGGAAAAGGTGGACGAGATTTCCCTTGTAAAATTGACTCATTATGATAATTAGGGTGACACTGCTAATTCTTATAAAGCTGAATTAAACACACACACACACACCTACATTAATATCAATTATACACTCAATGGGAACATCCACAGACTTTAGACACTGTGTGTTTTGTAAATGTATACTATAATATATATTTACTGTCAAAACGTGGACTATGGTGACGCAAATTACTGCGTGGATTGTTTTCCCGTGGTGCAAATCGACTGGGTTGAACATGGCTTGAAGGTAAATACATGTTTAATTTATCACTATAAAAAGAACAAACAAAAAGCGCACACAAGGCGGAGAACAAACTTGGCTAAGAACAAAACTAACACTTAGACAGAAACTATGGACATGAAACAAAACTACACTTACTGTGATGTGAAAAAAACAAAAACTTACGTGGCATGGCATGAAGCATAAACTATGGTATCAGGAGTAATCAAAAGTATCGTGGGGTATCATCAGATAATGTCGCCAGGCTGACTTCCTAGCAACTATCGGCTTAAATAATAGTGACATGATTAATGACAGGTGCGTGAGTCCGAACACATGACAGGTGAAACTAATGGTCGTCATGGAAACAAAACAGGAACTAAAAGTGTCCAAAAACAAAACAGAACATAGCCAAACAAAATATGATCAAAAGACATGACATTTACAGCCACAATTAATGATGTGTTTTCTTTGTTTACCACTTTGCGCTTCAAATTCACTCTATCACGTTTTTTCCCAAATAAATTTGTCAATAAATCCTATCACTGTTCCCTGTAGTTTCAGTCAAAAACATGCATAGTAGTTGCCATGATTTTTTTTCTACATTTAAAAGACTTCCATGCGGTCTACATAACATGTAAGAGGTGGTTCTCCGGGCCTAATTTTGCAGAGATTATGTTTTACATAATCCACTTTCTGACCGATATGCGGTTTTGTGGGCGGTCTTATTTACGTGCCTCCACTTCGACTGTGTCTTCTCCCCACCCACTTTGTTGTAGTTTTTAGCGCTTCCTTAACGAGTCTACTGACAGATATAAGTCACAACTACACGCTAGTCTGTATTAGAAATGGCAACAGCAGAGGATGCATGTGCATGTGCACGGACAAGCTTCACAGTGTGGCTGAATGAGCAGGTATCAGACACCTCGGTCTCCTTGGACCTATCCTCGCTCATCCATGCGGATTGGACACTGGCCGAGAGTTAGTGGGCGGCCGAGGGGGGAGTCTGCCTTCTTGGTTGCTTTGTTGGGTCTGCTCCTGTCTCTGGCCATGCCCCCCCACCCCCACCCCAGCAGACGATGGCGCGGAACACCGTAGAGGCCACCACAGTTAAAGTACCAATGATTGTCAAACACACAGTATGTGTGGTGAAATTATTCTCTGCATTTGACCCATCACCCTTGATTACCCCCTGGGAGGTGAGGGGAGCAGTGAGCAGCAGTGTATATGTTTATTTTATTTTTTGTTGTTTTACTTTTGTGGCTGTGTGTAGAAGTGGCTGGTTGCATCAGCTCTGCTCTTTGAATGTCTTTAATGTCCTTTGTGTTATTTGATGTTTCCCTCTTCCACACATGTTTATGTGTGCTATGGCTATGAGGTTGTTTCCCCTTGGCCTGAGTCTGGACCCCCTCTCCATGGGCCCAGGCTCAGGCTGAATATTTTTTGTCCCTCACCATCCAGACAGAGGGCATATTACCTGTTTGTGTTCATTATAATAAACAATCAAATCGAGCGTTTTTTCTCTGCCTATTTGTTTGGTGGAATGTTGTACATGAAGTTGAGATATATATTTATGTATCTGTTGTGTTGATTTAGCAAGCTACTTTTGACATGTAGTGTAGCCTGCTACAATTCCGTGGGGATAGCTTCCCCTGCAGCTTAGCTACATTTGATGGAGTTACAAATAAGGAATAAGAATAAGGAAGGTATGCTAACTGTAACATACGTCACACGTAACGTCACACATCTTTGACATTAATTAATAGTATTTAAGAAAGTACTTCGCAAAAATCTTCTATGAGTTCAACTTGCTCTGTAATATACCAACAATATTTACATGAAACAGACATTTTTAGGTATGCAAATTAACATCTAATGACCAGTAAAGTAATGGTACACTACTATAAATGCTCAGTGGCCTAGTGGTTAGAGTGTTTGCCCTGAGATCGGTAGGTCGTGAGTTTAAACCCCAGCCGACTATAAAAATGGGACCCATTGCCTCCCTGCTTGGCACTCAGCATCAAGAGTTGGAATTGGGGGTTAAATCACCAAAAATGATTCCCAGCAGCGGCCGCTGCTGCTGCTCACTGCTCCCCTCACCTCCCAGGGGGTGAGGGTGATGGGTCAAATGCAGAGGATAATTTCACCACACCTAGTGTGTGTGTGACTATCGTTGGCACTTTAAAAAAAAAAAAAAAGACTTTAAATGTAATATTGCATCAAATCTTCTTTGACATATGTAACATTTTAATAAGTTCAGCATTACACTAATCAGTTTTCTTATTTCTTATTACCATACGAAGCAATTGGGCTGACTTTTTTCTTTTTTGGAGGTGTGTGGGGGAGGGGGGGTTTGCACATACAACTATGCGTTTCACAACAGGGTTTTCGTCCCTGAATAATATGTCTCGTATAATATTGCTGGCACTTTGACAAAAACTTGCATTTACATTAATGTATTTTGCATTTTCAGCAGTTTTATGTTTTGTGCTCTCTCACTCTTTTCGCAGAGTTGAATTAATGTCAGCACATAATTAAGAACAAGCTTTTTTCTTTGTTTTTTTACGCCTCACGGGACTGAAAAAAGAGAGTTTTTCTTGAACTATTATTTAATTTTTTTATTATACTGTTTGATATTCAATTTAATTTGGTCCGAACAAATGAAAGGATTAGCAATCAATACCACAGAGACCCCGACCACCTCGTCTTTCTGCTCCTTCTCCTGCTACTCCTTTCCCTCCACTGAGGCGTAATGGAGGCGCTGACATGGCAGTATTTCATCTCCTGCTTTCTGACACCTGCGCTCCACGCAGGGGAGCAGAGGGCCCTGTCACTGACCATGCTGCAGCAAAGGCTTTATTTTCAGTAAATCTGTTAAAGAAACATCCATCATTGGCTGCCGAAGCAAGAAAACCAGCACAGACATCAAGACGCTCATCACTCCGTCCTTTGTTCCTCTTCACTTGAATTACTTTATCTTTGTCAAATGAATGCTCACTTCCCATGTGTTCTATGTTGGTGCTCCTCCCTCACACACACACACACACACACACACACACACACACACACACACACACACACACACACACACACACACACACACACACACACACACGCACACTCGCACACACACACACACACACACACACACACACACACACACACACACACACACACACACACACACACACACACACACACATTTTTGTATGTGTTTCCTTCTTGAGACCTCCAAAAAATGCCTCCCTCTTTGGGACAACCCTTTCTGGATATATAAAGATTTGCATGTACAACATTAATAATACACACAAACTGTGCAAATATAAAAAAAAGTAAGCTTTTAGTATTTTTTGTTGTTGTATTTTTTGTTTGTAATTGTTTTTTAATCATTATTATTTACTTCAAGTTATTACAGTATGTCTCTATATACATATTTATTATTATTTTATTTATTTTATTATTATTTTTATTAATTTTGGCCAAAGGGGGTACATTTCAATTTCTTACAAACACTTGTTATTACATATGTTGGCCAGAGGGGGAGCACTTCAATTTTTTTTTACACACAATTGTTATTTCATATGTTGACCAGCGAGGGATCACTTTTAAAACCGACACACAGTCAGTTTGAAAAATCCCTCCTTTTTCAGGACCACCCTCATTTTGATAGATTTCACCAAGTCTATGCAAATGAGACATTCTCTATTAGATGCAATGGTTTTCCGTATTGGGACCATGATTTATGTCCTAACATGTTCACCGGTCCTCATATGGAAGGTACTTTTCCTTGTTGATGTCTCAAGAAGGGTAAAATTACAATAACACATGCGCGCACACACACACCCACACCCACACCCACACACACACAAACACACACACACATTCTTGTATGTATTACCTTCTTGAGACCTCCGAATAAAGCCTATCCTTTCTAGATATATAAAGATTTGTATTTACAACATTAACAATATATGCATACTATGCAAATATAAAAAAGTTTGTTGTGAAAAATGAGTTGGAATTTCACAAGAAAAAGGTCACAATTTCACAAGAAAAACAGAGTTATAATAAAAGTCGTGATTTTACTCAACGCAAGTCACAATTTTACAAGAAAAACTGAACATTTGTGCAATCTTATGATAAAAGTTGGAATTATACTCAGTAACAGTCGCAATTTTACAAGAAAAAGCTTTAAATTTTGGCAATTTTATGAAAAGAGTCGTAATTTTACTCGACAAAAGTCACAATTTTATAAGAAAACTTTAACATTTTGGCAATATTGTAATAATAATCAGAATTTTACTTGGCAAAATTATGATAGAAGTCATAATTTTACTCCAAAATGTTTTAATTTTTACAAGAACAACAAAAATATTGGCAATATAGTGATAAAAGTCAGAATTTTATACGACAAATGTCACCCTTTTGCTTTAAAAAGTAATAATACTACATTAAAAAAAAGTAATAATGTTACGAGAAAATATTGCAATATTACAGAAACAGAAATAATATGAGAAATTGTTCCCGATTTTATTAAAAAAAAAGTCGACACATTGTGAGAAAAAGACTGCTTTTAGTTAAAATTATTTGTTTGTAATTGTTTTTTAATATTCATTATTTACTTCAAGTTATTACAGTATATCTCTATATACATATTTATTTTATTTGTTTTATTAATTTTGGCCAATTTTTTTTTGCATTTCAAATTTTTACACACACTTGTTATTTCATATGTTGACACACAGTCAATTTGAAAAATCCCTCCTTTTTGGGACCACCCTCAATTTGATAGATTCCACCACTAGGGGTGCAAATGAGACATTCTCTATTAGATGCGATGGTTTTCCGTATTGGGACCATGATTTATGTCCTAACTTGTTCACCGGTCCTCACATAGAAGGTCCTTTTCCTTGTTGATGTCTCAACAAGGGTAGTAATACAAGAACACACACACACACACACACACACACACACACACACACACACACACACACACACACACACACACACGCGCGAACCACCTCCTTTAATTCCTGCAAAGAGGCTAAATTGCTAGACAAAATTGCTTCAATCCCCCTGCATTCAAAGTCCTCCCGACATATTCCACAGCTTTTCTTTGTATGATTTTTAACGGAGAAATACAAATTCCACCCCAATGACGCCATTTTTCTTCTGCATTTTCACACACACACACACACACACACACACACACACACACACACACACACACACACACACACACACACACACACACACACACACACACACACACACACACACACACACACACAGCAAGGGCCAGTAATATATCTTTTGGAGAATTTAAGTGCGCCACCACCAACATTTGCATTTCTGTGCAACGAGTGCATCTGATTTATAGGAGCTCGGGCCTGAAGCATCTTGGGAAATGAGGCGGGTGGATGGAAACTACGTTTCCCAGAGTCAGGGTGTTTTTCCAGCTATGTCAGCAGCAGGCAACTCTGCGATGTTTGGCAGCGCTGATATATTTGTAAACAAAAGTCAAAAGGAACCTGCATGTACAGGCATCGAAAAAAATGCATTTTTTTTGTCAGCTTTTAATTCTCTACATTTTTTTTGAGGGGGGTGAAAA
Organism: Nerophis lumbriciformis; assembly: GCF_033978685.3. NCBI lineage: Eukaryota > Metazoa > Chordata > Actinopteri > Syngnathiformes > Syngnathidae > Nerophis > Nerophis lumbriciformis. The sequence goes on along the minus strand of NC_084558.2, from coordinate 21,234,980 downwards.
AGTAAAAAAAAAAAAAAAAAAAAAAAAAAAAAAATATATATATACTTAATTTTGTTTAATTAATACACAATAACTTGCAAACATCGTAGCAGTGTTACAACATTGTTATAATTGTGTTAATATGATTGCATTAATCATTTATATATGTTGATTAATCACGCTACTTATTTGGACTGTACGTGCTCCTTTACGTACCTTAAACACAAACATCAGTACAGTAAGAGTGAGGAGAATCTGACTGGTGTGCTCCCGGGCACATTTCACTCCAAAATGTACCTTGACCGGACTTAATAATATAATACTGTTATCAAGTATTGAGCAAATAAATTGTGTTGATTTAATAAAAACATTTTAAAAATGTTCCTGTATAACTTTCTGATAATAAATGTTACTTGTGTCCAAATATTGATTTTTTTATTTATTTCCAAGCCAGTAAAACTGGTGATTAATCATAATTAATCAAAATTCAAATGTGTGATCCTTCTGATTGAAAACTATAATTATTTGGCAGCACAAATTTAAATGACTATTTTGTTCAACTGACAGTACAGTTATTTCCAATTGCTTACACACTAAATTTTAAATTTTCACACAGTTAACAAAGTCTACACACAGTAAACAAAACCACTGTGCAGATTTGCCTAACATTAGGCATAGACTCTGCTTCACAGTTTTTGCAAAATATTCCACACAATGCTTTACACACACCTTCCTGTCTTGCACATGTGATGTGGATGAGATACTATGGCCTGATCCAGCTAGACGGGCAGGCGATGATTACAATCAGCTTTTGAGTACATTCTTTCAAAGAGTTGCTGTTGCCTGAGTCTGCACATGTAGCCTATACTCTATGCTGTCATTTTTGTTTATCTCCAGATTATTTTCAAACCTTTTTATTTGTCTCAGATCTTAATTTGTACTGCATGTCATTGTTGACTACTGTGATTTGTTACTTTACCTGACTGGTAAAAATAAATATATTTGCAGTTTGCAGCATCATTACTTTGTCTTTAGGTCCTTTTGTATTGGCCCACTTCAAAGTAAACAATAACGATTGCTATGGATTTGCTAGTTTATTTTGTCAAGTTACAGTATTCATTCATCACATATGCTAAAAGGGTCGGGCAAAATGCCCCAAACATGTGATTTATTATAGTAAAATAGGGGTTTTTACAAATGTGTTTTGTATTTATCACAGTTGTGGGTAACTCACTCCAATAGTGTCTTATCATTGGAAGTCTGTGTGAGTGAGATGACAATACAACTGCATGTTTATAAATGCTTGCTTTATTTTGATGAATGGGCATATGTTTTGACTCAAATGTGTCATTTTGCAAATAATCTAGGAATTAAGAAAATTGAATGTGGTATTTGGAAAAGTGTGTTTACATTTTGAAAAAAGACACACAGTTAGTGCAATTGTGTGTAAGCTAATGGAAAATACTGTAAAAAGGCCAATGTTTTGGGACACCATTTGCATGCTTTTATTTTTTTAAATACCGATTAGGGCACAATTTTAAAAGTATTCTTTCAGATAATATGTTAACAACAATCTTATGAATGCAAGACTTGGTGTGGACCAGTGTTAATGTTATATTTATTATACTAATTTATATTTAGTCATAGTCTTTTGACAAAAATTCATTTTAGTTTCATTCATATTTTAACCATCTAAATCAGTGGTTCTTAACCTTGTTGGAGGTACCGACATATGCGCATTCACCCAACCCTTCTTTAGTGAAAAATAAAATGTTTTTTTTGTTCAAATCCTAGAAAAAGTTAATATATGTTTTTGGTAACATTTTAGTATGGGGAACATATTCCAAGTAACACTTACTTAATTTAGAGTTATTTGGACACTAGGGGAATATATTCTAGGTAGGGATGTCCGATAATGGCTTTTTGCCGAAATCCGATATTCCAATATTGTCTAACTCTTTAATTACCGATACCGATATCAACCGATACCGATATCAACCGATATATACAGTCGTGGATTTAACACATTATTATGCCTAATTTGGACAACCAGGTATGGTGAAGATAAGGTACCTTTTTTTAAAATTAATAAAATAAAATAAGATAAATAAATAAAAAACATTTTCTTGAATAAAAAAGAAAGTAAAACAATATAAAAACAGTTACATAGAAACTAGTAATTAATGAAAATGAGTAAAATTAACTGTTAAAGGTTAGTACTATTAGTGGACAAGCAGCACGCACAATCATGTGTGCTTACGGACTGTATCCCTTGCAGACTGTATTGATATATATTGATATATAATGTAGGAACCAGAATATTAATAACAGAAAGAAACAACCCTTTTGTGTGAATGAGTGTACATGGGGGAGGGAGGTTTTTTGGGTTGGTGCACTAATTGTAAGTGTATCTTGTGTTTTTTATGTTGATTTAATAAAAAAAAAAAAAAAAAAAAAAAAAAAAAAAAAAATACCCGATACTGATAATAAAAAAACCGATATCGATAATTTCCGATATTACATTTTAACGCATTTATCGGCTGATAATATCGGCAGGATCGGCAGGCCGATATTATCGGACATCTCTAATTCTAAGTAATAAAGACTTAATTTAGAGTTATTTGGTTAGGGTTAGGGCCAGGGTTAGGGTTATAATAAAGCCATGCCGAATAAGGCATTAATAAGTACTTAATAATGACTAGTCAAGAGCCAATATGTTACTAATTTGCATGTTAATAAGCTAATAATTAATGGTGAATATGTTCCCCATACTAAAGTGCTACCATGTTTTTTTTTATTGGTGCATAAAATGAACCGTGCATGAACATCACCTTGTTCAAACAACAAAACCAACACAGTGCATAAACTCACAACAAATTACACACTTGCAAATCAGTCAGCTGTTGCGTATCCATAATACGCCGATAGGGAGAAGTGTGTATTTACACGATGAGTCGGGTGTGTCTTGACCTCCGCCGAACCCCTGAGGCCGACTCACCGAACCCCTAGGGTTCGATCGAACCCAGGTTAAGAACCACTGATCTAAATTGATTTAGTTTTTGTCAAACATTTCACAACATTTTAGTCAGCTAAAATTACAGTAAATTTTGTCAATTTTAGTCCTCTTCTCGTTCCCCCAGGCGCACACATATTACCATGTGGGACTTGTTAAATACAAACAGTTTTGTTTTAGGGGTGAGAAATCCAACTACCTTATCTCACAATGAAAAACATCTGATTTGCTCTCCTTCGTAACTCACTCCCAGACCCTCTCATGCGCTGTTTAAGAGCTGTGATTGGACATATTCAAAACTTGTGCCAACCATCTACAAAACAAAATTAAACATATTTGGGTTTCAACATTCAGCATTTTTGTTTAGTTTTTTTTATCGCTGACTAAATTGTCAGTAAACTCTGTTATCGTCTTAGTCGACATGCATTTTGTTTTATTATTTATTATCTTATTATAGTCAGGGGAAAATAGGTAAACGGAAATAACTGTAATTACAATTTTTCATTTACTGGGCCTTTATCAACATAACAAGTCTGTTTTGGTCTGACTTTGATTTTATCAATCTATCTTTGAAGGTGTCTAGCATTCATGTTTGTTTGAGACTTTAGACATTAGTGATTACCCTATTTTCTGGACCATAGGGCGCACCGGATTATAAGGCGCACTGCCGATGAATGGTCTATTTTTGATCTTTTTTCATATATTAGGTGCACCGGACTATAAGGCGCATTAAAGAATTAAAGAATATTATTAGAATTTTTTTCTAAATGTAAAAAACTTCCTTGTGGTCTACATAAGATGTAATGGTGGTTCTTTGGTCAAAATGTTGCATAGATGATGTTTTACAGATCATCTTCAAGCCGCTTTCTGACCGTCGCTTCCGGATGCGCCGTTATGTGGGCGGTCTTATTTACGTGGCTCACCTTCGACAGCGTCTTCTCCCCGTCATCTTTGTTGTAGCGGTGTAGCGTGCAAGGACGGGAGTGGAAGAAGTGTCAAAAGATGGAGCTAACTGTTTTAATGACATTCAGACTTTACTTCAATCAATAACAGAGCAGCATCTCCTCATCCGGAAACAACAAAGCAGGAAATGTGTCCCCTGAAAAATCGTCCGACCGGAACTCTCTAATAACTAAAGTTCCTTGGGTGAATAATATAAACTCACTACACCGGTATGTTTTAGCGCTTTCATGGCGAGTTTACTGACAGATATAAGTTAGAACTTTACACTACTTTATATTAGAAATGGCAACAGAGGCGGATGAATGTCACATAACAAGAAGATAGAGAAAAAGAAGAAGCTTATCGAACACGGCAATTTGTTCAGGATTTATGCAGATCTCAAATACAGATCAGCAGGTACCAGAAGGTAAGAAAAGTTGCTTTTGCATAATATTGGGAAACACAACGCCAGGAAATATATCTTACCTTTTCCACAAACCATAATAATACTCATATGTTTAAAGCTCCGACAATCCTTCAAGCGATGCAGCTTCATAGCTTACCAAAGTCGTACTAAAACATTTTGATAGATGTTTGAGCGCCGTGTGTAATGTTCTATATTTTCAATGGAACATTTAAAATGTTGGTGTTGCTTCCTTGAGACATATTGCCATCACAGTGCAGCCTACACTTATCTCTTATGTTTGCCATCTACTGGTCACACTTATCATTACACCATGTACCAAATAAAATAGCTTTGAGGTGGGAAAGCTCAAACAAACGTATTCCTTACATTAGATGCACCGGGTTATAAGGCGCACTGTCGAGTTTTGAGGGGGAAAAAAGGATAAGGTACAACCTGCTGTTTCAATTGTACAGGTAGTCCTAATTTTCCACTGATTTTAGATTAAAAACTAAAATGCATGAATTCGAAACTTCATTTTGGACTAGAACTTTGAGATCCGCTCAAAAACGAGTGACACAGCGGAGAAATACATGCGCCAATCGTAAGCATGTCGAATGTGTCTTGTGTGCAGCAGGATAATATTGCTTAATAGTAAAACTCTTCTGGTGGTAATGCCATACTTGCCAACCCTCCCGATTTTTCCGGGAGACTCCCGAATTTCAGTGCCCCTCCCGAAAATCTCCCGGGGCAACCATTCTCCCGAATTTCTCCCGATTTTCACCCGGACAACAATATTGAGGGCGTGCCGTGATCGCACTGCCTTTAATATCCTCTACAACCTGTCACCGCGTCGGCTTTTTCTTCATACGAACAACGTGCCAGCCCAGACACCTGTTGTGTGCGGCTTCTACAGACACAAGTAAGTGACTGCAAGACATACTTGGTCAACAGCCATATAGGTCACACTGAGGGTGGCGGTATAAACAACTTTAATACTGTTGCAAATATGCGCCACACTGTGAACCCACACCACACAAGAATGACAAACACATTTCGGGAGAACATCCGCACCTTAACACAACATAAACGCAACAGAACAAATACCCAGAATCCCTTGCAGCCCTAACTCTTCCGGGCTACAATGTACACCCCCACAACCACCAAACCCCGCCCCCCCAACCCCGCCCACCGCAACCCCACCCCCGCCTCTCACCTCAACCCCCCCATCTCCCGAATTCGGAGGTCTCAAGGTTGGCAAGCATGGGTAATGCGCCAAAGATAAGGAAAGTCATTACCACTGAGGTGAAAATGAACACCATAAAAAGCTACAATAGAGGAGAATCATCCATTAATATCGGTCGCAGATTTGGTCTTACTTGCTTGACTGCTGCGACCATCATTAAGGATAAAGATTGTATCTATCTTAAAGGGCCTGCACTTATGAAAGCAACAGTAACAACTATGCAGCATTATCGTCTCATTATTGGAATGACAGTGACTCAGGAGAAGGGTAAAAGATTGTTTGCAACCTTGAAAAGTAAAAAGGGCAAGGGAGTGAAAGTGAAGTGCAAAGGGAAAGTGCTAATGTGCTAATTTGCATAACCTTAAGGTTTAAGGTGGAGCTCTTGGTTGGGATGATAAAGCAGCAAGCAAGTTTCCTGATGTGAGAGATAAAGCCCATTAATTGTTATCCCCTTTTTGTTATTGTTATATTTAATACTTGTCTTTAGTGTTTTTATTAATTTATGTTCTGTCCTTTATGTGTTCTGTGTACAGTGTAAGTGACTCAAAGTTAAATTAAGTATGAACTTAACTTACACATCGTCGTAGGAGCAGAAGCTGTTCGTAACCCAGGGACGATATGTGTTGATGAATCCCAACAAATTAAGCTTTAGAATTGAGGTATGACACCAGGGACATGCAGTCAAGGGAGGCAGGTGAGGCAGACTTACCTGTCATGTTGGAAAAAATAAAAAATATGGATAATTTTGCCGGAGTAGGACCCCAGCGCAGAAAAAAATAACAAGAATTATAACAAAAAGCTCACTCAAAAAGGACTGAGGAAAAATAACTAAGGATGTTCACAAAAGGTGTGGAGAGGAAGGAGTTAACACTATATGGCAGTGCCGGGGCAGAGCCACAGGAAGGTGAAGCGTGAGTGGAACCAGAGCAGAGGAGATGAACTTGACTGGAAGGGTGAGCCATCAGGAATCTACTGGCGCAGAGTGACTGGACTGGAGAACTAAATACAATTAATAGTTGAGTCAGTTATAATTCATATAATGATAATATTTTTTTTTCAATAGGTTCAAGACAATAAGCATCATTATTTTTTTATTGAACTTTTGTTGTTTGAACAACCTTTTAAACTGCATCAAGTTAGTACATTGTTGGAGTTCTTGTCAGGATCTGCTGGTGACGAACCCCAAGATGCAGAGATGGCAGATGTAGCGCAGGAAAACATGACTTTAATGTCAAAATGCAGGGAAAACAGGAACCAGGAGACAGGCAACATTATACAGGATACAGCCAACAGGAACCAGGAAACAGGCAACGGTCTACAGCAGGGGTCCCCAAACTTTTTGACTCGGGGGCCGCATTGGGTTAAAAAAATTTGGCCGGGGGTCAGGCTGTATATATATATATATATATATATATATATATATATATATATATATATATATATATATATATATATATAAACATTGTCTTTATAATCCGTTTTGTCATTTAACATCAATTAACATTGATGTTCATCAACATTTAATATTGTCACGTTATTGATGGGAAAATTAATTTTTGGCTAGGAGACACAGAGAGTAACAAGCGGTAGACAATGGATTAGAAAGGAAAGATAAAAAAATAAAATAAAAATAAATAAAAAAATAAACATTTTTTTTTTAACTTGGGACTTCCCGTGGGCCGGATTTTGGATGCTGGGGGGCCGGATCCGGCCCGCGGGCCGTAGTTTGGCGACCACTGTTCTACAGGATACAATCATCAAGCACTGACTAGAGGGCGAGGCAGGCATAAATAGTAGCCTGATTGGCAATTGCAACCAGGTGTGCCAGGCTGCCAATCAGGTACAGGTGATGGAAACTAGCGCTCAGGGAGACGTGCAGGAAATGGAACCAAAATAAGAGCGCTGACAGGAAATAAACACAAAACACAGAGGAAAACCCAAACAAAACCAAACTGTCAGTGACAAGCCTGACAGTTCTTTGCTTGATCCATTCCATAATTTAATTCCACGTACTGATATACTAAATGTTTTAAGTTTATTTAATTTCCTTTATTTAGTATGTTTTAATAAATTATTGAACTAATCCCCAGTTTATTTGTTTTTTAGTACGGAAGTGTTAAAACCGGCAGGTTAAAAACAAATGAAAAAATTTGATTTTGATCAAGATCGGATAATATGGAAAATAATAATTCATAATAGTTTTTTTACCATAGCTCACTGCCCTCCTTACTAGGGGCCACGTGAAACCCCACCTTCCTCATGATACGAGTACAAAAGAGGAAGAGAAAGGGGTTAAAGAGGAGACAAATTTTGGTCAAAGAACAAAGTTGGAGTTGCGTTTGTCAAGTTGAACTTTGTATTCTTAAGAGAATCACATGAACAAATGAAGCTGTTTTATGAGTATCCACAAAGAAAAGAGTTGCAGAGTAAAGAGGAGAAATGAGCTGGCTGTATTGAAATGGAATAAAACGAGGGTGTGCAAGTGGAAAATAATGAGAAAAGGAGGCTTGGGAGGGAACCAGAGGAAGATAATACAGAGTGGTGGGGCCCAGCAACAGCACACTTTTTTTGTGCTGCTCTCATTACCTTCTGCATTCCTGCTCTCCCCCCAGTAAATAAGGGAGCCAAGCCATTTGGGGGAACGGACTATTTCTACGAGGGCATTACAAACCAGATGGATTGATCATGGAGCTTTAAGATAGAAAAGTAACAAAAAAACAAGAGGGCCGGCAGTCAAATTAGTTGACATTAGCAGATATAAGAAATAATGAAAAAGGAGCACTCGAGGTCCAACTCAGTGTTGCTCTGCATTAACTGTCAAGTGTGACTCGTACATTTCCCGTCTAATCGTGTCAGATGGATTATTATTGCTTCAACCTTCTGACTGCAGCATCCATCCATTTCCTACCGCTTGTCCCTTACAAGGTTGCGGGGGGCGCTTGAGCTTATCTCAGTTGTACACGGGCGGAAAGCGGGGTAGACCCTGGACGATTACATAGATGTGACGTAGTGTCGAAGTGACTATTTGATTTAAACAACAATGGCGGCACGCAGCCCTCGCTGCGTCGTGTGTTGACATTGATTCTGCTATTCCAACTGTTTTGTCGAATCTATCGAATATTAATTCTTTAAAAGATGAACAGAGAACGGTTTTGAAGGCATTTATTGGTGGCAAGGATGTTTTGGCTCTTCTTCCAACCGGGTTTGGATTCCCCAGCGTCGCTTTCATCAGCGTCACGGGTTGATTTGGATGTGAGTGGTTGAAGTAGCACGTCATTCAAGATAACAGACAAGCGGTTTATCCAATCACATACGATGATTTTTTTTTACAAGGCCCCGCCTTCTGAAATACATCTCCTATTGATAACTCCCAGACCCTTGTGTGTGTCATGTCTGTGATCATGTTTTATTTAGTTATGTTTTGCTTGGTTTTTGGACACTTTTTAGTTCTTGTCTTCACTCCCTTTGTCACCATAGTAACCATTAGTTTTACCTGGTTCACATCGTCATGTCACGCACCTGTTTTCACTAATCATGTCATCACTATTTAAGCCTGTAGTTGGCAGGCAGTCAGCCTGGCGACATCACTCTCTACACACCTTTGTTGATATCCATGCTGCTCTTTTTCATGTCCTTTTCTCGTTCCAAGTAAGTTCTCTTTATTCAGGCCATAGTTTGCAAGTTTTGTTTTTTTCCATAGTTCTGCCTTCGTGCGAGTGTTTTATTTTCATAGCCATGTTTTGTACCTCCGCTGTGAGCGCCTTTTGTTTGTTCCTTTTTGTTAGTGTAAAAATAAAAGATGTCATTACCCTCACGCCATGTCCGGTCCAAGTTCACTTGCATCTCGGGAAAACAACCACTCCATAGTCCAAATCTTGACAGTGTGGAGCTCAGCGAACTACAAGGATCTGGCGAGCGTCAGGTTAATAGTTGTGTACAAGCGTTCCAGTTGTGTGGAACACAGAGTTATTGCTAATCAGTTTTGAGTGCACAAATGCAACGTGAAGAGTTTTGCGTACGCTTTCTTCTTTGCCTTGTAATATACCTGCTCCATTCTCTTTCATCTCATTCGTATTTCGTTCCTGAGTTTGAATGAGGCCGACATTGTACATTTCCTAAGCTACCTTCTTAAATAAATCTGTTTTTTTTTTCTCCAATTGATGCACTTCAAAAAGTTATGTTCTTTTACTCTGTGAAGCAAATAAACAAGTCTCCTCTTCATTGCTGTTGTTGCCTATGTTTTGATTCTCAGTAACATGTGTATCCCTTGCGTTGAGACTGGCGAATGCACGATTCGAAAAGTCGCCTGCGGCAGCACACACCCGCTCAAAAGATCTGGTTTTTAATCGCATAATCTAGGTGTGTTAATCCGGTTTCCGAAAAGACAAACATAATCAGAAAAAAATCAATAAAAGAAGAAAAACAGAACATTCCTGTTTGACGCTCGACAACAAACACGCTCGACGACACACAGCGAAAATACAAAAACAACACGTACAGCAGCATTTTTTGCACACTTTTATCAATTTTGACCACGCTGATTTTGGAATACGGACTGAAGTGCAAAGCCAGTTGCAAAGCTCGCAAGTCAGATAGCCCGTGGCAAGGCTAACAGCTGATTGAAGAAGAAGGTAATGTCAGCTGAAGAGAGAGGCGAACTTAAAACACCATGGAGTTTTTGGCCGATGAGATTTCTGCGGTTAAACAGCAGCAGGAATGCCTCCTGGGACTGTTGGAAGAAGTGGAAGTTTCTCAGGATCAAGAACGCCAAGAAGGACCAGCGTCTGGTGGAGCTGGAGAACAGAGTGGCGGACCTGGAGCAATACCCCAGGATCAATGATGTAATTGTGACTGGGCTCCGCATTAAACCCCGATCATACGCCCGGGTGGTGACCACTGACAACGCGAGGGAGCCCGGTGAGCAGGATGACAGATTGGCAGAGAAACAGGTGGCTGCCTTCTTCCACTCAAATAGGATTGAAGTGGATTCAAACAACATAGAGGGCTAGCCACCCTCTGCCCCGTAAAAGTGACGGAAATACATCAACTGTTATCATGACATTTACGAACAGAAAATACAAGCACTGTTGAAGCAGGGAAGGAAGCTAAAGGAACAAATGTATTCATTAACGAGCACTTCACATTGCAAGAAAAGCACGCATTCTGAAAAAACAAGGACAAATTCAAAGCACATGACCAAGCGATTGAAAAGTACTGATCAAGCTTAACGGAACGCCAGAGCAAGCAAAAACTGTCGTCATCAGGAACATGGAGGAGCTGGACAGGTACCAGTGAGCATCATGAACCGGATTGTAAGGAATGATCCATTCCTCACACAATCATGACACCATCGGAAATACTTCACACACCTTCACCTGGAAACCATGATGACACAACTCAAGGAACTTTTCATCTCGACAATATAGAACTGAAAACGTTTCAATATACAGACCATAATGTACTGGACATAGAAAATGATATAGGAATATGGGATGCACTAAACAGCATTATCAGAAATGGTTCAAGACAATGCTACCCTCAGTATTTCATAGATAATGATATCAGAAAGGAAATCATGGACGATATAGTGAATAGATTTAACCAGTTCTTTGTGAGTGTTGGACCAAACTTGGCTTAAAAAATTACTGATCCCTTGTCATCACAGGATTGGAAGATAAACTGGCAAATTTCCAAGTAAAATGAAAATAGCTTAAGTTGTACCTCTGTATAAATCTGGAGATGGACACCAAATCACAAATTACAGATCTGTCTCATTACTACAACACTTTTACAAAATTCTAGAAAAGTATTCAATAATCGATTAGACAAATTCATAGCCAAACATAAATTACTCACTGACAATCAGTACGGATTCAGATCAAAAAGTTCAACATGACTGGCATTAATGGAATCAATAGAAGTAATCACTAACACTATAGAAGATAAACAATATGCAATTGGAATATTCATCATTCGTAAGAAAGCCTTCGACACAATCAACCATGGCATATTAATCAATAAACTGAAACGGGACGGGATCAGAGGGATAGTTTTGCATTGGATTGAGAGTTATTTAAAGGGCCGCAATCACTTTCTAAAGTTGGGAGACTATAGCTCATTGTGTTTGGACATTGCCTGTGGCGTCCCCCAGGGGTCAGTGCTCAGCCCCAAACTGTTTATTCTATACACAGTACAGTATAAATGACATACGTAATGTCTCTCATGTATTGAAATTGGTCCTCTTTGCAGATGACACGAACATGTTTTGCTCCAAGCTTCTGGGGTGTATCACTGAAGAATTGTGTAAATTAAAGAGGTGGTTTGATAGAAACAAATTATCTCTATATTTAAACAAAACATTCATGTTGTTTGGGAACTGTAAAATGAACACTCACCCAATAATGCAAGTAAATGGTGTTGACATTATAAGGGTACATGAAAATACATTTCTAGGTGTAATTATGGAGGAAAAAAAAAACATGGAAACCTCACATAAAGCATGTTCGAAGCAAACTTTCAAGGAGCATCTCAGTACTGAGGAAGGCAAAACACTTATTGGACCACAAATCACTCCATATTCTTTACAATTCACTGATCTTGCCGTATTTATAAATAAATAAATGGGTTGTACTTGTATAGCGCTTTTCTACCTTCAAGATACTCAAAGCGCTTTGACACTACTTCCACATTTACCCATTCACACACACATTCACACACTGATGGAGGGAGCTGCCATGCAAGGCGCTAACCAGCACCCACCAGGAGCAAGGGTGAAGTGTCTTGCTCAGGACACAACGGACATGACGAGGTTGGTACTAGGTGGGGATTGAACCAGGGACCCTCGGGTTGCGCATGGCCACTCTTCCACTGCGCCACGCCGTCCCATTTGAGTTATTGTGCAGAGATTTAGGGCAATACATATACATTTACACTATAACCACTAAAGAGTCTGCAAAAAAGAGCAATCAGGATCATTTACAACACTGGGTACTCATCACACAAACCTCTTATTCTCAAAATCAAAGATATACTGAATCTCACTGATCTGGTACGCTTCCAAACAGCGCACATTACATACGGGGCAATAAACATCATACTACTAGTAAATATTCAAGCACCTTTTTTTTTCCGAGAGAAGGGGGATATGATCTGAGAGGGAAACTCAATCTGAAACATCTCCACAATGTCAAACAATGTCCAACCAAGAGCAAACAGCGGTACAAACAGATGGTATTTACAAAGTACAGAGAAGAAGAGGGGTATGACTAACACTAGGGTTTTCACTTTTTGCAACACTTGCTATTTGCTGTTTATGTTATTTATTTTGACACAATTAGTTATGATGTGGTTGTTTGTTGGTGATTGTTGTTTTTGGTGGAGAGTATTTAAAAAAAGAAGAAAAAACACAGGAAGTAAGATAACCTATAGTACTATGTACTAAATGGAGAAGGGATAGGAATCAATAAGCTAATGCTTTTTCCTACTCCTTTTTAAATATACAAAGTGTTTTTATCATCTAGTGCTTCAAGTGTAATGTAGTATTCACATGTTGTTTGTTTGAAATAAAGCATTCATTCATTCATTCATTCATTCATAATCAGATTAAGGTGTTTGCATTGGTTGTAAAATGGTTCTTTAGTGCTGAACTATTTGAGGAATCAGACTAATTAAGTGCATGGAAACGTAGTCACTCATCTACAATAAACCACAGCAGAAGGTTTAAATCAGTAGATCAGAGACGTGTGGTCAGGGTAGGCAGACCCTCACTTATTTTGATAAAAAAAACAAAAAAACTAATTAAATTCAATTCATAAACTAACAGTAATATTTGTTCATTAAACTGTATTGTAAATGTATTTTCTCTATGACTACAATAATTTTTAAAGGGTAACTGTACTTTTTTGGGAATTTTGATTGTGAATTTTGTCATTCACAATCCTTTTGTAAGACATGAACTCATGTTTTTCTTTTTTTTTATGTATTCTAATTAGTAAATAAATGCCATCAAAAGTCCGCTTACAATGGAGCCTATGAGGGTTATCCTGTCCTGCGTACAAAACACTTAAAAAAACATCCAAACACCTCCATCAAGGTTTATACATTGTGTAAGTATATATGTAATGTAGTAACAGGCACATTTATAATAAAATGATGTATTTTTGCTCATTTTAAGCACACTTCTGCACATTAATTTTAAAAACAGATTACAGATTACATCACTGATTACTACTCACTGCAGACTCCACGAGTGCCAAAAAACATAATTACACATCACTTACTCAACAATGTCTGCTGTTACTGGGATGCCCACTGTTAGAATGTTGATATATTCCCATTTTCATGATGGATGACTCATAATCCTCACGAAGAAACAAAGAGGGATGGAAAGAAGCATCTTTTTCAGCCTTTTTTTTTTTTGCCATTTCTGGATCGAACTTGGTTGTCAAAGTTGACCAACTCGTCAGATCATGTCCTCATCCTTTTACTACACGGGTGAGAGATATGATTTATAATGTACAATAAACTGTCACAACCTCCGAGGCGAGAAAGCAGCTCACCAGCTGAAGATCTCAATACAGCAGCATAAGAAAGTTGACTCTTTCTGAGCATTGTGCCAAAAATAACGCTAAAAAACCTTAACGTTAATGTTTATAATAACAATATTGCTAATACTTAGTTAATATTCAGGTCACAAAATGTAAATGGAGTATTGTTGGCGTCATTTTATTTATGAGCGGAATAGAAGACTTTCCATTGACTCCATTGTAAGGAGACTTTTGTTCATGTTAATTTATAAAATAGAATGCATTAAAAAAAACATATCTTTACTGATCATATGCAGTGCAGAAAACTGAAATGAAGCCATCAATATCAACATTCATGTCTGCTTCGTGTGTATACGAACATGCCAATTTTTGTGCAGCGCGCTATGTCCTGAGTGCACTGAAGAGAACCCAGGTGAGGCCGTGTAAAATACAGTCTTTGTTTTCTCATTTAATAGAGTAAAGGAGTATCTCCTGTCTGCTTTAGTGCACAAGGAAGTCAGCACTCTGGCTACGGAAGTGGGTGTTTTTGTTTATTCGCAATGTCGCCAATACAATTTTCCCCAAAATATTTTTACACCATGACGTTCTGCATTGTAGAAACCCAGTTTGTGCCAATCAGTATTATTCAATTGTAAATTTACTTCCTCATGTCCGCATTGAGAATAAAACACATTTTTACATTGCATTTAAGCGACCGGAGGTTCGTATGTCGTCCGAGGACACTTTGACATGGTCACAGGAGTCTGAGAATCAAACACACAGGTTGGGAGATTATCACCATACCACAAATACCTTTCACATTCAACATATCTATTTTCAAGTCATTTCAGAAAAGGCACAACTTATTTTGTAGCCATAGCAGTCCCCCCTGGCGAATTGTAATAATATACTCAGCTTGTTGCAAGAACAACAATGCACAGCAGCACAAACAACTAGTATTGCAAAAGATTATGATTGTGCACATCATGTCTGTGTCACCTGAGGGAGCGCCTCTGTTCCCGGTCGAGCACTGCTGCAGAAACGACAAATGTGTCTCCCTACTGAGAAAGCTAGTGTACATATTTGCACGGCAGTATGAATTCATACATTTTATATACAGTATGTCTGCCGTAGTATTGAGAGGTACTACATGTTATGTGTTGTTCCCAGAGGCTACGAAAGATTAAATAGACTGAGTTAGTGATTTGAAATAAACTATGGTTACCCTTTTTTTCTATGTCTTTGGCGAAGATCAGTGCCTTAAACTATCTCCAAAACCTCTGGCCATTTTAACATTTAATGGAGTTGATGTCAGATCGGTTAGTCTTACTGTCTGCGGGACCACAAAGCCAAAAAACAAAGTCGAACTCTGGAGCTCTAGCTCATGAAAGAAACATGATGGCCTGTCAGACACACACAGCTTGAGTTTGGTTGAGGTCCTTTGCTATGAATCAGCTTGCATTCATCCTTCATTCATGTCGACTAATGACTGACCACTTTCTGACCTTTTTTTTTTTTTTTTTTTGCCAACGTATCCGTCTGTATCCATAGCCAATGGTAGGTCTTCCTCAGTTTGTTTTTGACAGTAGAGAATAGGACAGAATAGAATGTTCAGGCTCAGTATCAGTCCGATACATAACGTCAAGCATCCTGCCCTGCACCACACCAAATAATAACTGCTGCGCACATCGTTCAGAGGTGGGTGGTGCTTCACTTCGGTGTTCAGTTTATGGTGCAGTGATAACATAACATTTAGAGTGTTACTGTGACTGATTTAGTAAGTAAGATGCCATACAAGCTCAACAGAAACTAAATACATTTTTATTGCAAACAACTGATCCAACACCAAAACATGTCAAGACACTTGCTCAAAACAATCACACACTTTTCCGGCTTCAAAATAAAAGCGTTAAGCTATACATTCGGTTTAACTACATTTCCCCCAAAAAATGTCTTACACTGCAATCATGCTTTTCTCACGAGGGATGGGCACTGGATTTAAAATATTTAAAGTAGTTCCTTATTCTCTTTTATTACGTATAATTGTTTGAGCTGAACAAAGTCAATATTAAACAATAACAAAACAAAAGCAAAAACTATTATCTACTTCTCATCTAAAGGGGAACTGCACTGTAATGTATGGCAAGTACGAGGTGGCTAACAATGCAGCTAATGGAAGTACTCTATTGCGCCCAGAAAGCCTTCTAAAGAACATTCAATACTCAATTTACATATTGTGACCTGATAATTAACCAAGTATTAATATTAGTTTTTATATTTTGTATTTAACATTTTATATTATGCTTTACTTATAGCATACTTGCCAACCTTGAGACCTCCGATTTCGGGAGGTGGAGGGGGTTGTGGGGCGTGGTTGGGGGCGTGGTTAAGAGGGGAGGAGTATATTTACAGCGAGAATTCACCAAGTCAAGTATTTCATATATATATATATATATATATATATATATATATATATATAAGAAATACTTGACTTTCAGTGAATTCTAGCTATATATATATATATATATATATATATATATATATATATATATATATATATATATATATATATATATATATATATAAATATATATATATATATATAAATAAGAGAAATACTTGAATTTCAGTGTTCATTTATTTACACATATACACACACATAACACTCATCTACTCATTGTTGAGTTAAGGGTTGAATTGTCCATCCTTGTTCTATTCTCTGTCACTATTTTTCTAACCATGCTGAACACCCTCTCTGATGATGCATTCTGCTTCGTCTCCTTGTTGTGTGCGCAGTTGTGCACTGCACTCTCTAAAAGCCGTAGATGTTATTGTCACATATGCATGTACAGTAGATGGCAGTATTGTCCTGTTTAAGAGTGTCACAACATTGCTGTTTACGGCAGACAAACTGCTTTACGGTAGACGAAAACGTGACTGCTGTTGTTGTGTGTTGTTGCCGCGCTGGGAGGACGTTAATGAAACTGCCTAACAATAAACCCACATAAGAAACTAAGAACTCGCCCTCGATCAATCTACAGTTATAACGTGATTGGGCAGGCATGCTGTTTATATTGTGGGAACGCGGACTTGAAAACAGGCTGTCGACACGTCACTCAGGTCCGCCTGAATTTGGGGAGATTTTCGGGAGAAAATTTGTCCCAGGAGGTTTTCGGGAGAGGCGCTGAATTTCGGGAGTCTCCCGGAAAATCCGGGAGGGTTGGCAAGTATGACTTATAGGATAGTTATTATAAGCACTAACCCCGAGGAAATATTTTAGCAGCCCAGTGGTCACAGAGGTAACTAGCTTATGCAGCTATCGACATACTTACTGCTGCATCGCCTCTGAGTTGGTAAAAGTTCATCCTAGATTATAAATCATGCCTCTCACCTGTATAGTAGCAGAATGTGGCCATGAACCAAGAAGTCGGCAGCTGACTGAGAGTAGACATTGTACAGTAAGTGATTGTTTTATTATGTTTGTATTTTCTGTTTAGCACTTAGCAATACTGCTACTTGCTGGATCTGCTTATCGCTCAGCTTCTAAAACTTGTTGCTCATCTGCTTTATATTCAGGCTCAATCACATAAGGTTCTGGATCATCATTTGTACCAAAGTAGTCATTTTTATTTCTTATGAAATTTGCCAGGATTAGTAATCGTTGTTGTTGAAGAAAATAGCAAAAGTTGTGATGCATCTGTGAAATTAATGCGCCACTGTATGTTTAAAATGACCAAAATACGTTAATATTACATGTTTTATAAATGTGCCTGTTACTTTATTACATGTAAAGAAGCGGAAGAGACACAATGAATCAATCCCATTACTACCATTTTTAGCTGACTTTTGTTCGTGTTTATTTACTAATTAGAATGCATGAAAAAAGAAAGACATATGTGTGCTTGCAAAGTTCCAAAAAAGTGCAGCTCCCCTTTAAGCCCTTTGCCTTTTTGCCCCCAAAGAACTGCTGTATCCAGGAAGTTATTTCCTGAGTTTATAAACTTAAACACAAACAAAACAAAAAAATGACTGAGAGAAAATAAACATATGGATATGAGCGTTCAAGTATGGATCATATACTAATACTACTGATACTATCGACAACTTCAATTTATGGATCATTCTATTATGTGTCATGCATTGACTGCAACAGTCCTGACACACCAGCAGTTGTTGTTCTATTATCCCTTCTCTAGACTCTTATTATTTTACTTGTTAATTTCATATTACCAGCTGCTGACTTTCTGCTGCAACGTGGTTCCATCTACACTTCTTAAACTTTAGGAAGCATTTATTTCTTGGTGTTGTTTAAAGCTAGCTTAGTGGCTAGCTTAGCTATTAGCATACCTGCTCCTGGCTTTCTCTCGGTGTGTAACATGTTTACCCTCTTCCTCCAGCGATAATAATACTTGAAAAGGATACTCAATATACCAAGAAATTCACTTTATTTGCCGTAATAGATGTGATTATTTTTAGTTAAGGGGAGCTGAACAATGTGTATGGAAAGATATAATTAGCTGCTAACTGACAATATGACCTGGTCCCTAGGTCATGCAGCCCATGCACTTTTTGCGTCAGATGATTAGAGCACAGCTCCCTCCCCCCGTTCTCACCACATTCTACAGAGGCACTATAGAGAGCCTGCTGACCAACAGCATCTCTGTCTGGACTGGAGCTTGCACTGCCTCAGACTGGAAGTTTCTGCAGAGAGTGTTGAGGACGGCGGAAAAAATCATCAGGACTCCTCTTCCTCCTATCCAGGAGATCGCAAAAAGCCGCTGCCTGACCAGGGCTCAGAAAATCTGCAGAGACTCCTCCCAAGGACTATTTTCACTGCTGGACTCTAGAAAGACTTCCCGCAGCCTCCGTAGCAGAACCTCCAGGTTCTGTAACAGCTTCTTCCCTCAGGCCGTAAGACTCTTGAACGCATCATAATAATCCCCTCAATTCCCCCCAAAAATGGATTAACTGTCTGGAATATAAAGACAATATAACATACATCCATAAATGTGAATGCAATGAAAAAGTGCAATATATTTATCTGTACAGTAGTCTATTTATTTATATCTGCACCTTATTGCTCTTTTATCCTGCACTACAACGAGCTACTGCAACGAAATTTCATCGTTATCTGTACTGTAAAGTTCAAAATTGAATGACAATAAAAAGTTAGTCTAAGTCTAAGTTTAAGTCTTTGTCAGCCAGAGAGGATCAGCAATAAAAGGCATTAAAAGACAATGGCAGATCACGTACTTTGGCCGATACCGATCAGTGGCCGATCGATTGGCACATTAAATACATTTGCTATAAAAAGGAAAAAGGGGTCGGATCAAATAAGCTCTGCATTCTTCCTACTCCTTTTTGGACATGTTGAAATGTGAAACTGTATATAAGTGATGTACCGCATTGTAACTGTTTGCATGTTTAAAGCTTTTCCCCCATTTGACCGCACATTCGTGTTTAAATCAAATTCATCAGGCAGTTGAAGCCTCTAAAGCTATCACAACAGTTGTGTAATCTTGGTCAAAGTAAAGGTTTCTAATTTCAAACCTGTGTTGAGGCCCCTCCTTAGACTCCCATGACAAATGGCGTCAGAAGATCTGAGGCCATTCGTGGTGAGCCCACTTGGTTAGACCCTTGGGACAGGAGACTCAAGTGTGATTGAGCCCGGAGATGGATGAGGCAGAGAAATCTAATTGGGACGCTTGTGTGGGATGTGGAACAGCCTCAGGATGCGTGATGTAGTGTGATGGAGAATGCCGTCACTACGGTTGTTGTCCGGATCTCTTTAGAGAAAGCTTTTACAGCTGAAAAGGTAGTGGATATCGTGGGAAACTCCACAGGACGAGTCCAGGCGCAAAAAACGATAATGCCATTTTGCGGATTTTGAGTTGTGGGTATCACTAAATAGTTTCCACTGTTCTCTACCAAGAGGTAAAATCACATTTTCCGCAAAAGCAATGTTCGCATTGCTTTCGCATTTCACATTTTCACTGTTTTGTTTTATTTCAGAAAGCGACAAGCTTGCCTGCTTTCTGTGGCACACCCAGACAAATCTATCAGGACCAATCTGTGCATCGAAATGTTATGACATCCAATATCAGCGCTCATGTTCGCTCGCTTTGTGTCTGATTTTCTGTGAATAAAGCATCAATGAAGAGTGACTATGATATAAATCAGTGAGTGTGTGGTGCACTCGCCTACTAGGTGCAAAAAGAGACACTGTCCTGTTAAATCTGAGCGGTCCGTGAGAGCAGGAGAGATCAACACAGTGAGGTGGGAAATATGCCCTCTAATACCTGTGTACATAATGTACAGCAGGGGTCGCCAACCCGACCAGACAATCTTTGGGACCCTACAAGTCGATCGTGAAAATATTAGAAACAAAATGAGGTATTAATTAGGGCTGTCAAAGTTAACGCGATAATAACGCGTTAACTATACATTTCAATAACGGCACCATTTTTTTTTAACGCACACGTGTCCTTTTTGACCCTCGGGCCGTGCTGTAGCGGGGAAAACCTGGCTGAACTTCACTTGCTACTGATGAGCCACAAGTGAGCAGAAATGGACAAAAGAAAGTCTACCTGTCAGGTTTGTCACTGACAGTTTAGTTATGTTTTAAGTTTTTCCTCTGTCTGTCTTTATTTCCTGTAAGCGCTCTTATTTTGGTTCTATTTCCTACTTGTCTCCCTGAGTGAATGTGTCCCCTCAGCTGTGGCTGATTGGCACCTGGCCACACCTGGTGTCAATCGGCCAGCTACTATTTAGTCCTGCTTTGCCCTCCAGTCAGGGCTGGAGTATTGTCATTATGATTGTCAATGTCATTAATACTTGTCGTTGTAGCTGTGTCTACTTCTGTTCACTCTGCTCATGTCATAGTTCCTTCGTGTCACAGTAAGTGTTTTTGTTTCTTGTCCACAGTTAGCCTTTGTGCTAGTTTTTGTTCATAGCCAAGTTTGTTCTCTGCCTTGTGTGCGCCTTTTGTTTGTACCCTTTTGTTTGTTCTTGTTTTAGTGTTAAATTAAATCATGTTTTCCTGCACCAAGCCTGCCGTCTCTGCATCTTGGGGTTCGTCGCCGACACCCTGTGACACTACCTTATGGAAATATCAGGTTCAAAGCCATGGAAAGTTGTTCTCCCGACAAGAAGGGACTCTTTTTCGCCATGAGAAGAGACAACATCCCTGCAGCAAACACCTGCTGCGTGTGTCGTTCAAAGGTGGGTGGTGCTCCACTTCCGTGTTCAGATTACGGTGCAGTGATAACATAACACTTAGATTGTTACTCTGACGGATTTAGTAAGTAAGATGCCATAAAAGCTAAACAGAAATGAAATACTTGTTTTTATTGCAAACAGTCGATCCAACATCAAACCATGTCAAGACACTTTTATGGCTTCAAAATAAAAGCGCTAAGCTTTACATTCGGTTGAACTACATTTACAAAAAAAAAATTGTCTTACACTACAATCGTGCTTTGTCAAAAAAGGGATGGGCACCTGATCCGTTACTTTTTTGGCACCGTACGAAACCAGCCGGTACTACTGAGCCCTGATTCACACAAGATCCAGCGGTGCCATGTTTTGGTGCCTGGGTTGCATGTGACGTCACGTCTGTTTGAATTAGCACTTTCGAATGGCAAGTACATGCTAGTACTTCAGAGGAAAACAGGCGATTTCGAAACGAACATGCTCTTGGTAATCTTGCAACCCATCAATGTTTCCATGACTAAAACCCAACCATGACAAATAGAAAACGCTCTAAAGTGTGGCTCGTCTTTTCCAAATGCGATGCCTATGCAAATTACGCTCACTGCAATATTTGTGACGTAAAAATCTAGGCAAGTGGCAGGAATACTTCCAATCTGTGGAAGCACTTGGCTGAAATAGTGTGTAAATTATTTTATTAACAAGTTCTGGTCGAGTCCTCAATTACAGAATGCTGAGCAAGCTGGATATTACAATTTACTAAATAATACAGAAAGTTTAAACATTGTCATGCAGCAATATGAAGACCATTAACTTGTACAACATGTAATGTACATAATATCAGAAGCAATTATTCAGGTATAAATACCACAGATTACAGCTGGGATAGGCTCCAACCCCGCCCCCACGATCCAAAAAGGGACAAGCGGTAGAAAATAGACGGATGGATATTACCAAACATCTTTGACAATCAAAGCGTGATCATAACAATCAACATTTTGTGTTATTTATGCGTGAAACTGTTATCCAAACATGGAAGTGTAGCTCCTCCTCTGAATGCAAGTGTTCCTAAAGCAGGAATACAAATTCTGTATTTCTACAAAATATGAAATCTGGCAAGACATTTAAAAATGTTTTATTCTCATTTGTCCTTTTTGTGTTAAGCATAAAAAAGCATAATGTTTAAAACACATTTCATTAAAGCAAATTAATTGTCCGTTCATGGTGTTAAAACTGGAAAATGATTTGTCTAGGGTACACTTTTTAATAATAAAAATGTATTTATATCTGCGATTAATCGCAATACATTTTTAGTTAACTATGAACAAAATGTGATTAATAGCGAGTAAATATTTTAATATTTTGACAGCCCCTAGTATTAATATGACATCAGTGACACCCCACTAGGTGAGTGACCAACAGGCACACATTTAACCCTTGAACCCGCCCACACGCCTCGCCTCACCTCTCTCTCTTCAGCCTTACATTCAGCCACTCTCGACACCGCGGCCACACCCCCGAGCATGACACGTCACCCACTCGTTTCGCAAACGCGTGTTGCATGATGTGCACAAAAATCATCGAGCTGCAACAATGTATTAAGGCTGACTGCTGCAACGCATCAGACCTTTTCTAGCATCCTCCTGCATGCGCGGACTAGATTTTGGGGATGTATCAAAAAAAAGGCGCCCACAATTTCTGGGCAGCGATCTACCAGCTTTGTCTCTTCAGCAATGCGGTGCCCTGCTGGAAGTTCTGCCACGTCTTTCACAAAACTGTAAGATTCCGTAAAGGCGGAAAGTGCCGCCGTCGGACCGAGGCCCGTGTGTATGTCAATAAGCCCACGTCATCATCATCATCGCTCGACTGCAACAGGAAGCTAACAAGCCAAATACTAAAGTCCGTGAATTTTACTCCAAAATACGTATTTGGTGTTGATTTATATAGAAAAGGAAACATCATCATTTTTATTACATACCATGATAAATTTACCGGTCAAAAATCTTTTACCCACTTTAATCACTTTTCTTTGGCACAAAAATACAGTACATATGTACAATATACGCATACTGTATACAGTCACATGAATACAAGTACTATTTAATGATAACACCAACCAATAACAAGTAAATAACTACCCCCAAAATAAAAATAATAATAATAATGTAAACACTTTCTGATTGCTAGAAACCCTCGTTCTTGTAAATATTGAAAATCATGTCTTGTTTTTTTTGTTTTTTATTAATAAAATTAAGGTTGATTCTTTTAATTCGACATTCAAACTGTTCCTTAGTTTAACCCCACTTAATGAAACACAAAATCTTATTCGCATTGTGCGTACATTTAGAATTTTAGGATTGAAATTACCCCTTAAATTATAACCCCCTTCTCTTTCAGTGAAAAACTTTTCCGCATTTCCAGGCAGTGAATTATTTGTTGCTTTATATGTAATTTGTACTGTTTGTAGTTTCACAAGATCTTTACATTTCAATAGTTTTGAATGTAATAAAAATGTATTTGTGTGATCCCTATATCCTGCCTTGTAAACGACCCTTTCTTCTGCAGGGTGATAGGTGGATAGTAGTGCAAGTTAATGGCATTCTTATCTCCGCATGACAATGTTTTAACCTTCTCTACCTACTTATTAATACAATTTAATATTCAGCCTGTTAAAGGCCTACTGAAACCTACTACTACCGACCACGCAGTCTGATAGTTCATATATCAATGATGAAATCTTATCATTGCAACACATGCCAATACGGCCGGGTTAGCTTACTAAAGTGCAATTTTAAATTTTGCGCAAAATATCCTGCTGAAAACGTCTCGGTATGATGACGTCAGCACGTGACGTCACGGATTGTAGCGGACATTTTGGGACAGCATGGTGGCCAGCTATCAAGTCGTCTGTTTTCATTGCAAAATTCCACAGTATTCTGGACATCTGTGTTGGTGAATCTTTTGCAATTTGTTCAATGAACAATGGAGACAGCAAAGAAGAAAGCTGTAGGTGGGAAGCGGTGCATTGCGGCAGGTGTTGTGCTGGATAACGCACCCCTGCCGTAGAATGCACCCCCTGACTGTTTTGCCGGATAACACAGCTGGTGTTTCATTGTTTACATTCCCGGAAGATGACAGTCAAACTTTACCATTGGCCTGTAGAGAACTGGGACAATAGAGACTCTTACCAGGAGGACTTTGAGTTGGATGCGCAGACGCGGTACCAAGAGTACGCATGCAGCTGTGGCTCCCAAACATTTGATCGCTTGGCCGTACGTGCGTGCCGCTATGTGCATGTCACGTACGTAACTTTGGGGACTTTGGGGAAATATATGTGCTGTATGAACTTTGGGGAGGTGAACGGTACTTTGGGCTGTGGGATTGAGTGTGTTGTGCAGGTGTTTGAGTTGTATGGGCGGCGTGGCGCAGTGGAAGAGTGGCCGTGCGCAACCCGAGGGTCCCTGGTTCAATCCCCACCTAATACCAACCTCGTCATGTCCGTTGTGTCCTGAGCAAGACACTTCACCCTTGCTCCTGATGGGTGCTGGTTAGCGCCTTGCATGGCAGCTCCCTCCATCAGTGTGTGAATGTGTGTGTGAATGGGTAAATGTGGAAGTAGTGTCAAAGCGCTTTGAGTTAGAAAAGCGCTATACAAGTACAACCCATACAACCCATTATATGGACGGGAGGGGGGAGGTGTTTGTTATGCGGTATTAATTAGTGGCATATTAAATATAAGCCTGGTTGTGTTGTGGCTAATAGAGTATATATATGTCTTGTGTTTATTTACTGTTTTAGTCATTCCCAGCTGAATATCAGGTTCCACCCGCCTCTCACAGCATCTTCCCTATCTGAATCGCTCCTTCACTTTCACTTCCTCATCCACGAATCTTTCATCCTCGCTCAAATTAATGGGGAAATCGTCGCTTTCTCGGTCCGAATCGCTCTTGCTGCTGGTGGCCATGATTGTAAACAATGTGCGGATGTGAGGAGCTCCACAACCTGTGACGTCACGCTACTCGTCTGCTACTTCCGATACAGGTAAGGCTTTTTTATCAGCGACCAAAAGTTGCGAACTTTATCGTCGATGTTCTCTACTAAATCCTTTCAGCAAAAATATGGCAATATCGCGAAATGATCAAGTATGACAAATAGAATGGACCTGCTATCCCTGTTTAAATAAGAAAATTGCATTTCAGTAGGCCTTTAAACATTCTGCAATTGCAGACGGTCAATCAGAACAGGTTGTAAAATAATATACCATAGCGATTGGTAATATTGTGTAGTGAACTGTAAGTACCCGACGTTAGCTGCAGAGGGCAGTGGCAGGCATGCCTGCACTATTAAACCGAGTCTCAGTGGTAGCGAAGAAGAAGACTAGATTGTTCAGAGACAGAAATTTTTCCTCCTTCATATTACCGCTGCCATTACAATACACTTAATTTCAATGTCCCAGAAAACATTCACTTAGGTAAAAATATCACAGAATAACACAGAATAACAGAATAGAATACGACCATTTTTCATTGTTTTGTTTTGTAGACTGGATGTGAAGCATAGCGCTATTATTGTGAAGCAGCCAACCGAAAGTGTGTGATTGGTATGAGAAAAGACTTGACATATTTTGACGAAAATCTAAAAATAAGAGTGACTTTAGATTTCCTCTCTACCGTCTTTGTTTCTGCTGAACTTGTATTCCATCTTACCAAAGCAGTTCGAGTAACAATCTACATTGTATGTTTTCAATGCACTTAACAGTAATCCAAACACGGACGTGAAGCTTCTCCTTACTCAAATCAGCAATGCGCGCTCTGCGTTTGCTCCAATAATAACGTCTCACGGCGATTGAAGGTAAAATGTCTTGACTTGTCCGAAGAACGACTTGACGTGGCTGAGATTTCCATAAGGTCCCCCTTTTTTTGTGCAGTTCTGCTAGCTATTTTCGAACCTGTGGCTCAACAGTAACTTAGACATGGCCCAAACTACGGAACGGGCCAAGGGTCAAAAACATTAAACGTGCTTTAAAAAAAACTTTGACACCCCTAATATACCGTATATATATATATATATATATATATATATATATATATATATATATATATATATATATATATATATATATATATATATGCATATAAACATAGTTGATGCACGGGTAGATCTTGCTTGGGTTTTTGGCTGAGACCAGGGATCTAGGGCTTGAAAAGGTTGGTGACCACTAATGTACAGGGTACGTGTGTAGCCATTGCTTTCTTGAATGACGAACTGAATCGTGTGTTTACTCTGCTGTTGTTGTCCTGTCAATGTAATGATGTCATGATGCAGCAGTCAATGTAAACCCTGCACCCCACTGTAAAGGGATCACCCGAAAAGGTGTTTGTTTGGATGAAAATAATTAATTACAGTTATGGAAAAAGCCTTCCCCTAAAAATATTGATCTGTTTTCACTAATTTTAGGTTCACAACATACTGTAGGATTAGTCTGTTATTGCCAAGAAAAATTTTTTGGAGATATCTGTTTTTGCTGCAAAATCTCTAAAAAATTCTCAAAATTCCATTTTTATAATAAAGAGATATCTCAATTTTTCTTGTTTTCAGTAAAACAAGGAGAATGGAGGTATATCTTTTCGCGCATGAACTCTTCATATTTCCGTCACTATCACATTCTGTATGTGCATCCACACGCCACAGTCATATCGCTGAATTGTATCACAAGCAGCTACTGTTTACTTAAATATAAAGCTGGCTTTATATCCTCCTAAGGTGCCAAAATCCTGTGAAGTGGACATGCATAACCAGGCTACTTTTTCCAAAAATTATTAACTCCAACAAAAGAAATAGACCATAAAAAATGTCCAGGAGGATGTATATGTAGGTCTTAATTGACAAGGTGCATCAGTGCTGCCTTACTCCTTCGCATCCATCTAACAGTTCAAACCATGTGACCCATGATGCATTTTTTGATAACATAGGGAATTACTTTTCTTCAAACTGAATGAACACAGTTAAATCCGTTGGTAAACTTCTTACAAGAACAATGCCAAATCTAAATGTATTCAGCTGGTGCCACGGATCAGCGTTTAGCTCTGTCTGCAGTTCTTTGGATGATGTCAATAGGGATTGAATAAAAAAGGGCAGGGGCAGTGGTTGTTAGCCTTTGGTGCAGATCCTAATCTTGTTTACTAGCTTCTTTAGCAGTTATTTTCCTGGTAATTTATTCCATCTAGTAAAAAAAGATGTTGGTATAAGGACATAAAGAAAACTTGACCACAGTGTCTTCACACACTCTCATTAGGATGAGGCATAGCATCTTGTCATGCGCAGTAAATGAGTAACCACCTGCTGAATGGGAAAACGCACATTGGTGTAACCTCCAGTGGTCTTATCTGAGCCCGGGACAAGACACAGGCTGATGATAATGATAATGAGAAAAGATACCAGCTGTTTGATCTCTTGTCCTGCAACTGCAACGTTGGCAAAAACAGATATAGTATAATACAACGTAACCCGTTTAGGTCGACGGTCCTTGGACTGGCTGACTCACGTCGAAATTAGCGAGGCTGATTGGCAATACTAAAGGGTCCATAGTTTGTGTATGTTGTATATCTATCTGTGTTGGCCCTGTGATGAATTGGCAACTTGTCCAGGGTGTTCCCTGCCTTATGCCCGAGTGCAGCTGGCTTATGCTCTAACACCCCGTGACCCTGAGAATGACAAGAAGAAAAAAAAATGGATGTCAAAATAACTTAGACTGGAGCCAAAAACAACCACTGTTTGCTCATTTTAGGTTTTGCTTTTGCCAGAGACATTGGGAGAATGTTTGATCATAAAGTATGTTGTATGTCTGAACAGTTTGTTGACATTGTTTTCCTCAATTTTTCTTGATTTTCACAAGTTTTATACTCTCAATTCAAGGGTTCTTAAACTTACTGACCTCAGGCACCAACTTTTCTAGTACAGAGGTTACCACTGAGTTGATCATTTTACTCTTGATTTTAATCATATTCGATAATTATATCCAACAGTTAACAGTTAACAACCTTGTCAAATGATATGAAAGCATGTGTTAATCACAAAGAATATTATCAAGGCTTAGGTCCGGCTGATTCCAAAAATAAATACTAATCAAATATACTGCAAAAGAAGCGACTCCTAAAAACTGATGACAATAAATGTACAAACAATTGTGTTAAGTTAAAATAAATAAATTATAACTAAATTAATCATTAATAATAATATATATGTTTCTTAAAGTATGAAAAAATTAAAACGCAAATGAAAATACAGCTTCACCCCTTTAGTCATAATTTTTGCGCTTAAGAAACTTCTCTAGGACTTTCTTTTGCTTCAGACTTCTTCTGTTTGTTTGATATTGTCATTACTGCCACATTGTGAAGTATGCGGACGACACGACAGTAGTGGGCCTCATCCGTGACAACAACGACATGCACTACAGGGAGGAAGTGAAACATCTGGTTGACTGGTGCAGAACCAACAACCTGGTCCTGAATGTCAACAAGACCAAGGAGATCATCGTTGACTTCAGGAAGCACCAGTCCAGCCACGCTCCACTCTTCATCAACGGCACAGCGGTGGAGATAGTAAGCAGCACCAAGTTCCTGGGGGTGCAGATAACTGACAATATAACCTGGTCCCTACACACCGGAGCTCTTGTAGAAAGAGCTCAGCAGCGCATGCACATGCGTCGGATGAAAAGAGCACAGCTCCCTCCCCCCATTCTCACTACATTCTACAGAGGCACTATAGAGAGCCTTCTGACCAAAAGCATCTCTGTCTGGACTGGAGCCTGCAATGCCTCAGACTGGAAGTCTCGCCAGAGAGTGGTGAGGACGGCGGAAAAGATCATCAGGACTCCTCTTCCTCCTATCCAGGAGATTGCAAAAAGCCGCTGCCTGACCAGGGCTCAGAAAATCTGCAAAGACTCCTCCCACCCCCACCAAGGACTGTTTTCACTGCTGGACACTAGAAAGATGTTCCGCAGCCTCCGAAGCAGAACCTCCAGGTTCTGTAACAGCTTCTTCCCTCAGGCCGTAAGACTCTTGAACGCATCATGATTAAATTATCCCGTCAACTCCCCCCAAAATGGATTAACTCGCTGGAATAAAAAAGACAATATAACATACATTCATAAACGTGGACGCATGTGAAAAAGTGCAATATATTTATCTGTAAAGTAATCTATTTATTTATTTATATATATTTATTTATTTTATATATATATTATATATATTATTTATATATATTTATTTATTTATATATGCACCTTATTGCTTTTTTATCCTGCACTACCATGAGCTTATGTAACGAAATTTCGTTCTTATCTGTGCTGTAAAGTTCAAATTTGAATGACAATAAAAAGGAAGTCTAAAAAAGTCTAAAGTGGTGGAAAAGTGTATTACAACTAAGTACTGCTGCGGCCCACACAGACCATGAATAGAGCTGCTGTATTCATTTTGTTGTATGCCTTGACTACAAAGAGAGTAACAGCTTTCGCACATACGCAAGTCTTTCTTCCAGTGGTTAGTAATCTTTAAAAAGGGCTGTCTTAGAGTCCAGGTGAACACTGCCATGCTTTTATTTTGAATCTTGAATAGGAAGTCACTGTTTGCACAGTGTAAAGCTGTGGAGCTAAAGCTAAAATTTTAAGTACCAATGATTGTCACACACACCATTTGCAAGAAAAACGTGGTTTTGACAAATATACTTGTAAATTTGTCTTTAAAAAAGTTAATAAGTTTATCCGAATGGCTGGACAGGACAGATTTAAACAATTTAATAAATACATATATATATATATATATATATATATATATATATATATATATATATATATATATATATATATATATATATATATATATATATATATACATATATATATATATATATATATATTTTTAATCGATTAAGACTCGGTATAAATAAGAAACATACTTCATTCGAAAACTGATTTATTTGACACCCCTATTACTTGGTAAATGTAAATGATAATAGAACCATTTCAAAACGGCTTACAAAGGCTCCTAATTTGGCTGCTGACTCTCGCAGTAACATGTTGCGTCATTTCCGGTCTTATTATTGGATCAAAACTATTATTAATCTACTTTCTAATCTACTGCTAATAGCTGGTTACTTTCTGTTGGAACATGGTGCAATATATACTTCTGTTCAAATGTAACAATCACATCTTTTTCTGTGGTTTGGATACTTTACATTATTTATGGGCGACTCTACATATTCGGTATCGATTCAATACCAAGTAGTTACATGTGTAGTATTGGTCATACAAATGCAGATACCTAAAATAGTCAAGATTATTGAACAATTACAATTTTGATCACACTTATAATCAGACAAAAGCATAGGCCAACGGTCTAAAAAATATCACCTAAATATTTAAATTATCTTTGACTATTGGCTCTGATTTTGAATTTTTCCCTTAACATCCTCTTGTATAGAGGGACTTATTTCCTGAGTTTATAAACAAACACAAAAACAACAAAATATTTTTTGATGATAAGAAATATCCATTAGTCACTGTAGTATCGACCATGTACTGATACTATACCCAGTATCGTTACTGTCCGCCCACCTCTGGTTACATTCAACAGCTCGAGCTTCATGGCTAGCATGGCCTACAGTACGTTTCCTCCTACAGCATGTTTAGCTTTTCTTCGTCCTCCGGTGATACTGGTTTATTTGCTGCCATGGAGGTGAGAATTGATTACTTACAAGCAGTTTTGCACTGCGGAGGGATGTTAGCCGCTAACTTGCTAGCAAGGATGCCACATTCAATCACTCAATCAATCAATGTTTATTTATATAGCCGTGAATCACAAGTGTCTCAAAGGGTTGCACAAGCCACAACGACATCCTCTGTACAGAGCCCACATAAGGGCAAGGAAAAACTCACCCCAGTGGGACGTCGATGTAATGACTATGAGAAAACTTGGAGAGGACCGCATATGTGGGTACATACCCACTTGTTGTGTTGAGGACACCTTCGTTTGCTTGACTCTGTCATATTTGCAGGGCACTTATGTCATCAGCATGCATTAACACGTTATAACGATATAATTAAAATCTCTATTATCAGACAAATTTGTATAATTTAGATAGTATATTGTCTGTGTTGTGCAACCCTAGTTATCAGTTATATTTGTGCTAGTATATGACGTCATGATTCCTCATATTTGCCCCTAATAATAATTTTTGCTCATCTGGGAATGTAATTGCATGTTTCTAGCAATACGTATGTGTTGACAAAAATACCTCCTTTCATTAACGTTTTTATGAAAACCCGTCCATCCATCCATTTTCTACCGCTTGTCAACATACATGCAAAAAGCCAGCCCCAATACTTTGTCTTCCCTGCTGTACACAAACGTGTTTGTTTGTGTCACGGCGCATGCGCAATCCCGCATGTCATCTGCGGCAAGCTCTGCCGGCACCTCCGCTAGAAGCGCGCCGGGACACGCCCCTGCTCGCTCTGCACGCTTCGCGGCCACGCACCTGCAAGGCTGCAGGCAATCTTCTATCCGCGCACCTGGGTCTAATGAGGGCAGGCAGCATAAAGACCAGCAGACCCAAAGATCCAGTGCCGGAACATAGTTCACTCTCGTATGCTTCCCCTGTCTCCCGTGATCGAACTGTGTGCCTCGACTTCTACTGGATTCCGGACTGCCTCCCTCGATCCTCGACCCCTGCTTGGACACGGACCTCGTTGCTTCTCTCCAGCCCCCGAACGCTTGCCTGCCCACGGATTGCCTTCCCGCCTCGCCCCTTTGGTCTGAAGAAGGATTAATCTAACCCGCACATACAACTAACTCTGGTAACATTCACATGGTTAATTCTACACATCATCTTGCACCTGTCACTTAGAGTGGCATACACATCCCACCTAATCATCAAGTTCAATAAACCAATTGAACTGATTCCTGCTGTGGTGTCGTCTTCTTCCCCCGCCGTACGTAACAGTTTAGTGCTTAAAAGTATTCCTAAGTATTTTTAAAAGGAGAAAGAGGATGGGAAACCCCTGGAGTCTGAGTCCTGAAATCGCTATTAAACAGGTAATTATCTTGGATTAAAGAAGAGAAGACAAATCCCTCTCACATTGTGCTCATTTTCAGTCATTCCTGTACATCTTTGATTCTCTCTGTCGAACAGAATTTGCTCAAGGTGTCGCTTTAAATATTAAAGATACGACAAATGAAGAGAGCAAGGGGATTTAAAGGAGAAGAACCTCACATATGCAATGTCATGGGGTCTATCTGTGTTGGCCCTGCGATGAGGTGGAGAATTGTTCAGGGTGTATCTCGCCGACAGCCCGGGTGCAGCTGGGATAGGCTCCAGCCCACAGCAACCCCAAAAGGGACAAGCGATAGAAAAAGGATGGATGGATGGATCTCGGTATCAAAGTAAAAATGAGACTTTAATGGTGACTGTAAATGTCTTTGCTGCTGGAATAAAGTAAATGAAGCTGTATGTTCAGTGACTTTTAGCAGTAGAGGAATGATACATGTACCATCTGAAGGTTAAGTGTTTGGGTAGCTTGACGCATGCATATATTATTATGAAATGTGCTGGTCTTGAACCGCTTGCTTGTTCTCCACATTTGCCTATTTATTGTTTTTTTTCTTGGTTTGGTTGAGCCTTTTGGTGACATTTTTCTTCCAGGAGCTGCGTCGCATGTGCACATTGATACAAGTTAAAATTAAAGTACCAATGATTGTCACACACACACTAGGTGTGGCAAAATTATTCTCTGCATTTGACCCATCACCCTTGATCACCCCCTGGGAGGTGAGGGGAGCAGTGGGCAGCAGCGGTGGCCACGCCTGGGAATCTTTTTTTGGTGATTCAACCCCCAATTACAACCCTTGATGCTGAGTGCCAAGCAGGGAGGTAATGGGTCCCATTTTGTTTATAGTCTTTGGTATGACTTGGCCGAGGTTTGAACTCACAACCTACCAATCTCAGGGCGGACACTCTAGCCACTGAGTAGTTGCCATAGCGACACATATGCAACCACGCACTCCAAATATTTTGGAAATGTTAAAACACAAACATACAGTAGGAAGGCGATTCTTGTAGGGCGGGGCCGATAAAACAATATCCATTAATATCGCGATAGACACATAATTGATATCAATATCTTTGATCAAAAGAGGGAAACCGCACTGAAGAGGAAAGCGAGCGGGCGCTCTTGTCCGTCTCTGCAGACGGGGATTACGCACGCCCTTACCTGCCATCTTTCTCTCCAACGTCCGCTCACTTGCCAACAAGATGGACGAGCTAGCGTTGCTGATGAGAAGAAACAAGGACTTTTCCTCATCTTGTGTTTTGTGCTTCACGGAGACGTGGCTGAGCGCGAGTGTCCCGGACAGCGCGGTTCAACTGGAGGGCTTTCATTTTCTCCGCGCGGACCGAGACGGGGGGCTTTCCGGCAAAAAAAGAGGCGGTGGAGTCTGCTTCTTCATCAACAGCAACTGGTGTACAGACATGACGGTGATATCCCAACACTGCTCTCCTGCTCTGGAATATCTTTTCATTCACTGTAAGCCCTTTTACTCATCGCGTGAGATTGTTTCATTCATACTGGTGGCTGTCTAGAAACCGCCCGGCGCGGACGTGCGTGACGCTCAGCGCACGCTTGCAGGCCAGATCTTACATGTGGAACGGTCTTTTCCGGACTCTCTTGTTATCGTACTTGGTGACTTTAACAAGGGAAATTTGAGCCAGGAATTACCTAAGTATAGGCAGTTTATTAAATGCCTGACCAGAGAGGAGAACACTTTGGATCACTGTTACACCACAATAAGCAAGGCATATCATGCAGTCCCGCGCGCTGCTCTCGGACTATCAGATCACGTGATGGTGCACTTAATCCCTTCATACAGAAAGAGACTGAAACTGACTAAACCTGTTATGAGGACCATTAAGTGTTTCACCGCCGAGGCTGTGGAGGAGCTGCGTGCATGTTTGGAGACGACAGACTGGGAAGCAATTGGAGTGGCCACGGACAATCTGGACGAGGATACGGACACTGTGACCTCATACATTCAGTTCAATGAGGCGCGCATCATTCCAACGCGCACCAGGGCTTGTTATAACAACGACAAGCCCTGGTTCACACCCATCTCCGACAGCTGCGCAAGAAGAAGGAGGCTGCGTGGAGAAGCGGGGAACGGAGTACCTACAGAGAAGCGAAGTACCACTTCAACAGGGAAGTGGAGAAAGCTAAATCTGTGTACTCTAACCGTCTACAGGAACAGTTCCGCTCCAATGATTCTGCGGCCGTTTGGAGAGGGCTAAGGGCCCTTACGAACTATAAGCCCAAAGCCCCCCAGGCCTCAACATACATTACTGTCGTCACGAACAGCCTTCAGCTCATCAAAGCTCTGCTCCCCCCACCATCACCCTCCCCACCAACGCCAGCACTTCATTAAAGGATTTAAAGGACTCCAAGGACATCACAAGACTCCAAGAACATCACAGGACTTTAAAGGCCCTCCCCATCCGACAGGAGGATGTACGCCGGCAGTTCTTGAAGCTGAATACGCGGAAGGCCCCCGGGCCGGATGGTGTCCCCCCCTCCACTCTCAGACACTGCGTGGATAAGCTGGCTCCTGTCTTCACTGACATTTTTAACACCTCTCTGGAGTTATGCCGTGTGCCGTCCTGCTTTAAGACCTCCACCATTGTCCCTGTCCCCATGAAAGCACGGATCACAGGACTTAATGACTACAGGCCGGTTGCGCTGACGTCTGTGGTCATGAAGTCCTTTGAGCGCTTGGTCCTGCCCCACCTCAAGGACATCACCGTCCCCCTCCTGGACCCACAGCTGTTCGCCTACAGAGCCAACAGGTCTGTGGATGATGCAGTGAACCTGGCCCTCCACTTCATCCTGGAGCATCTGGACTCCCCAGGAACCTACGCTAAGATCCTGTTTGTGGACTTCAGCTCTGCCTTCAACACCATCCTCCCTGGACTGCTACGAGACAAGCTCTACCAGCTCAGCGTGCCCGACTCCCTCTGCAGTTGGATCAATGACTTCCTGACAGACCGAAGACAGCACGTGCGGCTGGGGAAGATTGTCTCGGACAGTCGAACCACGAACACTGGTACTCCTCAGGGCTGTGTACTTTCCCCCTGGCTCTTCTCCCTGTATACAAACTGCTGCACCTCCAGTCACCAGTCCGTAAAGCTGCTCAAGTTTGCGGATGACACTACCCTCATCGGGCTCATCTCGGATGGCGATGAGACCGTCTACAGGAGAGAGGTGGACCGGCTGGGGTCCTGGTACAACCTCAACAACCTGGAGCTGAACGCCCAGAAAACAGTGGAGATGATCATGGACTTCAGGAAAGTCACAGCCCCACCATCCCCCCTCACCCTGATTGACTCTCCCACCCCCGTCTCTATTGTGGACTCCTTCCGTTTCTTGAGCACCACCATCACCCAGGACCTCAAGTGGAAGCCGACCATCAGCTCCCTCATCAAGGAGGCCCAGCAGAGGATGTACTTCCTGCGGCAGCTGAGGAAACTTAAGGTGCCGACCGAGATGCTGGTGCAGTTTTACTCAGCCATCATCGAGTCCATCCTCACCTTCTCCATCACTGTGTGGTTCCCCGGCGCCACAGTCCAGGATAAGCATCGACTGCAGCGCATCGTACGTGCTGCTGAGAAGGTGATTGGCTGCAAGCTCCCATCCCTCCAGGACCTGTTCTCCTCCAGGACCAGGAGGCGTGTGGGTCGGATCACAGCTGACTCTTCTCACCCTGGACACAAACTATTCTCCCCTCTCCTCTCTCCCCTCTCCCCTCAGGCAGGAGATTACGGTCCATCCAGACCCACACCTCCCGCCACCTGAACAGTTTTTCCCCTCGGTCATCAGGCACATGAACAATAACAAGATCTGATAACTCAGTTACAGCTCTTTTTATTACCAAATCTGTGTTATATGTGTTTTATGTTGCACGATTGCACCAAGAAAAATTCCTAGTTTGTGAACCCGTTCTCAAACAATGGCAATAAAAACTATTCTGATTCTGATTCTGATTCTGAATATAAAGTGCGTTCCATAAAATATTCAATATATATTTATATTTTTGGTATGGAAGAAAACTGAAATTGTGAAGCAAGACTTGTTTCATGAAGTCACGTAAACAGGAAACAGGAAGTCTCAATGAGCAATGGGGACATGCTAACAGCCAATCAGTTAACAGTATTCACTAAGCAATGGGAAGGACACACTAACAGCCAATCACGTAACAGTATCAACTACCAAGTTTGAAGGACACACTAACAGCCAATCACGTAACAGTATCAACTACCAAGTTTGTTTGCGCTGTATTTCTGTCTCTCTGTGGATTCTCTGCATGGAGTGAAAAGAGAAACTGATATCTTGATTTTTCAATCAATCAATCAATCAATGTTTATTTATATAGCCCTAAATCACAAGTGTCTCAAAGGGCTGCACAAGCCACAACGACATCCTCGATACAGAGCCCACATAAGGGCAAGGAAAAACTCACCCCAGTGGGACGTCGAGATTTTTCAACTCAAAAACAGAAACTTGTCTTTAGTTTTGTTGGTTTTAAGGCACGACTTGTCCAGGGGGTACCCCGCCTTTCGCCCGATTGTAGCTGAGATAGGCTCCAGCGTCCACCGCGACCCAGAAAGGAATAAGCGGTAGACAATGGATGGATGGATGGGTTTTACGGCAGACTGCCATCTAGTGTCTCAAATCTGTAACTACCTTCAAAACTACTTTAATTATTTTATTACCTCAGCCGCTCATTCTACCTGGCTACCAGGCACCCTCTTCACTGATAAATAGCACCCTTGGTAAGTTTTTTGCAGTTTTCCTGACACATTAAATTTGACACATTTGGGGGGTTCACTCTGCCCTTAAGCCACCAGTTGACAGTAGAGTGTTAAATATCCTAAAATGTGTTTTGTGGCAATTCCAACTTCGACCAAAGCGTCAGTTGCTTTGTAGAGTGGCGCATTCTATAATGTTCAGCAGACTGCATTGCAAAAACGATTAATCCTCACTCCCCTCTTCCTCTCATGAGAGATCCATTGAGGAATGGGGCCATAACAATCCCTTCCCTAAAAGCACACAGAAAGTACATGCATGCTGGACTAGCAGTATTACTGTAGGCAAAGTTAAGGGGTTAATCCAACTGTAGTTGAATAATTGCAAACATCTCTTTAAACCTCATTGTCAACTGCCAAAAACACATCACCATATGGGTTTATTAAAATTCTTCAGAAATCATTTACCTTGCATGTGGGACCCAGTAAGCAGTATTAGTGAAGGAAAAAAAAAAAATCAAAATTATTCCTTTTACATGGTGAAGCACCACTTTGAATATCATATTTCCCCTCCAGCTTCCTCTCAGTGCTATTACTTTCCTAACTCTTGAAATGCAATTACTGAAGCTGATATTAATTCCAATGTAATTATATACCAGATAAAACGTAACCAGCTCTTGTGCGAAGTCAAATGAATTTTAAACTAGGTCTAATTGAGTCATTATTTCGACTAAAACCCCATTATTGAATGGATGTCACATGCATTATTAGAAGTGGAATATAACAGTAGGGGGCTACTTTGCTGATCACATTAGCCAGGTGTAGATTAGCCATCTGTGCATCAGTTGTCTGTCTCCACTCAAGATGATCTCCTTCTGGCCCCACTATGGACTGGACTCTCACACTATTATGTTAAATCCACTATGGACTGGACTCTCACAATATTATGCTAGATCCACTCGACGTCCATTGCACCGACCGCCCAGGGGAGTGGGGGGGTCCCCACATCTGTGGCCCCCTCCAAGGTTTCTCATTGTCATCCCATTGGGTTGAGTTTTTTCTTGCCCTGATGTGGGATCTGAGCCGAGGATGTCGTTGTGGCTTGTGCAGCCCTTTGAGACACTCGTGATTTAGGGCTATATAAGTAAACTTTGATTGATTGATTGATAGTAAAAAAAAAAAAATATATATATATATATATATATATATATGTATTTAAGATGAAAAATAGCAGGTGACAACATGAGGCTGATAAACGTTTTATTTTATGAATATCGAAGAGCATTCATATATATACAGTATGTTATTCAGCACCAAAATTATTGTATTCTCTTACGGCCCCATTTTTCGATGCTCAACTACTTCCACAATTCTCAACATAATTAAACCCTTCCAAAATCAACTGTTTTAATTAAACCAGGACACCATGGCCTTTCGAGTGACACATTCCCGCAAATTCCCCCATTTTCTGTAATTCTACATTCTGTGTGACTAAATTCTCATTGAAAATTAATGGACAGGTTTTACATGTTCTACAGCAGTTGTGCCCAACCCCCGGGCCACGGCCCGATACCGCTCCGTGGATCAATTGGTACCGGGCCACACAAGAAATAATTACCGTATTTTTCGGAGTATAAGTCGCACCGAAGTATAAGTCGCACCTGCCGAAAATGTATAATAAAGAAGGAAAAAAACATATATAAGTCACACTGGCTGGCCTGGGAACGCCTCGGGATCCCCCGGGAGGAGCTGGACGAAGTGGCTGGGGAGAGGGAAGTCTGGGCTTCCCTGCTTAGGCTGCTGCCCCCGCGACCCGACCTCGGATAAGCGGAAGAAGATGGATGGATGGATGGATGGAAGTCACACTGGACCAAACTATGAAAAAAACTGCGACTTATAGTCCGAAAAATACGGTAGTTATTTCCGTTGTATTTATTATCTGACCCGGAACGATCTTTTATTTTGAAAAATTACCGGATTCTCTCGGTTGTATCTTGGTCACTTGAGCGCCAAAATTTAACCCAACTATCAAAATGAGTAAAAATAGCTGTCTTTGGAAAGTTTCTTTGTGAAGGGGAAAAGACACAGTGAAGAGAGAGAAGAGCAGCCTACGACTTCCAACAAAAAGAAAGCTTTTAACAGACAAAACCAGGAGTCCTACTTGAAATATGTATTTATCGCAACAGGTGATACCCACGCACCAAGCCCGCTCTGCATAATATGCGGCCCCGGGCTCTCAAACATTAGCGGGGATTTTGTGTGAGACTGAGCCTGCGCCTTCATTCACCAAGCTGGTGCACCATCACCTGTCTGTGCTTTTAAAAGAGTTTGAGCGCTACTTCTCAACTTCGAAGGACCCACGAACTGCCACCAAAACGAAACAACGGAGCAGACTGGACATAAGCAACACACTTAGGTTGTCTTTGCCTCCCGTCAACCACAGTTGGGACCGTCTCATTGCAGAGAAACAAGCTCAGGGCTCCCATTGATTTAGCGTTATGGTGAGTTAACATTCTCATGCACTTTATATTTGTTTTTAATGTTGTATCTGCATCCCTCCCAGCCCCGGTCCGTAGTAAAAATGTCAAGCGTTGACCGATCCGCAGTTACAAAAAGGTTGGGGACCACTGTTTTACAGTACAACCTCATGCTACTCAACTGATTCAAATAGGGGCGGTATGGCGTAGTGGGTAGAGCAACCGTGCCAGAAACCTGAGGGTTGCAGGTTCGCTCCCCGCCTCTTACCATCCAAAATCGCTGCCGTTGTGTCCTTGGGCAGGACACCTCACCCTTGCCCCCAGTGCCACTCACACCGGTGAATGAATGACGAATGATAGGTGATGGTCGGAGGGGCCGTAGGCGCAAATTGGCAGCCACGCTTCTGTCAGTCTACCCCAGGGCAGCTGTGGCTATGAAAGTAGCTTACCACCACCAGGTGTGAATGAATGATAGCTTCTCACTTCTCTGTGAAGCGCTTTGAGTGTCTAGAAAAGTGCTATATAAATCTAAGTCATTATTAAATCATTCCAACATGAAAACATTTTGCTCATTCGAACACTCTGACTAACAATATTCAACATCCCAAATATTCCTGTTTTTCCCGAACATCCACATTACTTAAGGGTTCTTACAACATCCGCATTTCTCAAATGATTCAAACAATTCCAACACGAAAACAATCAGCTCATTTAGAACATTCAGGCTATCTATTTTTTGAGATTCCCCACATTTTTGGTTTTCATGGAACTCCACATTTTACCACCCTTTTGACATCAATTTTGTTTTAGTCATAGTCTATAGAGTAGACTAAAATGTAGTTTAGTTTTAGTCAAACTTTAGTCATACTTTAATCATCTACATTTTACTTATTTAAGTCTAGTTTTGGTTGAATACATGTACCAACATTTTTGTCAACTAAAATTACAGAAAATGTAGTCGATTAAAATATAAGGTATAAAGGATACTCATTACATAATATTTTCTTGTAATTGCCTTTATTTAGGCTACCTGCAAAGCATCTCATCTCAGCACAGAAGAACATATCGAGGCAGGAGGCTCCAACAAATCTGCTGCAGAGGAGTTTATCAAACACTTGGAGGATTTTTTAGCGAAGGGGGCTTTGTACCGCAGAAAGTGGACTTATATTACAGTGGAGGTGAAGGCACTACCGTAACACAGGCCGATGAAGGATCGCCTCACAATGCTAATTTGTGCTAACACGAGCGGTGACTTTAAGGGGAAGCAGAGTATTTATAAAATGCCACAAAGATTCGCCAACACCAGGTAAAAAGGATTTTACTCTTTTTAATAATATTATTATTATAGCAACATGGTTGTTAACGTTTTTGAGAGCACTTGGATTAACATTATTACCTATATAAGAACTTAAAATGTACGAGTTGGGGAGGAATTTCATTTTGTTTGACTCTGTTCCACACTCAGGAAAATATGTTTACTTTAAATATGTTCACTTTTGTTGATTTATGTTCTTGTAAAGATGGAGTTGAATGGAAAGTGCACTTTTTTGGAATTTTGCCTATTGTTCACAATCAATATGAAAGACATGATGACGGATGCATTTTTTTTTTAATGTATTCTAAATATTACCGTATTTTTCGGAGTATAAGTCGCACCGGAGTATAAGTCGCACCTGCCGAAAATGCATAATAAAAAAGAAAAAAAAACATATATAAGTCGCACTGGAGCCCGGCCAAACTATGAAAAAAACTGCGACTTATAGTCCGAAAAAAACGGTAAATAAATGTGATCAAACGTCCACTTACAATGGAGCCCAAGGAAGATGCTCCATTCTGCCTATAAAGCCCTTAAAAAACACCAAACACCTCCAATAAGGTTTTATATACAGTACATGATGTAAGTATATATGTAATGTAGTAACAGGCACATGTATAAAAAGATGTAATATTTACATATTTTGATCCTTTTAAGCATGCATTTCAAAAACACATCACGATGTTCGCTTTTTTTCCCAATAACATCACTGATTATTACTCACTGCAGACTTCATGAGAGCCAACAAACATAATAAAACATCACTTACTGTACAATGTCTGTTGTCATTGGGATGCCGACTGATAGAATCTTGTTTTGTTTCTGTTTGGATGAAGAATTATTCATCATCTTTGAGAAGAAAAGGGATGTGGAGCCAAGCGTCTTTTCGCGTCGTTCTTGCCATTTCCGGGTCTAAATTGGCTGTCAAAATGTACCAATTTTTTGGAATTTGCCTCAGCCTTCCAGGTGAGAGACATGATTTATGATCTACAATACACTTCCAAGGAGCAGGGAGGCGAGGAAACATCTGACCACTCGATGATGTAAACCTAGCACCATAAACTGGTGATCACATCGCCGCTATAAATAGTTTGTCTGCGTTAGCGCTTATAATAACAATATCACTAATGCTTGGTTAATATTCAAGTCACAAAATGTAAATGGAGTATTGCTGGCAGTTTTTGAATGGTTATTTATTAGGTTTTATGGGCGGAAAAGAAGACCTCCCACTGGCTCCGCTGTAAGCTGACTTTTATTCACGTTTATTTCCAAGTTAGAATGCATTAAAAAAAAATACATCCATCGTCATGTCTTTTATAAAGATTGTGAAAGATAGGCAAAATTCCCAAAAAAGTGCATCCTGTGCTGAAAAGTCTCCATTAGAGTATATATCATGGTGTTTATTTATCATTATTATTGTGTCACTGCCTTTTATTTAATTTGTTTCCTGTGCTTTTATCCCTCATTTTGTACGTGGTATGCAATTTAAAAGAAATTTTAAAAAGCCAGACAAAGGGCAGGTTGCTCGCTTGTGTTTATTTTAACAAACAATCAAACTGAGCATTTTCTCTCTTGTTTGGTGGAAAGTTGTCCATTATGTTATAAATTTATATAATGTAGCAAGCTACTTTTGCCCTGTAGCTTGTAGTGTAGATTGCTAAAAATCTCTGGGGATAGCTTCCCCTGTAGCTTAGCTACATTTAATCAAGAGTAATTTGTAGTTTAGCTTACTACATTTTCCAAGTAGCTCGGCCATCACTGCTCAAAGCATATCAGAAAGCAGAGGGTAAGTCGAGGTACCACTGTACAAGATGTGAAGAAATTATTGACCACATGATGTCATGGTCAGAAATACGGGGGCCAAAATACATAAATATCATATCTACCTGGTGTATGTGTTATGCCGCTGAACAGGTCGAAATAATCACAAGAGGGATGCCATGTTGGGCGTTTCCTCACTGTAAACTTTAGTGTGACGTGTTTGTACAAAACACTGCGTATGAAAACAAAATTCTACAGAATATTAAGTAGCTTTTGTAGTCTCCTTTTCCGAAACAAAACTGTTAACACACTGAAAATACAGTGCAAATGCACACCTGTGAGCGCGCATTCAATATAAGAGAAAACACCATGCACCTCTACTACGAGTTAATCAGCAAAAGAATAGTGGCAAAGCTCCTCAAAACTCAACCTTATTTTTCTCTAAATATCCCTTAAACACTAGATATATGTTTAGACCTTATCTACCGTATTTTCCGGACCAGAGGGTGCACCGGATTATAAGGCGCACTGCCGATTAATGGTCTATTTTTGATAGTTTTTCATATATTAGGCGCACCGGATTAAAGGAGTCATATTATTTTTTCCTTGTGGTCTACATAACATGTAATGGTGGTTCTTTGGACAAAATGTTGCATAGATGATGTTTTACAGAGCATCTTCAAGCCGCTTTCTGACAGTCGCTTCCGGATGCGCCGTTTTGTGGTTCTTATTTACGTGGTTCACCTTCGGCAGTGTCTTTTCCCCGTCATCTTTGTTGTAGCGGTGTAGCGTGCAAGGGCGGGAGTGGAAGAAGTGTCAAAAGATGGAGCTAACTGTTTTAATGACATTCAGACTTTACTTCAATCAATAACAGAGCAGCATCTTCTCATCCGTAAACAACCACACCGGAAATGTGTCCCGTGAAAAACAGTCCGATCGGAACTCTAATAACTAAAGTTCCTTAGGTGAATAATATAAACTCACAATACCGGTATGTTTTAGCGCTTTCATGGCGAGTTTACTGACAGATATAAGTAAGAACTTTACACTACTTTATATTAGAAATGGCAACAGCGGAGGATGAATGTCACATAACAAGAAAAAGAAGAAGCTTATCGACTACGGCGCCGACGCACACCATTTTTCAGAATTTATTCAGATCCAAAATACAGATCAGCAGGTACCAGAAGGTAAGAAAAGTTGGTTTTGCATAATACTGCGAAACAAAACGCCAGATAATATATCTTACCTTATACACACACCATAATAATACTCGTATGTTTAATGCGTCGACAAAGTCGTACTAAAACATTTTAATAGATTTTTGAGCGCCGTGTGTAATGTTCTATATTTTCAATGGAACATTTAA
This sequence comes from Nerophis lumbriciformis, assembly GCF_033978685.3. Taxonomy (NCBI): domain Eukaryota; kingdom Metazoa; phylum Chordata; class Actinopteri; order Syngnathiformes; family Syngnathidae; genus Nerophis; species Nerophis lumbriciformis. The sequence continues at coordinate 21,190,898 of NC_084558.2, read as the reverse complement.
CATGTTGGTGGTGTTTACTTGAGACCAATCCTAGTGCAGCCTACACATATCTCGTATGTTTGACTGCCATCTACTGGTCACCCTTATCATTACACCAAGTACCAAATAAAATAGCTTCGAGGTCGGTAAGCTCAACGAAACGTATTCCTTACATTAGGCGCACCGGGTTATATGGTGCACTGTCGATTTTTGAGGAAAAAAAAGGATTTTAAGTGTGCCTTATAGTCCGGAAAATACGGACTACATTTAACAGCAACATACATGCAATGTTGAGGAATAATTACAAGAGTGGTGTTTCCTAACTGTGAACTTTAGATTGATAAGGGAAAATCACATTTCATGGCCCTCTGGAACAAGTTCATACACTCTAAATATTTACGCCTGAGTAAGAATGCAGAAAAAACAGTAGACCTTCATTCAACTATTAATGTTTGGTGATGCAACAGAACCTCACATGTACGGCTGTGTGCTAGATAGATATCTTAGCTGTCAAATCGAGATGCCAGATGTCCAGCATCATTTGGTCAAAATGTGATAGCAAAGCACCTAATTTACATAAACCTGACAGCACAATCAAAATGGCTCTGGCAGTCTAAGGGTATATTAAGTTATGATATTAGTTTTAGTTATATTTCTATATGGGAACGGCTAAACTGTGATTTAGTATTGCGACTGTGCTGACTTTAGGACAGTGGGCAAACATTTTATATATATATATATATATATATATATATATATATATATATATATATATATATATATATATATATATTTATTTTTTTATTTTTTATTTTTTATCGTGCTCTGTTTGTGTTGTGTTGTGCTTGCTCGTTTCTCTTGTGATATCTTTTAACCTGCCCGTTGTACAGGACTTTGGCTACCCCTGTGGTCAATTTTTAAATGTACTTTATAAATAAAGTTGATTTGATTTGATTTGATATATATATATATATATATATATATATATATATATATATATATATATACAATGTTATATGCCTTGACTCACATATGAACTTGAAGTGCCATCCCTTTCCTAATCCATGGGGTTCAATATGATGTCGGTCCACCTTTTGCAGCTATTACAGCTTCAGTTTAGAGGAATGTTCGACCATTCTTCCGAAAGCGCATTGGTGAGGTCACACACTGATGTTGGTCCAGAAGGCCTGGCTCTCAGTCTCCGTTCTAATTCATCCCAAAGGTGTTCTATCGGGTTCAGGTCAGGACTCTGTGCAGGCCAGTCAAGTTCATCCACACCAGACTCTGTCATCCATGTCTTTATGGACCTTGCTTTGTGCACTGGTGCACAGTCATGTTGGAAGAGGAAGGGGCCTGCTTCAAACTGTTACCACAAGGTTGGGAGCATGGAATTGTCCAAAATGTTTTGGTATCCTGGAGCATTCAAAGTTCCTTTCACTGGAACTAAGGGGCCAAGCCTAACTCCTGAAAAACAACCCCACACCATAATTCCTCCTCCATTAAATGTCACATTCGGCACAATGCAGTCCGAAATGTACCGTTCTCCTGGCAACCTCCAAACCCACACTCGTCCATCAGAAATTTCACGACTGGATTTGTTGCGCAGGTGGCATCCTATGACAGTTCCACGCTGGAAATCACTGAGCTCCTGAGAGCGGCCCATTTTTTCACAAATGTTTGTAGAAGCAGTCTCCATGCCTAAGTGCTTGATTTTATACACCTGCCAAGTGATTATTTATTTATTTCCATTTATTGAGTAGTACACCTGATTCTGATCATTTGGATTGGTGGCCAAATACTTTTGGCAATATAGTATATATATATATATACAAACACAGTATGTTTTAGGGGTGTATGTCGATTTATACTTCGACAGTAAATTTCAAATATGTTGGTCTGTGCTCGGCAAGTACCCTCGGGAAGATAGATATCAATTGATTTTATCGATACTAGAAAAAGGAAAACATCATATTTAATTACGGCAGATTCTTTATGAAGTTTAGCACTTTTAATAATACAGACATTAAACTTTAAGTCTATTTAATCACAACAAAAAATGAATGATACCTACAGTGGTCGAATAAGGTCATAACAAACAAAACCACCACGAAACAATAGTGTAATATGTGTGTTGTGCAGCTCTTGTATATGTTCAGACAGCCTGAGTTTGTTACCGCTTGGTAATAAAACGTCAGAGAGTGTATCCGACTGTCTCTCCTTCTCCACTGCCGGGCATTACAATATCATAAAAAAAAAACATTTCGACTACAGAATGATTGCAAAAGCCACAACAAAGACAAATGACACAACACAACACAACTATAAGCCACAAAAAGACGCGACTGACACAATGGAAGTGAAAGCGGAGCAAGTTACAGCGATGCACCGAATCTTACTCATTAAATGTTTTTAAAACAATTGCAAAGCTAATTTACATTAGCCTGTAAATGTAATCGTCTTTGTATGTTAGCAATTAAGCTTACGGCATAAGAGCTAACCTTTAATCTGTATACTTGTTTTGCTTTTTTCCCCAATACAGTTTATTACAAACTGTATTGTCAATTTAACATGATTCTGACATGTATGAGCACTTCATATATATATATATATATATATATATATATATATATATATATATATATATATATATATATATATATATATATATATATATATATATATATATTAGTGTACTTTCTGTTATGAGCTTAGTTTGTTATGGCGCGAGCGCATCCCGCTACAGGGACATGCCCACGGGCGTCTCTCTCCTGCTGCAGCACACCTGACGCTGATGAGGCTCCACGCTTCTTAAGCCAGTGCAACCTGCATTCCAGGGCCAGAACGTAGCCCCCTGTATGGTATAGTAAGCCTACACGTCTCTAGCTCTCTCCCTATGTGCATTCGCTCTCTCTGTGTTTCTCCTCTGTGCTCATCGTCTCGTGTCCTGTGTCGTCATCCCGCAGCGTTCCTCCGTTTCCTGGTTCCGAGCTGTGTGTCTCGTCTCCCCGAATTCCCTCTGGTTCCCTGGATCTCGACCTCTTGACGCCTCGCTCCCAGAGGTGGGTAGTAACACGCTACATTTACTCCGTTACATCTACTTGAGTAACTTTTGGGATAAATTGTACTTCTAAGAGTAGTTTTAATGCAACATACTTTTACTTTTACTTAAGTATATTTATAGAGAAGGAACGCTACTTTTACTCCGCTACTTTTATCTACATTCAGCTCGCTACTCGCTACTATTTTTTATCGATCTGTTAATGCATGCTTTGTTTGTTTTGGTCTGTCAGACAGACTTTCAAAGTGCCTGCCTTACTGGTGACGTTTCACTTCGTTCCACCAATCAGATGCAGTCACTGGTGACGTTGGACCAATCAAACAGAGCCAGGCGGTCACATGACCTGACTTAAACAAGTTGAAAAACTTATTGGGGTGTTACCATTTAGTGGTCAATTGTACGGAATATGTACTGTACTGTGCAATCTACTAATAAAAGTTCCAATCAATCAATCAAAAGTGTGAAGGAAAAAAGATACTTGTTTTATTTCAACCGTACCGTCAAAAGCCTCAAGACTGACCGCACATGAGGACGTTCCTGTCTTCACAATAAAAGTGCCGCGCCATCGCGCCTGCGCTTTCAAAACAAGAGTCTCCGAAAGCCAGCGTAAACAAGCTAGCAAGCTACGGAGTTTGACACCAATATATTTCTTGTAAAGTGTATAAAAACGAATATGGAAGCTGGACAAATAGGATGCCAAAAACCCACCACTTTCATGTGGTATTAGACAGAAAGGAGGAACTTTTCTTCTCCTCCATTTGAAAACGTGGACGTTATCATCACGACTGTCTGATTACAATCAACGCAAGTCATCAGAATCAGGTAATACACCAATTTATATTCTAGTCTTCATTAAAGAAAGGAATCTATATGTTAAACATGCATGTATATTCATTAAAACACCTTTAACATGTAAACAAAAACAGCAAAATAAATACTTATAAATTATATACTGTATATATCAATGTATATGTATGTATATATATATATATATATATATATATATATATATATATATGTGTGTGTGTGTGTATGTTACTCATCAGTTACTCAGTACTTGAGTAGTTTTTTCACAACGTACTTTTTACTTTTACTCAAGTAAATATTTGGGTGACTACTCCTTACTTTTACTTGAGTAATAAATCTCTAAAGTAACAGTACTCTTACTTGAGTACAATTTCTGGCTACTCTACCCACCTCTGCTCGCTCCTGACCTTGACCTCTCCCCTGCCCACGGTCTTCCGAGCTTGCCTTGCCCTCCCTAGACTTCCGCATCTCACTCAACACGCACCTTCAACAACTCCTGGTAACACTCAGTTAAAGTTCCAATGATTGTCACACACACACTAGGTGTGGTGAAATTTGTCCTCTGCATTTGACCCATCCTCTTGTTCACCCCCTGGGAGGTGAGGGGATCAGTGAGCAGCAGCGTGCGCCGCGCTCGGGAATCATTTGGTGATTTAACCCTCAATTCCAACCCTTGATGCTGAGTGCCAAGCAGGGAGGTAATGGGTCCCATTTTGTGTAGTCTTTGGTATGACTCGGGCGGGGTTTGAACTCACAACCTCCCAGTCTCAGGGCGGCCACTCTAACCACAAGGCCACTGAGCTGGTTAAACACAACACATAGTCACACCATACGTATCTTAATTTATTACACACGTCATTTTATTATATTAATAAATACGCCTAGAGCTAAACGACGTCCCTGCCTCTTTGCCGTCTCCTTCTCCACTGAACCATAACATAGTTAACTTTATTGTGCAGATTACCAATAAACAACCTCAAATTGGAAGGTTGTTTTCCATCTCTAATTTAATAGACTGTTTATCTTATTAAAATTTAAAAAAATCCAAAATTCAGGAAGGGCAGAATAATATATGTAAACGGTAACACTTTAGTATGGGGAACATATTCACCATTAGTTAGTTGCTTATTAACATGCAAATTAGTAACATATTGACTCTTAAATAGTCAATATTAAGTACTTATTAATGCCTTATTCTGCATGGGCCTTATTATACAACCAGTAAGCCATTAACTAAGAGTCTTCCCTCAATAACCTCAGAATTATTGCTTATTAGTAACCCTAACCCTAACCCTTATATAATCCCCTAGTGTCCAAATAACTCTAAATTAAGTCTTTGTTACTTTAATAAGCAACTATTTAATAGTGAATATGTTCCCCATACTAAAGTGTTACCATGTAAACAAACCTAAGGTGTACAAAGTGCAGCCTGTGTTGTAGCCATACAATAAGCAGCAACAATTTAAAAATACAACAAAACAAAATATTGTCACAAGAAAAAGGGTTGTTAATACTCAACTAATACCCACAGATGTGCCTGTTAATATATCTTATTTTTTTAGCCTGAAAAAAACAAATCATTGCTTCATAGCCAATTATGTAAATTATACAGTGATGCCATCCCTGCTATTAATTGATTATCCATCTGTGAGAAACACTGCTGTCTTTCTACTACAGTACATGTATCTGCAATCCCGTAAATGACATAGTTGTTTGAATTGAATTGGTATGTTTGGTTTTAAAAAATCTTTCAGGGACTACTGGTGAAGCAATTTCCCACACACGTCTACTCAGTAAACAAATACATTGCAGGCCATGCAGCCTTTGGCTCGTGGGAGTCATGGCAAGAAATAGCGCTAAAGAGATGGATATTTTTTCTCGTTTCATTTTAAAAGTCAATAAAGCCGTTAACACAAAGGCTAACATGTTGTATGTTTCGCATTGTGTCCCTTACTGCAGTGTTTTTCAACCTTTTTTGAGCCAAGGCACATTTTTTGCGTTGAGAAAATGCGGAGGCACACCACCAGCAGAAATCATTACAAAACGAAACTCAGTTGACAGTAAAAAGTCGTCGTCGCAATTGTTGGATATGACTTTAAACCATAACCAAATATGTATCAACATAGCTCTTGTCTCAAAGTAGGTGTACTGTCACCACCTGTAACATCACGCCCTGACTTATTTAGACTTTTTTGCTGTTTTCCTGTGTGTAGTGTTTTAGTTCTTGTCTTGTGCTCCTATTTTGGTGGCTTTTTCTCTTTTTTTGGTATTTTCCTGTAGCAGTTTCATGTCTTCCTTTGAGTGATATTTCCCGCATCTACTTTGTTTTAGCAATCACGTTGTTTTTATCCTTCTTTGTGGGGACATTGTTGATTGTCATGTCATGTTCGGATGTACTTTGTGGACTCCGCAGTAAGTCTTTGCTGTTATCCAGCATTCTGTTTTTGTTTACTTTGTAGCCAGTTCAGTTTTAGTTTTGTTCTGCATAGCCTTCCCTAAGCTTCCATGCCTTTTCTTAGCGGCACTCACCTTTTGTTTATTTTTGGTTTAAGCATTGGACACATTTTTTACCTGCACACTGCCTCCCGCTGTTTCCGACATCTACAGAGCAATTAGCTACCGGCTGCCACCTACTGATATGGAAGAGTATTACACTGCCGAGCTCAAGACAGCACAGATACTCAACAATAACACATCATTTGCAGACTATAATTACAAGTTTGCAAAAAATATTTTTAACCCAAATAGGTGAAACTAGATAATCTCTCACGGCACACCAGACTGAATCTCACGGCACACTAGTGTGCCGCGGCACAGTGGTTGAAAAACACTGCCTTACTGCACCCACGATGAACAGAACCGTGCCCCTAAAACGAGGTACGTCTTGAACGGTGGTGATGGTGTGCCATGGCGTCCCTGTTAAATACGCATCGACACTTTCATGCATAGTGGACACTTCCAAGCAGTTGGGGCGTGGGAACAAATTGAGAACATGTGAAAGCTGCAGATGACAAACAACAACAACCAATTCCCTGCTTGACCTACTGCCTAGTGACCGTTGGGGATGACTGAGAAGGGGAGGCCTCCAAGGTGGAGGAAAAGAGAAAAGGCAAATAGAAGAAAGAGAAGGAGGCATGTGTGGTTCGAAAAAGTTGGTCATCTACGTCAGTGTTTTTCAACCTTTTTTGAGCCAAGGCACATTTTTTTCATTGAAAAAATACAGAGGCACACCACCAGCAGAAATGTTAAAAAAGTAAACTCCACCAATTTTTTTTTAATTTTTTTTTTTTAGTTTGTTGTTTTCCTGTGTGTAGTGCTTTAGTTCCTGTCTTGCGCTGTTATTTTGGTGGCTTTTCCTGTTTTGTTGGTGTTTTCCTGTAGCAGCTTCACGTCTTCCTTTGCTGTTGCTTTGTATTGGCAATGAAGACTATTTCAGGTGTGCGGACGCTATCCTTCTATGTGGGGACATTGTTGATTGTCATGTCATGTACGGACACACACTGTAAGTCTTTGCTGTCGTCCAGCATTCTGCATTACTTTGTAGCCAGTTTAGTTTTACCTACGTTTTGCATAGCCATCCCTATGCTGCAGTGCATTTTCCTAGCGGGACTTGCCTTTTGTTCATTTTTCTTTTAAAAGCCTACTGAAATGCGATTTTCTTATTTAAACGGGGATAGCAGGTCCATTTTATGTGTCATACTTGATCATTTTGCGATATTGCCATATT